>NC_092511.1:45771666-46443333 GCF_047511675.1 Marmota flaviventris | reverse complement strand
TTTTGTATCTATGTTCTTTGAGGGTATTGGTCTGAAGTTTTGTTTCCTTGGTGTGTCTTTATCTGATTTGGTGTCATGGTAATACTGGCTTCATAGAATGAATGTTAAGGGTTCCTTTCTTTTCTATTTCATGGAATAATTTGAGGATAATTTGTATTAGTTCTTCTTTCTAGGTCTGCTAGAACTCAGTTAAGAATCTGGTCCTGTGCTTTTCTTTGTTGGAAAGTTTTTAATAGCTGCTTTAATTTCATTACTTGAAATTAATCTGTTAAAAGTTTTCTATATCCTCATGGTTCAATTTAGGTAGGTCATTTGTCTCTAGAAATTTGTCTGTATCTTCAATATTTTCTAGCCTACTGCAGTATAAATTTTCAAAATAGTTTTTGATGAACCTCTGGATTTCAGTAGTATCTGTGGTAATATTTCCTTTTCCATTCCAGATTTTGATATGTTGAGTTTTCCAATCTTTCTTTTGGTTATTTTGGCTGATGTTTTTATCAATTTTGTTTTTCATTTCCCCCCCAAAAAAAAAAAAAACAACTCTTTGTTTCACTGATCTTATTTTTGTTTTAGTTGTTCTAATCAATTATACATGACAATAGAATGGATTTTGACATATCATACATAAATGGATGTATTTATATTTTCTCATATTTCTGGTTGTAAATGTTGTAGAATCATACTGGTTGTGATATATATATATATATATATATATATATATATATATATATATATATTAATTACACACACACACACACACAGGGTAATAATGACAATTCATTTCCTTCCTACAGCCATACTCCCTTCCCTCCCTTCACTCCCCTCTGTCTAAACCAAAGTACCTCTATTTTTTTACTAGCCCCTTCCATACCTTATTGTGAATTAGCATCTGCATATCAGAGAAAACTTTCAGCCTTTAGTTTGGGAGAATTGGCTTATTTCACATTGCATGATATTCTCTAGCTCCATCTGTTCACTTGCAAATGCAATAATTTCATTCTTCTTTAAGGCTAAGTAATATTCCATTGTTTGTGTGTGTGTATTTATGTATATGTATATGTGTGTGTGTGTGTGTGTGTGTGTGTGTGTGTGTGTATATATATATATATATATATATATATAAATAAATTATGGAACAAACCTAGATGCTCTTCAACAGATGAATGAATAAAGGAATGCTGTGTGTGTGTATGTGTGTTGAGCTATTGTGAGTTGAGCTGCTATGAACTTTGATGTGGCTGTGTCACTGTAGCATGCTGATTTTAAGTTCTTTAGGTATAAACCTAGGAATGACATAGCAGGGTCAAATGCTGGTTCCATTCCAAGTTTTCTGAGGAATCTCCATCTGGTTTTCCATAGTGGTTGCACCAATTTGCAGTCCTACCAGAAATATATGAGTCTAACTTTTTCTGCTTATATTCTTGATAATTGCCATTCTGACTGGAGTTAGATAAACTCTTAGCATAGTTTTGATTTGCATTTCTCTAATTACTAGAGACAAAGGTGCCAAAAACATTCATTGGAAAAAACATAGCCTCTTCAACAAATGGTGCTGGGGAAACTGGAAATCCATATGTTAAAAAAAATTAAATTAAACCCCTATCTTTCACCCTGCACAAAACTCAACTCAAAGTGGATCAAAGACTTAGTCACTAGAACAGACACCCTGTACCTAATGGAAGGAAAAGTAGGCCGAAATCTTTACCATGTTATCTTAGGATCTGATTTCTTTAACAAGACTCCTAAAGCACAAGAAGTAAAACCAAGAATCAATAAATGGGATGGATTCAAACTAAAAAGCTTCTTAACAAAGGATACAATAATGTGACTAGAGAGCTTACAGAATAGGAGAAAATCTTTACCACATGTACCTCAGATAGAGCATTAATCTCTAGACTATATGAAGAATTAAATAATGCAACACCAAAAAAAACAAATAACTCAATATGTAAATGGGCTAAGGAATTGAACTGACACTTCACAGAAAAGGAAATACAATTGATTAAAAAATGTATGAAAAAATGTTCAACATCTCTAGCAATTAGGAAAGTGTATCATTAATCTTTTTATTGTTCTTTTAATGTCAATTTCACTGATTTTGTCTCCAAATTTGGTGTTGGTTTATTCTTCTTTTTCTAGGACCCTGAGATGTTATTTAGATTATTTATGTGGTATCTTTACGTAGGCGTTCAATACTGTGAACTTTCCTTTTGTAACTACCGTCATATTGTCCTAGAGGTTTTAATATTTTGTACTACTATTCTCATTTACTTCTAAGACTTTTTATTTCTCCCCTGATTTCTCCTACTATTCATTCATCATTCAGAAGTGTATTATTTAATCTTTAGGTGTTACAGTGGTTTCTGTATTTCATCTTATCATTGATTTCTAAATTTATTCCATTTTGATTTGATAGAATGCAAGGTATTACTGTACTTTTCTTTGTATTTGTTAAGATTTGCTTTGTGACCTAAAATTCAGTTTAATTTTGAACTTTTAAAATTTCTTCTCTGACATTTTCTCCACTGTGGTATCAATAATATTTTAGAAAGTGTTCCATGTGCTGCTGATAAGAAAGTGAATTCAGTTGTTGGTGGATGAAATATTCTATAGATGTCTGTGAGGTTCCTATTATTAATTCAATTTTTTAGTTGTATAGAATCTTTACTTAGTTGTTATTTGGATGATCTATCCAGTAGTGAGAGAGGTGTGTAAAGGCAACTAGTATTATTATGTTGTGGTCAATTTGATTCTTCATATTAAGAAGAGTTTGTTTGATGTATGTATATGCTCCATTGTTTGGGGCATAAATATTTATAAGCAATATATCTTATTGATGTATGATTCCCTTAAGCAGTATTATGTAACATTCTTTATATCTTCTAATGACTCTCAAATCAAAGTCTACTTCATCTGATATGAAAATCAACTCCTGCTTATTTACAAGTCCTATGGCATTTTCCCCTCATCCTTTCTCCTTCAATCAGTGAATGTCTTTGCTTATAAGATGAGTCTCTTGAAAACATCAGATTATTGGGTCTTGTGATTTATCCAATCTGCCAAACCATGTATTTCGATTGAGGAACTTAGACTATATATATTCAGTGCTATCATTGAGATATGATTTTTATTTCCTGCCATTTTGATTTATTTCTAATATTTAAATTAGTCTTGATTCTCCTTCAATTGATAATTTTACTAGTGTAATTCCTCCCTATGCTGGTTTTCATTTTTATTTTTCATTTCTTATTCATAAAATATTTCATTCAGTATGTTTTGTAGTGCAGTCTTTCTAATTATGAATTACTTTAACTTCTGCTTATCATGGAAGGTTTTTATTTCATCTTCAATTCTAAAGCTTAATTTTGAAGGGTATAGTATTCTTGGTTGGCATCCAACCAAGAGCTTGATGTGTATTATTCCAAGCTTTTCTGGCTTTTAAGGTCTGGGCTGATAAATCAGTTGATAGCAGGATTAGTTAACTTCTAAATGTGACTAGTAATTTTTCTCTTGCAGCTTTTAAAATTTTATTTTTATTCTGTATGTTAGGCATTTTCACAATAATGTGACTTGGAATGATCTATTGTAATTTGAAGTCCTATATACCTCTTCCATTTGAATTTCCATCTCATTCTTAAAGTTTGGGAAATTTCTTATATTATTTCATTGAAAAGATTGTACATTCACTTAGCTTATATTTCCTCTATCACCTGAGACTTCGTCTATCCCAATTAATCTTAAATTTGGCCTTTTAATGTTAGCCCAGGTTTCTTGAATATTCTGTTCATCATCTCTAAACATAGTTTCTTTATGGTCAACTTTATTTTCAAGGTTATATGCTTTGTCTTTTATGCCTGAAAATCCATTTTTTAAAGTGGTCTAATCTATTGATACTATTTTTTATTTAATTTTTAATTTGGTCTATTGATTCTTTCATTTGAAGGATTTTTGTTTGGTTGTTTTTTAGAATCTCTACCTCTTTATTGAAGTGATCTTTCATTTTCTGTATTTCTCTCTAATTTCACTCATTACATCTTCTTTTGACTCATAGAACAGTTTAATTCCTAACTTTCTAAATTTCTTCTCTGATACTTCCTCCACTGTGGTGTCAATAAAATCTGTTGTTGAAGCATTTGGGCTATTTGGGAAGGTGTATTCCCTTTCTTTTTCATATTTTTTATGTGTCTACCCATCTATCAGTATAGTTCTGACTTTTTCTTTTAAGTGAAAGACTACTTTGTGAGCTTCATCCTCTTAAGAGTCCTGGGTTTAGATAATATTTAAGTCATAATATTTTAAGTCAGTGTATGACCTCTGCTGATACAAATCTCAACACCACTGTAAGAGATTCCAGTAAACTCTAATTGGTATAATTACTTCAGAGCCAAGCCTAGTTTATTCATTCTTATAAAAAACAAAAAACTTGCTGCAATTTTTCTCTATGGTCCTCAAACTCAGGTATAAATCTATAGTAAAATTCTGGAATAGGTAAAAACAATAGTTGTTAAATTTAGTAAACTTACTATAATCTTATATGTTGGCTAAAATGGGGGGAGAAAGAAAGCTTGGACAAAAATGAAAGGGATAAAAAGAAAGAAAAAAGAAAAGAAAGAAAAATTGATTTAAAAGTCTAATTTACATCAAGGTAGAAAGGAGAAATAAATGAATGGTTGTATTTGACATAGTAGCAGATAATGCAAGAGGATAAGTAGGAGGTAGGAGGAGAAAGTATAAACTAGAGCTAGGAAAACAAAGATAGGAAGATTTATTCTAATTAATGCTTTAAACCATTAGATGGAATACATTCAAATGGGTTGAAGGTGCAATGTTGGCTATTGGGTTAACAATTGTCATTCATGTTAAGAAGCTATTATATGATCAAAGTGGACATTAGAGTTGTTTATTGTATACTCTGTCTAGGTGAAGAAAATTCTTGTTGAATCTAGGCTTACATTTCATTGGATCTGGACATTTAACAAATATCCACCAGTCTTTGGCTGTGGATCTCTCCTGAGTTTCAGGAGCACAGGAGCCAGTTCCCTAGTTGCTATGAACCTCCTACAGCAACTTCTGGTTTGTCTGCTCAGAAGTCTGCTGCCAACTGCTCTGTGTTGTGGGTTGGCTGATTCTATTGTGTGCAGTAACTTAGGATGCAGACTCTGGAGTGTTGCTGTGATTGCGGTGAAGCACTATGTGTTGTGTTGTTGCTGTCTCTGAGTTGTGTGAGTGGATATTGTGTACAGCTTTCCACATTTGTCTGCAATACAGAGGCTGAGGAGAAATAGGTGCAATTCCCCACCAACCCATTCAGTTCCCCTTTATTGAAGTGAGGGAGAGCAAGAAGGGTTTTTAGTGATATTTGGCTAGTAGTGGTCCTTCCAGAAGTTCTTTATGGATAAATTCTTAAGAGATTCCAGTGCAGGGGACTTCTCTCTGTTTTAATTTGCAGCTTTCTGGACATGGGAAGATGCAGTGTTGATTTAAAGGGGTGACTGGCCAGGTGAGGACTACAGAAGATGGCTGTAGATTCCCCTACCCCTAGCTCAGTTTTCTTTTCATAATTTGATTTTAAGCTGTTTATTATTTTAAGGATCCTTTAAATTTGTCTGTCTTTCTGAATTTTTTTATGTGGGTGAGCGTAAGAGAGTTTCTACTCTGTCCCCTTTCTCTTTTTATTGCCTCTCCCCACTTTTCATCCCCAGGTTCATGTTCAGGGGTAAGGGACTCTTGAGATTTTTTTCTACTCTGATAACCTACCTTCCAGTCTCTCAGTCTCAGACTTTATAATATTGAGTCTTAGAGCCTGTATTTAGTCACGTACCTGTCAATTCAGCTTTTCTTTTGCTGCGTCCTTTCTGTGTTGTGAGGAGATCAGGACTTGGTGCCTACCTCACTTTTGCCATTTTCCTATCTCCTTACTTAAATTTTTGCTTCTTTGTAATCTTTTACTGCTTGCTTAATTTCTCTCTGTTTTGTTTTTAACTTTCAATTTCTGTGTATACCTGAACTTTTTTCCATGAACCAAGTTGCAGCTAAACCTAAACCCAGACTTGCAGTCTTGTCTGGTCTTATTTTCTGGACAGTAACCCTCTCATCCCTGTGACCATTAGTTTTCTAATTCTTGCTCTTTTACCTGGTGGAAATTTGCCTCAATCACTACAATACGTTTGACTCAAAAACTCTAATTCCAGTCTGCCTTTACCTATTTGAGGGGCAGACTTATAACATCCAACCTAGTTGGATGTCTTTGCCTGGATTTCTTATGGGCATCTCAAACTCAATACCAACTAGACAAAATTCCACTCCTGATTTTATCTCTGCTTAATTCTCCTCCTCTCTAGTTTTTACCCCCTTATTGTCCTGTTGGTGAAGCCAAATTCCAGAAGTCAATTTTTATTATTTCTTTCTTTTAGTCCCTGAATGGAAATTTTCATTAAGTCTCGTCAGTTCAAATTCCAAAATAAATTCTCTATCAATCTACCTAGTTGCATCACTAATTCTTTAAATCTTATACTGATCAAAACTGCCTGTCATATGAGCATACATATAGATTCTCAATGAACCTCCTTGATTTTTTGATTCCTCTCCAACTTATTTTCCACAGGGTGGCCCTGTTCTTTTAGTATGAATCAAAGTATATAATTCTCTAAAGTGAAAGTCTCAAATAGAATCTAACTCTTTGGCTTAGACTACAGTCCTATTATGAGGTGTCTTTTATCTGCAGCTGTGTCATCTTCCCTTACTAAATTCCAATCCCCTCACATTGTTACATTGTTCTCTTTCCCTTTCCCTAAATGCCATTTCTTTTCATTTGTGTGTGTTTTTTCCTCACTAGATGCCCTTTATTTCCTTCTATTTTCTTTTTTAAAAATTTTGTTCTAGGGGATGGGGTTGTGGCTCAGTGGTAGAGTGCTCAACTAGCATGCATGAGGCACTGGGTTCGATCCTCAGAACCACATACATGTAAAATAAAGATATTGTGTCCACTTCAAACTAAGAAATAAAATAAATATTTTTTTAAAAAAAATTTGTTCTAATTATTTATTCATGACAGTAGGATGCATTTTGACACATTGTACACAAATGGAGCACAATTTCTCATTCCTCTGGCTGTACATGATGTAAAGTCACACCTGTAATGTAATCATACATGTATAGAGGGTAATAATGTCTGTCTCATTCTATTGTTCTCTATTCCCCACATCTTCTCCCCTCTCCTCACTCCCCTCTGCACAATCCAAAGTTCCCTCATTCTTTCCTTCCTCCCCCAACCCCGCCATTATGGATCAGAATCCACTTATCAGAGAAAACCTTTGTCCTTTGGTTTTGGGGGTTTGTCTTATTTTGCTTACCATAATATTCTCCAGCTCCATGAATTTACCTGTAAATGCCATAATTTCATTCTTTTATAAAGCTGAGTAATATTCCATTGTGTATATGTACCATAGTTTTTTTTTAATCCATTTATCTGTTGGAGGGCATCTAGGTTGGTTCCATAGTTTAGTTATTATGAATTGGGCTGCTGTAAACATTGATGTGGTTGTGTCAGAGTAGTATGCTGATTTTAATTCTTTTGGGTATATACCAAGGAGTCTGATAGCTGGGTCAAATGGTGGTTCTATTCCTAATTTTCTGAGGAATCTTCATACTGCTTTCCATAGTGGTCACACCAATTTGCAGTCCCACCAGCAATATATGAGTGTACCTTTTTCCCCACATCCTCACCAACATTTATTGTTGCTTGTATACTTAATAATTGCCATTCTGACTGGGGTGAGATGAAATCTTAGAGTAGTTTTGATTTGTGTTTCTCTAAATACTAGAGATGTCATTTTTTCATTTTTACATTTTTTCATATATTTGTTGATCAGTTGTATTCCTTTTTCTGGGAAGTGTCTGTTCAGTTTCTTGGCCTATTTATTTATTGATTGATTTTTTTTTTGTTTGTTTTGGGTTTGTTTGTTTGTTTTGGTGTTAAGCCTAAACACCAATTCTTTTTTTTAAATTTCTTTTAGTTATAGATGGATACAATACCTTTATTTTATTTATTCATTTTATGTGATGCTAAGGATTGAACCAGTGCCTCACATACGCGAGGTAAGGGCTTTGCCACTGAGCCACAACCCCAGCCCCATAAACACCAATACTTATTCCCCAAATAGGCCTTCCTTGAGCTTCCCTCTTAGTATCAAACTATCTTTTTATATAATCATCCTCATAGCACTTGTTAGTATTTGATTTTTTAAAAAATTTATGTTTGGAGGGGAATACCAGTATTGAAGAATGGAGGGATGTTTAACCACTGAGCCACATCTATATCCTTTTTTTATTTTATTTTTTATTTTGAAACAGGGTCTTACCAAGTTACTTATGATCTCCCTAAGTTTCTGAGATTAGTTTTGAACTTGTGATCTTCCTGTCAAAGTCTCCTCAGCCACTGGGGTTATAGGTGTGAGCCACCATGCCTGGCTTAATATCTGAATTTTATTGTTTATTTGTTATTACTCTTTGCCTCAACCCAAATATATACTCCAAGCAGCAAGGGAACTAAACTCTTTGTCCATTGTTTTGTCCCTAGTGTCTTGGATAGCCTCAAGTAATAGTAAATGACCAGTAACAGTATTAACAAATCATAAAAATAGTATTTTAACCTATACCTGAAAGTCATAGTCCAATAACAAAAATTTGGTACTCCAAATTTATAAATTTGTATCTTTATTGCAACAATTTATCATATATCAATGGCTCTCAAACTTAGCTTTACCTTAATATCATTTGGAAGATTCTATAAAATACAGATGCCAAATCTCTATCCCTACTATCCTCATTTCATTGATTTGGCATATATATTGGTTCTTTGTGAAAGCACCTATAGGTGAGTATAGATCAACTATCAATAACAACCTGATATAAACATATATAATTATATAAAAGTATAAATGTGTATAATGTTTTATGATAAACAACTATAATGAAATTGGTACGGAACTACATTGTTTGAGTAGCCTTCATAAATATTGAATGGACCTTTAAGTTATCTCAGGGGAAAAAGAACACCAAATATGTATGTAAATGAGCATTTTGCATTTCTCCTAGGTTTGTTACAAACTTTATGCCTTCAGTTATTTTAGTAAAAAAAAAAATTATCTACCTGATATATTAACAATGGCTACATAGGGACTTGTTAATCTTAGAAATAAATGTCTACAGGGAGAAACTAGGTATTCTCATTTTTCACATAAATATGTTTGATTGTTAGTTTCTTGCCTGTTTAACAATTTATCATATCTCCTATTCAAACAATAAATCATATGTCAAGCCCATAATCTGAAAAATAATGCATTTTACAAAATAAATTAATGTCCTAGTTGTAAGAATGCAAGAAATATTATATTCCAATTCATTTTTCTTACTCATCTCCTTTCACACAGAAATATCTGAATGAGTTTAAACTAAATTTGAATTAAAAAAATAGAATACTCCAAAGTCAAATACCCCGTGTTAATTTTCTGTCTTGGAGCCTGTTTTATAGCTGAGTTACAAACACTGAAGAAAATTTACAGTGGAACCTGGACTATCTCATTTTGTAATGGGGCGTGGTATGCACCAGAAATGAGGGAATTTATTATGCTTAGCTGTCAAACTCTCTACCTTTCTAAAATGGTGGGCTTGAAGTTTAAAAATCAATATCCATATTTTTTTATTTCATACACCACTTAGTCATAACACAATGTTTTTCCCTGCTGGGGTTGAAAAAACTCTAGTTTAGTAATAAAAAAAATATGTGGGCAGGAATTGTTAGGCAATTTACAACTGTTCCTAAAACTAAACTGAATGCTATAAAGTACATAGAAAAGAGAGAAAGAGTGAAATGACCAATAGATTTGGATATTACAAAAACTCAAAAATCTAAGAAACAAAAACTTTAAAAAGTTTGTATGTTTAAATAACACCAAATTATCAAATAGAATTATTTTGATACATAATAATAGCAAATATATCAATACTTGTACTTAAGAAGAAATTATATTTATCAAAAAATACAAAACAGCTGTACTATTGGATGGAGAGGATTAATACAGTTATAATATTGTAAGACATAAATATGACATCTGTAATGTTCATTTCATTTGTATAAGTATTCTCTAATACTTGCCAAAAGACAGTCATCATGGTATCAATCTATGAATCTAGGTTGTATATTTGAATCTAAGTGTTTTCTCTTTATCAGATACTATGATCCAAAATTTCTAATCTCTGTCATAGCACTTAACTTCTTCAAGGTTATTTTATATATTTTTAGAGTTTAATTGATTGGCATAATTTTCCTTGACTTTTAAAATTTTCTATAATCCAACAAATTGCTATGCTTTTCTCGTCATTTAAAGCTAATTATGAGAAAGAAGTGAAAAAAATTCTTCCCAGTATTCCACAAAATGACATTTCATGAAAGTGAATTTCTGAATCCCCAAGCAATCAAAACTAATGATGTTTGACATTGGCAATTGAAATTATGTCTAACAGGAAAATAGTTGTTACATGTCCTTATTAGATTTGCCATCTAATATAATCAAATTTAAAATATGTCTTTAACTCAACCAGGCCATTGATTTTGCACTGGACAATGGCTTTCTTTGCCATTAAATTTTACCTCTGAATCCATTTGAACATTTGGTTAGGTGCTGAAATAAACTTTAATTTTATTGTTAAAGAATCCCTGCTTGGCACAAAAGAGGAGAACAGGGGAGAAATGCTATTAGTCAAAAATCCCTTTTGACTTCTTCTAACATTAAGTGAAACAGTTAATGTGGATTCGTTTTTGAAATGCCCTCCATATATTTACTTGATTTTTAACATCACTGGAGAGAAAAAGAGAATGGTGCTCAAAAATGTTTTTTTATAAAGACACAGTTCTTTGTTTTGTGTTTCTTTTAAATGATGCAGACACTGGATTATTTAGAGGACATGGTGTGTGTGTTCCCTTAATAAAGATGTATGCATCCTTTGTCACATTTTTTCTATCAATATTTTAACAAGCAAATGAGCCTTAATTGGAAACTTCTATCAATATAATTTAAGTGATAAAATGTCTTCCATCACTTCAATTCTTAGTGAAACCTGTGAAATGAAGACTTACTAATAAGACTACCATTTATAAATAGTTGATTAGTGTAGAAAGAGTTCTTTCTTATACTATTTTTCACTTCTGGATATAAAAAGAATTAATAGAACTTTATAGATTAAGGCTAAAGTTAGGTTACTCTATTATTTGTTCAACTCTGACAATTCACATTTTATCATCTCATATTCTAGTAAATTTTATTTTTAAAATTTAAAAGATTAAATACAAGGACTTTTATTTCATCATGATCTAAATGCTTATAAACAATAAGTACTGAGTACAGAGATTGCATGTTTGCATTTAATAAAGATTTACAGTATTGTTATTTTTTGTTCTTTCTTTTAAATTAAATGGACCTATTTAATACATATTTTTGGTCACTATGTTGTGCACACTGCCATGAATATGATATAGATATACCCTGTCCTCATGGAACTTAAATTCTAATGGTAGATATGCACATCAATTATTTAATCCTTGCTATAAACTTAACATGTGTTGAAGAGTGCTTATTATGCCCTGTCTGGGGAAATGACTTAAAGCTGAGACCTAAAGGATTCACATAATTTGGAAACATATGGGAGTGTATCACAAGTAAAATATAATAATATTTGCAAAGACCTTGAGGCTAAAAGAAGTGTAAAAATGTTTAGGAACTTAAAAATGCCAGAGGCATTGTAGGAGAAAGACCAGAGGCATTTCCAGGAGAAAAGGACACAGATGCAGCTCTCACCAACCTTTAAAATAACAATTATTCCTATAAAGAGATTTCTGTATGTTGTATCTGTGTTCTCATTCACCTCTAAGAATCTTTTAATCTCCTCCTTGATGTCTTTTGCAACCCATTGTTCATTCAATAGCATATTATTTAATCTCCAGGTGTTGGAGTTGCTTTTATTTTTTATTTTATCACTGATTTCTAATTTTATTCCATCATGATCTGATAGAATGCAGGGTTGTATCTCTACTTTTTTATATTTGCTAAGAGTTGCTTTGTGGCATAATATATGGTCTATTTTAGAGAAGGATCCATGTGCTGCTAAGAAGAAAGTGTATTCATTCATTGAAGGATGAAATATTCTATATATGTTAAGTCTAAATTATTGATTGTATTATTGAGTTCTATAGTTTCTTTGTTCACCTTTTATTTGGATGATCTATCCAGTGATGAAAGAGGTATGTTAAAGTCACCCAGAATTTATTGTGTTGTGGTCTATTTGACTCTTGAATCAGAAGAGTATGTTTGATGAACACTGACAATCCATTGTTTGGGGCATATAAATTTATTATTGTTATGTCTTGTTGATGAATATTTCCCTTAAGCAGTATGAAATTTCCTTCTTAATCCCTTTTGATTAACTTTGGCTTAAAGTTTATCAAATAGAGTCATTTATTTGATATGAGGATGGAAAAGAAATGCCTCCTTGCTTCTGCAGTCCATGTGAGTGGTATGATTTTTCCCAACCCTTCACCTTCAGTCTGTGGATGTCTTTTCCTATGAGATCAGTCTCTTGGAGGCAGCATATTGTTGGGTCTTTTTTTAAAAAATCCAATCTGCCAGTCTATGTCTTTTGATTGGTGAGTTTCGGCCACTGACATTCAGGGTTATTATTAAGACATGATTTGCATTTCCAGCCATTTTGGGGTATTTTTTGTATTTAACGTGTATTAGTTTCTCCTTTGATTAGCTTTTCCTTTAGTGTAATACCTCCCTTTGCTGATTTTCATTGTTGTTTTTCAATTCCTGTTCATGGAATATTTTGCCTAGGGTATTCTCTAGTTTAGGCTTTTGAGTTGTAAAATCCTTTAACTTCTGTTTATCATGGAAGGTTTTAATTTCATCATCAAATCTAAAGCTTAATTTTGCTGGATATAAGATTCTTGGTTGGCATCCATTTTCTTTCAGAGCTTGATATATGTTGTTCCAGGATCTTCTAGCTTTCAGGGTCTGGGTTCAAAAGCACATATTCTAATCTGTTTCCCTCTACATGTAATCTGATTCCTGTCTCTTGTGGCTTTAAATATTCTCTCTTTAATTCTGTATGTTAGGTATTTTCATTATAATGTGCCTTAGTATGGATTTTTTGTGATTATGTACATGTGGCATCCTGTAAGCCTCTTGAATTTGGTTTTTCCAATTCATTCATCATGTTTGGAAATTTTTCTGATATTATATTGGATAGATTGCTCATTCCTTTGGTTTGGAACTCTCTTTCTTCCTCTGTCCCAAGAACTCTTAAATTTTGTCTTTTTATGCTATCCCATATTTCTTGAATATTCTGTCATGGTTTCTTAACCATTTTCACTTTGTTGTCTATATTCTTTTCAAGATTATATATTTTAGCTTCATTGTCTGAGGTCTAATATGTTGGTGGTCTAATCTTTTGGTGATTCTTTCAATTGAACTTTTAATTTGGTTTATTGTTTCTTTCATTTCAAGGATTTCCTTTTTTTTTTAGACCTCTATCTTCCTATTAAAGTAATCTTTTGCTTCCTCTATTTGTTTATGTAGCTCTTTGTCAAAATGATCTTTTGGTGCTTGTATTTGCTCTCTTATATCATCCTTTCATTCGCAGAACTTTTTAATTATGTACATCTTGAACTCCTTCTCTGTAATTTCTTCTGCTGTGGTTGCCATGGTTTCTAATAATGTGTTATCTTGATTTGTTTGGGGGCACTTTCTTCCCTTGTCTTTTCATATTGCTTGTGTGTCTTTCCTTCTATCACTGTGGATCCTAGGCATTACTGTTTTTATCTATAGGCTTATAGTGCCCCTGTAGGGATCTGGTACCTTTCCTTTGAGGGTGAAGGACAATGTTATCAGATCCCAATATAAACAATATACACCCTAAAAACAAATATTTGCTAATGAGACATTTACACTTTGGTCACAATGTAAAGAAATGGTAAATTCAATTATTAACTACAATATATTCAGTAGGTTTGTAAAAGGGTTTATAGTTTCTGATGGTAGACAAAGAACCAGGGGTGAGGTGTAGGATGATATACTGAAGAGGTAAGTAGTGAGGATATAGAGTTGTTATATCTTAGGATTGTGAAAGAGAAATCTAAAGAGGAAGATTAATAGCAGGAGAAGGGAGTAAATTTGCATAGCCAAGTAAATGAGAAGACAGTAGAGTACATAAAACAAACTCACATATATATCAAGAAAAATTTTTTTAAAAATGTTAAAATAGCAGAAATTGATGGGACAAAAAGAAAAGAAAGAAAAAATTAAAAAAAAAATTAAAAAGAATGTACAACACAACTGTAATATACTATTCAGATGTCCCAGTCCTCAAAATCCTAATTCATGCAAAGTACTTGGTTTCACATATATTGGATATTTGAGGGCGGGAGAAAGGAGAGAGGGAGGAAAAAGGAAAAAAAAAAATCTTGAAGGAAGACAAAGGGATTGTTTTGGTTGGAGATCAGTATCTTTCCTGCTCATCCAATAAGTGAGGTCATCTGTTGTTAGCTGGTATCTCTGCCCTCAGGATAATGAAGGTAACCAGGGTGTCACTGTGCTGGGTAGCCACCTGGGAAAAAGGTGGAGTTAGAAACTGGGTACCTGGAAGATGGTGATGAAGGTGACCCAAGAAGGAGGCTCCTACTTTCAGTGGCGGGGTGTTAGGTCAGGTGCAGGGAGCCTGGCGATGGTGTTGGATAACGAGTTCAGCAACAAGCTCTGTGGCTTGCAGTGTTGGCTGGCTTCAGAGCCTGTGTGAAGTTCCTGGATGCAGGCAGGCTACTGCTCACAGGGGACTATGTCTGCTGCTGCAGAGTCCAAAGTTGGCAGTGACTGGGGGAGCCCCCCGTTGGTAGGTGGGGGTCCACACCGGAGTGGCAGCTGGATATCCTGCATGTGGGAAGCTGCCAGGTGTCCTGCGTGCGTGCAGTGTTCATGATTTCTGCTCAGGTGTGTGGCTGAAAGTTCTTTGTGGGCGCTGCTGCTGCTGCTGATAATCTGAACTCGGATACCCGGTAATCCTGTGTGGGGAGTAGTTGGGAGATCTACTCTGATGCGAGGCCTGGAGCCCTGGACAGCACAGTGCTTCCTGCATGCACAGGTGGAAGGTGGGGAGCAGGAATAGCGCCCTCAGAGAAGTTTCATTCTCACAACTTGAATCCCCCGTCACAGAGCCATGCAGAATGCTGCCTCCCTCTGGCCCACCATCTTGAATGCCATTGTTTCTTTTGCTGAGAGGCAGCTTTTTAGTTTTTTTTTTTTCCTTTTTTTTTTAAATTTTTTATTGTTGGCTGTTCAAAACATTACATAGTTCTTGATATATCATATTTCACACTTTGATTCAAGTGGGTTATGAGCTCCCATTTTTACCCCATATACAGATTGCAGAATCACATCAGTTACACATCCATTGATTTACATATTGCCATACTCGTGTCTGTTGTGTTCTGCTGCCTTTCCTATCCTCTACTATCCCCCCTCCCCTCCCCTCCCCTCCCCTCCCCTCCCCTCCCCTCTTCTCTCTCTGCCCCCTCTACTGACATTGATTTGTCCCCCTTGTATTATTTTTGCCTTTCCCCTCACTTCCTCTTGTATGTACTTTTGTATAACTCTGAGGGTCTCCTTCCATTTCCATGGAATTTCCCTTCTCTCTCCCTTTCCCTCCCACCTCTCATCCCTGTTTAATGTTAATCTTCTTCTCATGATCTTCGACCCTACTCGGTTCTTAGTTACTCTCCTTATATCAAAGAAGACATTTGGCATTTGTTTTTTAGGGATTGGCAAGCTTCACTTAGCATAATCTGCTCTAATGCCATCCATTTCCCTGCAAATTCTATGATTTTGTCATTTTTTAATGCAGAGTAATACTCCATTGTGTATAAATGCCACATTTTTTTTATCCATTCATCCACTGAAGGGCATCTAGGTTGGTTCCACAGTCTTGCTATTGTGAATTGTGCTGCTATGAACATCGATGTAGCAGTGTACCTGTAGCATGCTCTTTTTAGGTCTTTAGGGAATAGACCGAGAAGGGGAATAGCTGGGTAAAATGGTGGTTCCATTCCCAGCTTTCCAAGAAATCTCCATACTGCTTTCCAAATTGGCTGCACCAATCTGCAGTCCCACCAGCAATGTACAAGTGTACCCTTTTCCCCACATCCTCGCCAGCACTTGTTGTTGTTTGACTTCATAATGGCTGCCAATCTAACTGAAGTGAGATGGTATCTTAGGGTGGTTTTGATTTGCATTTCTCTGACTGCTAGAGATGGTGAGCATTTTTTCATGTACTTGTTGATTGATTGTATGTCCTCCTCTGAGAAGTGTCTGTTCAGGTCCTTGGCCCATTTGTTGATTGGGTTGTTTGTTCTCTTATTGTCTAATTTTTTGAGTTTGTGTATACTCTGGATATTAGGGCTCTATCTGAAGTGTGAGGAGTAAAGATTTGTTCACAGGATGTAGGCTCTCTATTTACCTCTCTTATTGTTTCTTTTGCTGAGAAAAAACTTTTTAGTTTGAGTAAGTCCCATTTGTTGATTCTAGTTATTAACTTTTGTGCTATGGGTGTCCTATTGAGGAATTTGGAGCCCGACCCCACAGTATGTAGATCGTAGCCAACTTTTTCTTCTATCAGACGGCGTGTCTCTGATTTGATATCAAGCTCCTTGATCCATGTTGAATTAACTTTTGTGCATGGCGAGAGAAAGGGATTCAGTTTCATTTTCTTGCATATGGATTTCCACTTTTCCCAGCACCATTTGTTGAAGATGCTATCCTTCCTCCATTGCATGCTTTTAGCCCCTTTATCAAATATAAGGTAGTTGTAGTTTTGTGGATTGGTTTCTGTGTCCTCTATTCTGTACCATTGGTCCACCCGCCTGTTTTGGTACCAGTACCATGCTGTTTTTGTTACTATTGCTCTGTAGTATAGTTTGAAGTCTGGTATCGCTATACCGCCTGATTCACACTTCCTGCTTAGCATTGTTTTTGATATTCTGGGTCGTTTATTTTTCCATATGAATTTCATGATTGCTTTCTCTATTTCTACAAGAAATGCCGTTGGGATTTTGATTGGCATTGCATTAAACCTATATAGAACTTTTGGTAATATCGCCATTTTGATGATGTTAGTTCTGCCTATCCATGAACAGGGTATATTTTTCCATCTTCTAAGATCTTCTTCTATTTCTCTCTTTAGGGTTCTGTAGTTTTCATTGTATAAGTCTTTCACCTCTTTTGTTAGGTTGATTCCCAAGTATTTTATTTTTTTTGAAGATATTGTGAATGGAGTGGTTGTCCTCATTTTCATTTCAGAGGATTTGTCGCTGATATACAGGAATGCCTTTGATTTATGCGTGTTGATTTTATATCCTGCCACTTTGCTGAATTCATTTATTAGCTCTAATAGTTTCTTTGTAGACCCTTTTGGGTCTGCTAGGTATAGAATCATGTCATCTGCAAATAGTGATAATTTAAGTTCTTCTTTTCCTATTTTTATGCCTTTAATTTCTTTCGTCTGTCTAATTGCTCTGGCCAGTGTTTCGAGAACTATGTTGAACAGAAGTGGTGAGAGAGGGCATCCCCGTCTTGTTCGAGATTTTAGAGGGAATGCCTTCAATTTTTCTCCATTCAGAATGATGCTAGCCTGAGGCTTAGCATAGATTGCTTTTACAATATTGAGGTATGTTCCTGTTATCCCTAGTTTTTCTAGAGTTTTGAACATAAAGGGATGCTGTACTTTGTCAAATGCTTTTTCCGTATCTATCGAGATGATCATATGGTTCTTATTTTTAAGTCTATTGATGTGGTGAATAACATTTATTGATTTCCGTATATTGAACCAGCCTTGCATCCCAGGGATGAATTCTACTTGATCATGGTGCACAATTTTTTTGATATGTTTTTGTATCCGATTCGCCAGAATTTTATTGAGGATTTTTGCATCTAGGTTCATTAGAGATATTGGTCTGTAGTTTTCTTTCTTTGAAGTGTCTTTGTCTGGCTTAGGTATCAGGGTGATGTTGGCCTCGTAGAATGAATTTGGAAGTTCTCCCTCTTTTTCTATTTCCTGAAGTAGCTTGAAAAGTATTGGTATTAGTTCCTCTTTAAAGGTTTTGTAAAACTCTGCTGTATACCCATCCGGTCCTGGGCTTTTCTTAGTTGGTAGTCTTTTGATGGTTTCTTCTATTTCCTCAATTGATATTGGTCTGTTTAGGTTGTCTATATCCTCCTGACTCAATCTGAGCAGATCATATGACTTAAGAAATTTATCTATGCCTTCACTATCTTCTAATTTATTGGAGTATAAGGATTCAAAATAATTTTTGATTATCTTCTGTATTTCTGAAGTGTCTGTTGTGATATTGCCTTTTTTATCCCGTATGCTAGTAATTTGAGTTCTCTCTCTTCTTCTCTTCGCTAGCATGGCTAAGGGTCTGTCGATTTTGTTTATTTTTTCAAAGAACCAACTTTTAGTTTTGTCAATTTTTTCAATTGTTTCTTTTGTTTCGATTTCATTAATTTCAGCTCTGATTTTAATTATTTCTTGCCTTCTACTTCTTTTGCTGTTGTTTTGCTCTTCTTTTTCTAGGATTTTGAGATGAAGTATGAGATCATTTATTTGTTGTTTTTTTTTCTTTTTTTAAGGAATTAACTCCAAGCAATGAATTTTCCTCTTAGAACTGCTTTCAATGTGTCCCATAGGTTCCGATATGTTGTGTCTGTGTTTTCATTAATCTCTAAGAATTTTTTAATTTCCTCCTTGATGTCTTCTATAACCCATTGATCATTCAGTAACCTATTGTTCATTCTCCAAGTGATGTATTCTTTTTCCTTCCTTCTTTTATCGTTGATTTTCAGTTCCATTCCATTATGATCAGATAGGATGCATGGTATTATCTCTACTCCTTTATATTGTCTAAGAGTTTCCCTGTGACATAATATATGATCTATTTTTGAGAAGGATCCATGTGCTGCTGAGAAAAAAGTGTAACTGCTTGATGTTGGGGGGTATATTCTATATATGTCAATTAAGTCTAGGTTATTAATTGTGTTATTGAGTTCTATAGTTTCCTTATTCAACTTTTGCTTGGAAGATCTGTCCAGTGGCGAGAGAGGTGTGTTGAAGTCTCCCATGATTATTGTATGGTGGTCTATTAGACTCTTGAACTTGAAAAGAGTTTGTTTGATGAACATAGCTGCACCATTGTTTGGGGCATATATATTTATGATTGTTATGTCTTGTTGGTGTATGGTTCCCTTGAGCAGTATGTAGTGTCCCTCTTTATCCCTTTTGATTAACTTTGGCTTGAAATCTATTTTATTTGATATGAGTATGGACACTCCTGCTTGTTTCCGAAGTCCATATGAGTGATATGATTTTTCCCAACCTTTCACCTTCAGCCTATGTATGTCTTTTCCTATCAAATGCGTCTCCTGTAGGCAGCATATTGTTGGGTCTTGTTTTGTGATCCATTCTACTAGCCTGTCTCTCTTAATTGGTGAGTTTAAGCCATTAACATTTAGGGTTATTATTGAGATATGGGTTGTTCTTCCAGCCATATTTGTTTATTTCTGTTACTAAACATGGTTTGTTTTCCTCTTTGATTATTTTCCCCCCTTTACTGTCCTACCTCCCACTGTTGGTTTTCATTGTTATTTTCCATTTCCTCTTCCTGTAATGTTTTGCCAAGGATGTTTTGAAGAGATGATTTTCTAGCTGCAAATTCTTATAACTTTTGTTTATCGTGGAAGGTTTTAATTTCATCTTCCATCCTGAAGCTTAATTTCGCTGGAAACACAATTCTTGGTTGGAACCCATTTTCTTTCAGTGTTTGAAATATGTTATTCCAGGATCTTCTAGCTTTCAGAGTCTCTGTTGAAAGATCAGCTGTTATCCTGATTGGCTTACCCCTAAATGTGATCTGCTTCCTTTCTCTTGTAGCTTTTAAAATTCACTCCTTATTCTGTATGTTGGGCATCTTCATTATAATGTGTCTAGGTGTGGGTCTCTTATGATTTTGCACATTCGGCGTCCTGTAGGCTTCTAGGATTTGGGATTCTGTCTCATTCTTCAAGTCTGGGAAGTTTTCTCGTATTATTTCATTGAATAGATTGCTCATTCCTTTGGTTTGAAACTCTGTCCCTTCCTGTATCCCAATGACTCTTAAATTTGGTCTCTTGATGTTATCCCATATTTCTTGGATGTTCTGCTCATGGTTTCTTAACAGTCTTGCTGAGCTGTCTATGTTCTTTTCAAGTTGAAATACTTTATCTTCATTGTCTAATGTTCTGTCTTCTAAGTGTTCTACTCTGCTGGTAGTATTCTCAATTGAGTTTTTAAGTTGGTTTATTGCTTCCTGCATTTCTAGGATTTCTGTTTTTTTGTTTTTTATAACCTCTATCTCCCTGTATAGTTGATCTTTTGCTTCTTGGATTTGTTTGTGTAATTCATTGTTGAAGTGATCTTTCATTGTCTGATTTTGCTGTCTGATGTCTTCCTTGAGACTCCAGATCATCTGAAGCATGTATATCCTGAATTCTTTATCTGACATTCCATCTGCTGCAGCTATTACCTCTTCTAACGTTGAGTTGACCTGCATTGCTTGTGGTCCTTTCTTTCCTTGTCTCTTCATACTGTTCGTGTTCCTTTCTACTTGGTGAAACTGTTGTGCTATTGAATTTTCCCCCTATATATTTATATTGGTCTTGTATAGTTGCAAAGTCTCCCTCGCAGGCGCGGGCAGCGGCTCTGCCCCTCCTCCAATTGGGGCAATGTGACTACCACGCTGGCAGGCCGCTGGGCCTGCTCTGCCGGTCGGTAGCAGGTCTGCCTACCTTGCAGGCGCGGGCGGCGGCTCTGTCCCTCTGCGGGCCGCTAGGCTTGTTCTGTCGGTGGTCCTAGTTCTGCCTACTTTGCAGGCGCAGGCAGCGGCACTGCCCCTCTGCAGGCCTCTGGGGCTGTTCTGCCAGTGGGTCGCAGGTCCGCCTACCTTGCAGGCGCGGGGGGTGGGGCGGCTCTACCCTTCCTCAGGCCACTGGGCCTGTTCTGTCTGTCGGTTGCAGGTCTGGCCTGTTCTGATGGTGGTCACAGTTCCGTCTACCTTGCAGGCGCGGGGGGGAGGGGGCGGCTCTGCCTCTCAGCAGGCCGCTGCTCCTCTTCTGCCTGTGGGTCACAGGCCCGCCTACCTTGCAGGAGTGATTGGAAGCTCTGCCCCTCTGCTGGCCACTGGGCCTTTTCTGTTGGTGGTCACAGTTCCGCCTACCTGGCAGGCGCGGGGGGTGGGGGGAGGCTCTGCCTCTCAGCAGGCCGCTGCTCCTCTTCTTCCGGTGGGTCGCAGGCCCGCCTACCTTGCAGGAGTGATTGGAAGCTCTGTCCCGCCGCGGGCCACTGGGCCTTTTTTGTTGGTGGTCACAGTTCCACCTACCTGGCAGGCGCGGGGGGTGGGGGGCGGCTCTGCCCCTCAGCAGGCCGCTGGGCCTGCTCTGTGCGTGGTCACAGTTCCCTCTACCTTGCTGGCGCAGGGGGAGGGGGCGGCTCTGCCTCTCAGCAGGCCGCTGCTCCTCTTCTGCCGGTAGGTCGCAGGCCCGCCTACCTTGCAGGAGTGATTGGAAGCTCTCAGCTTTTTAGTTTTAATCCATCCCGCTTATTAAGTCTTGATTTTATTTCTTGCACTTTAGGAGTCTTATTAAGGAAGTTGGGGCCTAAACTGACGTGATGAGGATTTGGGCCTACTTTTTTTTCTATTAAGTACAATGTCTCTGGTCTAATTCCTAGGTCCTTGCTCCACTTTGAGTTGAGTTTTGTGCATGATGAGAGATAAGGGTTTATTTTCATTTTGTTGCATATGGATTTTCTCCCAGCATAGATTAATTCTTGATGCAATAAGTATTATACTTATAAACAATTTCCCATTTTTTTTCTATTTTTTTTTGTTCTAATTAGTTATATATAACAGCAGAATGCAATTTGACCTATTGTACATAAATGGAGAGCAACATTTCATTTCTCTGGTTATACATGATGTAGAGTCACACCATTTGTGCAATCATACCCATACATAGGGTTATAATGCCTGTCTCATTCTACCATCTTTTTCACCCCTCTAGCTCCCTTCCCACCTCCCTGCCCAATCCAGAGTTCCTTCATTCTTCCCTAGCTCCATTCTTGAGGCATCATAAGCATAAAAACACCCACAAAAACACATAAGCACAAAAGGTAGATGTATTTTTCAGCTTCATGTCACTATAATGAAACATCAAATATGGGTACTTATGCAGAAAGATAAATATATTTTAGTTCATGATTCTGGAGGGTTAAGTCCAAGACTGTGCAGTCCCATTGTTTGGGCCTCTGATGAGGGCTAAATGGCAACGGTGGGTGTTATGTCTTTTAATAATCATAAATTGCTTCTCAACCTTTTCACTAAAATCAAGTATAGTATCTGTTTTTATTAGAAAAAAAGCAGTCATATCCTGTGCTAGGATGAAGAGAAAGAGAAAAGTAGGGAGGGGGGAGAGAGAGAAAAGAAAAAGAGACAAAGAGGCAGACAGGAAGGGAGGGACAGGTCAGGATCTCACAATTCCTTCAGGGACAAACCTCTCTGACTTAAGGGCCTCTCACTAAGCCTCCCATCTTAAAGGTCCACAGCATGTGTTAATACTGCCAACCCCAGGAACAAAGGTTTTACATATGGACCTTTAGGGAGCCCTCAAGTTATACCCACAGCAGTAGCTCAGACACTGTGACTAATTTTGGAAACCTATTGAAATAGTCCTCCATTTGCTTTTTAATCTTCAGTCTTTTTCTATATTAAAATGAGGGGGGAGAGTATTTGTCTTCATAATATTAAAAAAGAAGGATGCTGGTAAATAACTAAGGAATGGAAGGCAGAATAATTATGACTTTTAATTTAGAAATACTAAATGATTTTGTTTTACTATTTAAGGCAAAAAGAATCTTAGAAGTATAGGTTTATTTATATTTTTCTTTAAGAAATCATTCTTTCTATCTTTAGCCAAGTGTTTATCCATGTCACACTCAGTTGAGTGATTGGAAAGATATATATATATATAGCCAAAGAGTCTGAAATAACTTGAAAATAATTTCTATACAATTTTCTATCTTCTATCATTTCTTTACAATGAGTGAGATATTCTTCCAATGATATTTTAGAATCATATAAAAAATCTGATAGTTGGTGATAATGATCTTAGCTTTAGATGAAGTAATATAGGATTTTCATTGTTGCATGGAATGAGAGCCTTGTCTTTCACAATATATTAAAACTATAAAACTGGTGTGGTTAGTTTCTCTTCTTCTTAATCAATCCTTATGCTTTCTAAAAATTACTGCCTAAAAGCTCTGCTGCAGAAGTCACTGAAGTCATGGTGTCTCTGGACCAATCATTTGAGTGTCATGATACATGAACTAATTTGCACATGTGGCTAGAGGCCTCTAGCATTAGTGTTTCTCAGAAATCATCACTGCCACATTAGCTGCTGGGGAAGGAAGGTTATTACAGCTGAAATTCTTATTGAATTAATGGCATAAATCATTAGTGAAGATCTTACTTTCAACACACAAGTCAGCCATTAATTGTAATGCAACCCAAATTTTATCTCCTTATCTTAAGAAACTGCAATTCTTCAGGAGAAAGAAACAGTAGATTATAAATCTAAGTATTTTACCAATTATATAAAAAAGATATTAAGTCCCAGCTTTGGGAATAGTCACTGGTGAGCCCATCTGGAATGCATGATCAGATTACCACTTAATCTATACAGGACAAGTAACTTGCTGTATTGTTATAACAAAATACCTGAGTCTGGGGATTTTAATTTTAAAAAGGCGTCTACTTAGTTCACAATTTTGGAGTTTCAAGAACACAGCATCAGCATGGTAAGGATTTCATGGCAGATGACATCAGGGTAGGAGTGCATGTGAGATGGAGAGGTCCCTGTAAGACAGGAAACCAGAGGGTGGGGAGGAGCCAATTTTATGCTTTTATAACAACTGGCTCTCTTACAGACACCTGGGGTGCCCATGAAAACTACCTTAATGTCTTCTGATATCAGTGTCTTCAGCAAGACCTGATGAATTTCAACTAGGCTTCACCTCTTAAATTTATCTCAGCACCCATTAACATTCCCACATGGAAGGACAAGCTTCCAACATATGAATCCTAAGTGGACACCATAACATTCACCAAGTACATATCATAGAATTTATCAGATCTTATTTTTCCTATATAAATACAATATAATTTTATTTTGATCTTTATATTTATCTTTCTTTTCATGGCAATAAGCAAGCAAAATGTTTGGTTAAAATATTGGCAAATATAGAGAGTAATGGGGATGGTTCCATTTCCTGGAGCAGCTACTTTATATATGCTGTACACCAAGGTGTCTGGCCACAGACGTACTTTTGATGTTCCAGAGTGAAAAGCAGAAAGGATTTACTAACAATCCACATCAACACTGCCAACACTGCCAGATAGTCCAGCTAGAAATGGATATTAATTGTGCTTCCAAAGCATTTCCCTATAAAATTTTGGATTATCATTAAAGGGCTTCTTTAGATGTATTTTTTTCATTACTGGGGATTGAACTCAAGGGCACTCAACTGCTGAACCACATCCCCAGCCCTATTTTGCATTTTATTTAGAGACTGGGTCTCACTGAGTTGTTTAGCACCTCGCATTTGCAGAGGATGGCTTTGAATTCACAATCCTTCTGCCTCAGTCTCCCAAGCTGCTGGGATTACAGAAGTGTGCCACTGTATCCAGCAGATGTATTCTTGAGTCACAGAGATACAGCCAAGGAAACATGTCAAGAGAAAACTGGTAGTAAGACAGAAGCAGGCAATAGAAAGTAGGTTTTGTTGGCATGTATTTAGGACTCTCCAGCGCAGGGAGACATGCCATCTGGGGACTGTGAGTGTTAACACATGTTGAGTCTGGAAAATGTCCTCCAGGATGGCTCACTTTCTTCTGCTCATACCCATGCTTACAACATTTTATTTGAAAATATTCTGTCTCTTGGTTAGATCTCATTATACCAAGAGTATGGTAACTCAGACATATATTTTGAATGCATATTAAGTAACAATTATATGCCAGAAGTAGTTGCCTTGTGTTATGGTGCTCTAGGAATAAAAAAGAAAGTATTTACCTTCAAAAAATCATAATTTAAAGCAAAGATAAAAACAGTATAATTATATTATACCTGAAGTAAATGTATGCACAGCGGGACCAGGAAGCACAGAAAACTCTGGAAACTCCCATCAACAGTTTCCCAGAGGATCTGACATCTGAGATGAATCATAAACTTCAGATACCACTGTATATATAGATATCTGTATGAGACACAGATTTCCTTTTTAGAGCAAACAGGTTCACTCCTGGGCCTGAAGCCATTTAATTATCCGCACTAATACACTGATCCAGATTTGCTGGGAAGGGCATGAAATGTATTGCCTCGTTCTTTTCTTCCTGAGTTGTTTTACTTACCTATTTCTGCTTAACAAATTATCCCAAAACATGGCCATTTTAAACAACAAACATCTATTATTTCACACCTTCTTTGAGGGTCAGGAATCTTGGGATGCCCAATTGGATGGTTATGGCTCAGAAACTCTCTATGACTGTAGTCATCTAGGGCTGGAAGATCTTTAGTTTCCACATGGGCCTCTTCCTTGGACGTATCATGGTAGCTTATTTTTCTATGGGTGGGCAATCCTAGAAGGAAAGTCAGAAAGCATGCTCCAAAAACTTATTTCATAACTTAACCTAGGAAGTTATACCACTTCTACTATGTTCTCTTGATCACAAAGACCAAATCTGATGTGGTGTGGGAGGGGATGACACAGAGGCATGAACACTGGAAGGTATGGATCATTGGGGGCCATCTTAGAATCTGATTAACACACGAGTTAAATTATCTTTAATTCTACAAAGCTCAAAAAGTCTCATTTAAAGAGCCTATGAGGCAGATACTTGGAATACTGAAAGGAATTTTGAATATTATCTGGTCATCATAAGATTTAGAAAGAAGACAAGAATAAAGTCTAATATTTACTTTCAAGAGTTCATTGAAAAAAAAAAAGAGTTCATTGACTTTCATCTATCGTAATTATTTATATTTTGCCTGGTTCCAAAAGAATTTCAAACACATTTTTGAAATTCAATTTTTATACTATCATATTGATGTTGTCTTATTCCTCTAAATAGCTTAATACTATGTCTATAAAGATGAAAATATTTCTTCTGTAAAATGCTGTATGTAAGCAAAAGTATATAATATACAGAAAGAATTTGATTCTTACATTCTGAAATAAACATTTACAATAAGTGTAATCACATTCAGACATGAAATCCATACTTCTGAATGTTCAGAGTAATTCAGTTCAGTTTGTTTTGCAAACTTTATAAATTTTTTAGAGATTTTTCTGTGTTTTATTGGTATGGCTCATTAGGATAATTTTGTAGACTGACAAAACTTATTGTTAAAAAAGCATTAAGAGAGATCAAGAATATGTATACATTAAACTGTCTCATGATCCTATTGTCTACAATATAATTCATTACATTTTATATTATTTTTAATATCAGCTGAATATCAAGTACATTAAATTGGAGTGTTTTAAACACAAACTCCATTAAAAGGATACATATTCATTCTTGCATACTATTTTGTAACCAACAATCTATAAAATAAGCAATAGTACAGAATTTCAAAAACAGATAACAAATGTCAATAGTACATTATATAAAATTATTGAATAAAGAGTTATTCAAGTTGCATAAGGAACTCCACTTCAATGTTGTATTGCAGATATTACTAAACAATCAGTATTCAAGAAAAGAAAGTAGTGCTTTTTAAATGAATAATTATTTTACAAATATTAACATGAATGTTTTACTGTTGTGTTAAATTGATTTCTGAGATGGTGGGAATTTTTAACAAATATTATGTCTTTAAAGGAAGAAAATCCTTTGTGTTCATCTCTGTAAGACCCTGAGAGTTTTCTTTCTCAGAACTCAGGGAAGGGGCAGTCATGGTGGTAATAGAAACTATGGCAACAACACACAGTAAGGAGGGAACCATTTCTCCTTTTCCATAAACATAGACACAGAGTCCAAGGTCAATTATACCTTAGGTACAGCAGTCTTTTAAGGTTAGATGTAATCATCATCATTAATTTCCTCCAAATATCAAGTTCTAAATCACCATTGCCGCGTAAAAATAAATAGTGGTGGCCAGATACAGTGGCACATGCCTGCAATTCCAGTGGCTTGTGAGGCTGAGGCAAGGGATCATGAGTTCAAAGTCAGCCTCAGCAATTTAGTGAGGGTTTCAGCAACTGTGAGACCCTGTCTCTAAATAAAATTTTTATAAAAAACTCTCCTAGGTTTAATCTCCATAACCCCCTTCAAAACAAAAGTTTGAATAAAGGAATGAATGGATGAACAAACAACTTCTCTTTTTAAAATATGTTTATGTGTTGATTTACATTTTTTTTACCTGAGCTGATTAATATGTTTAAAAGTTAATTCTTCTTTCACCATTAATTAATTAATTTATTTTGGTACAAGGGATTGAACCCAAGAGTGCTAACCACTGAACCACATCCCCATTCCCTTTTTAAATTTAGAGACAGTGTCTCGCTAAATTGCTTAGGATTTGGCTAATTTGCTGAGGCTGGCCTCCAACTTGTGATTAGGCATGACCCACCATGCCCAGCTATTCAAACATTCTAAAGCTGATCATTCTAGTAACAGCTCTCTGTATTAGCAGCTTCTGGCTCATAATTTCTAGTATCTTTGTTGACTTTTTATAAATAGTAGTTAACATATGTAGTGCATTTGCTGTACCTGACATTGCTTTAGTGCTTGTATGAGCTGATTCACTTAATCTTCAAATCAGTGCTGTATCAGAGGAAAAAGCAGAGATGTTGAATGCGTATTACCCAGGTCACACTGCTACCTATGGTGGTACTCGGTTCATACTTGGGAGGACTAATTCTAAGCCCCATCCTCATACTGTTTCACCATACGACCATGTTAGGCTAACAAATAGGAATTTTGCTTATGCAGTATTGCTTTTCTTACTTGAAAATGAAGAAAAAAAATGGTACTTTAAGATAAAAATGCAATTGCTATTAAATGGAAAATGCAGACTTTCATCTTCATTTCTGCCACCAAGTGTATTGCAACATTTTCCCTTTGCTCCTAAGGAGCTTTGTCTTCAGGGCAAACTCACACAGAAGCAACAAAGTATAATATGGTATTATCAGTGATATAAAAGAAGTATGTTTAAGTTGCTACTAGATTTTAGAGAGGAAGAGAAACTCTTTCTGGGAGTCGGTGATTTGAGGCTAAGCCTTACCTATAGGGCCAATCATAGTTCAAGGAGAATAGATATCCAATTCAATGGGACACAATCCCAGAAACTTTTGAAAACACCCATAACTAACCACTTTTACATTGGCCCTGTTTGCAATTGCCTTTAAATAACCACCCTTTTGGGGAAAAGGGTACTCTTGTACATTGCTGGTGGGACTGCAAATTGGTGTGGCCAATTTGGAAAGCAGTATGGAGATTCCTGGGAAAGCTGGGAATGGAACCACCATTTGACCCAGCTATTGCCCTTCTCGGACTATTCCCTGAAGACCTTAAAAGAGCATACTACAGGGATACTGCCACATCGATGTTCATAGCAGCACAATTCACAATAGCTAGTCTGTGGAACCAACCCAGATGCCCTTCAATAGATGAATGGATAAAAAAATGTGGCATTTATACACAATAGAGTATTACGCAGCACTAAAAAATGACAAAATCATGGAATTTGCAGGGAAATGGATGGCACTAGAGCAGATTATGCTAAGTGAAGCTAGCCAATCCCTAAAAAACAAATGCCAAATGTCTTCTTTGATATAATGAGAGCAACTAAGAACAGAGCAGGGAGGAAGAGCAGGAGGAAAAGATTAACATTAAACAGAGACATGAGGTGGGAGGGAAAGGGAGAGAAAAGGGAAATTGCATGGAAATGGAAGGAGACCCTCATTGTTATACAAAATTACATATAAGAGGTTGTGAGGGGAATGGAAAAAAAAACAAGGAGAGAAATGAATTACAGTAGATGGGGTAGAGAGAGAAGATGGGAGGGAAGGGGAGGGGGGATAGTAGAGGATAGGAAAGGTAGCAGAATACAACAGTTACTAATATGGCATTATGTAAAAATGTGGATGTGTAACCTATGTGATTCTGCAATCTGTATTTGGGGTAAAAATGGGAGTTCATAACCCACTTGAATCTAATGTATGAAATATGATATGTCAAGAGCTTTGTAATGTTTTCAACAACCAATAAAAAAAAGAAAATAAATAAATAAACAAATAAATAGAAGCACATAAAAAAAGAGTTGTCAAAATTGGAGGAAATACTTATTGAATAATAGACAATCATATAAAGGAAAAGTTTGAGCAAAGCATTAAATGTCTGCATCAATAAAAATAAGTCTTTGCATCAAATATAAAAGTGTTAACTACCCTTTTTCCTCTCTAGCTTCTGCATACCAGAGAATGCATAGGACCCTTAACCTCTGAGGTTGACTTATTTTGCTTAAGGATGGTCTCTGCTTCCATTCATTTTTACTATAAATTCCATATTTCACTTTTCATGGCTGAGTAAAACTCCATTGTGTATATATAAAATAAATAAATAACCACCCTTTTATAAGGCACAATGGCACATGCTTGTAATCCCAGCAGCTTGACAGTCTGAGGTAGGAAGATGTCGAATTCAAAGCCAACCTCAGCAACTTAGGAAGGCCCTAAGCAACTTAGTGAGATCCTGTTTCTAAATAAAACATAAAAAGGGCTGGGAATGTGGCTCAGTGGTTATGCGCCCCTGGGTTCAATTGCTGATATAAAAAAATGAAAAATTATTTTCAACAGTTAACATTAATGTCTCCATAAAATACAAATGTGGCACCATGTCTTGGAGATAAGTGACTTAAAAACTTGTAAGAGCTAACATCATTAAATGCTTGCTATGTACCAGGTACTATTTTATGTACTTTGTAAGTATTTTCTTTAAATCTCATAACAATTTATAGAATAGTGACCACAATCTTGCCATTGTATAGATGAAAAAAAAATGTGCAGTTTTCCCAGAGCACAGGTACGCATACAGGTGTCTCTAGGCTCCTTTGAAGAAGACCATAGAGATGATCACTATCTATCTATATCTATCTATCTATCTATCTACCTATTTATCCTCTACCTATCTAATTGCTATATCTCTATCTATCTATCTATCTAATATATTTGTGATGTTCTAGTGAGGTCAATCTTCCAAGACAGCCAGTTCTTTCTACATTCAAGACACTGGGGTTGCTGAATTGATTAATGTGTAAAATGTGCTTGAGGTTCTGGAATTCTTAGGTTTCCTATCTGGGGTCTGTTCTTTTTTATAATTTTCGAAAATTCTTTTTAGTTACCCATGACAGTAGAGTATATATTTGACATATTTATACACACATGGAGTATATCTTATTCTAATTATGATCCAAGTTTAATTATGATGTGGAGATTCACTTTGGTGTATTCATGAATGTACAAAGGAAAATTAAGTCAAATTCATTCCACAGTCTTTCCTATTCCTGTTTCCACTCCCTTCCCTTCACTGCCCTTTTCTAATCTATTCAACTTCCATTCTGCCCTACCCCGTTGTTGTGTGTTAGCATCCACATAACAGAGAAAACATTCAATTTTGGTTGTTTGGATTGGCTTATTTCACTTAGCATAATAGTCTCCAGCAAGTATCATAAAGTCGTTCTTCTTAACAGCTGAGTAATACTCCATTATGTATAACTACCACTTTTTTTATCCATTTATCTGTTGAAGGGCACCTAGGTTGGTTCCATATCTTATCTATGGTGAATTGAACTGCTATAAATGTTGATGTGGCTATGTTACTGTAATATGCTGAATTTTAAGTCTTTTGGGTATTTACCAAGGAGTGGGATAACTGAGTCAAATGGTGGTTCCATTCCTAGTATTTTGAAAAATCTCCATACTGCTTTCCATAGTGATTGCAGCTATTTGCAGTCTCAGCATCAATGTATGAGCGTATCTTTTTCCCCATATTCTCACCAACGTTTGTTGTTACGTGTATTCTTGGAAATTTCCACTTTGACTGGAGTGAGATGAAATCTCAGTCTTAATTTGCATTTCTCTAATTCCTAAATATGTTTATTTTTTCATATACTTGTTGGCCATTTGTATTTCTTCTTCTGTGAAGTATCCGTTCAGTTCCTTTGCTCATTATTTTTTGGTAGTAGCTTTTTTTTTTTTTTTTTTTTTGGTGTTAGTGCTCTATCTGTGGGGCAGGTAGCAAAGATTTTGTCGGCTCTCTCTTCAGGCTCTTTATTGTTTCCTTTGATGTGAAGAAGCTTTTTAGTTTGATATGGGTCTGTTCTTTTTGTCTACAAAATCTGGAGTATTTTGGCTATATAAATCAGGTAAGCCCTTGGAGACACTTTGATTTTATTCTTAGGGACCCTCGCCTCCTTTTAAATAATACTGTGTTTTTCCAAATTGACCTATCCAAAAACCTTGTGTGGAGGGAAAGAATTTTGAGATTTCTTGAGAGAGTGATGAAGGAATAAGTGAGATAGACCCAGATAATATCCTACAATCTTGGATTAAGACTTGCGTGAAGACACTGTGGCCAAAATCTTTGATTAGTTCATTAATCATTATGAACAAACTGACCTTTAGCTAAAATGTTATTCATCACTTCCATATTTCAGCAAATGTAAATTTCATTTCTATAATGAAAGTTTTAAGTGATGTGATTAGCAAATGCCTACATTGTGTGTGTGTGTGTGGGTGTGTGTACTCATATGTATTTTCTCTTTATTTCTGGCTCTCATTTAGTATTTTAACTTTTAAAAATATTGAGTGTTGAATTTGAATTTTGGCCTAAAAATATGAATTTTGGGTAAAAGGGTATGCCCATTGTCTCCTGAGAGTCTATGGGGTACAGGAGTCTGAGGTCACCTAAATCCATGACTCTACCAAGAACCCCTGTTCTCATTGCTATAATTTTCTTCTTTGGTTATCAATGCAATATCTTTCAATTTGAACCTAATAAATTCACATGGTTTTAAAGTTCATTGTCCCAAATAATCATTATCCAAGGTATTATTATATTAATTTATTATTGTTATTATTTACTGATCTTATATTAATTTATTATTGTTGTTATTTCCTGATCTTAAATTAGAGTCATATTACCTATTTACTAATCTTAAATTTGAGACATAAAACCTATTTATTGAATATTTTCAAATACATCCTCAAAAAGTGTTTGAACTTCATTCTGGACCTTGAAAAAAAATTCATGTGCCTTTAGTTCATTGTTTTCTCATTCTATCTCATTATTCTGGGCAATAAAAAGTGTTCTTCCTTTCGTTTTATCATTTAAGACCAATATTTTCTCCTAGTCTCAGTTCAGTAATCAATTCAATATTTTTGTGAAGGTCTCTTGCCCACTACCAGATTTATTTTTTTATTAGTTCAGGTTGTTTGCAATATGCAGGAAATGACTACCTAAATTAAAGCAGAAATTATTTTATTGTTAAAATCACAGTAAAATTAATAGAATCAGAAGAGAAAGATGAATAGCATATATAAAAAAGGATCAGCTCTACAATCCATAAAGCAGAAACTAACCAACACTGTAGTTTTTGCTCTGGCATTATGAATTCATGCTGACCGTTTTCTGTCCTTATCACTTTCCGGGAGAAAGAGGTCAAGTTATCAAATTTAAGTTACCAAGCTCATTCCTTGGCTAAGAGAGTACTAAGCTATTATAAATGACAATTCCACTAACATGTAAGTCACTGAGATAATTACTAAAAAAAAAAAATTAAATACCATAACTAGAAGTAGAAAGTTGTTCAGGCAAAAGCAATGTTTGGTTTCTGTTTTGAGTCAATGAGATTGCATTAGACTTGACTAGAAAGAAACACCAACTATAACTAAAACTCCTAGAGACATAAACTATGTTACAATTTTTAAAAAGAAAGAAAATGAAAATAATAAAATAAAATTATTACAAAATGTTCCCTGTGATTTTTCTCAGTAGTATATGCATAGATATTTTAATCATAATATTGATATTATTGTATAGTTTCTAATTATTTATAAATAAATATGTTACTTTTATAATAAATAAAATAATTTTTTAAAGACCAGGGAACTTTCATTTCTGTCCAGGTCAGAAAAATTACTACTGGACTTATTCTTTAATCATAAACAATCATAGAATAGGATGTATTATAGAAGAATTTGAGGTGAATCCAGAATTTTCCCTGGAAATCTGAGGAAATGAAGCTTAAATTTTGGGACTGCTAAAATAGCTGGAATTCACAAATTATTTTACTGGTGATTAAGGAATCTGCATGGGGCATCCCTTAATTCTTGGAAGACTAGGCTATTCTTGCCTTTCTTATATAATAAGTTTTTGGAGAGCATAATTACTACACTTTTAAGATTTAAAGAAGACATCAAAAATATTGCAGTGCTCAGAGAGTTTATGGAATGCTGACTTAACAAGACTGGAAAGATGTCACTAAATGCCTTGGACAATTGGTTGAGATCCCAGATAAGGCAATATATGAGTAAATCTCATGCTCCATATCAAGAACTGAGTCCTGGAACTATAAGAAAAAAAATACAAAATATACAATGCCCTGAAAATATCTTTACCTCACACCAGACATTGAGATTAATTTGAGATTTATTATACATGAAAATATTAGAGCTAAAACCAAAGAGATTTTAGAAGAAACTTTAGGGAAACATATTTAGAGTAAATGCCTCAATTATTTTAGGGAGAACACAGAAACTACTCATCACAAAATAAAAAAATTAAATTCACTTCAAAATTAAAATATTCATATCAAATGGCACATTTAGGAAAGTGAAAATAGTAGCCATGTATTGGAAGAAACTGTTGGCACTATAATTCCAATTACATAATATAAAAATAGGCAAAAATAATATCTGAGTATAGAAATCAGATTAGTGGTTACCTCTGAAAGGTACAAATTGGTGGGCATGGGCTATGAGAGAACATTCTGGGTGATAACATTATGTTTTAACTGAAATTTTGTACACAGCTGTATACCTTTGTCAAAAATTCAAACTATATTCTGAAGCTATGTATGACATTATGTAAATTTTGCCTCCATAAAAAATCAAAAGTTATAAACACATAGCTATTAGTAGTAGTAGTAGTATTTAAATATTTATTTATTTTTTAGTTGTAGTGAACACAATACCTTTATTTATATGTGATGCTGAGGATCAAACCCAGGGCCTCGCACATGCTAGGCAAACATTCTACCACTGATCCACAACCCCAACCCCATAGCTATTATTTTGAGCTGCCTGGTATATGCTGCTCTATACCAGTAACTCTCAATTGCAGGCACTTTTTGCTCTCATGGGTCAGTATTAACAATTTTTAGAGGCATTTTTTTTATTGTCATAACTGGGTAGGCTGTTACTGGCACCTAGAGGATAGAGAACAGGATACTACTAAGCCCAACACTCTTAATAATTATGCAGTCCCAAATGCCAATAAGGCCACTACTGAGAAACTCTACACAAAATCACTTTGAAGCATTAAATCATTTCTAAAGTGCTTGAAGAAGACAACAGACTAAGGTTAATTTGTTATTTAACAATGAACAGCATCTATTCCAGAATTTTCCCTGGAAATCTAAGGAAATGGAGCTTAAATTTTGGGACTGCTGAAATAGCTAGAATTTACAAATTATTTTACTGGTGGTTAAGGAATCCTCATGGGGCATCCCTTAATTCTTAGAAAACTAGGCTATACTTGCCTTACTTATATAATAAGTTTTTGGAGAGCATAATTACTACACTTTTAATAACAGAAGCACTACAATGTTTCCTAGGTTAGACAAGTGAAATCTAGAATTCAGGAGAGTGAGACATTTTTTGGTTGATTTTAGTCTTTGCTTCAGTGCAGGACACATCTGTCGAAGTCAACGTGGGGATCGCACACCTATTATCTATAAATTCTCCAAGAAATAGATACCAAAAATAAGAACACTCAAGGGCTGAACCAATTATAAATAAAAGTCTGGATGCTCTATGCAAAAGGTCAGGTATGAGAGAGCCACATGCTCTGAGATACCATATCCTGAACTGTGCCAACAAAATTAGGCAGAAGTGGTTTCAGACATAGAAGCACAAAGTATGGTACAAAGCAAGAGACAGATAGCTAATGAGGGAAACCAGTAAATTAAGTGGGTCTGAATTTAGGGAAATTTCTGAACCAAATATCTGGTAGCTGTTGTGACTTCTCCTTAGCTTATAAAAATGGGAATTAACTCTTGAATGTGAGGAAACCTAGGAAGAAACTCCCAAGAAATCAGAACGAAAAGAATATATCGAGAGAAAATAACTGTTAACTTATAGATACACAGCTGTGACACTTAGCAGGCTTAGCCACCTCTATGATCTTCAGTCTCTTCATCTGTAAAAAGAGATAAAAGCAGCAGGATTCATGAGGTCTTTTCAGTAATTCACCAATGATTTCTTCTTTCCTGGTTTGACAGTATCTTGTGTGCAGAAGAGATACCAAAGATAAAAAAAATAATGCTTAGAGAAAATGATTCTGCAAAAATTCCTTGTACTCTTTTGTATTCTTTTGCTTTCCATTATTACTATCTTTAAAGTGTTTTATTTATTTGTTTTATCACAGCCACTCTTATTTATGTAACTATAACTATCTGCACAGAAAGTTACCACTCATGTCTCCTTCAATAAGGATCATTAGCCTTTTTGCCTTTAGAACCCATGTGGTTTTTTCCTTGCCTCAGGATACTACATTGACATACTCCTTCTGAATGTATGCCTTCCTTATCAACACTTCTGAATGCATAATAGGCAGGGTACTTGCCCAGTGGATTAAAAATCTGTGGTTTTTCCAAGTACAGCAGCACCTGCTTGTATTCCCAGCTACTTGGGAGGCTGAGGCTGGAGGATCACAAGTTTGAGGTCAGCCTTAGCAACTTAGCAAGACTCTGTATCAAAATTAGGAAAAAAACAAACACAAAAAAAAAAACCCACTGGGGGTGTTGCACTCCTGAGTTCATTACCTGGGTCTCTGCCCCATGAGCACACACACAAATCTGTAATCTTTAAAAAAGCAAGTGAGGGGAAAATGTAAGTTTTAGGTTCAGCAACACAGAAAATCTGAACTAATTTATTCCAATGAATCAAATCTGCCTATTATCCATGTCTCTTGTTTTCATGAATGCTTTCTTTTTTAAATATATAATCCTCTTTCCCTGACTTCCTCAAGATATGCTCAGCAGCAGAAATAGGGGGCCAGAATGAGGACCATACATAGTTGTGCTACAAACCCTGAAAGAGTATTTCTAAGAACTCGGGGCCACCCGGAGAGCCATGGAAAATTACTCTTGACACACTAAAGCTCCTATTCAAGAAATGCATACACCATGTATCTGTATGATGAAGTATGTGTTGTCTTACTTCCTAACCCCCAACACATTTGCCAGGCCTATATGATGAGCTTTTATATGAACTGTCTTATGTGAACCTTAGTTTTCAGGTTCTGTTACTGGTCCTGAACCCCTTCTGTTTTACTCAGCTTTTCATGGCTGTGAACAAAATACCGAGAAGAACAACCTAGAGGAATGAAACTTCATTTTGGCTCAGGGTTTCACTGGCCAACTCGATTGCTCTAGCAATTGAGTGTTAGTTAGCGCATCATGGTAGAATGGCATGGTGGAGGGCAGTTGCTCAGCTCATGGCAGACAGGAAAAAGAGAGAGGAAGGAGTGGGACAGGTAGAGGGGGACATGGAGAAGAGGTACCCTTCAGGACATGCCCCGAGTGACCCACCTCCTCCAGTAACACCCCGCCTGACTACAGTCACCACCCAGTTAATCCCTATCAGGGGATTGATGCATCTATTTTATTAAGATCTCATAACCCAATCAGTCCATTCAAATGAGCTCTCACAATCCAATGACTTCACCTCTGAACTTCCCTGCATTAAACTTCTGGTGGAACTTCTGGTAGGAACTTCTGGTGGACACCTAATATCCAAACCTAACACCTTCATTAGGACCTACCACATAGTTCATTTTTATTATTCTCCCTCCTAAGTCTTGATTTTGCTTTAGAACTGTAGTCTTTAACTAATGCCCTATTCCAAAAGCCTACAATCACCTAAAATTAAGATTTCACTCTGTCATGTGGTGGTTTCACAGTATAAAAATGTTTCTTCCATGTCTAAAGTATCCTCCATCACACTGAACCACCTTAGGATGTTGATAGCTTGTTCTGTTTGGATACTAAGTCTAGTTGCTGGTCAGCACTATAAAGAAGTTCCTCACTGAGAGTACAAGATACCTTGTAGAATGTCTGTTCAATTGTTTACTCTTACAACTCCACTTTGTCATCACAGTGGCCTGATTTTCTGGGTGGTTCTTTGAAATTCTAGGTCTGAGAGAGACCTGTTTTCATATGCAATTTTAGTTAGGTAAAATTAGTGAAATAAGATCTTCTAGAACTATTTGTTAAGATCTAGCCCTGTAGCTCTCCCCTTATGCTTTCTCTCACATAGGATGGTATTAGAGCAGCGAAGTCTGTTTTTGGAAGGTAGTTAAGGGAAACTTGAATTTGGATTTATTTCATTTGGATTTATTTGACTATAATATGTAGTTAGAGACAACATACATGTATTACTAAGCCAGGACTTTCTTCTCTAGAAATCCTCTTACTAGCCACTGTGCCAGAGAACCTTATAGTGTTATATAAGTTGTGTGACCAAATGACATTGTTACAGGGATTCTAACATGGTCCCCAAGATTCCCAACCCCATTTCATCTCCTTATAGTTCTGTAATAATTAAACACTCATTTAGGTGTTGGCTTGGAGGGATTTTCCAGATATAATTAAGTTCCCAAAGCAGTTGATCTTAAGGTTAGAATGGTCCTGGAAGACACATTGGACTTCCAACACACATGCTCCAAGGGCTACTATTTGGAACGAGGGAGAAGTGACTGTAGACATAAAGCCAGTTGCAAGTAAACTCATTTTCTGACTGGATTTAAATTGTGTTTTGTGGGCCATGAATGCTGCTGAGTGGTAGAGTGTTTGCCTAGCATGCATGAGGCCATGGATTTGATCCCCAGCCACACACACAAACACTCACATACAAACACACACACAAATAATAATAATAATAATAATAATAATCAACTGTTTTTTATTCTAATGCTACCAAAGGAAAGCTGGAGAAAGGAAGTATATTTTAAAGTTGAAGTAAACATCTCTCCGTTTTCATAAATAACAAAAATTGACCAGATGTTCAGAAAACTTTAGAAAAAGTCAAACTATAGGTGAAATTGTTTGTGAAAATGAAGAATTTCAGACAGAACAAGAGGACAAGAGATAGTGTTAAATAAGAGGTCTAGAATTGGAAAAAAATAATAGATTAACAAGCCAGTGGAAGTGTTCAGCAACAGATCAGATATAGCTGAAGAAAGGATCAATAAAATAGAGAAGAATAAAATAATCAGATGAAAGCAGTGAAACACCAAAAGAATGTGGACAGAGGTACAAATTATATGGGGGGGGAAAAAGAACTGTCTTTGTAAAATTCTTCATGGCCTTTAGGGTCACTGAAAATGAAATTAATGCAATTTGTTTCAAAGGCACGGTAAACCAACTACATTTTGAAAACACTACATGGGTAGATACAGAGGTGCAGTGATAATGAATAGGTAATGATAGTTAATTTTAAGCTTGGGGAAACAAAAAAATAAAGTGAAATATAAAACAATGCCTGCTTTGTTAGTTTTATGAAATGCTAGAGCAATCAGGAATTTTTGTTGCTATCCTTTGTTTTGTTTTAAAGAATAAAAGAGGAAACAAAAACTAAGAATACAATCCACAGTTGGTCAAAATGATCTCAATTGTTATTTTCTCAAGTCTTTAATAAAAACTATTAATGGTTACACAACTGATATTATAAAAATATTACTTTTCTTGAAAAAATAGTCAGTATTGTCCACAATGTGAAAAAAATGTGCAGTACTCTCTACATTTGATTTTAAGGGTAAATATTGAATTTATCCATTAGTCTAACCATGGCTTCTTCCTCTCCTTGGATTCTTCTCTACCAAGACAAACCTATCTCTTGGTGAAAGATAAACTAAGCAAGAGTTTCATTTAGTCATAGAGTAAAACTGTAGCATTTCAAGGTTTTGCATAAATTCATTTTATCTATAAAACCTATCCTCTCTCTTCTATGAATTGCTGAACCATTTGAATTCTTATATTATATGATTTTAATGTGATTATTTCTTATCTGTTAGAGCATTTCCCTCCTAAATTTGGAATTTGACATGTAGAACACAGTAAAAAGACAAGGTTGTTTTTCAGATTGATGAAAATTCTAATGATAAAGGATAGAAGTTAGGAAAAGGAATTGAATAGGAAAAAAAGCCATCTTCTAAAATTATGCTTTGACAATATTATAAGGGATTTATTATAACCTGTCTAAGGAAATCAGCTTTTCCTGACTTTGGTACATCAACCTAAGAAATTCATAAATTTTTCCAAAAGAAACTTTAAAAATTGTCTTTCTGACATTTTTACTCAAACGAGAAGTACATATTCACGACCTATTTCAAAATGAGCACTGGTTTTTAAGCAGAAACAATTGCCTTGTGCTTAATTAACTAAATCATTAAGACTTTCCTTATTAAGAAAATATGGACACCTTCTATTCCATGAATCTATCTGCTACAATTAATCAATGATTTGGGAAATGAGACCTACACACAATAATTTCATCCAAATCACTCAATTTATAGTTAGAAATTTTCTATACTATTTCTCCAGAGTCTCCCTTTCTCTTTTTTCCTCATTGAAGACATATTTAGGTGTTCTTTAGAACTTCTGTATTTTTTTTTCTTTTATACTATGTTAGCCAATTTTCTAATACCTATTTGAAGACATGCAGGAGAGAATAGATGCCCAAGGATTCTGACATCATTAAAAACTTTAGTGACAAAAAAGCCCATTCCTTACAAAATGAATGTCAAGCATCACATTATTAAGGTAACACAGAGAACAACCTATCTCTTGGTGGAAGATAACTAAGCAAGAGTTTCATTTAGTCATAGAGTAAAACTGTAAGGATGGAAGTTTTGAGGGTTTTTTTTTTTTTTTAATTGCTGTGTGGAAAGTACTAGAAATTTTCCTTCTCTCTAACTTCTTTCTTCAGATCACATCAGTTACATATTGTCACTTTCTTCCCTGGAATCACATCTTCTGTTTACCTCTTGTATATTCTTCTACAGGACAGTTGAGGAGGATATTTTTTTTTCTATTTCTACTCCACTGTGGTGTCCGGGTGTTCCTTCTTAAAGAGCCCCTTGCAAGTTACTAGATGTTTAGTGGAATTTAAAAACAATTTACTATCACTATCATTCCTATTTACTTTTGTTCATTTATGTTTTTTTCTTTCTTTTGAGCACTGTTCTAGGGACTAAAAACATACATACATACACCATATAGACACACATGCACCCACATGTGGAGGGATGAATAAAATGTCCATATCTTCCAAGAATTAAGGATTATTATGGCTTGGTTACGAAGTGTCCCCCCAAACCTCTTATGTTGAGGCAGGAATATTCAGAGGTAAAATGGCTAATTACAAGAGCTATTAACCTAATCAGTCCATCCTAATTTGAATGGACTGACAAAGTGGTCACTGTAGGCAGGTGGATCATGGCTGGAGGAGGCAGATCACTGGGGATGTGCCCTGGAAGGGTTGTCTTCCCTGTGGCCCCTTTCCCTTTCTTTCTCTCTGTTTCCTGGCTGCTTTGATATGAGCTGCTTTCCTCCACTATGACCTTGGATATGATGTCCTGCCACACCCTGGGCCCCAAGTAATAGAGTCACACATCTGTGGACCAAGACCTCTGGAACCATAAGCCACAAGTAAAATTTTCCACCTCTAAATCGTTCTTGTCAGATATTTTGGTCACAGCAATGTGAAGCTCACAAAAACAAGGATTTATTAAGCTGAGAATTTATGCAAGCAATCATCTTCGAAGGGTAGGAGCACTCTTAACAGTCCTTCTCCCATCTGATAGATTATATCTGGAATGTCCAAGTGTTAAAGGCTTGGTCCCAAGTCCATGGTGTTAGGGGAGGTAGTTGAAACTTTAAGAAGTGTGGCCTAGTAGGAGGAAGTGAGATCATCCAGGGTATGCCCTTGAAGGGATTATTGGGACCACACCTTCCCCTCTCTACTTTTGCAGCCAGAAAGTAAGCCACCCTCCTTCAACACCCACTCTTAACATGATGAGCTGCCTCATCACAAGCCCAAAAGCAATGGAGCCAGTGGGCCATCAATTGAAACTTCTGAAACCCTAAGTCAGAATGAAGTCTTTCCTTCTTTTAGGCTTTATCATTATGACCTCTGACTAACACTCTAATCTCATTTATAGATGCTACTGCTGACCCTCCCTGATCTTCTTTACTGGGTCACTGTACATCTCTAAGAAGTATCTAAGGGCTCAGAACTTACCCTTTCCCTGAAGAATTGCCCTTTGTAAGAGTTTCCTTATCCAGAGATGCTAGGAAGTTAGATTCCCTTCTCTTAGGTGAAGCAACTCTATAATACCACTCAGGCTTTAGAATTCCCTGTGAAATCAGGCTGAAAATCAACTCCAGCTGCAACCAAATTCTTGAGTAGCTTCTTTCCCTCTGCAAGCTACTTCCCTCACTACCAAACAGGTTCCACTTGAAAGAATTGCTTCCATTTATTATTTGCACAATAGTCCCCATTTTGGCTTTTACTGTTAGAGTACTACACTAAAAAAAAAAAAAAAATTGTTTTTTCACAATGGAGCTCTCAAACTCCACATTATTTTACTTGTCTGACAAATCTTATTAAGACTTATTTTAAATACATACTCATCTGCTCTTACCCATTTTGTTTTAATTTAACTAGTTTGAAGCAATGATCTTTTAAATGCAAATGGAGCATGAGCTTGGAATGTTTGTCCTTCCTCTTCAGGGATCAGGGTCCTCTGTCCTCTGCACTTCCATTACTCTCTGCCTAATGCAAAAGCCTAAAGCTAACTCTTTTCCACCTAGAAAATTCCTTTGGCATTTTATGATAATTACTTTCCAGAGAGCTTCTCAGTGTTTGGAATTTCTTATGCCTGTCCTCCTGTATTTACTACCTTCATCTGGTCCTCATATCTCAAGGAATTATGAATATACTGGGATTTTTATTCTTATTGCCTCACACCACTAAAAATTAAATCCTTTTGAAAAATAAGATTCCATGCTACCCTGCACTATTCTTTTTGTAATTCTTCCAATGTTTATAATTACATGTTCATTGAATGCTTATCCTTCTTAAGCCAAGAGTTAGCAAACTGTTTCTGTAAAAAGCTGGATAGTAATTATTTTATGCTTTGCAGGCCTTAGAATCTTAGCTACAACCACTCAATTCTATCATTATAAACAGAAGAATCCACAGACAAAATATAAATGGATGAGCATAGTTATATTCCATTGAACCTTGAAAAAATAAGAGGCCACATGCCTTAATTTGCTGATCCCGTTTCTGGGCTGTAATCTCTTTAGGGTCCTGGAGAAAGGGAACCTTGTTTAATGCTAATCTTTAGATGTTATGCTCAAATTCAGGAAATCGGGACCCACAAAAGACCACCAGAGACCGAGATCTATGTAAGCAGCAAAGAGGTGTTTATCGCGAGCTAGCTCGGTCCTTCACACACACAGTAACTGGTGACATTGAGAGGCCCTGAGCCCAGGGTTTGCAGCAGTTTCATACACTCTTTGGGGAAGGCAGGGACCTCACGTACATCATAGCATCTCTTAGCAAATCATCACACACTGCGGGAAAATCATAAAACAACTCTAAAACATGATTAGCACATTATCTGGCAGGAGCAAGTTGGGCAGGGGTGATTGGTTATTACAAGAGGGGGATTCCTTTGAACTGATTGGTTTAAACCATGAGGGGTGTACGTGCTGAACTACATGGTTTACCAACATGTTATCAACCACCATAAACTACTGGGAGGGTCATCTGGCATCCCAGGTATTTTCCCTGTCTCATGCTGATGGGTGGCTGCTAGGGGGTTGCTATGGGTCCTCACCTAGCCTGACTGAGTCAGGGACACCTGGCACAGTAGATCTCTCCTGCTATTTGTAGATAAACAACTCAGCAGGGTGGGTATGTGCCTAGGAGTTCTCTGTGGGTCTTTCCAAGGACAAGGGTCATGCCTCCTTCCTTGGACAGGCTTTGCTCTGAGGTAGAGGCTGGTTTCTCACAGAAAGGAGCTAAAAGTCTTTGCCACTGTCTTCAGCTGGCATTAAATTAATCACATTTGCATGGTTTTAATTTAAACATAATAAACCAATATTTTTGAAGTGTTCAGGTATAATTAGCCCTCTAGGAGTGTCCTTAAGCAGCCACTCCAGTCTCTAGATTAATAGAGAGACAGGGCTATGCAGGTGGTGGTATACCTTGTTATTTGACACACAACATCAAATAGTTTCTTCATATGTCAATATTGTTTTTAAATTTTTTCCTATTGTGACTAGTAGTAATCATTGGTTTTTGACAAATCCTTTACTTTTTAAGCACCAATTATCAGTGAAGGAGAATATACATATTCAAATATTTTATATGTAAACTAAAATGTTCAATTGACAAACAATATATCTCATGATTCTCCTTTTGTCTCAACCTTTTAAGTTTTGAACAAAAAACTTGAGTGCTCCCATACAATAATATGATTGCAGTAGCTTATCTTCTTTCTTTCCATCTTTGTGATTACTATTCTATTGTTTATTTCAAATTGGCTGTTAAAACAAAGGAATATGTAGCTCTACAGGAGCTGGAGAAAACAGCTTTGCTCAAAACCTGTTCTTAATTTCCAAAGGAATGTGTGCAGTAAAATCTGCATGTAGTTCAGGCCAACTGTGGAGCTTGAAAGTCTTCAGATAAACTTCCATGAAGATTAAAATGTTGATAAAAGGATAACAAAAAAAATGTGCAAATTAGAAAAAAAAAGAAAGTAATGTGTGCGTATACCCATAGTAATCAAAATTGTTTAGAATTTAGACCCAAAAATTATTTCATAGGGTAGAACATCCTAACATAGTTTAAAATTCCAGGCTCACAGTGAATGAAAAGCTGATGGACAGTCATCAGCTTCATTGTCACCTCTTGAGATTTGCACACTGGAAGGGCAGATCCCACTGCCCTGGCCTTGGACAGACACAGGTCTAGACCTTTCCAACACAGTCTCTTTCTATATCACAGGAAAATTCCTGATGCATTAAGGCTTTGAATGGAACCCTTCAAAGCTCATTTGAAAAATAATTGTACGTACATAGTGGCAGGCACGGAGGTATCAAGTCTCTTACATCTTCAGCTGTGCAAGCATAGGAAGTCTTAAACCGTCTAAATGCTGTTTGCTCAGGATCACTAGGCAATGCTGAGTTAACGTGGATCTGGGGCAAATAGTCTGCGCCTCTCAGAACACACACCTAGCCCGGAGTGGCTGAATTCAGGCTCCCGTTTGCCTGCGTCTGGAAGACAAACCGCTGTGACTCAGCACTAAACGATCCTGCTGAAACAACTTGTTGGTCCCTCCTGATCATGAGGAGGTTAATACCAACCAAGCCTTCATAGGTAGTGGCCACAGGATTTAGACGGGGCTTGGGAGAGCCGGTCAGGACCCACTCGTTGCTTTGGTCACCCAGCAAAGGGAATGAACTGTCACCATTCGCATGGGATACCACCATGGTAGAGAACTGACGTCACCAGAATGCGGAGGAGGAGACAACTTCATTGAAACTGGTGGCAGCAGGTGTGTAACCCCCTAGCCTTCCCTCTCCACACAGCGGGGAAACCTCAAGGGCCCCTCCCAGCTCTCCAGTGAGCATGATAGTCAGAACGAGGGAATCAGGAGCAGTGTGGGACCCATGGCATGGGACCCCCGGCTACCACTCCCACCAGCACTGACAACTGAGGTCTCTTGCACCAGCTACCCGGGGCGTGGCTACTGGAGGGCAAGCAAAATACGCTGAGGGTTCTCAGCCCCAAGCTCCACAACCTTAGGGTCTGAGGGAATGGCAAACAGGGAGAGTGTGCCCAGTTGTTCAAGAAAATAGGGCTCCCGGGAGCAGCAGACCTGGTGTGTAGCCAGTATTGTGGTGAGCGTCACCGGTGAGCGGGGCCTGGCTGGAGGAAAAGTGGGGAAGTAATTAGACACAAGAAAAGGCCCTAGGCACTCAGGATTGGAGACCCGCCCAGTCAGGGAGGAGGAGCTGCTGCACAGTGATTGGTTCCTGTGTATTGAGAGGAGAAGCTTGGCCTGGTGGGCACAGCTCCACCTACTGGAATAGAAGTTAATCAAACTCTAAGACTGCATTTAAAAAAATTTTTTTTGTTTTTTTTTTTTAATTTTTATTTAAAAAAAAATTTTAAATTTTTTGTTTTTTTAATTATTTTTTTATTTTTACTTTTATTTTTTTGATTATTTTTTAATTTTTTCTTTTTTTCTTTTCTATTTTTTTCTTTTGTCATTTCATTTCTTTTCAATTTTCTTATTCCCCTTTCCTTGAATTCTACCTGTTTACTCTCATTCTCTTTAGTGACTTCTTCCCTTCCCTTCTAATACCTTTCCTCCCAAGCATCTCGAAGCTGTTTATGTGTAATTTACTAAATATGTATAGGTCAATGTTCCGAGGCATTATATAGTGCTACCAAGTCCCTACCTTCCCCCAAATACTTCAGAACATTCTCCTGTTAATATCCCTTGTCAGTAGAGCAACCTTCCATGGTTGCCAAGAGATACCAACCTCAATACCATCCCATCATTCAACCTAAATATAAGTCCCAAGACCAAACTGCAGACCGCTATATGCCATCAGAATCCGTACACAGTTTAGGAAACAAATGAATCTGCATTAAAGTGCAACAACACTCATCATCTCTAGTCATAGTCTCCCATCACAAAAGAGAGACCCCAGAGACACACAAAACCAAATAAATTTATAGGAGTAAACAGTAACTCAGCAGTCAAACAGAATAAGAAGTAACATGAGCAGCATGAAAAAGCAGGGAAGAAAAGGAGTACAAACAATGCAGGACAGCCTAAATATTCAGGAGGACCTAGAGGCATCAGAAAAATGGTCAAATAAAGAACTCAAGGAATACCTTAGACAGATGGAATGGAATCTTAAAGAGGATATGAGATAGCAAATTCAAACAATGAAAGAACACATTAAAAATGAATTACATAAACAGATAAAAGAAGCAAATAAGCATCTTTATCAGGAGATAGAGATTATAAAAAAAATTAAACAATAATCCTAGAAATGAAGGAAACTATAAACCAAATTAAAAACTCAAATGAGAGTATCACTAACAGAGTGGAGCAAGTAGAAGCCAGAACATCAGATAATGAAGATAAAATTATATCATCTTGAGAAGAGTCTAGCCAACTCAGAAAGGCTGGTAAAAAATCATGAGAAAAACATCCAAGAGATATGGGATAACATAAAAAAAAAAAAAAAAACAACTTAAGAGTCATCGGGATAGAGGAAGGTATAGAGGTTCAAACCAAGGGAATGAACAATCTGTTGAATGAAATAATTATAGAGAACTTTCCAGATATAAAAAAGGAAATGGATGTACAAATTGTAGATGCATACAGGACACCGAGCATACAAAATCACAGTAGACCAACTCCAAGACACATTGTTATGAAGATAATGAAGATATCCAATATACAGAATAAAGAGAAAATATTAAAAGCTACAAGAGAAAGGAGGCAGAATATATTCAGGGGTAAACCAATAAGGTTAATAATGGATTTTTCATCACAGACGCTGAAAGCGAGAAGATCCTGGAACAACGTATTTCAAACACTGAAAGACAATGGATGCCAACCAAGAATTTTGTATCCAGCAAAATTAAGCTTCAGGTAGGACAACGAAATAAAAATCTTTCATGATAAACAAAAGTTAAAAGAATTGCAGCCAGAAAACCAGCATTGCAAAGCATCTTGAGCAAAACACTACACGAGGAAGAAATGAAAAAAAAATAAACAAAACCAACAGTGGGAAGTACCTCAGTAAAGCCAGAGGGTGGGGGGGGAAAGCTAATCGTGGAGAAACAAACCAAATTAAAAAAAAAAAAAAAGATAAATAATCAAACATGGCTGGAAGTACAAACCATATATCAATAGTAACTCTAAATGTAAATGGCTTAAACTCACCAATAAAGGGACATAGGTTGGTAACATGGATTAGAAAAACAAATCCAAAAATATGCTGCCTCCAGGAGACACATTTGATTGGAAAAGACATACACAGGCTGAAGGTGAAAGGTTGGGAAAAAACATACCACGCACACGGTCCTCGTAAGCAAGCAGGGGTGGCCATCCTCATATCGAATAAAATCGACTTCAAGACTAAGTTAATCAAAAGGGATAAGGAAGGACATTATATACTGTTAAAAGGAACCATTCACCAACAAGACATAACAATTATCAATATTTATGCACCAAATAATGGTGCTGCGATGTTCATAAAACAAAATCTCCTCAAGATCAAGAATCAAATAGAGTGGGCTCTCCGGCAACCTGGTAGGGTAGCGGGAGGAAGAAACCTTTGCGATAAAAGTGATAGGGATTTGTCCTGGGCTGAGGTGCTCTGTGTGTCCGGACTCGAGTGAAAGAACACTTTCCCGTGGGAGGGGTCGGAAGCGGCGTGCTGGCCGAGCGAAGATTGCGGGCCCTGAGCGGGCGCGCCGGTCCCACGTGGATTCCGTAACCCCGCGGGGCCAACTTTGAAGGAAAGCTCAGTTGGGACACTGAAGTTCTGTGTCTGGCGTGGTCTCGTGGGCTGGGGGGGGGGCCCTGCCCGGTAGCCGAGGTCTGCGTTGGTTTTCGTTAGCCGGGAGCGGAAGTAGTGAGGTGAAGGTCCCGCACACCCCTCCGCGAAGGCGGTGTGTGTAAAAGGCAACCGGAATCGGCTGGGCTAGGGTCTGTCTCAAAATTCCCACACCGGTGGGTCGGAGCTCCTGCAGCAGCGTGTGCAGGTCTTGCTAAGATGTTGAGATTGGCCTTGAACTTGTGATCCTCCTGCCTCAGCCTCTGCAGTTGCTGGGATTACAGGTGTGTCCTGCTGCACCCGGCTTCATTTATATTTCACGTGTAACTTGATGGCTGGAAGAGGGAAGATGGCGGCGAGGGGAGTGCATTGCCCCCGTGTGCTGCGTCACTGTGTGGGAGTATGACAAGACAGGACGGCTAAGGGCTATCTTGTTAGGAATTTCCAGCAATAGTAGGGTGCTCTGGAATGTGGAGGAAGGATTTCCATCGCATGAGCATCGGCTACGGGGACTCAAACGCGAGAGATTTGTCGCACGGAGGGTAACACTGCTTATTCAGCAAATTGCCCCACGTCTAGAGTCTGCAGCACAAGCTGGGAAACGAGGAGGAGATAGTGGCGCAGGGATACAGCGCTGCAGTTTCTGCCAGCCGTGCAAGCGCCGTACTCAGGGCTAAATTCTGGGTTCGAGACGGGGGAAGGAAGCGGTCCATTTAGGTTCTCCACAGCAGTCAGACCACAGAGGAGGCCAGCAGCCATCATCTTAGAGAGCTGACATCACCATCCCTGTTTTCGACTGACTGCAGCTCATTCAGCCATAGAACAGGTAATTTCAGGCTGCCATTTGTCTGCGGCTTGCAGACAGATTGCTTGGGCTCGGTGCCTGGGAGCTTCTTGGAGCCTGCCTTATCGGAGCGTGCACTGAGCGCGGGGCGGCCGAGTTCCGGCTCCCGGAACTGCCCTGGCCCAGGGCTGGGGAGCCCGCGGAGGCTGTTTCTTGGAGCCTGCTCTTATCAGAGCATACACCGAGCATGGAGCAGCCGAGTTCCGGCTCCTGGAACTGCCCTGGCCCAGGGCTAAGGAGCCCGGAAACTTCTTCTTGGAGCCTGCTCTTATCAGAGCATACATTGAGCATGGAGCAGCTGAGTTCCGGCTCCCAGAGCTGCTCTGGCCCAGGGCTGGGGAGCCCGTGGGGGCTGCTTCTCGGTCCGGGTCCTGCTGAGGGCCGGTCAGGACTCACCCGTTGCTTTGGATGCCCGGCAAGGGGAACGAAATGCTGCCATTCGCATAGGATACCAACATGGCAGAGATCTGATGTCATCAGAAAGCGGCGGAGGAGAGAACTTCAATTCCAGCGGCGACAGAAACAGTTAGTCTCCTGGTAGGGGGGGTGAGGCACAGACACCCGAGTCTCTCTCGATTTGTCATCGAGCCAGAGGGGAGGAGCCGGGCTGCCGCCCACGCCCGGAGCAGGCCCAGCGGCTCGCCGGCGTGGTGATCGCGTGACCCCAATTGGAGAGGGGGCGGAGCAGAGCCGCCACCCGCGCCCGCAAGGTGGGCAGACCCGCGACCCAGTGGGACACGGGCGTGGTAGGAGAGGCAGGGCAGAGCCGCCGCCCGCGCCTGCAAGGTAAGCAGACCTGCGACAGACTGGTGGGTCAGGCCCAGCGGCCTGCCAACGTGGTACACACGTCACCCAACTGGAGTAGGGGCAGAGCAGAGCCTTCGCCCGTGCCCGGATCAGGCCCCGCCGGTGTGGTGGTCACATGACCCCAATTGGAGTGGGGGCAGAACGGAACCGCCACCCGTGCCCACAGGGTGAGCAGACCTGTGATCAACCTGCAGATCAGGCCCAGCGGTCCGCAGGTGTGGTAGGAGGGGCAGGGCAGAGCCGCCGCCCGGGCCTGCAAGGTAGGCAGACCTGCGACAGACCGGCAGATCAGGCCCAGGAGCCTGCCGGCGTGGTACACACATCACCCCAATTGGAGTAGGGGCAGAGCAGAGTCACCGCCCATGCCAGGAACAGGCCCAGCGACCTGCGGGCGTGGTAGTCACAACACCCCAATTGGAGTAGGGGCAGAGCAGAGCCACCACCCGTGCCCGAAAGGTGGGCAGACCTGAGACCGAACAGCGGGACAGGCCCAGTGGCCTGCCAGTGCGATAGACACGTAACCCCATTTGGAGTAGAGGCAGAGCAGAGCCGCCGCCCACGCCTGTAGGGTCGGCAGACCTGCAACCGACCGGCGGATCAGGCCTGGTGGCCTGCGGGCGTAGTACACTCGTCACCCCAATTGGAGTAGGGGCAGAACAGAGCCGCCGCCCGCGCCCAAAACAGGCCCAGTGACCTGCCGGCGTGGTAGTCACGACACCACAATTGGAGTAAGGAGAGAGCAGAGCTGCCGCCCGCGCCTGCAAGGTAGGCAGACCGCCGCCCGACCCTGCAAGGGAGACTTTTCAACTCTACAAGAGCAATATAAATATATAGGAGAAAAAAACATTTCAAAATCACAACAGTTTCACCAAGCAGAAAGAAACGCAAGCAGTATGAAAAGACAAGGAAAGAAAGGACCACAAGCAATGCAGGTCAACTCAACTTTAGAAGAGGTAACAGCTGCAGCAGATGGAATGTCAGATAAAGAATTCAGGATATACATGCTTCAGATGATCTGGAGTATCAAGGAAGACATTAGACAGCAAAATCAGACAATGAAAGGTCACTTTGACAATGAATTACACAAACAAATCCAGGAAGCAAAGGATCAACTATACAGGGAGATAGAGGTTATAAAAAACAAAAAAACAGAAATCCTAGAAATGCAGGAAGCAATAAACCAAGTTAAAACCTCAATGGAGAATACTACCAGCAGAGTAGAACACTTAGAAGATAGAACATCAGACAATGAAGACAAAGTATTTCAACTAGAAAAGAACATAGACAGCTCAGCAAGACTGTTAAGAAACCATGAGCAGAACATCCAAGAAATATGGGATAACATTAAGAGACCAAACTTAAGAGTCATTGGGATACAGGAAGGTACAGAACTCCAAACCAAAGGAATGAGCAATCTATTCAATGAAATAATACGAGAAAACTTCCCAGACTTGAAGAATGAGACAGAATCCCAAATCCTAGAAGCCTACAGGACGCCGAATGTGCAAAATCATAAGAGATCCACACCTAGACACATTATAATGAAGATGCCCAACATACAGAATAAGGAGAGAATTTTAAAAGCTACAAGAGAAAGGAAGCAGATTACATTTAGGGGTAAGCCAATCAGGATAACAGCTGATCTTTCAACAGAGACTCTGAAAGCTAGAAGATCCTGGAATAACATATTTCAAACACTGAAAGAAAATGGGTTCCAACCAAGAATTGTGTATCCAGCGAAATTAAGCTTCAGGATGGAAGATGAAATTAAAACCTTCCAGGATAAACAAAAGTTTAAAGAATTTGCAGCTAGAAAACCATCTCTTCAAAACATCCTCGCCAAAACATTACAGGAAGAGGAAATGGAAAATAACAATGAAAACCAACAGTGGGAGGTAGGACAGTAAAGGGGGGGGGGATATAATCAAAGAGGAAAACAAGCCATGTTTAGTAACAGAAATAAACAAATATGGCTGGAAGAACAACCCATATCTCAATAATAACCCTAAATGTTAATGGCTTAAACTCACCAATTAAGAGACACAGGCTAGAAGATTAGATCACAAAACAAGACCCAACAATATGCTGCCTACAGGAGACGCATTTGATAGGAAAAGACATACATAGGCTGAAGGTGAAAGGTTGGGAAAAATCATATCACTCATATGGACTTCGGAAACAAGCAGGAGTGTCCATACTCATATCAAATAAAATAGATTTCAAGCCAAAGTTAATCAAAAGGGATAAAGAGGGACACTACATACTGCTCAAGGGAACCATACACCAACAAGACATAACAATCATAAATATATATGCCCCAAACAATGGTGCAGCTATGTTCATCAAACAAACTCTTCTCAAGTTCAAGAGTCTAATAGATCACCATACAATAATCATGGGAGACTTCAACACACCTCTCTCGCCACTGGACAGATCTTCCAAACAAAAGTTGAATAAGGAAACTATAGAAATCAATAACACATATAATAACCTAGACTTAATTGACATATATAGAATATACCACCGAACATCAAGCAGTTACACTTTTTTCTCAGCAGCATATGGATCCTTCTCAAAAATAGATCATATATTATGTCACAGGGAAACTCTTAGACAATATAAAGGAGTACAGATAATACCATGCATCCTATCTGATCAAAATGGAATGAAACTGAAAATCAACGATAAAAGAAGGAAGGAAAAAGCATACATCACTTGGAGAATGAACAATAGGTTACTGAATGATCAATGGGTTATAGAAGACATCAAGGAGGAAATTAAAAAAATTTTTAGAGATAAATGAAAACACAGACACAACATATTGGAATCTATGGGACACATTGAAAGCAGTTCTAAGAGGAAAATTCATTGCTTGCATTTCATTCCTTAAAAAAAGAAAAAAACAACAAATAAATGATCTCATACTTCATCTCAAAATCCTAGAAAAAGAAGAGCAAAACAACAGCAAAAGAAGTAGAAGGCAAGAAATAATTAAAATCAGAGCTGAAATTAATGAAATCGAAACAAAAGAAACAATTGAAAAAATTGACAAAACTAAAAGTTGGTTCTTTGAAAAAATAAACAAAATCGACAGACCCTTAGCCATGCTAGCGAAGAGAAGAAGAGAACTCAAATTACTAACATACGGGATGAAAGAGGCAATATCACAACAGACACTTCAGAAATACAGAAGATAATCAAAAATTATTTTGAATCCTTATACTCCAATAAATTAGAAGATAGTGAAGGCATCGATAAATTTCTTAAGTCATATGATCTGCCCAGATTGAGTCAGGAGGATATAGACAACCTAAACAGACCAATATCAATTGAGGAAATAGAAGAAACCATCAAAAGACTACCAACTAAGAAAAGCCCAGGACCGGATGGGTATACAGCAGAGTTTTACAAAACCTTTAAAGCGGAACTAATACCAATACTTTTCAAGCTACTTCAGGAAATAGAAAAAGAGGGAGAACTTCCAAATTCATTCTACGAGGCCAACATCACCCTGATACCTAAACCAGACAAAGACACTTCAAAGAAAGAAAACTACAGACCAATATCTCTAATGAACCTAGATGCAAAATCCTCAATAAAATTCTGGCGAATCGGATACAAAAACATATCAAAAAAATTGTGCACCATGATCAAGTAGGATTCATCCCTGGGATGCAAGGCTGGTTCAATATACAGAAATCAATAAATGTTATTCACCACATCAATAGACTTAAAAATAAGAACCATATGATCATCTCGATAGATGCGGAAAAAGCATTCGACAAAGTACAGCATCCCTTTATGTTCAAAACTCTAGAAAGACTAGGGATAACAGGAACATACCTCAATATTGTAAAAGCAATTTATGCTAAGCCTCAGGCTAGCATCATTCTGAATGGAGAAAAATTGAAGGCATTCCCTCTAAAATCTGGAACAAGACAGTGATGCCCTCTCTCTCCACTTCTGTTCAACATAGTTCTCGAAACACTGGCCAGAGCAATTAGACAGACAAAAGAAATTAAAGGCATAAAAATAGGAAAATAAGAACTTAAATTATCACTATTTTCAGTTGACATGATTCTATACCTAGCAGACCCAAAAGGGTCTACAAAGAAACTATTAGAGCTAATAAATGAATTCAGCAAAGTGGCAGGATATAAAATCAACACGCATAAATCAAAGGCATTCCTGTATATCAGCGACAAATCCTCTGAAATGGAAATGAGGACAACCACTCCATTCACAATATCTTCAAAAAAAATAAAATACTTGGGGATCAACCTAACAAAAGAGGTGAAAGACTTATACAATGAAAACTGCAGAACCCTAAAGAGAGAAATAGAAGATCTTAGAAGATGGAAAAATATACCCTGTTCATGGATAGGCAGAACTAACATCATCAAAATGGCGATATTACCAAAAGTTCTCTATAGGTTTAATGCAATACCAATCAAAATCCCAACGGCATTTCTTGTAGAAATAGAGAAAGCAATCATGAAATTCATATGGAAAAATAAAAGACCCAAGATAGCAAAAACAATGCTAAGCAGGAAGTGAGAATCAGGCGGTATAGCGATACAGACTTCAAACTATACTACAGAGCAATAGTAACAAAAACAGCATGGTACTGTTACCAAAACAGGCGGGTGGACCAATGGTACAGAATAGAGGACACAGAAACCAATCCATAAAACTACAACTATCTTATATTTGATAAAGGGGCTAAAAGCATGCAATGGAGGAAGGATAGCATCTTCAACAAATGGTGTGGGAAAACTGGAAATCCATATGCAACAAAATGAAACTGAATCCCTTTCTCTCGCCATGCACAAAAGTTAATTCAAAATGGATCAAGGAGCTTGATATCAAATCAGAGACGCGCCGTCTGATCGAAGAAAAAGTTGGCTACGATCTACATTCGGTGGTGTCGGGCTCCAAATTCCTCAATAGGACACCCATAGCACAAAAGTTAATAAGTAGAATCAACAAATGGGACTTACTCAAACTAAAAAGTTTTTTCTCAGCAAAAGAAACAATAAGAGAGGTAAATAGGGAGCCTACAACCTGGGAACAAATCTTTAGTCCTCACACTTCAGATAGAGCCCTAATATCCAGAGTATACAAAGAACACAAAAAATTAGACAATAAGAGAACAAACAACCCAATCAACAAATGGGCCAAGGACCTGAACAGACACTTCTCAGAGGAGGACATACAGTCAATCAACAAGTACATGAAAAAATGCTCACCATCTCTAGCTGTCAGAGAAATGCAAATCAAAACCACCCTAAGATACCATCTCACTCCAGTAAGATTGGCAGCTATTATGAAGTCAAACAACAACAAGTACTGGCAAGGATGTGGGGAAAAGGGTACACTTGTACATTGCTGGTGGGACTGCAAATTGGTGCAGCCAATTTGGAAAGCAGTATGGATATTTCTTGGAAAGCTGGGAATGGAGCCACCATTTTACCCAGCTATTCCCCTTCTCGGTCTATTCCCTAAAGACCTAAAAAGAGCATGCTACAGGGACACTGCTACATTGATGTTCATAGCAGCACAATTCACAATAGCAAGACTGTGGAACCAACCTAGATGCCCTTCAATAGACGAATGGATGAAAACATGTGGCATTTATACACAATGGAGTATTACTCTGCATTAAAAAATGACAAAATCATAGAATTTACAGGGAAATGGATGGCATTAGAGCAGATTATGCTAAGTGAAGCTTGCCAATCCCTAAAAAACAAATGCCAAATATCTTCTTTGATATAAGGAGAGTAACTAAGAACAGAGTAGGGATGAAGAGAATGAGAAGAAGATTAACATTAAACAGGGATGAGAGGTGGGAAGGAAAGGGAGAGAGAAGGGAAATTGCATGGAAATGGAAGGAGACCCTCAGGGTTATACAGTAGAGGGGGTAGATAGAGAAGAGTGGAGAGGAGGGGAGGGGGGATAGTAGAGGATAGGAAAGGCAGCAGAACACAACAGACACTAGTATGGCAATATGTAAATCAATGGATGTGTAACTGATGTAATTCTGCAATCTGTATATTGGGTAAAAATGGGAGTTCATAACCCACTTGAATCAAAGTGTGAAATATGATATATCAAGAAATCTGTAATGTTTTGAACAACCAACAATAAAAAATTAAAAAAAAATAAAAATAAATAAATAAAAAAGAATCAAATAGACCACAACACAATAACTATGGGTGACTTCAACACACCTATCTCACCATTGGACAGATCCTCTAAACAAAAGTTGAATAAAGAAACTATAGAACTCAATATCACAATCAATAACCTAGACTTAACTGACATATATTGAATATATCAACCATTGTCAAGTGGATATACTTTTTTATCAGTAGTGCATGAATCCTTCTCAAAAATGGACTATATATTATGCCATAGGGCAACCCTCAGTAAATATAAAGGGGTGGAGATAACACCATGCATTTTATCTGATCATAATGGAATGAAACTGGAAATCAATGATAAAAGAAGGAAGGAAAAATCATACATCACATAGAAAATGAACAATATGTTACTGAATAATCAATTGTTTACAGAAGACATAAAGAAGGAAATCAAAAAATTCTTAGAAATAAATGAAAATACAGACACAACATATTGGAATCTATGGGACACAATGAAAGCAGTTTTAAGAGGGAAATTCATTGCCTGGAAGTCATTCCTCAAAAAAAGAAAAAAAACAACAAATAAATGAGCTCACACTTCATCTCAGAGCCCTAGAAAAAGAAGAGCAAAACAACAGCAAAGGTAGCAGAAGGCAAAAAATAATTAAAATCAGAGTGGAAATCAACAAAATTGAAACAAAAGAAACTATTGAAAAAAATGACAAAACTAAAAGTTGGTTCTTCAAAAAAATAAATAAGATTGACAGACCCTTAGCGATGCTAACGAAGAGAAGAGAGAGAACTCAAATTACTAACATATGGGATGAAAAAGGAAATATCACAACAGATGCTACAGAAATACAGAAGACAATTATAAATTATTTTGAAACCATATATTCCAATAAAATAGAATATAGTGAAGACATCGATAAATTTCTTAAGTCATATGATTTGCCCAGACTGAATCAGGAGGATACACACAATTTGAACAGACCAATATCAATGGAGGAAATAGAAGAATTAATCAAAAGACTACCAACCAAGAAAAGCCCAGGACCAGATGGGTATACAGCGGAGTTCTACAAAACGTTTAAAGAAGAATTAAAACCATTACTTTTCAAGTTATTTCAGGAAATAGAAAAAGAGGAAGCTCTTGCAAATTCATTCTATGAGGCCAACATCACCCTGATTCCGAAACCAGACAAAGACACCTCAAAGAAAGAAAACTACAGACCAATATCTCTGATGAACATAGATGCAAAAATCCTCAATAAAATTCTGGTGAGTCGGATACAAAAATACATCAAAAATATTGTGCACCATGATCAAGTATGATTCATCCCTGGGATGCAAGGATGGTTCAATATACGGAAATCAATAAATGTTATTCACCACATCAATAGACTTAAAGATAAGAACCATATGATCATCCCGATAGACGCAGAAAAAGCATTCGACGAAGTACAGCATCCCTTTATGTTCAAAACTCTAGAAAAACTAGGGATAACAGGAACATACCTCAATATTGTAAAAGCTATCTATGCTAAGCCTCAGGCTAGCATCATTCTGAATGGAGAAAAATTGAAGTCATTCCCTCTAAAATCTGGAACAAGACAGGGATGCCCTCTATCACCACTTCTATTCAACATAGTTCTCGAAACACTGGCCAGAGCAATTAGACGAAAGAAATTAAAGGCATAAAAATTGGAAAAGAAGAACTTAAATTATCACTATTTGAGGAGTACATGATTCTATACTTAGAAGACCCAAAAGGGTCTACAGAGAAACTACTAGAACTAATAAATGAATTCAGCAAAGTGGCAGGATATAAAATCAACACGCATAAATCAAAGGCATTCCTGTATATCAGCGACAAAACTTCTGAAATGGAAATGAGGAAAAACACCCCATTCACAATGTCCTCAAAAAAAATGAAATACTTGGGAATCAACCTAACAAAAGAGGTGAAAGATTTATACAATGAAAACTACAGAACCCTAAAGAGAGAAATAGAAGAAGATCTTAGAAGATGGAAAAATATACCCTGTTCATGGATAGGCAGAACTAACATCATCCAAATGGCGATATTACCAAAAGTTCTCTATAGGTTTAATGCAATGCCAATCAAAATCCCAATGGCATTTCTTGTAGAAATAGATAAAGCAATCATGAAATTCATATGGAAAAATAATAGACCCAGAATAGCAAAAGCAATTCTAAGCAGGAAGAGTGAATCATGCGGTATAGCGATACCAGACTTAGAGCAATAGTAACAAAAACAGCATGGTACTGGTACCAAAACAGGCAGGTTGACCAATGGTACAGAATAGAGGACACAGAGACCAATCCACAAAATTACAACTATCTTATATTTGACAAAGGGGCTAAAAGCATGCAATGGAGGAAGGATAGCGTCTTCAACAAATGGTGCTGGGAAAACTGGAAATCCATATGCAACAAAATGAATCTGAATCCCTTTCTCTCACCATGCACAAAAGTTAACTCAAAATGGATCAAGGAACTTGATATCAAAACAGAGACTCTGTGTCTGATAGAAGAAAAAGTTTGCTCCGATCTACATACTGTGGGGTCGGGCTCCAAATTCCTCAATAGGACACCCATAGCATAAGAGTTAAAAACAAGAATCAACAAATGGGACTCACTCAAACTAAAAAGTTTTTTCTCAGCAAGAGAAACAATAAGAGAGGTAAATAGGGAGCCTACACCCTGGGAACAAATTTTTACTCCTCACACTTCAGATAGAGCCCTAATATCCAGAGTATACAAAGAACTCAAAAAATTAAACAATAAGATAACAAACAACCCAATCAACAAATGGACCAAGGACCTGAACAGACACTTCTCAGAGGAGGACATACAATCAATCAACAAGTACATGAAAAAATGCTCACCATCTCTAGCTGTCAGAGAAATGCAAATCAAAACCACCCTAAGATACCATTTCACTCCAGTAAGATTGGCAGCCATTATGAAGTCAAACAACAACAAGTGCTGGTGAGGATGTGGGGAAAAGGGTACACTTGTACATTGCTGGTGGGACTGCAAATTGGTGCAGCCAATTTGGAAAGCAGTATGGAGATTCCTTGGAAAGCTGGGAATGGAACCACCATTTGTCCCAGCTATTCCCCTTCTTGGACTATTCCCTGAAGACTTTAAAATAGCGTACTATAGGGTTACTGCTACAATGATGTTCATAGCAGCACAATTCACAATAGCTAGACTGTGGAACCAACCTAGATGCCCTTCAATAGACGAATGGATAAAAATAATGTGGCATTTATACACAATGGAGTATTACTCTGCACTAAAAAATGACAAAATCATGGAATTTGCAGGGAAATGGATGACACTAGAGCAGATTTTGCTAAGTGAAGCTCGCCAATCCCTAAAAAAAAATGCCAAATGTCATCTTTGATATAAGGAGAGCAACTAAGAACAGAATAGAGAGGAAGAGCATGAGAAGAAGATCACCACTAAACAGGGATGAGAGGGGGGAGGGAAAGAGAGAGAGAAGGGAAATTGCATGGTAAAGGAAGGAGACCCTCATTGTTATACAAAATTGCATATAAGAGGAAGTGAGGGGAAAGGGGAAAAATAACAAGAGAGAGAAATGAATTACAGTAGATGGGGTAGAGAGAGAAGATGGGAGGGGAGGGGAGGGGAGGGAGGATAGTAGAGGATAGGAAAGGTAGCAGAATACAACATACACTTTAGTATGGCAGTAGGTAAAAAAGTGGATGTGTAACCGATGTGAATCTGCAATATGTATATGGGGTAAAAATGGGAGTTATTAATCCGCTTGAATCAAATGTATGAAATATGATATGTCAAGAGCTCTGTAATGTTTTGAACAAGTAATAATAAAAAAAATCAATAAAATTTAAAAAAAAGAAAAATAATTGTACTGCTTTCTCTCTGTATGTTTATATATAAGATATATGCCACCATTATCTGTGGTACCATTTCAGAGCTCAAGGACAGTATACCAAACTGTGACCAAAGAATGGAGAATGGAGTCTACATAACTGTGTGGGGGATAAGAAAAAGGTACATAACTAAATAAGAAAATGCTTAAATAGAAAGTGATATGGAAAACAGTAATTTGTTGACAAGATTTCAGATTGAGGGAGCAGGTATTTAGGAAAAAGGAAGGAATTTCTTTATCTATGGAAACCATCAGCAATGTAGAATTCTAGGTAGATGAAGAATAGTAATGAAAAAAATAAATCATGGACATGTAGTATTGTTACCGCTGTTGACTGGTGACGAGTCCTTGCTTCCCCAATGTTGAAGAATAACACCAGAGAAGCAGGCCGAGGCAAGGTCAGAGTGGAAAGTAGAAGTTTATTAAAGGAGAGCAGAAAAGACTTCTCCTGGAGGAAGAAGGGGACCCAAGATATGGAATCCATTGAAGGGCAAATGTGTTCCCCGTTTTATAGTTCTTTCAGTGATGGAATGTAGGTGGGAAGGCCCGAAGGGTGGGGCACAGGTGGGCCAAAGAAGTAATCTCGGCAGGAAGAACTTTTGAGTCAGCATCTTCAAGTTTGCTGGGAGCTGTTTCATTAACATTTCTTTGGGATTGGCTCTGGGCCTTGGGCTTTTCCTGGGCTTCATTAACATTCCAAGAGTTGTTCTGCTTTTCCCAGAATTCATTCTCAACATGGCCTCCATTTTGGATCTTACTCGATATTAGACCTGATTTACCTAACTACACTGACTACCTAACTTTAAATCTGGCTTCAGTATTGTTAGTGAATAATTGTAGTAATTTTTAAAAAGACAACTATTTCTAATAAAATATTATTTCTTGGCATCTAGACTACTAACCGAGAACTTCCTATTCATTGATTGATTTAAGAAAAATACTACAAATATTCTTGGTAAGCTGAAGGAGTGAATTTTTGTGGAAAAACAAAGCTAGCCATAAGAATATGAAGTTTTCATTAGCAAAAAAATAGACAGCTATAACTTATTTTATGATACGCAGTGATTTGAGAAATTCTCTACAAAAGCAAATATAAGCCAATGTATTAGTTTCTCAGGTTACCTTTGATGTTCATTTTTATCATAAACTAGTTTTATCTTATTTTCTATTTTTGAATGGCAGACAAAATTCAATTTGTAAGGAAAAATTCCTTCACTCTCCTTCCTCAGTTTTTCCTTTCAAGAAGAATTGAAACCATCACTATAAATTGTTTTAAAAGGAAAATGGTATATAAACTGGGAAAGGAAAGACATGTAATAAGAAATAAATAATCTCTAAAATCTACTGTATAAATGTTATTCTTGAAAGTATATTTTAAAATGTGGTTTTTAAAAATTACAGTTATTAATTTCATTTTACTATTTTTTTTTTTTTTTTTTTTTAGTACTCAAGTGTGTTAGCTGTTTTTACTATAGCAAAATACCTGAGAAAATCACATTAAAAAGAGGACATATTTATTTTGGCTCCCAGTTTTGGAGGTTTTGCCATTTTTGCTGGGCCCTCTTTCTTTTGGGCCAATGGTGAGCCATTCATAGCAGAAGCACATGGTGGAGGAAGCTGTTCACCTCCTGGGGAGCAAAAGAGAGGAACAGGAAGGGGCTGGGTCCCATTATCCCCTTTAAGGGCATGGCTCCAATGATATGAGGTCTCTCACTAGTCCATCCCTCCTAAAGGCTCTACCACCTCTCAGCAGTGCAACAGACTAGGACCCAAGTCTTTGACACATGGGTCTTTGAGGGACATTTAAGATCCGAACTATACACATTAATTTTATCAATTTTATTAGTCATTTTTCTTTTTCCACATTTTTTTCTTATTATTTTTGTCAAGATTTTTTTTAGTAGATAGTGGGGTTTAAGATACTTTATGTTCTTTTTGATGATAGTTATTCTAACTAGGGCGAAAGTATGTCTCATAGGGGTTTTGATTTACATTTTCCTGATGATTAATGAAATTGAGCATTTTTTTCATATAATTGGCCATTTGTCTGTCTTCTTTTGAAAAGTGTCTATGTAGTTTTTTAGTACATTTTTCTCATTTGATTATTTATTTTGGTGTTCATCTCATTGCATTACTTATATTTTCTGGATATCTATCTCTTGTCAGATAAATAATTTGGAAATAATTTCTCCCATTCTGTAGGTTGTTTCTTAATTCTGTTGATTATTTACATTGCTCTATAGAAGTTTCTATTTGATAAATCCAATTTGTCTATTTTTTCCTTTTCTTGCCTATGCCTTTGGGGCCTTATCTTAAAAAAAAATTGTAAACACTGATGTCTTGAAGTATTTTCCAGTTTTTTTCCTAATACTTTAACAGTTTCAGATCTAATAGTATCAATAACTTTGACTCACTTTGAGTTAATTATTTGAGACTTTGTATTCATATATATATATATATATATATATATATATATAAACACATTACTATATAATTCCCTCTCAGCAGAGCTTTTGCCATATCCTACGGATTTTGATATGTTGTCATTTTCATTTGTTTATAGACATTTTTCTTTTATTTGGTTGACCATTGGACATTTATGAGCATATTATTCAATGTTCATGTATTTGTATACTTTCCATTCTTCTTCCTGATGTTGATTTATAGTTTTGTTCTGTTGTGGTCTGAGAAGATGCATGATATAATATAATTTTTTAAGATTTATTGATAAGTGATTTGTTGCACAAATTATGACCAATCCTGAATAATGTTCCATATGCTGGTGAGAAGAATGTATGTATTCTGCTGCTGTTGGAGGTAATGTTATATGAATGCCTGTTAAGTCTATTTCCTGTAAATATTTTATATATTTGTGTATTTAAATCAAATTATTAAATCATGTGATCAAAATATGCACCAATAAAAAGAAATTTAATTTGATTCATAGAAAGTGTTTATATTTCTTCTTCTTATAAAGACACCTGCCCTATCAGAGTAGCTCCCCATTGTTATGACTTCATTTAACCTTTACACAGGCCTTATATCCAAATATGGGCACACTGAAGTGAAATCTGGGAGTTGTATAAAAAATATTTGTTTACAATTCTTGTCACAATCCTGACAGTTGGTATGTATTCAAGGTACATTGTTAGGAGAGTGTATGTTTTTAATTATGTGAATATGTATCTACATTCCTTCATTATTACATAAAATATTCAGTTTTCTCATAATTATTCTTTTATCAGTGCTTTTTTATTTAGAATTCATAGTGTATTTAGTTTTCAAACTGATACTTTTTAGCTTTCTGTACTTTTTGAATTTAAATAGGTGGTTCATTAAAATATACCATTATATCATTTAGTTTTTCATCCAATATTAGTCTGCATTTTCTGAATAAAGTAAAGCAATCACTTTGTTCTGGAATTTTCTATTTGTTCTAGAACCTAGATAAACCTGCTTTACATATTTAAGATTTGTAATTTGGTCACAAAACTCATCATGAATTTGATCTTTTATTATCATTTTGGTTTTTTTAATCATTTTTCAGTGATACGCACAGAATTTCTGATATTAGCTAAGGACTTGAGGAAAGTTTCGTTTTTTTAATTTTTTTATTTATATATAACAGCAGAATGCATTACAATTCTTATTGCATATATGGAGCACACTTTTTCATATCTCTGATTGTATACATAGTATATTCACACCAATTCGTGTCTTCATACCTGTACTTTGGGTAATAATGATCATCACATCCCAGCATCATTAATTATCCTATGCCTCCTCCCAGTTTCTTTATTAATTACAAATAAAAACAAATCAGTATTAACTTGTTTCTTGCATCTTCCTGTGTTCAACTAAAAATTAGAAGTTCATTGAATTAGACAAACAGGAATGAAGGGAAGAGAGAAGGGATGGTAATAGGAGAGACTGTGGAATGAATCGGACGTAACTTTCCTACACTCATATATGAATACATGACCAGTGTAACTCCACATCATATTCAACCTAAAGAAGAGGATCAAAATTGTAGTAGGTTGCACACTGTGTATGTACAATATGTCAAAATACACCCTCCTATCATATCTAAAACAATAAATTACCAAAAAAATAAATAAAAATTAGAATTAAAACAGAAGTAATGGCAACCAACCATCTTACTGTGGCATCAATACTAATTACCCATTACCTGAGTTGGCCTATGTTCAGGCCTAGGCTTAACCAGTATCTGTGTTTTTCCATATGAATTTTCTATAGAAATATTTTTTCTAGGTTCCAATTGGAAAATATCATGGCAGTAAAAAAAGGGTTACTTTAAAGTGGTGGCAGATACTCATCTGATACTCGGACTAAATATTTAAAATCCTCTAGAATTCATGTGCACATGTTCTTTTCTGAGCATGCTCAGATAGAGAGAGCTGGTATTTCTTCCTCTTCTTATAAAGACACCTACCCTATCAGATTAGCTCCCCATTGTTATGACTTCATTTAACCTTTACATAGGCCCTATCACCAAATATGGTCACACTGTATGTTATTATTTCAATACATGTATTTTAGGGGGACTCAAACATTTAGTCCTTAACACATCATAGGAATTAAATTCCTGTCATAGATTTAAGGCCATTATTTCTGACTCCAAATATGTTTCAGAATTGGAAGTAGAAACAGAAAAAGAAGATTCTATAGAAGTTTGATGAAGAAAATCATAAATACTGGTGCCTGAGCTTAGGTCAAGACAGGTTATAAGTAATTAATACTAATGATATAATAGGATGTTTTAACTGAATGTGACTTTGATTGCTCTCTTATTCTAATTGTAAATTAAATACAGAATGATATAGGACCCTGTCACATTAAGCAATTAGAAACTAAGCTATTACAAACTGAGAGAGATATTCTAAAACAAGAGGTACATTCTTAACACCTTTTCTTTTGACCCTGTAGTAGATTAGAAAGGGATAGACTTCAACTTGTTTCAAAAGAGACTGCTTTTGCAAGCATGCTAATTTAGTTGATTTGATTATTATTCAGTTCTTCTGTCTTTTATAAAAGACAGCATATCATCATTTGTATCTCTGAAAACAACTGAGGATTGAGAATGAGGTACTGTTGACCCACACTGCACTTGTCCCTAAAATTTCCAGCTGATGCATTGCAAACATGATTAAATTTTAATAAATTAGTCTTGGCTTTATTTCAATGAATACCACATAGCAACCAATCAGAAATTGTCCCTCTAAAATTCTAGTGTTGAAAATTATCTGTCATGTGTTGTTACAGCTAATTTTTTGAAGAAAGGATGAAAGGAAATTCCAATTATTCTTTGCAGGAAACTAAGATGCTCTAGGATGGTATTTTAAAAATTATTTTTGATGAAAAGGCTATCTTTTCTCCAACGTGTGTTGTGTGTCTTTGGTACCTCTGCCAACAATCAGATGACTCTGACTATGTGGATTTGTCTTTATATCTTCTATTCCAATGATCTCTATGTCTATCTTTATGCTGAAACTATGCTGTTTTTGTTAGTATACCTCTAGTGTAATTTGAGATTAGTTATTGTGATGCCTCCAGCATTGCTCTTATTGTTCAGGATTGCTTTGGCTATTTAGGGTCTTTTATACATCCATACAAATTTTAGGACTGTTGGTTCTAATTCTGTGAAGAACATCTTTGATATAAAAAATCAACTCAAAGTGGATCAAAGACCCAGGAATTAGAACAGAAATACTGCAAATTCTACAAGAAAACATAGGGTCAACATTCCAAATTATTTACATAGGTATTTACTTTCTTAATATAACTCCTGAAGCTCAAGAAGTAAAATAAAGGATGGACATGCTGCGGCATGCCTGTAATCTCTTCTTCTGGGTCAGGAGTCTGAGGCAGGAAGATTACAAATTCAAAGTCAGCCTTGGCCACTTAGGGAGGCCTTGAGCAACTTAGTGATACCCTGTCTCAAAATAAAAACTAACTAATAAAAAGGGTTTGGATGTATCTCAGTGAGTGGTAAAGCATACCTGGATTTAATCCCTGGTACAAAAAAAAGACAAAAAAGAAAAAAAGAAATGAAAACAATAATTAATAAGTAGAATGGGATCCATTAAAAAGCTTCTGCACAGCAAAGAAACAAGAACATGCAGAGAAAGCCTACAGAATGGGAAACAAGCCTTGCCAGCTGCTCTTCTGTGATTAATAGCCAGAATATATAAACATCTTGAAAATCTTAACACCATAAAACAAATACATAAATAAAAATAGTAACCCAATCAGTTAATGGCCAAATGATCTACAGGGACATTTTTCAAAAGAAGAAATACAAATGGCCAACAAATATATGAAAAAATGTTCGAATTCCTTAGTAATCAAGGAAATGCAAATCAAAACTACTCACCTCACTCCAGATAGAATGGCAATCATCAAGAATACAAATACTAATAAATCCCAGTGAGGATGTGGGGAAAGAAACACTCATGCATTGTTGATGGGACTGAAAATTAGTACAACCACTTTGGAAAGTAGTATGGAGACTCCTTAAAAGACTAGGAATAGGACCACCAGATGACCTAACTATCCCACTGATTTTTGGTTATTCCAAAGAATTCTAAAATAAGCTTAGTGATGCATGCACTGCAGTTCACAATAGCCAAATTATGGAACCAGCCTCGATGTCCATCAACAGAGGAATAAATAAAATATGGTGTATATACACAGTGGAGTTTTACTCAGCCATAAGGAAGAATGAAATTATGTCATTTGCAGGTAAATGGATGGAACTGGAGAACATCATGCTAAGTGAAATAAGCTAGACTTAGAAAGCCAAAGGTTTAATATTTTTCTCTCATATGTGGAAGTGAGAGAGAGAGAAAAACTGAAAAAGGAAATCTTAGGAAAACAGAATGGAGACCAACAGAATAGAGAAGAATATTTAGAAGGAGGGGGAAGGTATGGGCATCGAGAAGTACTGGGCAATGAAATCTAACAAATTATGCTATGTCTATTTAGGAATATACCACAATATATACCATATATATATTAAAGTAATAATAATAGAAAGGAGATAAGTAGATTAGAGCAAGAGAGGAAGGAGAAGGAGAGGAAAGAAAGGAAATATTCTGGGGAATTGAGATTGATCCTATTATGTTCAAAGCATGTACGAATACAACAGAATGATTCCAACTATTATGTATAATTATAATGCACCAATAAATTAATGAAGAGAGATTTTTAAAAACATTTTTTAAATATGTGTTTTTTTGCACACATATATTGAGCTTCATTTTTGATTGTTAAAATACTTCTGATTTTTAGATTGTAACTTCCTTATAGTATGTTTTAGCATCAAAAGATAAGTTCTGTCTATCAAAGTCATACCAATTCAAAATTACATTTGAGATTGTAAAGTTTTGCAATATTAAAAATGTGGTATATAATTTCATATTTTTGAAAGATAATTAAGGGCAAGTGTTATGGATGACATTTAAAACCGTATATTAAGTAATTAGGCAAACTCATAGAAGGCCAGATAGACAATATTTTGAAAGATTTAATTAAGAAAATAAATATAATGAAACATCACAATAAGTTTTATAACATAAAACATAACAGAATTTACTACTTTAGATTTTTCCTTATATATTACAAATCACAAGTCAAATCAAATATCTATTTTATAAGTATAACTTTTAGAAGAGTTTTAGGTTCATATCAAAATTAAAAAGGAAATTCAAGAGATTTCTCATATCCTACCTCCACCTTCATATGCATAGCTTCCCCAACTATCAATCTCTCTTACCAGATTGGTAGATTTGTTAGAATTGATAAACCTATATTGACAGTTTTATAGTTACTCAAATTCCAAAGTTTATGTTAGTGTTCACTTTACTTTGTCTACTCCATGACTTTAAACAAATGAATAGGTATAAATCCAGTATTACAATATCCTACAGAATATTTTTCACTGCCCTTAAAATCCTTTTCTTTGTCTATCCATCTCCCCTCTTCCAACTGATCTTTATACTTGGAATCAATAGTATATAACATTTTCAAATTGGTTTCTTTCATTTAGTGGTGAGCACTTAAATTTCTGTTATTTATTTTCATGGACCAATAACTCATTTCTTTTAAGTACTAAATAATATTCCATTGTCAGCATATAACACAAGTTTGTTTATTCATTTGCCTACTGATGAATATTTCAGTTGCTTCCATCTTTTCACAATTATGAATAACTGCTATAAGCATCAGATTTGGTTCAGATTTTTGTGTTAATAAATATTCAACTTCCTTGGGCAAACACAAAAGGTTGCAATTTCTGAATTTTCTGGTAAAAAAATATTTTTGATTTTGTAGGAAACAGACAAATTGTCCTGAAAGTGTCTGTAATGTTTTTGCATTTCCACCAGAAATGAACTAAAGTTCTTGTTCTACATTCTCATTAACATTTGTATTTCCAGTATTCTGAATTTGGGCCATTCTAGTACATACATAATGGTTTTGTTTTAATTTGTGCTTTTCTGGTGGCTTATTTGCTGTCTATATTTTCTTTAGATTGATTTCTGTTGAAGTCTTTGGCTCTATTTTTAATGTTTGTTTTCATATTATTGTTTTTTTATTTTTTCCCCCGATATAGTCCTTTAGCATATGTGTCTTTTGACAATGTTTTATCCCATTCTGGCTTATTTTCTCATTCTCATAACTTTTTCTTTCATAGGGCAGAGTTTTTAATTCTAGTTTATTTATTATAGCTTTCATGGCTCATACCTTTGGTGCCATACCTAAAAAGTATTTAACATATTCACAGTTATCTAGATTTTCTGCTATGTTATCTTCTAGGGGTTTTATAGTGTGTGTTTTACATTTAAATTTATGATCAAATATGAGTTAATTTTTAATTTGCATTTGTGAAATGCAAAAAGTCTGCACTTGAATGTAGATTTTGCATGTGATTGTCCAATTATTCCAGTACCATATTATAAAAAGACTATCTTTGTTCAATTCCATTACATTTTTTCTTTTTAAGTTGACTGTATTGGGATGACTAGGATGGGTGGTTTTTTGTGTCAACTTGACTATGCCAAGAAATGCACATATAGCTGTGAATACATTATTTCTGGGTGTGTTATGATGGTGTTTCCAGAAGAAATTATCATTTTAATCAGTAAACTGAGTTAAGAAGATTCATTAGTGTGGGGTAGCATCTTCCAACCCTTTGAAAGCCTAAATAGAACAAAAAGGTACAGGAAGAATGAATTCTGTTTCTCTCTCCTTGAGCTGCAACATCTATCTTCTCTTGCCCTTGGCTACTTGTACTCCCTAGTCTCATGTCTTTGGACTCCAGGGTTTACACCAGTGGCCCCTCCTGATTCTCTTAAGAGTCAAACTGGATCACACCACTGGTTCTCCTAATTCTCTAACTTTCAGGCAGTGTATAGCGGGACTCCCCAACCTGCATAGTCAATTCAGCCAATTCATATAATAAAGTTTCTCTATAACTACAGATCCTATTAGTTCTGTTTTTCTGGAGAATATGAATATACTAGTATTCAGGAAAATGATTAACTTTTGAAAATAACCATGTATTCTGCAATCTTCCTATAATTATTTATTAGTTCCAGGAAGATTTCATTGTTGTTGAATCTTTTGCATTTCTTACATAGATGGACATGTTATCTAGGAACAGAATTTTATTTTTTCCTTCCTAGTCTGTTTACATTTTATTTCCCTTTCTTAATACTAGGATTGTAATTCATTTTTTTTCAATCTCATTAAGGCCCAACACTTATTTGAGATATAACATTCTAGAACACACAAGAGTCATTATGACATATCTACATAAAACTGTAAATGTAGTCTATGCCTATTATTCAGGCTATATTTGAAGATCCAATACTTTTAATTCACCTTCATGATAAAATTTTTTGTAACCCCCCAAATGAATATGCTTCTGGTATGCTTTTGTAGTCATTTGAGGATAGGCACAGAACTGTAAAAATTTTGTCTGCCTGATTCTGATATTCCCAGCTGGGGTCCAAGAAGACAATGCTGGTTCTCTCTCATACAGAATCAACCAGAAAATGGACATGGTAGGGGACAGTGTCGTGAAATGCAAGAAGCTCTGGATCTGGAGCCCTTGAGACAGGATTTAAATCCCACCCTAGCACCTGTTAGTGAAGAGGCCTCAGGCAATTCACTTAGTTAATATTTCTGAACCATTTTTCTCTTTGGTGAAATAAAGAAAATTTATCATAATGAAGTGTCTTTAGGACTTAAAATTATAATCTACATAAGATATGTATATATGTACGTAGGTGTGTATATATGTATGTGTATTTCCCTATGGAAATGGTTTAGTATTCACTCAATATACACAATGATTTTGTAAAATCTAATGTCTACAAATTGTGAGAATCAACTATATACCACAGTTTTCAAGAATAACATTAAGCAGTTACTTTAAGAAAAAAACTACAAAACTCCTGCATGAGGAATAGAATGGCAACTATGAGATTTGTTTCTTAATTTTCAGAGATTTTGAGGGGATATTGGATATATGATAGAACATTCCAGTTCTAGAAAGCAATAATAAGCAGCATAAATTTAAAAATACGTATGCATATGTATGTATGTGTGTATATATATATATATATATATATATATATATATATATATATATAATATTATAAGTGAGAAATTACAAACAGGGAAGGAAGATAAAAAGCTTTAGAAGGAAAAGGGCTTTGATTCATGAAGAATTGATAGAGGTAGACATTTGGAGAAAGTGTGTTCTAGACAGAGGAAACTTCAAGTGTAAAGGTCCTGAGGTAGGAGTATGCCTAGTAGACCTGAGGATATAATATAATGTGGCTAAAGAAAAGAGGAGATATGGGGTATGTAGCCAGAGACACTGAAAGACACAATGAGTATACAGGCCTTGCAGACCATTGTAGGGGCACTCATTTTTCCTCTAATTGAGATGAAAAGGCAGCAGAAGACCAACATATAACCTGATTTATATTTTAAGAGGCTCACTACAACATCTGGGAAAATAACAGGATACAGGATAACAAAGACAAAAGTAAATCAATTACTTTGCTGTGGTCTCAGGATAATCTTAAAGAGAGAACAGTATCATGAGCTAGAGTAGCATCCCTGGGAGTGCTAAAAAATTCATATGCAGACAACAGTAATCAGATCAGAATATTCTCTTATTGAAATACTTTTGAGTTTTTCTTTCCTCTATATAACCACTAATTTTGCCCAGCTTTACCCTCATGTTCTTTATAGTTCTACTTATTGCAAAAGGCTCCTCAGCAGTTTGCTCTATCAATTCTCATCACCTTTCCAATCAATCCTACATAGATTTTCCAGAGATATTTCTCTAAACGCCAACCCAGCTATTACAACCCTCTAAAGTCATCAGTCAGTGACTCAGTAATTCTCCCAACCATGCTGTCTGAGAAAAAGGACATGTCCTGCTTGTGTTTTTTTTTTTTTTTTTTTTTTGGTTTTAACCTACCTGGATCAGGGTGATTTATTCAAACCTGATGTTTCAACCAAGTTCAACTATCCACTGGCATACATTCAAATACATACATACACACAACACACACACACACACACACACACAATCTCCTGTGCCTTTTCATCTTCCATCCATCTTTTACAGAACACAACATATTACTAAAATGAAAATCTGTTACTTTTTAATGTGACTCAAAGCCTCATTTCCTGCCATACCTTCAATTTAGGTCACATCCATTGATATAGAAATGGTCAGCTCCACCCAGCCAGCACCTCTAATCTGCCTAATAAAAAAACTCATCTGGAAATATTCAGATCCATTCCCATTTTCTCAATCTTACCCTGTCCCTGCTAGAAATCAGGTCCCTAGCACTTTGATTACATTTGTACACTTCTTTTGTCCTCAAAATTATTTTGTATTATAATTATTATGTTGTTCCCTCTATCTCACAAGCTTCATATCCCTACTTACAGTATTTTTCCAGTTCATGTATTGCATACATGTTTCCTGCCCAACATAAAAAATTTCAAATAAGAGATGCAAAATGCCTATCTGTTAATTAAATGACTAGAAGCAGGAAACCCAGAGAGAGAGAGAGAGAGAGAGAGAGAGAGAGAGAGAGAAACCATTATATTCTGAAAAATTAGGTGTGGTTCAGTCACTGAAACAGAAGAGGAAATTGTTGATTGAAAGGATATGAAGGGATATAAAGATCAATTACTTCTATTTATTTATTTTTAACAAAAGTGCTCTAGCTGGGTGCAGTGGCACACATCTATGATGCCACTAGCTTGGGAGGCTGAGACAGGAGGATTACAAGTTCAAAGCCAGCCTCAGCAATAGGAAGGCACTGAGCAACTCAGTGAGATCCTGCAGTGAGCCAGTGATCCTGTCTCTAAATAAAATATAATAGGGCTGGGGATGTAGCTCAGTGGTTGAGTGCTCCTGAGTTCAATTCTCAGTACCAAAAAATAAATAAATAAAAAGTGCTCTACAGAATCTAGGAGAAAATATTCTAGAATCTTGGCTAGAAGGGGATATACAATACACATTCATGTTTATAAGCGTCTATTCCTTTTTGTTCTGTTTTGTACTGTGTGGTTAAGCTACCCCATAGTGAACTAATTCTTCTTTACCTCATGATTCATTTATTCTCTCTGCTGTATATGTGTGTGCACACATGTATGTGTGAAAAACAGTTGTTTTGCTTATTTATCTGTTTTCATTGGTTAAAGAAAGGAAATTCATTCATTATATCAAGCTGCCTCTGACAGTGCCTGGGAGGGTTACCAATGGAAAATTATAAACTTCAGGACAGAAAATACTCTCCTTCTCAGCCAAGAGGTACTCCTGCAAGGAACAGTTGAAGATCAGCACTGCTAAATAGCTCTGCTCACTTCGTATCAGATGTTTTTTAGATAATTTTGGTGCATTTCTGCCCTCATCAATTAATCAACAGATTACAAAGAACAAATTTACTTCTCTTATTTTCCTCCACAGGTTAAAACCTGTGGTCAATAGCTATTTAACTGAATTCATCTAGCTTAACTCAGTTTAGATGTGAAGTACTGTTTAATTCTGTTTTCACTTTGTTAGTGATTCCTAAACTCAGTTAATAACCAAAGATGTATTTGAAATAAGAAAACACTGTTAATTGATAAATTCACACACTTACCTAAAATACTTTATGGGATAAAAAGAAGTATAAATAAGGGGTTTATAATTTAATTAGAAATTTTCTATTCTATTTGATGAATATATGAAACCTCAGAGCAGCATATTATACTGATTTGTAGGGCTATCTACATTCACCAAGTGAATCCCTCAGATGGATGGATACTATTGCTTGAAAAGTGCAGTTAATATAATTTGTTTTCATTATTTAAAATAGCACAAAATGATTAATAGAATTCTGTGGCTAAAATAAGCTTTCTTATATATGTGTATATATAATATTTTTGGCTTTATCATTGAGTAAACCATGAATACTAATAAAAATAAAATGCATTATTAAGATATAATACTTTAATTCCTCCCTGGAATCTCCAATTAATTCTCTAGAGCCTGTATAACTCTGCACTGAAATGGAATGAAGGTTTATTTTTGTGGCCAATACAGGCCAACAATGCAAAATAATCCTATAATCAATAACATTATTAGGGTTCATCTTATTTTGATCCTGAAAAAAATGATCAACCACAAGTAAAGACTTGAGAAGCTTTTCTATGAGATAACAAGAATCTGAATCATTTTAAAAGCAAAGCAAACAGAACTCTTTCATTCTTCTTCAATCACTTAGTATTTGACTGTTATTATCCCAGCAATTACCTCAATACAGCAGCCTCTGTCTGTCAAGGACGTATTTTAGGTAGTAAATGAACCTTGTTTGAGCTTCATAACTGAGCATGAATCATTGCCTTCACAATAGCCAGATCTTTGAAGGCAGCTGTTGAGATGGTTTCAACTAATGATAATTAAAAAATCATAAACACCTATTTATAATGTGTCTCAAATAGAAAGTGGAACTACTTATTATTTTCAGCAACGTGTCCCTCTAGGGTGAGGAAAAGCAATAATTGTTTGTAGTGAAAGACATGGTGATGTTTTTATATAAAACATTAGAATAAATCTCATTATATAAATCTCATCAGGGTCACCCCTCCCAAAGAGTGTAATCAATTATATGCAGAATTTGGGGCACAGAATTCCACTGCTATTGAATGTTATTTTTCATGCAGTCATCTATAAATTTTATTAGAAAGCAAGAAGATTAACAGCATAGGGATTTTACATTGCAAATCTTCTTTCCAAGTTTTTCACTGGGGAAAGGTAAAAAAGGTAGTTGGAAATTTCATGTTCCACTTGATTTTCATGGTTGTGAGCCTTTGTTTCCTAGCTGGATGGATGATTTACAGTGAGCAGTGAGGAGGGGCTGGTTAGACTACAAAGAACATGAGAACCAGTGAAATATGCTGTTGCTCTATCTTTCTGTGGAAAAATATATCCACATACAATGAAAGGAATCCAGAGGAATCTTGCATTATATATCATTTTGTAAGCTGTGATTTTAAGTTTTTCTTATATATGTTCAGTATCTATCTTTCCTCATCACTCTGCATATTAAAGTCAATTGAAGTTCTCTAAGGTTGTCTACTGCCAGTTCTATATAAGTGTGCAAACATCTTATAATTGTTGGGTGGGAAAAAAAATATCAGTCCTAGTTTTTTTGTTTTTGTTTTTAGGTTTGTTGTTTTTTTTTGTTTGTTTGTTTGTTTTTTTGTATTTTTTGTTTTTGTTTTCCTTCCATGCAAGAATGATTCTGTAGTGAGATAATTTTCTTTCAGTAAAAACAAATGTTTAGATTTGGAAAACAGGGACAGTTAGATTAGTTTGCAAATATTACTTACATACCAACTACTAGAAATTTACTGAAAAGTATTTATGTCCTGAAATAGCACAAAACCATAAGGGAATACTCAACTGTATATCCGGTGTTAATTCAGCTCATTATTTGAATTCAAATTCAGTGAAATGCAACAAAAAAATTATTGGCATTAAAACCCCTAAATGTATTGCCTGCATTTAGTAATCTTTTTGAGGAAAATTTTTAGATCATAAAAGCATAGAAGGAGATACTATAAATAATTCTCTATTTCTCTCTCTCTCTCTCTCTCTCTCTCTCTCTCTCTCTCTCTCTCTCTCTCTCTCTCTCCCTTCCTGGTGTGACATCCTGAGTCAATTTCCTTCTGCCATGATGTTCTGTCTCATCTTGACCCCAAGAGATGGACCTGGCTATTTATGGACTGAGAAATCTAAAACCACAAGTACTAAATAAACTTTTCTTGTCTAAAATTATTCTTGTCAGGTCTTTTGATCACAGCAGTGAAAAAGCTGACTAAAACAAATATTATGACTTCTCTCACAATTTAAATATATTATCTTAGCATTTCTGTTTATATAAATTAATCCATAAATGCCATATTATTTTTAATTAGATTTCAAGTTGGATAGACCAAGCATGGCCTATTTGCTCATGAAATCAATAAAATCAGTTACTCTTTAAAATGATTACATTTAATATATGTAAGATGAACAAATTCTACCATTTTTGAATGTTTATAAAATTTTAAGTATGGCAAAAAACTTCCCCAATATTTTATGAATGATATGTGAATTATGATGTGTATGTATTTCCACCATTTTTTAGGATTAAGATGGTTCAAATTAAACGCTTCTGTCTAGGAATTTTGACTATATCTGATAAGATGGGAATTGCAAAATATAAACATAGTCATGAGCAGAAAAACTCTGCAGATTACCAATATTAGTACAACATCCTCAAAAAACCAAGACATTGGAATTTTAGAATAAAATAACTGAGAATATTTAAAGACTAATAACAGGTAAAAAAAAATCTGTAACACAATAGGAAACTAGAGAAAGCCATTTTGAATATTTTAGAAATATTGAGAAATTTCCATAATATGCAGATTAAAGAGATTCCAAAATTTTCCTTATTTGAAAGAAAAGACTTCCCAATGTATTTTCAATTATTTTAAAGTTTTCGCCCCTTAGACACATACAGAATGTTTATTTGTGTACCTGCATGTATCAATCCACTTTGATGAACCCCTATAGATGATTAGTTTACATTTGAAGTAGCCTCATTAAAAATGTACAACTCAAGAGAAGTCAATAGTTTCAGCCAGGCATGGTGGCACACACCTGTAATCCCAACTACTCCCAATTATCAACTGCAGCTAACTACATGAACAAGTTAGCTGGATCATTAGCATAAGGATGTTAAAACTGTTTTTCTGAAGGAAGTTTGGTTCCCTAGAAATATGATAGAAGCACTAAGAAAAATGTGACAATTTCAACAGTTTAACACCCTAAAAGTAAAGCTGGTCATTTGACAAACTTAAAGCATTTGATGCTTTTTTGCTTATAAATGTCTATAGGAATTCATCCTAGGACATGGTTTCATTGTTACACAATGCTACATTGTAGACAAGCGACTCTACCTCAAATCATGAGAGGCCACAAATATTTATAAGGAATAACCAGTAACTATAACTACCCAAATTAGTTTGATAAGTTCTTAGCAAGATTAAATGTAAGAACCTTCACAAAATTACTATAACAAATGGTGGTTCATGAGACCATAAACTGGAAAGTGTTAATGCTACTAGAGCCCTTGAGAAGAGTTCTCTATACCTGAGTTCATCCATAGTAGCTATAGAATCATTTTTTTTTCCTTAGGGAATGTCATCTAAGGAAATCTAAGTCTCAAAGCTTCTTATATTGTATGTGTAAGCATGATTTTTTTAAATCAACAAATGGATACATGGATACATATAGATATCTGTAGGAATCCATATATTAGTTCCTTAAATATGATGGTTATTTTTATATAAAATATCCTACCTTGTTTAGGGCTATTGGCATAGGAAAGAATTATTTTGTTTCTAGAAACAAAGCATTTGCTTGTAGGTTTGCTTTCCTCTATATACAGGGACTTGTATACACACTGACTATATCCTTGATGTGCCATTAGAAGGGTCTAAAAGCAGTAATATCCCAGTAGCCATGAGCCCACTTGGCACTCAGGTTTCTCCTTGTTTTAGTCAGCTATTTTTGCTGCTGGGACTAAAAGACCTGACAAGAACAATTTAGAGGAGGAAAAGTTTATTTAGGGGCTCATAGTTTCAGAGGTCTTAGTCCATAGTCAAACAGTTTCATTTCTCTGAGCTGGAGGTGAGGCTGAACATCATGGTGCAAGAGTGTGGCAGAGCAAGTTGGCTCACATAATAATGAGGAAGCAGAGATACCATTCCAGATAGGAAATATATGCCCCAGAGGCACACCCCCAGGAACTCACTTCCTCCAGACATACCCCATCTGCCTTCGGTTACCAGTTAATCCCATGAGAAGACCAATTCACTGAAGGGGTTAAGGCTCTCATAACCCAATCATTTCTTCTCTAAACCTTGCATTGTCCAACACAGGTGCTTTTGGAGGACACCTAATATCTAAACCGTAGCACTCCTCTAATAATATTTTTGTGGGACAGGTCACTCAGAAAACACACCAAGTCCCAGTTATGTCCAAATTGAAGAGTCTTTATTTATACTATCCAGGATGTTTCCAATAGGACCAAGTTGTCTCTGCAGGAAACAGCCTCCAGCCTCAACATTTTAGGATATTTAAAGGCAAAAACCACATTTGGGTTGACATAGCTGCAAGCAAGCAGGTACAGAAGCTGACTTGGGCAGTTAGTGAGATAATGCGATAGGTATGTTGGTATTTCCCACAGGCCTTCCCATGTTGGCACAGCAGCAAGCAAGCAACAGGGAAAGGGGTCAAAAGGACCCTTGTTGAGTATAAGTTAGAGAATGGTTACTAACATCTAGATAATCAATCTCTGACAAGGTATATTTCCCAAGAAAAATGGAAGCCAAAGAGAGCAATTTTACATTGTATAAGAATGGCTATTTTGTGTTGCCAATTGTGTTATGCTAGGTAACTATAAATGGGTACAGAAGTTGGGTTTCCCAATGGGAGAAGCATTTCTTCCATGATATGGAGTCTCAGGTTAAAATGGATCTGTTTGGTTATTGCCTGCATAGCCTGGCCCATAACACTATTCTGCAGTTAATTGAGTCAGGACTCCTGGGGAAAATGGTGGTTCTAAGACTCAGATAGTAAATACACAAGATGTGCCTGGAATATCTTGTCATGCTAGAAAATAAAAGATATTCAAGAATGTACATGATGTCCAGCACATACATATGTGTTATACACACAGCAAAATGTTGATGGGTTTGTGTTAAAGGGACACAGAAGCCAACTAAAGACTCAATGTCTTAGATTGGAATAGTTTGAGCAAAAAACTAATTAATGTATTACTTGATTGTAACCCATGAGTCCATACTCACATAGATAATTGGGGATAATAGAAAAAGTTTTCTTGCATAAAAAAAAAACTCCCAAATGACTTATGTATATATTTTGTCCTTAAAAAGATGGAGCATAACTCTACTCCTTAAATGTGAGCTACTTGTTTGTGATAACTTCCTTCTGAAGGAACAACATAGAAGGGAATTTAAAGAGTAAATTTACAGTGGAGAAATCTGGTGAACACCATTTCAGATAGATGATCAAAATAAGTATCAACAGTGGTAAGTCATATAGATAACATGTAACTGTGAAGTGATGGAATGAAAATAGATCTTTACCTTTGAGGATTTTTTTTCCAAACCCATCAATTTAGTCTAATCATGAGAAAGATACCAGAAAAATCTCAATTGAGAGACATTCTAACAAAATAACTAACCAGTACTGCTCAAAACTCTCAACTTCATCAAATGACTAGTAAAGGAAATCAGGTGCAAGAAAAAAATAATGAGCATTTGAAAATGTAATCATAATAAATTAAATTTGAATAAAATATTGACTTCCCTAATAACATCAATATTGGTCTACTAATTGCAATAAATGTATTATTTCATGTAACACTCTAATGATCATGATAGATGGGTAGTTTCTTTACCATCTGCACAATTATTTTGGAAATTTAAAAATGTTTAAATTTTCTGTGTTATGTTCAAAAGAATTTGATTAAGAAACATACTGAACATAAGTTTCAATGTTTTAATAATTCACAGAAACAGAAGGGTAATACTGTTATAAAGATACATGCAAGGGGCTGGGGATGTGGCTCAAGCGGTAGCGCGCTCGCCTGGCATGCGTGCGGCCCGGGTTCGATCCTCAGCACCACATACAAACAAAGATGTTGTGTCCGCCAAATACTAAAAAAATAAATATTAAAAAAATTCTTTCTCTCTCTCCCTCTATCTCTCTCACTCTCTCTTTAAAAAAAAAAAGATACATGCAAATAGATAGGTTACATTTGGATGGCCTTAATGATGTCCAGCAATACATATTTTGCCTTATAAAATATACTCTTACTAGAATAAAGGTAAAATTAGACCAAAAAGCTGATCTGGAAAACTCACATGACCTTTGCTCCTGAATCAACTTAAGGATTACTTGATTCTATTCCAACTTCTGTCAAGTCTTTAACCAATATATTTACCACATATAATCTCACAGTAATCCCACTCTGACTTATATATAGATTACCTCTTATATTCCATTAATCTAAGGAAAACTGTACATCTATTCACCAATCTAACAAGGAACAAAAAGCATGAACAAACTCCAAGTCTTCAAAATAAGAGTTTGTCATCTAGATCACATATTGGCAAGTACTTTCAGTGAAGGACATGATAGTAAATGTTTTAGACACTGGGAACCATACAGGTTCTTTTGCAACTACTTCACTCTGCCACTATGTATGAAATTAGCCATATACAATGGGATTCTAAGAGCATGGCAATAAATCTTTATATCAAATTAGATGATTATTCCAATTTGTCCTTGCTGTAATAATTTACCAATCTGTAATAGATACCATGATCTTCTAACTGAAGAAATGGCATTATCTAAGGAGAGCTTATTAATTATCTGGAATTACCTTAAGCCAGCCACTGAAAGACACTTAAGAAGATTTGTGTAATTAGCCAGGCAAGATAGACAGTAAGTGACAAAATTAACAATGTCTATATAAGATATGATGAATGGAATGCCTTAGAAACACTCCTATGGAACATGGAAATTGAATAAATATTCAGTTACTTTGAAATACCCCTTTGACAACCATAGATACTTAGTTCTTTATGTTATGTTACATAGATAGAGATTATATATATTATGTATGTGTGTTTATATATATATATATATATATATATATATATATATATATATATATATATATATATAAACTATCTTTGATAGCATATACCAAATACCCTGTGTTAGACAGCTTTCCTTTACTGTAACAAAATGCCTGAAATAATGAACTTAAAAATAGAAAAGGTTTATTTTGAATTTTAAGTTTCAAGGTTTTAGTTCATGGTCAGTTGGCCCCAATTGTTTTTGGGCCTGTGGTAAGGCAGTTCATCATGGGAAAAGCACACGAGAGTGCAAGTTTCTCATTTTTTATGAGCTAGAAAGTGAAAAAAGAGAGAAAGAGAACAAGGTTCCACAGTCCCTTTGTAGAGTACCCCAAATGATTGGAGATCTTCCAGTACGTGCTACCTCTTAAATGTTCCACCTCCTCCTAGTAGTGCCATGGACTTTGGACCAAATCCTTAACACAAAGTGGGGAGCTTTGGGAGACAATCCTAATCTACACCAGCAGATACACTGGTATTAGAACATGTACAGATCTATTCATCAAAACTTAACTTTTCTGGCCTCACAAAGCATTAAAAGATAGTATTAGAAGATATACTTAGATCTTTTCATCAAAACTTACTTTTCTGGCCTCATTCCCTACTTTTCATACTAGATAGAACAAACAGAAACAAGATTAACATTACTACAGGATTTATGGAAATAAAAAAGATTATTATATAATATTGCAAACAACTCAACACCAACAAATTAGAAAACTTGCGTAAAAGGGACAAATTCTTAGACACAAACTATTGAACTTGACTGAGAAAAAAATCTAAATCTGAATACAATTAACAAATGAAATTATTAAATCCGTAATCACTAAACTACCTCCAAATAAAACATGAATGCAAGTACATACACACACACACACACACACACACACATATACACACAGAAATAGAATAAAACTCATGAAGACAGAAATATTTGCTTAGGCTGAAGTGTAGGATGATGCAGATATAGGGAGTTGATAGCTAAATAGTAAAGGGATTTTTTTTTGAGGCAATGAAAATGTTTAAAATTGTGTTGTGTACATCTGTGATATTAAACCCCAAATCAATGGTTTTACTTCTTTAAATTGGCTAATGTACAATGTGTGAATTATGTATCAATAAGTTTGCATAAGGAAACAAATAAATGAAATTGTTGCCTCTAGAAGCAGATCCAGAAAGAACCAAAAATGACCCTCCAAATTAATAAATTTTAATTAATACTTAAAACCGATGAATGAGTCACTACACCATTTCCAAAGATTCCTTTGAAGGTATATTGATTGACCCATAATTTGCAATCTCATTGTGATGTTATTAATTATGCAAAGTCAATCACTAGCATAAGTTTATGAAAATCTTTTATTATTTTGTTGAAATAGGAGTGCTCTATTATGAATTTTATTCACTTGCTGTAGAATTTAGGCTTACTTCTAAGGTTATATGAGAGATTTCAAACACTTTATATCTGGAGAACTATTCCATTCATCTATTATTCACACTCTTACATAACCCTCAGTCAGAAGGCATTATTTAATCAAAGAGCTTTCCCTTTCAGTTTCTTTCTGAAATTTGACATTAAAAGAATTGCATAATGAATGCTATCAGCTGAAGTGTTAAACAAGTTACAAGACTTCCAGAGTCACAGTAAAATTTTTCTAGAAATACTTGTGTATAAGCAATATCTGTTTATGGTGATATATACGTTTAAACATAGGAACATAATTCCATTCTCTGTGATTTTGAGTAAGAGATGTAAATTCCCTTATTCTTAGGCATTTGTACAGAGACTGGTCATTTGTGTTCTTCCTATATTAATTTTTCAAGATGTATCCACACATTTTTATGTTTCTCTTCCAAAGGTGTTCCTAGCCCAGTGAGAGAGTTCATGCATTTGGAATAAATCAGCTTGAAATTAGAAAATATAAGCAGTAAAGATCAGTGGGACAACATGTAAGTTAGCTGCATGTAGAACTTTGTGGGGCTCTAGGGTAGATTTCTATACAGAAACTAGAGTGGGATGGATCTGTGAAAATTATAAGCCCAGTGGGCAATGAATCACCTATGATCACTAAAGGACTTGGTCTAATGCTGCTTGATTTAAAAATTAAAATGTTCTTTGTTGGGTGCTTCTTCCCCATGTCTAAGGAGATAAACTGGGGTTGTGAGCATCTGTGTCCTTTATCCATCCTCAGTGATATGCCTCCTTTCTCTAGAAAGGACCTAAAACATGAATATTTACTCTTACTGAGCATATAGTCTTGTTTGCAACAGGAGACACTACCATCAGAATTTTCCTGACTGAACACAAAATATTAATTTAATTTCCTTTATGAAAAATTTAAGAGTGTATTCAAACATCAATTTATTAAAATGGATAGTCTATTCTATAAAAAAATAATCTGTGTTCACAAAAGGAATTCTGACCATTATATCTAAAATATATATTTCTCAGTTCTGGCTGTCCCTGATATATATACATTTATCAAAATAAATGATTATTAGTCTACCTTAGAGAGCTAATTTTTTAAAAAATTTGGCATATCATGGAGACAAATGTGATAGTCATCACAACTTATAACTACATCTGTCTAGTTCATAATGAAGTGAAAATGTCTGTAAAATGCAGGAAAGGTGGCACTTTCACCTAAGTCATGTTATTGTCTTTCAGATAATTTATGATGATGGTGTAGTTATCCATCTCTGTGAAAGAAACATGCAAATTGAAATTACAAAATATTTAAGACAGTCCTCTGAAACCTGGGCTATATTACAGAATATTAGTGTCACATAGCAGCACTATTTCCAGAATTAATCTATGAAAAGGTCTTTACTCAAATTCCCAAAGCCAGCTCTGAATATTTCAGAGTAAGGCTAAAAATTAAGTGAAAGTTAGTAGTGTGATTCCAAAATTTAAAAAAAATGACAAATAGACAAAATCTAATTTTGAAGGAGGCAGAGCTGAGAAAGTAGCAGAGACAGGTTAATTTAGAATCTATATAATGGAATGTTAGAAGGGATAAATCATCAAAAGTGCAGCTAAGGAGACAGATAATCAGGAAAAACTAATGAGTTGTCTCTATAAAAGAAACAGAATAATATTACTTTTGTTTTATATTTAGTCATTACCTGAATAAGAGCACTGCATCTGTATTAAGTAAGGAAACTCAGCTTTAATCCTAGTGTAATAACATGTGGATTATGAATTCTTGCTCTGAGTAGATAAGCATCTCTTTTTTCTCCTCCATCCTATAAAATAAGAAATAGTATGCATTTGGAAAAATGTAGCATGAACTACCAAATTGACCCAGAAGTCACATGCAGAAATGATGGATGACTACAATAAAGAGAAGATATTATTTTTTGAATCTAATACTTTCTCTAAAATTCTAAGACCAAATACCTTTTGTACATTACACTGAGTGTACTATAATTAAGAAGCTTAAGGAAAATGCCAATAAAAAATAAATGTGCAGTGTCAAACTTAAAGATTGAGTTAATATGAATGCACCATACCAAAATATGAGATTAATTACTGAGATTACCTCAGTAATCTCAATCCTATGTAAAATAATACACTTTGCTGAAATAAAGATTTTAACATTGTTTTACAATCTTACTTCATAAACAAGATATTTTTGAATATGCATCAAAAATCATTTTCTTCCAAATTATTTCTTGATTTTTATATCTTTGAGCATAGGTCAGAGAAATTTAATCTTCATGGGTTTTAAAGCAGCCACATCAATGTTCACAGCACTTTAATTCACAATAACTAAATTATGGAACCACCCTAGGTGCCCTTCAACAAATGAAAGAATTTTAAAAATGTGATATATACACAGCCTAAATCAAGAATAAATTTATGGAATTTGGCAGTAAATGGATGGAGCTGGAGAATATCATGCTAAGCAAAATAAGCCAATCCTCCCAAACCAAAAGTCAAATGTTTTCTCTGATATGAGGATGCTAATTCACCATGGTGGGGACTAGGGAAGAATAGACTTACTTTAGATTAGGTAGAGGGGAATGAAGGAAGGGGAGAGGGTATGAAGGTAGCAAGGACTGTAGAATGAATCAGACATTTTTACATATATAACTATACAACAGGTGTGATTCTACATCATGTACAGCCAGAAGAATGAGAAATTATACCCCATTATATATAATGTATCTAAATGCATTCTATTGACATGTGTAACTAATTAAAACAAATTAAAAAAATTTTTAAAGAAATTTAAGAAAAACAAAACAAGTAGGGTTGCCAGATTCCTAGCACTGCATTTATTTGTTAGAAGATAAAATCTTAGAATTATCCTCCTTTATAATTTAGAGCTTCTATAACAAAGGACTGAAATAAACTTACTTCAATATGATTTTTGTCAGAACTGAAGCATTTTCAAGTGTTTTAACTTATCAAGGTTTTTAAAGCTACTTTCCAAATTGTGGACTAAATAAACAACTATTTTGAAAAGGAATGCAATAATATGGATTCAGTTATTTAACTTTTTGAAGCAGAAAATTTTATTTCCTGTAAACTAATATCACTGTCCAACTAATGAGTTAAGAGAAATTAGAGCTAGTTTTCCCACATACTTGAAAGGGAGGAAATAAAAGATGTTTCTGTTATTTTCAGTAGACTTCAAAGATGGGGGGAAACTCAGTACATTCTATCCAGAAGTGGTAGAAGGCAGTGCTAGCTTGCCACCTAGAATAGGGTGGGAAGATGGGAAGGCCCATGCAAGAAAATCAATGCAAAAAGTCTCAAAAGTGCCGCAGTCTGGCTGGGCACAAATCACGAGCCACTCAAGCAGGAACAAACTTTATTTCTGAACTCCACCAGCACACTCCACACAAGCTCCCCAGGAACTCTCCAGAACGCCACCCACTTGGTTCTGGAACCACCATCCCTCCTCCGGCATTTCCCCAACCAATGGGAACTCTCTGGGAATCCCTGCGAGAACTCCAAAGTAGCGGCACCCAGGCAGTAAATGTCAAATATACAATACAATCAATCCAGCATCACAGCAGTTATATATAGCTTAACTCAAATCATCATCTCAATGGTTCGCAGGCATCACCTTAACAACCATTCCCTCTGGAAAATGCCAGGTGTCATTCTGACCAGCCATGGCTCTCAACACAAAAGAAATGTCTGTAGAGCTCAAAGAATTTTACTTTTATTTTTCAATGAATAAATATTAAATACTTTTATATTAAATAAAGGGTACTTCATTCCTTATGAGTTTTTAAAATTCTTAAAGGATCGGGTGCTGGGGTTATGGCTCAGCAATAGAGTGCTTGCCTGGCATATGCAGGGCCCTGGGTTCAATCCGCAGCACCACATGTAAATAAATAAAGTTATTGTGTCCATCTACAACTACAAAAAAATAAATATTTTTTTTTTAAAAAAAATCTTAAAGGATCCATTAGGTCAATTTATTATATAAGTTAAACAATAGTTTAAAAAAAAGTAATGCCTGACAAATCTTCCTTCAATTTTATTGACTTTACCAGCTTTGCCCTTTCATGCCCCTCAAAGGGTTTTCTTCCTCTTATCCAGGATCCTGGGTCTTGACAGGCTTCAGATAATGCCTCTGTCAAGCTATAAGATGTCTGGGATGAGGTGTTTCTGTTCTAATGGAATTTTCCTCCATTCCAGGTAAATCTGCAGTTTCAACTTTCTCTGTCCTCATAGGCTTTGCTTCTTAGCATGGAATTTCAAGACTTCAGCAAGGCCAGGATACCACAAGAGCAACCAGGAAGACCACCTACTCCCCAAGGCTGGCCTCCTCACAAGGATGTACATGAATCATGGGATGACAGACTTGTAGCTTTTTCCACATATGTCTTGCATTGCTTCTTCTAGTTTTATTTTATTGAAATCCTTACAAACCTGCAGGAATTATCATACATGCAGATCACATTTTTTTTGTGTGTGTGTGTGGCAGAGGCTGAATCTTTACTATTTTTGATATATTAGATCATGTCATCTAGAGAGAAAATTTAACTACTTTCTCATTAATTTGGATATTGTTGTTTCATTTTTTTTTCTTTTGGCTGATGGTTCTGGCTGGGACTTCAAGTACTACATTGAATGGAAATTGTGAAAGTGAGCTTTCGTGTCGCCTTCCTCACCTAGGAGGAAAATTTTTTGACTTTTCATCCTTGAATGTTCTGTTAGCTATGGGCTGACCTTTTATGCCCTCTATTGTGTTGAGGTACATACCTAATTTGGTACAAGTGTTATGAAGGAATGTTTAGCTTCATTAAATGCCTTTATGCATCTATTGAAACAATTACATTCTTTTTGTTCCTCATTCTCTTAATGCAGTGTATTATATTTATTTATGTAGGTTGAACCATCCTTGCATTCCAGTGATAAGTCCCACTTGATCACAGTGAATGATCCTTTTTAATGTGCCCTGGTGTTTTGTTTGACAGTATTTTGTTGAGGATTTTTATATCTCTGTTGATCTAAGATACTAAACTGGAGTTTTCTTGTACTGTCCTTGTTTGCCTTTGGTATGAGGCTAATGCTGGCTAATGAGTTTTGGAAATGTTCAATCTCTTCAATTTTTTTGAAGAGTTTGAATAGGATTGGTATTAGTTCTTTGGTAGAATTCAGTTGTGAAGCCATGAGGTCCTTAATGTGATGGTAATTTTTTTTTTGTGTTGTTGTTGTTGTTTTAATGATTCATCTCTTTACCCACTACTGGTCAGTTAAAATATTCTATTTCTTTTGATTTAATCTTGATAGACTATATGCATCTAACAATCTACCCATTTTTCTAGGTTATCCAATTTTTTTGGTATTTGATTTTTGACAGTAATTTTTTGTGATACTTGTACTTGTCTGGTACCAGTATTGGTATCTCCTCTTACATTTCTGATTTTATTTATCTGAATCTTCTTTTCTGGTCTAGCAAAGGCCTTGATGATTTTGTTTATCATTTTAAAAATATAACTTATTTTCCTTGCTCTTTTTATTGTTTTCTATTCCCTATTTTGATTTAATTAATTTCTGCTTTGATCTTTATTATTTCCTTTAATTAACTTTGGATTTATTTTATTCTTTTTCTAATTCCCTGAGGTATAATGTTACATTATTTATTTGGGCTATTTTTTATCTTTTTTGATGTAGTCATGTTGCTACAAATTTTCTTCTTACCATTGCTTTTGCAGAATTCCATAAGCTTTAAAATATTGCATTTACATCTGTTGTTCTCAAAATATTTTCTAAATTTCCTTTTAATTTTTTCTTGACCTGTTGTTTAATTACCACATATTAGTGAATTTTCCAATATTCATTCTATTGTTGATTTCTAGTTTCATGTCATTGTGTCTATAAATTATATATTATTTCAATCTTCTTAAATTTATTAAACTTGTTTTCTTCTACTGGATGATCTATCCTGGTGAGTGCTCTTATATGTAATTTAAAATAAGAAGAAGAATGCGTATTCTGCTGCTGTTGGATGGATTATTCTGTATAAGTATGTTAGGTTTATTTGGTCTAAAGTGGACTTCAGGTTCTTATTGATTTTCTGTCTGGATGAACTTTCCATTGCTGAAAGTGGGGCACTGCCATCACCTTCTAGGACTGTATTGCAGTCAGTCACTCTTTCTCTTCAGATATATTAATATTTGATTTATATATTTCAGTTCTCGAATGTTGAATATTTTGCTTATCATTGTTCTATCTTCCTTTGAATTGCTCTCTTTATCATTATATAATGAGCTTTTCTGTCTTGTTCTACAAGTTTTTGCCTGAAGTCTATCTTGTCTGATGTAACTACTCCTGCTTTCTTCTGGTTCCCATTGCTCTCACTTTCTGTCTTTATGTGTCTTTATAGGTGAAGTCTGTCTCTTGTAGGCAGCATTTATTTAAGCTTTTTTATTCAACCAGTCAGCCAGTCTATTTTAATTAGAAAATCCATTCATTTATATTCATGATAATCATTGATAGGTTAGGATTTACTACTGCCATGCTGTTTGTTTGTTTGCTGGTAGTTTTGTAGATTCCCTTTTCCTTCCTTGATTAAAATATCTCAGTGTACTTTTAATAAGAGTGAATTTGATTAGAGATTTTCCAATGAGTGGATATTTTTATCATTCCCCATATTTGGAAAGTTTTATGCTATTTTTTCTTTAAGCTTTCTATTCCTTTGTCTTTCTTTTCTCCTTTAGTGAATCTAAGATATTTGCTCTACTGATAGCATTTCACAAATTCTAGAGGTTTATTCATTTTTTTTCCTTTTATCTTCTGTGCATATTTTCAAATAAACTGTCATTGAGTCCATAGCTTCTTTCTTGTGAATGATTAATTCTGCTCTCAATTCTCTGTACTGCATTTTCTTTCATTTCATTCATTGTATTTTCTAGCATAAGATTTTCTATTTTTTAAATAATTTCAATCCCCCTGTTAAATATCTCATTTTATTCATTTATTATTTCTTCATTTTTGTTAAGTTTCATGTCCTTTTTTGAAGTTTGTTGATCTTCCTGAAAAGAATGGTTTTGAACTGTCAGGCAGTTTGTATATTTTCATGTCTCTGAGGTCATCTACTAGGAAAATATTGTGTTCATTGGAGGTATTATATCTCCTGTTTTTTTCATGTTTCTTCTCTTATTTTGATGTATGCCCTTTTCAAACTTTATCGTCTTGTTTTTCTATGGAGAGGCTTTTTCAATTTACCATAAGTTGCCTTTAAAATAGAATACTAACCCCAAAAGTAACATAATAAGTTATTAATAATCGAGGTATGTAAAAAAATACCAGGAACTATAAGATTTTAATGAACAAGAGTTAATCTGTGAGATGCTAATGATAAAAGCGCCCAAGAGCTGACATGTCAAAACATAAATATAAAGATTATATACAATGCTAGAAACTATGTACAAATTTGGTATAACTTAATAGAAAGCACTGGTAGGGAATCTAGGCAAGATGATTAACAAAGAAATCTGGGGTCAAATTTGGAAACTCATAAATGTGCTAGGAAGACTATTGTATTCCATAGATAAGGAGAATTCGCTATAGTTTCTCATGATCGAAGCTGAATTGTAGAAACATTTCTGATGGGTATGTATAATGAATTAGAGAAAGAGACTGGAGCAGAGAAGAGAGTCCAGTAAGAAGGATAAGACATGGCCTGGCTGGAAGAACTTGGTTTTGATTTGAGAGAGCAATAGTGACAATGGTAGGAAAGGGAATAAATCTGAGATCTCCTTCAAGATTAGATTGGGCAGGAGATGGTTTATTGATAAGGTAAAATAAAGGGAATATATAATAATATTCTTTTTCTTGGTGAATGGGGAAGGCTAATTCTATGAGAAATGGGAATCATATCAGAGGAGTATATTTGAAATGAAAGAAAATTTAGTGTTTGATGTCATATCTGGATAGCTTGCAGGATAGCTGTGCAGATACAGCTGAATACAATGAACATGTTCACTCTTTCCTTTTATTATATTATTTTCAAAACTTTTAAAAAAATTTTATTTTATTATTATTATTTTTTAATGTGGTGGGGATCGAACCCCGTGCCTCACACATGCTTGGCAAGTGCTCTGCCACTGAGACACAACCCCAGACCTTTTATTATAGTCTTTTCTTTGTGTTTGAGTGTATTGGAATTTTTTGATGTCATATTTTCACATGCAAAAAAAAAAAACATTTCATTTTCAAATTTATGTATTAAATTCTCTAGTCTTGGAAGCTTTCTAATTTCCATGGGCCCTTTAACTATGTAACTACATTTTGAATTTCTAAATGATCAGTGACAAGAACTGTGCTAGGCACTAGACTCAGGATCATCATAGAGCACTAAATCCTGTGTGTCTGAGATTCATTGACACACAACAGAATTCTCTTTGTAAACATAAAACTGCAATTAAACATTTGGCTTATTGTAAGAAGCTTCTATATTGGAGTTACAATGTAGATAATAACAAAAAATTCTAGGTCAACAGGGAAATTTGATTTTAGCTTCCATTTAATTATTACAAATCCTCTCATAATAAAAATACTACTAATATGAACATGAAAGAAAGTAATAAGCATGCATTCAGCTCAAAGTGTTCCTGCCAAACAAATGAACCCAAGTATTCAGGGCTCAGTATGACTTTAGCTCACTCTAGTAAACAATCATATGCTTCATGTTCAATTTCTGGAAGAAGTCAGCATTAAGATAAACTAGTAAGTCAGAAAGTCCCTCTCAGCTGACTGGCACATTGCCTACAGTGTTTTGATCAGAACTCTTAATGACAAAAGAGTTATTTCTCCTGGGCTGAGTTATAATGGATCACTTCAGAGCCGCGTGTTATTTTGTGAATTGAGAAAGAGAGCTTCCCTAGAGTTATAATTATTTGTAGTCATGGAGATAGGGAAAATTGATGGGGTTTTCCTGACAATAGGTCAAAGAGCTGTTCAACTTAGTGCCTGGTATTTAAACTCTTGGCTCTATAATGCTAGAAATCAATTCTGCAGGAATGAACTCTGCCCTAAGTGTATTTATGCTTTTTGGGTTATTTTTTTTAACTCTGTTGGTATTTATTTCATGACCACTAAAGTAACATGGTTAAATTGAAGAATAATTATTTATTTGATTTATTTTGTTTCTTCTTTTTTTTATCAAGATAGCACTAAGGAATCAGAATTTAAGAAAAAACTCACTTATGTTTTAATTATATTTGATTACAAAATCTATTAATATTTAGTTTCATAAAACATTCCCATGCCTAGAAAATAACACTGTTCTCTTAGACCAAATGCATTTAGTAATCAAAATGCAAATTTTAACAACCACATAAGCTTAGTAAAGTTATTAAACAATCAATTTTCATAAAATCAAAGCTACCAAACTTATACATGAGTATATGTTGAAATACTTTGGGGAGATAGTTGAGATTTGAGGCTTGAGGATCTGCAGATATTAAGGGCACAATCACCCTATACTTAAACAGGAAAGGAAATTGAAAGGAATTTTAAAAACTTTTGCCTCACTATAATTCTATTATACAAAATTCAAAAACACATAAAAATTTTAATTCTAGGCAAGTTAGCCAAATCAATAGAAGCAAGGTGTATTCACTTCTGATAAAAAGGAATTTTATGAAATAGTTTGTCATAAATGTAAAAATAAATATTATTAAGGTGTTAAAAAGTGAAATGTGGATTCTCATAAATTAAAAGTCATACAATAAGCACCAAGATAAATTAATCTCACAGACACAATGTTAGCAGAAGAGAACACACATTGAGTATCTAAGGTGTGGTTCTAATTACATAAAATGCAAACACATGTAAAACTAGTTTGTTGTTTAAGAAGTCCGGATGGGGATGCAGTGGCCCAAAGAGGACTCAAGAGGGATTCTAGAAGTGTTGATAAAGTTCTTACTTGCTCTGGGTGCTGGTTACCAGTGTGGTCACTTTGTGAAAAGTCTTTGTACTATAAAACAAATAACCCAGTCAATAAATGGTCTAAGGAACTGAATAGACACTTCACAGAAGAAGGAATACAGTCAATCAACAAATATATGAAAAAATGTCTAATCTCTAGCAATTAGAGAAATGCAAATCAAAAGTACTCTAAGATTTCATCTCATTCCAGTTAGACCAGCAATCAGCAAGAATACAGGCAACAATAAATGTTGCCAAGGATGTGGGGAAAAAGGTACACTTATATATTGCTGGAGGGACTGCAAATTGGTGCTACCACTATGGAAAGCAGTATGGAGATTCCTCAGAAAACTAGGAATGGAATTACCATTTGACAGAGATATCCCTCTCCTTGATTTATACCCAAAGGACTTAAAATCAGCATACTAAAGTAACACAACCACGTTAATGTTTACAGCAGTTCAATTCACCATAGCTAAACTATGGAACTAACCTAGATGTCTTTCAACATATGAATGGATAGAGAAAATGTAATATATATATATATATATATATATATTCAATGGAATATTATTCAGCTTTAAAGAAGAATGAAATTATGGCATTTGCTGGTAAATGAATGGAATTAGAGAATATCATGCTAAGCAAAATAAGCCAATCGCAAAGGCCAGATGTTTTCTCTGATATGCAGATGCTAATTCACAATAAGGGAGGGGCCACTAGGGAAGAATAGAGTTACTTTAGGTAGAGTGGAGTGAAGGGAGATGAGGGGGAGCTATGGGGATAGGAAGGATAGTAGAATGAAACAAACATTATTACTTTATGTATAAATATGACTGCATGACTGATGTGATTCTACTACATGTACAATCAGAAAAATGAGAAACTATACCCCATCTATGTATGATATAACAAAGTACATAAATGCATGCATTCCACGTCATGTATAACTAATTTAAACAAAAAATTAAAAATGACAATGTGTAATTTACCTCAGTTATAATGTCATGTCCTTACAAATAAACAATAAATATAGTTCAGACATTAAAAGACTTTCTGCTAAGCAAGTCCAACAGGAAAATCCAAGGTGTCTTAAAAGAATGCATTGCTTTGGGGTTCATTTCATATTTAATGTTAGAATTAAAAAGTTTTATAAAAAGTTACTCAAAGTAAACTAAAAAAAATTAGAATATTAAAATGTTAAGGATCCAATGGAAATATAAAGACATGAAAGATTTCCAAACATATATTTATTAGTGTTATAAATAATTTCTGTACACATTAGTCTCTTTAGCTAGCTTAAATTGTCATCCCCATTTACTTTTCATCCAAAAATACGCCACATTTGTTTACATTTTTGTGCCTTTACATTTGTTTTTCCCTCTTCCTAGAATGTTCTCACTCAAATATTTAATCTTGGTTAAGTCTATCCTCAAAGATTAAATTGAAGTGCTAATTTCTTTGGGAAGAGATCTCTTGCCTTGGCCGGAGCAAGCTGGAAATTCAGGTGCCCCTTAACATGCATGAGAAATTATCAGAGTCACACATTCAGTCTTGCAAGACATTTAATGTCTAAATGTGGTGCTGAATTAAATGGCCTCAATGTGGTGCTCAATAACTATTTCATGATTTAAATTCAGTCTCCTAATAAGGGAACTATTGAATTGAAGACTTATAATAATGATTATAAGCACATCACATATTTAAGGAAGTTTAAAATATTAACATATATTCAATATAAATTTTGTAATATTTATATCTGCATTTTAAATTCTTTGAATCTCAAAGGAATAAGTACTTAGTTCTCCAGAGCTCCATGGGTAGTCTGTGGGCTAACTTGTATGTTTATGTCTCAAAAAGTAAACTTTTACCAAAAAAAAGAAAGGAAGAGAGTGAGAAAGAGAGGCAGGTGAGCAGAGAGATAAAAGACAGACCCTGCCAAACACCAAGCAAATGAGATTCCTAGAATGGAGTATCACTGAAGTGAGATGCTCACAGTTCATTCTCCATTGGCAACTCTCTTTAAGTCTTATCTCGATTTGCTTTTTACCTGGCCACAGAGAGGTTTCACATATGGAATGCATACATAATATTTGCTGATATCTACAAAAGGATGCTGTAAATGTTCAAAAGATTTTAGAATCATATAAGAGAACTGAACTTGACCTTCCTGTAGCAGAAGGTAGTGGGGTTTAGGGGCTGATTATAAGACTACAATATATTAGAGACCAAAAAAAAAAAAAAAAAGGAGGGGGGGGTGAGGAGAGAGAGAAAGAAGAAAATGATATACTATCACGTATCTTGAAAAGAACCAGAATAATAGCCTTTACACAAAATAGTAATTCTTTCATTTTCTATTTCTGTTCTCTTGTGATTCCTGGCTTCATCCTCTATCTCTATGTGCCAATAGTTTTTCTGAATTGTACATGGCATAAAGTGGTCATTCAGAGTTCTTATTTATAACTTTTGTATTCACAACTGAGTTGGGATTTCTTAATTCAATTTTACATTCCCAGAAAAGGAGTGCTTATTGTCATAGACTGGTTTGATTTCAAAAGAAGCCAATCAGCTGTGGCCAAGAAGTCAGTTATGCTATGAAAGTGAGGCTAGATTATTACACACACACACACACACACACACACACACACACACTGAACATTGGTGATGGTAACCATCAAAGGCAACTCTCAAGCATAGTAGAGTTGAATAACGTGTCACCCCAAAATCCATGTCCACTGAGAACTTAAGAATGTAAATTTATTTAGAAATATAGCCTTTTGAGGATATTGTGAATGGGGTGTTTTTCCTCATTTCCGTTTCAGAAGTTTTGTCGATGATATACAGAAATACCTTTGATTTATGCATGTTGATTTTATATCCTGCCACTTTGCTGAATTCATTTATAAAATACTTGGGAATCAATCTAACAAAAGAGGTGAAAGATTTATACAATGAAAACTACAGAACCCTAAGGAGAGAAATAGACGAAGATCTTAGAAGATGGAAAAATATACCCTGTTCATGGATAGGCAGAACTAACATCATCCAAATGGCGATATTACCAAAAGTTCTCTATAGGTTTAATGCAATGCCAATCAGAATCCCAATGGCATTTCTTGTAGAAATAGATAAAGCAATCATGAAATTCATATGGAAAAATAAAAGACCCAGAATAGCAAAAGCAACTCTAAGCAGGAAGTGTGAATCAGGCGGTATAGCGATACCAGATTTCAAACTATACTACAGAGCAATAGTAACAAAAACAGCATGGTACTGGTACCAAAACAGGCGGGTGGACCAATGGTACAGAATAGAGGACACAGAGACTAATCCACAAAGTTACAACTATCTTATATTTGATAAAGGGGCTAAAAGCATGCAATGGAGGAAGGATAGCATCTTCAACAAATGGTGCTGGGAAAACTGGAAATCCATATGCAACAAAATGAAACTGAATCCCCTTCTCTCGCCATGCACAAAAGTTAACTCAAAGTAGATCAAGGAGCTAGATATCAAATCAGAGACTCTGCATCTGATAGAAGAAAAAGTTGGCTCCGATCTACATATTGTGGGGTCGGGCTCCAAATTCCTTAATAGGACACCCATAGCCAAGAGTTAATAACAAGAATCAACAAATGGGACTTACTTAAACTAAAAAGTTTTTTCTCAGCAAGAGAAACAATAATAGAGGTAAATAGGGAGCCTACATCCTGGGAACAAATTTTTACTCCTCACACTTCAGATAGATCCCTAATATCCAGAGTATACAAAGAACTCAAAAAATTAAACAATAAGATAACAAATAACCCAATCAACAAATGGACCAAGGACCTGAACAGACACTTCTCAGAGGAGGACATACAATCAATCAACAAGGACATGAAAAAATGCTCACCATCTCTAGCAGTCAGAGAAATGCAAATCAAAACCACCCTAAGATACCATCTCACTCCAGTAAGATTGGCAGCCATTATGAAGTCAAACAACAATAAGTGCTGGCGAGGATGTGGGGAAAAGGGTACTCTTCTACATTGCTGGTGGGACTGCAAATTGGTGCAGCCAATTTGATAATAGTATGGAGATTCCTTGGAAAGCTGGGAATGGAACCACCATTTGACCCAGCTATTGCCCTTCTCAGACTATTCCCTGAAGACCTTAAAAGAGTGTACTACAGGGATACTGCACATCGATGTTCATAGCAGCACAATTCACAATAACTAGACTGTGGAACCAACCCAGATGCCCTTCAATAGATGAATGGATAAAAAAAAATGTGGCATTTATACACAATGGAGTATTACGCAGCACTAAAAAATGACAAAATCATGGAATTTGCAGGGAAATGGATGGCACTAGAGCAGATTATGCTAAGTGAAGCTAGCCAATCCCTAAAAAACAAATGCCAAATGTCTTCTTTGATATAATGAGAGCAACTAAGAACAGAGCAGGGAGGAAGAGCAGGAGGAAAAGATTAACATTAAACAGAGACATGAGGTGGGAGGGAAAGGGAGAGAAAAGGGAAATTGCATGGAAATGGAAGGAGACCCTCATTGTTATACAAAATTACATATAAGAGGTTGTGAGGGGAATGGGAAAAAACAAGGAGAGAAATGAATTACAGTAGATGGGGTAGAGAGAGAAGATGGGAGGGGAGGGGAGGCTGGATAGTAGAGGATAGGAAAGGTAGCAGAATACAATAGTTACTAATATGGCATTATGTAAAAATGTGGATGTGTAACCTATGTGATTCTGCAATCTGTATTTGGGTTAAAAGTGGGAGTTCATAACCCACTTGAATATAATGTATGAAATATGATATGTCAAGAGCTTTGTAATGTTTTCAACAACCAATAAAAAAAATGCACCTAGGGGAAAAAAAAGAAATATAGCCTTTGTAAATGTTAATTATGCTGAGGATATAGATTACATCATAATGGATCAAGGTTGTCTGGAAACCAATGACATTGTCCTTATTAGAGACAGAAGGACACACAGAGACACAGAGTAGAAAGTGATGTGAAGATGGAATCAAAGTGGGGTGCTGCACTCAAAGCCAAGCAATGATAGGATTGTGGTCAACTACCAGAGGCTAGGAGATAATCACAGGCAGTGTGTCCCCCAGAGCCTGCAAAGCAGAATTTTACGAAGGCAAAACTGCAAGATTTTGATGGAAGGGATTTATGACACAGCACCAACCCTGCTGCTGACTCCTTGGTTTCTGACTTCTGGTTTCCTGAACCGTGGGAGGGTAATTTTTCTTTGGTAAACCACCAAGGTTGTAGTAATTTATTACTGCCGTCTTCAAAAAATGAATAGACTATAAAATGAAGAGGGAGGCACAGAGTGCAATTGAAGGGATCCTTCTGCCACCCAGAGGTTCCCATTCTGTAAAGTTCTGTAGGACATCAGATTCTGCATGTTGTTTAAACCAGGAAAGCTATTCTTTTCAAAGTCCATCTTTACTGATTCACAATGAAAAAGGGATCCTAAAGATCTCAACAGAGCAATACAATAATAGTACATTATTCTTACTCAGAAATGGCAAAAGAGTAGAAGATAAAGCACTCTCTATTTCTATGACTCCACTGATTTAAATGTGTGTTGCTGAGGATAAAATCTCCTCCCCTTAAAAAATGAGCTTACCAGTCCTCACTTATTGATCACCAGACTTCAATATCCTTGCATCATTTGAGACCAATTCTGTAAAAAGTTAACTAAAATGAAGTGCTTGAGTTGGTCCTTAAATATTCCTGTAGCCATTAAATATCTTTGCAAATATTTTTTTTAATGGTAAAACTGCAACATTATGGTTGAATTTGTACTGAACAAATGAGCATACATTCCCATCTCAGCCAATATTTGAGTTAGCTAAAGAGGATTTCAGCTAACTTCTGTTACAGATGGATTGCTTGACTACAATTCAGTGCCTAGAATAACAGAAACTGTGTATGCATGTGTGCATGACTTAAAAAACAGTCTTCATGTAACATAATTGGAATACAAATGAAATATAAACATGCCATCATTCTTTTTCTACAGTAGGAAATATATTGACCTTTTTCATTCATGGTCTTGTTTCAGGTTTTCTTGAAACAAAAATAAAGCAATATAGTGTCATTTACTGAATGGTCATTTTTCTTGATCTTTCATCAACTGAGCATCAATGAGAACTTAGTAATAATCAATAAAGACCCATTGGACCAGAAAGAGATGTCTGTGCATATTTGTATGTGACTTCATTTAACAAAACACTTGGTTTGACTCTTCACTAAAAAGAATTGATATTTAACTCAATATTTTCTACTGTGCTATGGGTATAATTTTATATATTGTACCTTGCTCTCTAACCATCAATGAATTAAAAATAATCAGAATTAGGGAACTCTAGAGTTAGCCACATTGATGACAGAAGAAAAAAATCACATCAGCAAATAAAGGAAATGAGAAAAAAATAAAGAGAAAAGTCCTCCTTTATGGTATACCCCTAAATTTCCTCATCATTTGCTAACTTCTCAGACCTCTCCCAATTCCATCTGAATGACACACACAAAAGGAAAGAAAATTTATGTTTGTAAAACAACAAATAAAAATTGCCATAATTAAAAAGAGAGCTGGGTGCACATGAGGCAGGAGGCTCATGAATTCAAAGCCAGCCTCAGCAAAACCAAGGTGCTAAGCAACTCGGTAAAACTCTGTCTCTGAATAATATACAAATTAGGGCTGGGAATGTGGCTCAGTGGTTGAGTGCCCCTGAGTTCAATCCCCAGTAAGCCACCCCCCAACACACACAAAAAAAAAAACCCTCAAATTCCCCATTGATTGGAAATAAAGTACTACATTGTTAAGCATTCTGGGACACGTCATATAAATCCAGGGGCCAGAGCTAATGCAACAGGAGCTGTGATCTTTGGTCTTCCATTTGGTCCTCCTGAAGTATGAACAAAGGAAAGAAACTATAACATAATTAAAGAACAGGAATGAAGTTGTGTTGGCCAGGAGCTCAAATAGGATGTCTTCCATTTGAAGTAGATACAGAATTGTATAATGCATTTGAAGAATTAAGTTCAGAAATGAATAAATTCACACAGGATTGATGCCAATAACAAGTGACACTTGCAGACACTATTTTGGGAGCCTTTTGTCATGACAGACCAAGGCTGAGCCTCTGTAAAATAGCTGTGTCCTCCAGATGTATCATAAAAGAGTATTTATCTCAGGATAGCCTTGCAACTAAGAATTAAGAGAACTAAAGGTAAAGCAACACAATGAAAGAAAAAAAATACAACATGAGCAAAACAAAGAAGTATGTTACAAGAAGTATAATGCACAACATAGAACAGAATAATCTGAACCCAGCTTTCAAATGATAACTTAATGTCACCAATAGGATTAGAAACTGAAAACAACTAATGCAAGATTTAAAATTCACGACACAAAGGTGAATGGTTATTTGGAGATATTTTAATTGATTTACTGCCTGGCTGACTGGAAAGAGCTAAGAAGTAAAATAGTAATAAAATAAGTAAAAACATCCTTAAGTATAGAAACAGGAAATAAGAGCACACAAAATATAAAACAAACTTCTACCAAGGATAGTAGTTTAATAATATAAGTGAATTTGAAATAGTAATAATAGTTGATAGGCCTGAGGTTTAACTGGGGGAGAATCTACTCCCAAGTTCACACAACTGGTGTTCACACAGGTCCTAGAAATTCTGCTTTCAGATCTGTTCCTGTGGTTGTGGCAATCTCTAAGTCCTCCCTCTTTGCTGGAAACCAGATCCTTCCATGCAGATCTCTAACTGGGAATCCCAAGATGTGAATTTCACATGCTGCTCTCCTATTCTCTGCCACTGCTCTCCACACCAGGTCACGGCAGTAGGTTTCCCTCAGAATGAACCAAGAAAAGAGAGTGACAGTGAGCAAGACAGTGGCTACAGTGCTTTTGTAATTTTATAAATGGCATAGGTAACTACCAAGTGGTGATCTGTTTGAGGGGATCACTACATCTGCCATGCACCCCAGGGAAAGGGAATCCCGCAAGGACTCCAGGAGACAGGTGTCTGGGGTGTCCATTTTAGAGGCCTCTTACTACGATGGTTAAAGAGAAAGTGGAAGTAGAAAACACAAATTATTTATGACCAAGTGGCAACAAAAACTCTGTATATATGAAAGTCTAAGATACAGACAAAGCAGTTCTTGAGAAAAATCATTCTAAAATGTGAAAAAATTAAATAATCTGAGTTAAATTCAAGAACATAGAAAAAGAAAAATAACCAAAGAAAAGTTGAGAAGATAGAAGTCATTGAAATAGGGAAAAAGGATTCACTAACTTAACAATGGTTTGAAAAAATTAATTGATAAAATACAGTTGGAAAACCTATATAAAATAAGAAAGATCTATTTATCTATACCCCTTTTCATATACTATAAAGAATACCTAATATAAAACATGTAAATTAAAATTCTTAGTTCTTTAAAGCTTAGAAAAACATGGAGAAAATTTTATAACCTCAGAGTAAGCCAGACTTATTAAATTTTGACACATAATTCACAAATTTTAACCAAAACAAACATAGAAAATTTGATTACTTAAAATGAACTACATATCACATATCAAATTATAATAATATTAATGAATACAAAATTATAATATTAATGAATACAAAATTATAATATTAATGAGTACAAATTATAATAATAATAATGAATACAAAATTATAATTCCAAAATGCCTTAACTCCTTTTAGAAAAGTCTAATCTATTTATTTATACATAAAGAAAAAGATCACTACCCCCACAAATAATTGGGGAAAGGATGTGAACATTCATTTAAAGGAAAAGGAAATATAAATGGCTTTTAAGCACAAGAAGTATTCCTTATCTAATACAAAGTAAAAAAATGTCATTAAACAAAATATAAATTAGGCTTTGAACTTATCAATCAGCAAAAATTCTACAGTTCGGAAACATAATCCATCTGCTTTTATCAGACAGGTTGTGTGCAAATGCTTTCAAAATGTGCATATTTCTTTAACACAGCTATCCCATATTTAATAACATACACACAAAATGATTTATGCCCAAGGTTATTTATAACTTCCTTTAGAAGAGCAAAAGTTTGAAAATGATCTAAATAAAAAAAGTAATTCATTGAATAAATTATATCCATACAATAGAATGTTACATAGATGTAAAAGACAATAAAATATCTTTTAAGTGGTGATATACAAAGATTTCTAAAATATGTTGCTATATGAAAAACTATGAAGTGAATTACACCAGGTATAATATGTAACCAATGATGGAAAAAAGAGGAAAGAGCAATGTATGTGTTTGTATAGGTTGAATAAGTATAAACTTGCTTGGAAAGATGAAGAAATCATTAGTAATGGTCATGTGTCAGTGGCTATAAGAAGTGTTTCCATGAGAACAAAATTGTGAAAATTTTCTACTGCATTGTATATTTTAAATTTCATAATGCTTGACTGTGACATTAAGTTGGCAAGATGTTTGTATTATCTATTTTAGATGTTTTAAGTTTTGATATTTAAAGAATAGTTAAAAAATAGAAAATGTTAAGATCTGAATCAACAGAGAAAATGCAGTTATCAATTAACTACAGGTGCTAAGTAATATAAAGGGAATACAAATTAAAAAGACTTCAGTTTTTCATCCATCAAAATGATATAAAGTAAGAAATTTGACACTATCAAAAGTTGGCTAGGTTTTAGTATAAAGTTGGATTGGCTATTACACTATCGGGAATGTGTATCATTAAAACTACTCTGGAAAATAATTTGGCAGTATTTACTGAAACTGAAAATAACCTATTCCCCAGGTCAGTTCTCTTCCAAGTACATACACTAGACATATATTTATACATATACACAAGAAATAAGACACAAATGTACTCACTGTGGTATTGTTATAACAGAAGTCTTTGTAACAATTTAAATGTCCACCCAAAGAGAATACATAAACAAATTGTGAAACATTCAGAAATGGAATATGATATATACATTAAAAATTATTTTCTACTACATATATCAATTTAAAACTGTTCTATCATTACAATCACTGCCTTTCACACAGGCTCATCTTCTTTGCTATCTTATCCCTTCAATGCTCCCATTAACAAAGTCTCAACTTTCCCTCTACTATATCCTTCACCATTGCCATTAAACCTGACTTCAATAAAAGACACCATGTTGACCAAAGGTCATTGATCAACTAGCACTAACTTGCAGTTCTACTTTGCATTTACACTCCAATTAATTTCTTATTTTCCTAGATGATATTTTCATACCTTATTCTCTCTCCCCAAACCTCCAAGTCTTCTCTACATTGATACTCTTAGCAGATGATTTTATTATCAGTGTCACTATGGAAATAATAAAATCTGCAAAATTTATCACATCCTTATTATATCTACTAACTTACCATCATCCATACCACATACTCTGTCTTCATTTCTGTTATTTTATAAATTGTCCATATAAAACCAACTCATCAATTTATGCATTATATCCATCATTTATTTCCTGCATCATTATTTTTTACTATCAATATACCATCATCTTAAAAAGAGAAATTCTGTGACCCTCCTATCTCTTCCAGCTACTGCTTCATTTCTCAGAACCTTTGTGTGTGTGTGTGTGTGTGTGTGTGTGTGTGTCTGTCTATTAAGTCTTGCCACATTTAAAAATACCACACACTTAGAGGCTTAAGGCTAAATAAATTATCTCACAATTTCCTTGGGTTAAAAGTCCAGCATTGGAGCTGGGTCCTTTCCTCAGAATCTCAATTGGTTGAAATCAAGATGTCAGTTGAGATTATGATTGCATATAAGAAATTCATAGGTATCCTCATTAGAGCTCATTACTTCTTGTTAGAATTTATTTCCACATAGATGAAGAAATGAATTCAAAGTTTTTTTGCTTACCATAAACTGGAGGTATATGGACTCCTAGAAGACATCTGCTTACTTACTCTCTCACAACTTGACATTTACTTTTTCTTCAAAGTCATGAGAATTTACCTCTAAATTTGAATGTACAATTTGAGGAGGGGCTTTATTCCTTTTAAGCCTCCTTGATTATGTGAAACCACCTGGATAATATCCCCTTTGATGAACTCACAGTTCTGATTTGGTTCTTAAATTACATAGGCAAAATCCTTCCTTCTTAGTCACCTAATGTAATCTAAGCACTGAAATGAAACTATCCTATTCCCACTTCCATCCACACTCAATGAGAGGAGGCGATCATGTACAGACATGTACACTGAGGACAGAAAAATCAGGGGTCATCTCAGAATTCTGCCACTGCACCTTTGATGTAAAATTCTTTGAAAAGATGGTCTGTCCTGTTTATCACCAATTCTCCTGTCTTTGTGCCTTTCTAATCACCCTGTCATCTACATTGCTGCATTAAATTAACTCTTGTAAAAGGTTTTAATTGTATTTGCACTACTAACTCTACCAATTATTTGAATCCTCATTTTACCTTAGTTATCTGCAGGATTTAATCAATTTAACCAGTTGCATTTCCTGAAAAACACTTCATCTAGCTTCCACACCCAAGATTATCTCTGCCAGTTATCCTGACTTTCTTTTTGCCTCAGAGAATGCCCCTCCTCATTCTTCTTAGCTGATTTTTCTTCTCAGTGAAGCTCTAACATAGTATAGTACCTGATGAACTAGTTCTTCTAATCTACACTCATGCCCTAAAATACCTATGGCATGACATTTCCCAATTCATGCATCATCTGAGACCTTTGTCTTGTAATTTATGGGGCTAAGGGTATATCTCAGTAATAATAACACAGTAGACAATTATGAGGTCCTAGGTACAATTCCAAGTGAGGAAAAGAAAAGAGAGAGAGATCCATCTTATTTTATCTTGCTATTACCTATGGTCTCCATTTAGATTTCTATCCAAACAACATTAAATAATAAACTGATCAAGAACAATATCCTTGTCATTCACCAGGTATGTTACTCATATTCTACAATTCAATTGATTTTAATTTCATCAAATTGTTCATGTCTAAACCCATGGAATCATCACTTTTTCTTTTATAATGGCAGATGCTATTGGCTATATCTTTAGCTATATATCATGCATCCAATAATGTCTCAACATCACTACCACCAATGCAGGTGGAAAAGAAAGATAATATAATTTAAGGAGCTTATTTATAAATCAATCTAAATTACAAGGTCTAGTCAAACAATAATAACCCTGTTAAAAATTCTTTAATGAATCACATTGACTTTAGGATTTTACATGGCCTCTGTTGAACTTTAGCTGTATTTCCTCTTTATCTATAGATGCCAAAATATATATTAACCTGTGTAAGGAGTTTTCTCTGTTTGTGATATCATCTCAGTCCCTCTTTTCTATCCAGAAGCCAATATGCCTTGCACTTTTCTTATCTGCCACGTTGAAGAATCATGGACCATGCAACTATGTTAGTCTTCCAAATAATGCAATGGCAAAATTAAATAGAAAAGAGATGAAAATTCACATTTACTTGTGATGAACATCTCAAACTATTGTACTTGAAATCAGTCCTCATTCTCATTGGCCTCTTCTAATGAGTTGGGGAATAACATTTCAAAAGTGTCATGAAGAATAAACAAAAGTCTTTCAACTTTATTTGGTGTTCTCATAAGTATTTATGAGAATTCCTCTTCCTAGTCTAAAGGTAGAATCAAAAATCATTAAGACTGAGTAAAATTATTATTACTACATATTTCAGGCATTCATGTATTACCATTTTTATCTTAGGGAAAAGAAATCTATATGTGGTAGACAAAATAATGGCTCTCCACAACATGTCCCTGTCTTAATCCCTGCTACCTGTGACTCTGTTATGCTACCTGGCAAAATAGAATGAAGATTCTTAATGAAATGAAGGTTGTAAAAAACTTTCCTAAAGAATTTTATCTTAGAATATTTGAGTGTGTCAAGGTAATCATGTGGTCCTTAAAAATGAAGGAGAGAGGGGAAAAAATCAAAGATATATGTTGACAGAAAAAAGAAGAAAGATTGTCATATTGTAAAAACTGTTGCTCTAGTTCTTTCTTGAATCCTAGCAATATTTCCCTATTTTAAGTTTCCCCCTTTTAAGTGTTACATGCTTAAAATAAATCCCCCAAACCCATAATCTTTTTTTTTTTTGGGGGGGGGTTGGGGGGTACCAGGGATTGAACTCAGGGGCACTCAACCACTGAACCACATCCCCAGGCCTATTTCATATTTTATTTAGAGACAGGTTCTCTTTGAGTTGATTAGCACCTCACTGTTACTGAGGCTGGCTTGAACTTGTGATCTTTCTGTCTCAGCCTCCTGAGACTGTGGGATTACAGGCATGTAATCACCACACCCAGCTAAAACCCATAATCTTTTGTTTCAGAGAGCTCAGAATTCTGTTATCCAATCCTGAATAAATCTGAACCTTTATACTATATGAAGGGAAAAAACCCCACAAATCTGTAAATCACAGATATAACATTTTTTAGAAAATAATTGATATGACAAAGAACATGTATTGAAATGACATGAAATACTCCTATAATTCAACAATAAAAACTATAAAAATTGGCAAAGATTTAAACAGACCATTCAAAACAAGGCATATGAATAGCCAAAAGTACTTAAAGATTCATAAGATCTTTAATTATCAGAGAAATACAAATTAAACCAGAGTGTGATATTATTATATACCAAAAAGCAAAGTAAATTTAAAGTAGCATTTCCATATGTTTGCAAAAATGTGTGGTAGCAATGAAAACTCTAATCATGGTGGGAATATAAATAGTAATACTGCTTTGACAAGCTGTGGGGCAATTTCTTGTCATGTTAAACATAAATGAACCAAAAATTCTACTCTCAAGAAAAGTAAAGACAAATTTTCATACAAACAAACATACATTCATTGAAATTTCATAGAGATTTAAATCATAGTAGCCCCAAATTGAATACAACTCAAATGTTCATCCCCTTGATAATTAAAACGGAATAGTACCCCAAAACAGAAAGGGAGAAACTTGTGAAATTTGCATTGACATGGATGAATATCAGATTTATTCTGAGCCAAAACAGAAAACAAAGCATTGTGTAGGATTCCATGTTTATGAAGTCCTAGAATGGGCAAGTGTAATCTGTGAGAAAAGATGGAAGCCTCAGGTTCTCCTTTTATATGCTAACTTTTAAAATAAATGCAGATTTGTGTGTATTAGAAGCACAATTGCTCAGAACATGTGTCCAAAAAGGTAATATTTGCTATGTAACTAATCAGTGTTTGAACACACAATATTTATAGTATGATCACAACACTATTTGTTTATTGGTTTATATATAACTTAGGGAGAAAGTGTTGAGAATTAGGTAGCTGTGCAGCCTCTGTTGTTCTCAGTTACAGAGAAGTCCCCTACTTCTGTAATTTTTTAAACCTCCCTGGATAATTTTAATAGGCAGACAAATGGCAAAGCACTGATTTTATTCATTGTCTCTAATATCAGCTGAAGGAGATATAACCTTGAAGGGTACAATTTGAACAAAACAACTTTCAGGAGCAGAGAAGTGATACACACAATTTCAGAGAATTCCAGGGGAAAATGAGGAAGATTTGCATGCAGATTCCCAAGGTTCATCCTATAGTCATTTGTTTTAATTGCTTGATATAGATTCACATGCCGTATATTGGAGACATAAGTCTCTCCCTTATGTTTCTTGTCCCTTATACTTGTAAGGGAGACATTAGTAGGGTCATTTAGCTAAGATACACTTCAGGTATCCATGCTGATACCTGAAAGTTAATTACTCTTTTGATCATCTTGCATTTATATCATGAGTAATTTCTCCATTTTTTTTTTCTTTTAATTCAAAGAAGATTTGGAATGTACTCTTTAAAATTCTAACATAAGTTATTTCTAAAATTGAGTTTGAAAACACAGTTTATGTTATTTGCAAAAGGGGGTTAAATATATTACAATAATTAAATCCCTGCTCAGCAATAAAAACTGTAATTCTGGTTGCTACACAATTGGGAAGTTTGGAGCCAGCTAATGAAGGAAAAATGGAAAATTATACTTTGAGATTTAGTACATTCAGGTATCAATGTCTTACTAAGCTATTTCTTGAACCTTTCTGCATATGAACTTTAATTAGAAGCGTAACTTTAGGGGGTACCAGTTCAATACATATCAATAAAACCTGCCAAATTTTTAGTTTATTTTTTAACTTTGACATTATAAGAATGATGGTTGCGAGCTTGGGGAATTTCGAGTAGTAATCTAGCGTGGGAAGCCAGTGGGAGGCGGGCCCCAGGCATCCTGAGGACAGACCATGGAAACCCTGGCCAGCCGCGGTGGCCTCCAGGCCTGGCAGTGATGAAGAGAATAGATGATTTACTGCGATGAGAATTTGCTTTGAATATTTTAACATTGCAATGATTATTCCTTAGTGTTCACATAACTATTGTTCTCTCTGTATAAGAAAATTTCTGTCGTATAAAACTCAGTGTCCAACTTGTTGTGTGACAGTCACAGAGCCAGACCTGAAAAATAACTGCATACTAGATGAACTGGTAAAAAGCTTGAATTTTGCACAGAATCATCTGTTGCAGTTCGCTTTAGAATCACCACCCATATCTCTTGTTTCTTCCTCTTCTAAGAGACTTGCTGTCAAAGTACATACTCCTGGAGGTTACCGACATTCTTTAAAGCAGGGGAGCAGATTAATGGACAATTCTTGATCAGAGTTGTCAATAAAAGAAAATGACATTAAATTCAGCCCTCAGAAAGAGGCAAGCACTTCTCTGGAGACCAAAGCGGCATATTTTATGGGAAAGACAGCCCTTGGCTTCTCAGATACTAATGGTCATGAGATACCCTCTACGTCCACTTTGAAGCAAGTTTCCAAAGTGGATTGTCCTGTTTGCAGGGTTAGCATTCTAGAAAACCACATCAATAAGCATTTAGACAGCTGTTTATCACATGAAGAGAAGAAAGAAAGCCTCAGAAGTTTTGTTAATAAAAGGAAGCCACCGCCCAAAACGGTGTATAACTTGCTCTCTGATGGTGATTTAAAGAAAAAACTAAAACAGCATGGATTGTCTACTCAAGGAAATAAACAGCAGCTTATTAAAAGGCATCAATAATTTGTACATATGTACAATGCCCAATGTGATGCTTTGCATCCTAAATCAGCTGCTGAAATAGTCCAGGAACTTGAAAACATGGAGAATACCAGGATGCATCTTGAAGCAAGTAAACTCAACAAAAGTGTAATGGTTTTTACGAAGGACCAAACAGAAAAGGAAATAGATGAAATTCACAGTAAATATCGTAAAACGCATCAGAATGAATTTCAGCTTCTGGTGGATCAGGCAAAAAAAGAATACAAGAAAACTGATGGAATGTCAAAAAACAAAGTAATGAAAAAAGATGAATCTAGTAGAAAAGCTGTTATCTATGCACATGGGACAGGAAGATGATAAAATGAAATTCTCAGATACAACTTCAGTAAGAAATCACTTTCCTCCATCAAATCTATGCTCCCCAGAAAAGATGAAGCCTGATAGACAAGATGATTCTTCTAGTTGTACCGATATTCAGGAATCAGCTCTTTACTCATCGGAATCAGCTTCATGCAATAGTTCCAGTTCAGACATCATAAGAGATCTTCTGGAAGAAGAAGAAGCCTGGGAAGCATCACATAGAAATTATCTTCAAGACATAGAAATAAGCCCAAGACAGAATCGCCTCACAAGAGCAGCTGAAAGTGCTGAGACCGAACCAAGAAACAAGCATAATAGAAATTAGTGTGGGCTGTTGCTGATTTTTTAATTCAGTGATCAGAATATGGTACTTTTAATTGCCATATATGGATTTCATATTTATAAATGTCCAAGGAAAGATGTTAATTCCTAAATGTTAGGGTTAACTGATTTCTAGTCTCTTCCGCCTTTCCAGAAAAAGTTAAGCATTCTCACTTGGTCAGTTGTCTTCTGCCTCTAAAACGTTTCTCCTTAAAAACACTATCCTCATGTTCACCAGCTTTGCAGAGTGGGTAAACTATTTGGGAAAGGGATTTTGTTTGGTTTCTGAATTTCAAAATGTCCTTACACCATCTTCCTTTTCTTCCATGGACACCAACTTCACAAAAGCATTCTTTCTGCCTATTTACTATAACAAGCACTTGAGTTAAGAATGTCTGTATTTTGTCCTAATTCACATTCTTAGTGTGTGTAAGTACCTGATGCTGGTATATCAGCTCACCCATGACAGCAATTCATGATAGTTATTTTCTTAGTTGAATGTAGTTATTTGTCAAACTTATGTTTTACACAATACTCAGAACAGGATTATAATTAAAAGTCACAAAGTTAGTATTATAATTTTTAAAAAGTTACAAAGTTAGTGTTATAATTTAAAGTCACAAAGTCACAATAACTTTGAAGCATTGAGCTTATTCTTCTGAATGGCTCTTAAAATAGATTATTGTTAGTATTTTTTCAGTTGAGTTGATCAAATCTCCAACATTTTGAATCCCAGCCATTTAATGAAAAATATGCAACAAATGTATTTTGTTAATGAAAGAAAAAAGAATGCTGGATGCTAAAAATGACAGGCAAAACTTTGCCAAAAAAGAAGATTATCTCTTTTGTACAGTGTCAAAATATCTTCTTCAGGATGTTTTTCAGTTACAAAGGAACAATTGGTATTAATACAATGGAGAAACCTAGGAGAGACCACCTTAATCAAATACTTATGTCTAACATTACCAGTAGTATGACATGTCAATGTTCACATACTCCTTAAACAATTATTTACTGATGATATAATATTACTTATTTGATATTCTTATAAAAAATGCATAACATCAGTCTAACCAGGAGAAAACATCAGGCAATACCAAATTGAATTATAATACCAAATTATTCTACAAATTAACACAGAATGATCAAAGTCATGTAAGACAAGGAAATTATGAAGAAATATCACAGAGGAAGACCACAGGGGTATAACAGCTAAATGCAGGGCAGGATTGGAGACTGGATCCTGGAAAAGAAAAAAAGCATTGCAGGATGAAGCAAGTGAAATGATACTATGTTTGGTCATTTAATTAATAATGTTGTATTAATGAGAATTTGTTGATTATAATATTTATATGTACGTTGTTAACATCAGGAGAAGCTAGATAAATATGAATATGCATTGAATGTTCTGGACTATTTTAGTAAATTTTCAACAAATCATTGATTACTTTGAAACAAATTTTATATGTATCTATACATACATGCAAACATACACACCCACACATGTATGTACATGTATATTGGGTTTTAAACAATCCCAGAAACATCTGGTTGCAACAGATGTTCCTCTGGATCATCAAAGCATTCATGCTGCCCTTCTCCCTTTGACATGTCCCTATTTAAAGCTATGTGGCTATGTAGGATGCGAAGATGTTGAATCTTGTTTTTCTTTAGAATCAGAAAGCTTTTAACAGTTTCAGACCCCCATTCCAGAACGTGGCACTTCGGATTCCATACCCTGAGACCCTACTTACTTCCCTCCTTCAGTCAGCCCCCATACCTAACTTATTTTGCAAAAATGGAGTGGCTGTACAGTTGGTAAAATTTGTAATCTTTGTAGAAAAGAAACATCTTGGGGTACTGGCTTAAAATCAGTGCTCTAAAAATGAAGCCTGAGTCTGGCAAGAATGCCACTGAACTCAGACACGCCCCATGATTCAACAACAACAACAAAGCAATGTAAATTCTGAATACATCAATGAAGAGCTGCCTGAGAAAGTTACTGCTTTAAATAGGAGCAATCGTGGTTCTGAAAATGCATCCTCTCTCTCTACCAACTTCCTCTAAAGCAAAACCTGGCCTACTTTTTAAAGGATTTCATTATTCCCCAAAGCCCTACCTTCAAAAAACCAAAAATGATCATAATTTTTTCTAAATGTTGTTAATACACTCCGTCCCCATATAATGGAGCTAGGCTTTCTCTTTGAATTGTCATCATTTATGAATGTGACTTCTCTGTATGACCAGAATGCACATTTCTTGAAAGCAGCCCATCATAACTAGTATCATACCAAAAGTTGCTTATGCGAGGAATTATTTTGTTTCTTTTCTGAAGTAAGTTGGAATCCATTTATTACTTAAAAAAAAAAAAAAACTTTAGAGCACTAAAGATAATCTTACATTCATTTGGAAAATATCTTTAAGATTTTTCTCAATTTGAAATGTTGTAAAAACAACAACAAAAAATGTTATCCTCCATAGACTGAGAACAGACACTTTCTACCAACATATTTCATTGAAAAGAACTGAAACACAGGCCAGTTAACTCTTTCTGTTCCACAAAGATATGATGAACAAACAAACAAACAACCTTTCCTAACAAGAAGAACAAACAACCGTATGTAACTCATCATGTCTGAATACAGGACAGGACTGTCAAACCTACTGTTTGTTAATTCACAGATTTAAAATTGGCTAGTTATGATCTGGGGATGTAGCTCACTGGTACAGAACTTATGTAGCATGTACCAGGATCTAAGTTCCATTATCAGTATTGCAAATGGATTAATTAGTTAAAATTCAGTGTTTGCTAATTCTTAGAATCCCACAGCTTTGTTAATTCTGAAGATCTTGGTGGTATTAGACAGGGTGGATTACATTTCAGGGAAAGGGAAGTGATGTATATAAATTCTGAACCCAGAGAAGGGCAGAGAGTAATATTACTTCTGAGGCTAGTAAGTGGAAAGGAGGGAGGGGATACTGCTAAATCCAAGTAGACTTTTGTTCTTACAAGAAGGCAAATCTTTTTTAGCATCAAAAATTTTCAGTAAATAAGCATTTTCTTAATATAAATAACACAGTAACAAGAAATACTTATAGGATTTTTCTGCTGTGGCACTTTATGCACATTTCAAACACTAATAGTTTTAACAGCCAATTAGCCAGAAGTAAAAATAATCCTGACACTAAAATGACTAGCAAATAATACTTAAGGTTTTTCCAGATAGATTTCAAAGACTCTCTTGGGTACAGAAGCAATGTATGAAAAATCCAATTTGTGTGAAAAAATTAATTAAAAGACTGCTGAAAAGACCCCCAAATTTTGGCAGCTTTGCAAAACAAATATGCAAATAATGCCAAGCTTAGATGTTATGAAAATGATATTCACTTTTTGAAAAAATATTTCTTTGCTATAGGAATCGAATTGTTGTGATGTTACATGACTTTTAAACTATTAAGTAATGCATTTGTCCTTGGTGCTAGGAAGTTTCTAAAACTGCTTTGATACCATTCATTTTATTTCTAACTTACACAGGAATAAACCAAGCAACCATGATTTTTATTAAGCTGGATTTGGAAGATATCAGATTCAAGCAAAGTATATAGTCTATTTTTCTCTTTAAAAGTTATACTCATTACATTTACTCAAATAGATTGCTTTAAGTGTTGAAACACTTTAAAACCATAGTAAGGTAGGCATAAAATGAAAAAAAATAAAGAAATACAACAACAGATTTTTCTTATCAAAAATTGCTCTTTTATTATAAAAATAAATTTAGAAGAAAGTCAATTTACAGTTAGTTATATCATTGTGAATCTCACTGTTAGATTCAAAACTAAAGTCTTTAAGCCAAAGGCAAACTGTGAAAAAATTTCAAATAAAAATATAGCAAAGTAGGATTGGGTAGGTAACTATCTGTTGTTTTCTTATTTATATTTTAGAGGAAATCAAAACCTCTCTAGTTTCAAGGAAAAGAGAGTTGGTAAGTCATAAATCAAAATGAAAATGAATCAAGTGGTAATATGTGTATTCATAAGCAAAAGTTATGTGTCATTTAATTTCTTTAGTCTATGGTTATCTTTCTAAAATTGAAAAAAAAAAAAGTTTAACCTGCGTCTTATATTCTTTCTAAACATTTTCATGTAGCTTTTGCTTTTGTTGGGTTTGCTCTCTCTATCCTTATTTGCACACATATTTTCAACATTTGAAAAGTACTGAAAGTAATGTTTTAAGTTGGTTTTCCAGCCAGTGCTAGTGGGGGTAAGACAGTATAAAACTTATTAAAGCCAGGACAGTTTTCTTTTCCCTTCATGTCACCTACTCCCCCAAGAACAAAAGCTATCCTGTTGCCCTTGAAAAAATAAGAAAGTTCAATAAGCTGGCCTACAATGAAAACCTGTTCAAAGAGTGGTTTCCAATCCATCCTGATACCTGAAATTACCATCACTATTTATTCTGACAATATAAGAAGTTGAGAGTTACTTTAAAAACAAGGTCAAAGTAAAATGTGTACTGGGCAAAGATAATGGGCAAGCAAGACTTCAAGGAAGACAATTGGGTGGTTATAACAGAAGAAAAGACAGAGCTTAATTTCAGTGAAACAAGATGTGTTAAGCAGATGCAGTTATTGTTGAGTTTGCAAATGTTTTTCTCTTCAATTCAGACATCTGTGCTTGATAATTTGTTCCCATTCAAGTCTGGCTCCTTGTCTATCCAAAGAGACTGGGAGATAGAGTACTGTGTTCCTTGATGATTACATTTCAGAGGGAAGACTCCCAAGTCCTTGAGAGAGACATTTCCTGGGTTGTAAAACAGAGAAGAGACTGAGAGAAGATTTATACACAATTTCAAAGGGACAGGGGGAAGAATTTATACTGTTGTAAATTTTGTTAAGTAAGTGTTCTAAGAAGAGAGAAATCTGGGCCTATAGACAATAAGAAATCTGTCTATTTTTTACCAAATGATAATAACTAAGGCCATGATATTTGATACAAATAAAACCTCTATAAAGGATACAAATATAACATTATCATCTAATAGAATGCAAGTAAAAGATGGTTTACTCTTTTCACTCATAGATGTTTCCCACTCAAATCCCTGATCAGTAGAAGAGACCAACTGGAACTCAGGGCAAGACCCAAAAAGCCATTGGGGTTATTTGTGGCAGATGTGGTCCTCTGACCTAGGTGGACCTCTCCAGCAGAGGTGGGATTATTGTCTTTCCCAACAATAGAACAGAGGTGGATCAGAAATAAAAGGACTAAACTAAATTACTATAATTGTCTGTGGGGCTAAAGATAACCAGATGGTGCAAGCTCTTCGATCAGGTGACCATCCCTGTATTTCAATGTATTCTTCAAGAGGTACCAAGTGAACATAGGAAACACAATGCACTTAGCAGAGAAGCACCATGGATGGTTAATTTATGTGTCAATTTTTCTGGGCTGCAGTACCCAGAAAGTTGGTCAAAAATCATTCTGAATGTTTCTGTGAAATACTTAGATAAGATTGACATTTCAATTGGTGGACTTTGAGATGGAGGATGTAGCTCAGTGGTAGAACGTTTACCTAGTATGCTCAAGGCCCAGGGTTTGTTTTCCAGCACCGCAGGGGAGAAAATTATATCAGTGGACTTGGAGTAAATATTGACTTCCAAAATATGAGTGGGCCTCATGCAATCATTTGACGGCATAAATAGAACAAAAGACTGGCCTCTGAACAGGGAGAAATTCTACAGCAAGAATAAATTCTGCCTTTAGACTTGAACCACAGCATAATCTCTTTTCTGGATCTAGCCTCCCAGCCCACCCAGCAGAATTTGGACTTGCCAGCTCCCACAATCTCATGAATCAGTTTATGCTAAGACTCCTCTACTTTCAGTTATTTAAGATATGAGTCGAACGATATTTTTACATGGCCACAAAGAGGATGAGAACAAGAGATCTGAATGAAGATCATTCCAGATTGCTACAGAGTTAATTAGGAAGGAAGGAAGGAAGGAAGGAAGGAAGGAAGGAAGGAAGGAAGAAAATAAATGCATCCAGCCTCCTTCATTTTAGGAAACCCTTTCCTTGAATGAAAATGATTCCTATTTTGCATTTAAAAGATGAGTAATAAATAGCGAAGAATAACAATTATGGAAACCAAATACAGGATTTCTGCATCCTAACACTATTGGTATTTTGGCCTATATAATTCTTTGTTGTGCAGGCTGTCCTGTTATTTGTAGGATGCTGAGTAACACCTCTGTTCCACTAGATTGTAGCAGCACTCCCCAAATATGTTAACCAGAAATGTCTTTTAAATGTGTTTTGTTGAATACCCACAAGTGACAAAATCTCTCCTGATCAAGAACAGCTGGACTAGACTGGAACGGAGGTACACCCTGAGATTTTGAATATTTGATAAGTCACATTTATGCCAAATTTTTATTCAAATTCTTGTTATGTCAATCTAATATTAAAAATAATGAATTTTCTTTGAGAAAATATGTAAAGAAAGGCTAAATAAAAGAAATATTAGCTAGTTTTAACTGGAACTCCTTTCATATAACCCCAGTAAAAAGGAGTCCCCAGTTCAAGAACCATAGGCATAAGGAGACCAAACCAAGTATCACTGTCTCATGGTGGCTTTTTTACTGTTATCATCTCTAAGTTAGTGTCTATGAGGGATAAAAGGAACCAGATAATTTCTCAAATGTCTTCCATTTCTTGAAATCGTATATATCTGTGATTTATAAAAAGGCATTGAGGAAATTTGGAGTGGTTCATTATTAAAAATACCTTAAGAGTATATATTAGATAGCTTAAATGAAGTAAGATCTTATCACATGACAGATTATTTTTCTGTGTGCTTCTAGAAGGCAAATTTAGGACTAATGAGTAGAGATTACAGGAGAGTAAGGGGTAGAGATTCAGCTCAATATAAGAAACAACTTTCTATCACTCCAAGCTGCTAAAGTGGATTGAGGCCATGGGCTCCAGTCATTTAAAGTGCTTGAGCTGGTAAATCATTGTAGTGGGTATCATAAAGGGATTTATGCATTAGAAAAAGATGAGATTGCTTTTGAGGTTTCATTCAGCTTTAAATTATATGATTCTAGACAGATCCTTTAAAAATTAACAATGTAAAAATATTGTAATGTCTTTTTTTTCTAATTAGCTGTACAAAAACAAAGAAAATAAAAGCACTTGCCAAGAATGGCAATTATTCCTGACTAAAAACTACAATTTTCTCTCTGTGATGTCCTTGCAGGGAAGTGAAGTCAGCACTTAGGGGTCACATGTTGTAATATTTCTCAGACAATGGAAAGAAAAAGGGAGCTTTTGCATCCTCCTCCTGTCTTATTCCTGAAAACTTTCATTTGCTATGCCTCCAGAGAAGAGCACTACAATCAGTCACAGCACAAAAGGTGACCTCCAGGGACTTCAAGTCTCACCTCCCTGTTTCAAGAATGAACAATCAGGGAAGTGTTGTCAGGTTCATTTGATCCCTTGACAAGTATTCCACAGGCTAACACTGGAGCAAACATATTTAAGCTTCTTTACTTTCTCATCCATTCACCAATTGTTGACATAGCACTTGCACTATTTCTGAATGTTTCCATACTTTGCACAATCCTCTGGTTTGCTTTCAGTGTGGAAATATTTTAGGACTAATTGAAGATACACAAAGTTCCTTGGTTGGTCACACATCAAGATACATATAATATGTTTTGATATGTCTGGGAAATTTTCCATATCAAATGTTCAAATGCAACAAAGTCATCTTTCTTGGTGAAAAAAAAATAGAGTGCAGTGACTGAAAAAAAATAAGACTTCAGATGAATTCAGAGGTCAAAGGCAAAGTCAGAATGCCTTGAATGAAGGCTGGCTCAGGGCAATATCACACAACAAGGCAGATTTATTTTAATATTTTCTGTTCATCCTTTCATGTTCATTCAGCAAATATCTACTGGCTGTAGACTATATTCAAGGCCTTCCATATTTCAGAATCTTCTGTTTTTAAATTTTCTTGGTTTTCTTCTCCAAAGAAAAAGACCTTTTAATTGCCCAGAATCCCTATTGCTTGGGAAATTGGTAACATAAAAAAGGATTGGCATGGCTACTTGCAGGGTTTTGTCTTTCATTTTGTTTGTAAGCCACTTTTAAGTGAAATCAAAAGACAAATTATCTCAGAGTAAATTTTGATGGAACCATCTGGACAGGGAGATTGTTTTAGGCAAAGATGTTATAAGAATTCTTTTAACACCAGTGAATAAAACAAAATGCCCTATGATTTGTTCTGCACAAGTAAGGGTAATTTATTAAGGAGAATTTTTTAAGGAGAAATATTTCAATAATTTTTTTGTTGAATGGGTGACTAAATAAATTAATAAAGAAAAATATGACAAGAAAAATAGAGTTCTTTCAGCAATAACTTCTGTTTGATCGTTTTTATAACACAGTTGTCTATGTCATCTCCTCAATCATGCCCAAATCAAATGGAAGTAACTTCCTGTGTTCTCTCCCTAGTTTTTTTTTTTTTTCAAATTCAAGTTCAGAATTATTAGAGTTGTCCAAATATTAGTCATCTGTATGCAGGTAAAACTATGAATCCAACAAGGAAATCTGCAATGAGGAAAAATAACTTTCAAGGGAATTCAGAATGCAATATTATATTTTCTGGAGTACTTGAAGAGCAGATGGTGAAGGATAAATTTAAGTCTGTAGAAAAAGCAAGTGCATCTATCAAGGGAAACCAGATATCAGCATGTAGAATGTGTTGCCCTTTTATTTTTAGAGTGAACTATAATGTAATTCCCTGAAATAGCAGTGCTGCTATCATAAATATCCTTGTAATTATGGGGTTTTCTCAGTGTGTGACCAAAGAAATCTGCATGATCACTACAAGAACTACATAGCTAGAAATAATCAAGGAATTCTTGCTGCTCTTGAAGGTTTTTTGTCACTTAAAAAGAAAGAAAAGAAGGAAAAAAAGAAAGTGAAAGAAAGATACTAAAGTCGAATGGTACTTATGCCTTGTATTATGGGAGAGATGCTTTATATTCATGCTAAACTTGAGAAGCTGAATACATGAAGATTACAAGGCTTGAATGAATGGGGGAAATCATTAGCTAAAAGATTCCACTTGGAAACTGTAAAAGACGGGCAGACATCTCCTTTATGCACCACTGATGGGATGAAAAGCATTTGAGGGCCTTTAATAATAATTCTTTGTATGTGATTTCATTGAGTCTTTCATTATTTTAAATTACCTTGGTAGTTGATGCATACGTTCCTGGTGAGAACTGAAGTGTAAATTATTACCATATTGAAATGAACTATAATGTGTCACTTTCATTCATTTTTATTAGTAGTATAGGTTGCAACAATAAATACTACCTACTTTAATCCAGATATAAATCCTATGTAAAAAAAACATTTATTGGACTTTTAGGCAATCTATATCTTTAAATATGTATCCTTACATTAATAAATCAAGTAATATATTTACTAATTCTATATAGATTCCACAATCTACATATGCATATATATATATGAGAAATATGTATATATATATATATATATATATATGAAAGTATTATCTTGACCTAAAATAAACTAGTTTGCATTAGATTGACTCTAACAAATCCTAGCATACCAAGAAGGTCGATAACTCACAGTAGTAAAACAGTTCAGGGAATGTACTGTTATTTTTCTATAAATTAGTTTCAAACAAACAGTGTAACCCATAGAGAGCTAGAATTCTTGGCACTATGATACTGAGAAGAAGCCTCTCCATTTACTAAATGAACAATTTATCTATCTTAAATGTGTGCCTTAAAATCCAAGTAGGAAAAAGATTTAAAAATAAAAAAATCATTATGAGTTATTCCCTCAGATCCTGTGTTCATGATATTCTTGTGTGTTTACTGTTTAGTACTTGTAACATATAATAAAAAAAGAAGGTTTAGCATGTTAAGGAAAAACATCTTTCTTTAAATATTAAACTGTATTAATCACACAATGGCTTCCATAAATTTATGCTTTATCCTGAAATAATTCCTTGCAAATATAAAAATTGAGAGGAAATTCCATTTATACTATAATCCTTGGAAATTTTAAATGGGCCTGTCTCAGAATAGGAAAAGATAATTATGGCTTTTGTCTGGGGAGGAGGGGGTAGGTGACTACTGAGAAAACAAAAACAGAAATCTAAGAAGGGAATTTTTTAAAAACCTTCTATTCTATACTTTTTCACTCAATAAACTACCTGTTCATTGTGCTCTGCTAACAATGTCTGTCAGTAACCCATTCTATTAAAACATTATAGCAGTCTCATTGGAGTCTTTCATTTTCCCCAAATAGCTAATGGTCATTTCTTCAACAAGTATTTAATATGTCCTATTTGATGCCAGTCACATTCTCCACAATGGGAAAAGAAAAGAGAACAAAAGAGAAAAGTCGCTAATGCTTTCTATTTACTCTATCTGGAAATTCATTTACTATATCTGGAAATTCAAAAAATAAACAATATAACTTTTGATATCATTAATACATGTAATAGGATAAAAAGTAAAATGGTACCAGGAAGAGGGTAGTATAGAGTATGAGTGGAAGTTTGTTTAACGTGTGCTTAGGAAAGGCTTTCTAAGATGATATTGTTTCAGTCTCCTATGCAAAAATCTACAGAAAGAACGAACCAACTAGAGAAAGTATCAAGGGAAAAAGTCCTAAGATGAAAATTACCATTTTCCCTGTAAATAACAAAAAGACTGTTGAGACTGGAGTACAGTAAGAAGTGATAGTGAAAGGTATGTTACAGAGGCTGCTGGGCAGATCATTTAGGAGTGGGTTTGTAGGGCACAGAATGGCAAAAAGCCCCCATTTGCAGTTCCATAGGAAGTTATTAGAGTATTTTAATCCTCCATTTTGGCTGTTGTGAGGAGAAGGATATTTAGAGGTATTTCACATGCCATGTCAACTGGGCTTGTCCTCTCTCTTTAATTATTTTGGAGAAAAAGATTTTATATTTGTGATGGACTTACTTTTTCTATTTCCATAGAAACTGTCTGACTATATCAAGTCATAGATGTTATTTTTCATCTTATATTTGTCAATTTTTTCCTTAGGCAAGTAGTGACACTCCCCTGAACTTTTTACTATTTAATCATGACTTCTTTTTGTACTTCTGCCAATGTAAACTAAATATCTTATTTTACTCTGACTTAAATGAGACTTTTCTACCTAATCTTATTAAAATACTTAAATGAATAATTTCAATTAAGTTATTAAAGCATTTGATTTTAAACAATCATATTTAAAGTAGAAATAACATTTAAATTATACCTGTCAGCATGGCTTTTACTCTATGTGATATACTCTTCCTCCTCCACAAAAACCCAAATGTCTAGAATAAAGAATTCACTTCATAGCAACAAAACTACAACTTTTATCCACATTCAAAAGCAGAAACAGATCAATCTGATATTATTAATTTGAGACCAAGTAATCTAAGCTATTTTTGAAACCTGACTGTATTATTTTTTCCACACTCTATATTTGGGAGCATTTTATAAGTTTAATGACCTAATGTGACATTTTACATGCCTCAAAAATAACCATAGAAACCTCAGTTTAAGTATGTCAAAGAGACAATTATCATATATTATGACATGAAAAATGGAGAAATTGATAATGTCCTTACCTTCTACTGTTTCGTGTCTGACAGTATTTTGAGAAATACCAAAAGTTAATGCGATGCTTATCCAGATTACAGGTCCAGTGAGTGTACACCACAAGCTGAACTTGAATTCTAAGGTTCGTAATAATAAACTATGACTTATTGTTGGGCCACTTGGTTTTATAAAAACTATTTTATTATATGATAGACATGCTTCCTTGTCTTCCTTGTCTAGTTCTCAGACTCAGGAAACAAGGTTTAGGGCTTGGCAGTTAGGATAGTACATATGCTTAATTCAGAGGTGGCATCAGTCTCCAGCTTTAGCTTTAGCCCCAACCAGTTCAATTTTTGCCCCCTATTAACTCCCTATTCACCCATAGGCCCAATTTATATGCAAGCCAAAGAAGGCACTCTACCAATAGGCTACATAAGTGTGCACATACTCATAAGCAAATGTTTATGACCTTGAGTATATTTGGTGATTCAGTGTTTCTGGCCTTGACTAAACATAAGCTAGCCAGTGCCCAGCCAGGGCTACACACTAAAAATATAACATGGCCCACCAGAATCCTTGGAAAGTGAGCCTAACTAGAGCCACATTAGGCCTGCCCACAACACCACTCCTTTATGTATTGCGTGCTACCATGTAACTGCCAACATGGCAAAGCCAGGTAGTTTGAATAGTGACACTATGCACCACAAAGCATAACATACTTACTGTCTGTCCCTTTAAGACTGAATTCACCTAAGAATGAATAGGACTTTGGGGGAATAATGTAGGGATGAGGAACCAACAGGAACATTTGTAAAGGCTCAAAGAGACAGTGGGGACATTTGTGGACTATAAGTGTTTCCATAAACTAGTAGTGGGGGAAAAGGTACAGTGAAAGATGAAACTGAATATGTAGGTAAACAACAAAGGATAAAGCATATTTTGGACACCAAACAAAGACACTACTATGGTGACATACTTAAGTTCTCGAAGACTTAAGTAGGCTAGCTTGACACTTTACAAATGCTTAAATAAATATGGATGTTTTAGTTATGTTTTCTGTTCTCCCACAACAAATATGACCCATTTGGTAGTCCGGTTGGGTCTTCTAACTTTATAAGAAGCAGAGAAAAATGTTATTGACAAATTTTTATTTCTTCTCCCCCCCAAAAAAGTTTGAGATTCTTATTTCAAGAACATAATTTAATTTGTGTACATAAAATATAGCATATCATGGACTCTAACAATTGCTATACTATACCTTAATAAATGGTGCCAAAGACATAAAACAAAAAAAAAAATGAGAAATTCATGGTAAATAAAAATTTAGAATTAGCACCATCTATGAGTTGTTTTACACAGAATATAACATCGTGCCCAGAATTTATAAAGAAACTTTAATACAAATGCCATGTTTTATGCTTGATTCATACAATATTTCAGACCTTAGCAGAATAAGGTAAAAATTTCTATGTCTTTCTTTCTTCCCCCTAACATAGACCATTGACTAAATATTTCTTAAATGACTTTTCCTCCTGCACGAATAAGAAAACTAGGACAGAGGTGAGTCAATACCCCATGGTTAAAGCTTTTAAGGTTATCAGTTACCATAATCAGCACCCCACTGCCTGAGATCTCATCAGGCTGTGGTCTGTGGACATCATCTGCTCTCCTCCTAAAGACAAGTTATTCCCTTGATGAGCTTCTCAACATACTTTCTGTTCTTTTGCTGTCATCTCTAGGTCAAGCACTCTGGGTGATGGAGTTAGATTCCAGCTACTTCTCTTTTTTCTTCAGCCTGGACCTAATTGCTGTACTATGTGATTTGTTCTCTATGTCAAGGGTCTCAAACTCATATGGCTTTAGGAACCAGGTAAGGTATACAAATGTGTGAAATTTCTGGGCAACAGTGGGAATGTTAAGGACTAAGGAAAATGGGGAGTTGATAGCCAACCGAAAGCCCTTGGGTTTAGTTAAAAATCAAGTATGTTGCTGGTCAAACTAAACTGTTCTGCTCTGAATCAGATTGCCACTGTCAAATGTTATTACTTTTGATCCTGAACCATAAAAAAAAAGTTCTTTACAGTGCTAAAGCAGTTGTGAAATGAGTATATGATGGGACTAATTTAGAGCCATTTTTATGGTTCAGATATCAAGAAATGTGGGAATGAAGTCAATGATATATTTCTTATCTTCCTCTTGTAGTGGTCCAATACTCAAAACAGGTAATAATGTGTCCTTCTCCTTCTAGTTAATTCATTCTGAGCAGATTCAGTACATTGTTTCTCATTCTCATGCTCTCTTGCTCTTTCTCTTTTCCCTCACCACCACACACACCTCTCTCTTGATTTCACAAGGCATTTGCTCTTTACTGTGTAAGAGTATAACTGCCTCAAAAAGGAAAATATCTGAATGGTTATATAATGTATTTTGTTATAAATAACTGTTCTGATAATGGTTCCATCTATTAATGTTTAGGAATACTCATCCATCCATTAAAAAGTGAGCAGGAAAAGGAACTCTGCTCTTCCTTTTGTGCATAATTTATGTATGAATATCACAGACATATTTCAGGCATGTGAGATTCAAACATGAGAAACATGGCACATGCAAGTTAACTTAAAAATAATCTATAAGTAATTCTGTTTTATTTTTTTTCTAAGAAAAATTTAATAACAGCACTAATTATATAGTCAAGATTTGACATATTTGAGAAAAAAGAGTAAAATTCCTAAAGAAATTAGGTAACAGTAATTTAGAGGGATTTTTGCTGCCTGATTTTTTATTATTACAAATAATTTCAAACCACAGATAATAGTTATGAAAAAATAAGCACAAATTTTCTGCCTTTAGAATTCATATATAGTTTATATAAGAGACATCTAATTTTTTTTCAACCAAGAGGCAGGAAGGGGAAGATAATGTGTTTTTTTATATATATAATTTTAAGTGTCAACTTTGGAAATACAGAATTCCAAAGGCACAGAGGAGAAATAGCAATTTCTTGATATGCTTATGTCTTTTATAGTATCTATTTTTTTTCATAGTACCTAGAGAGCTAACCCATATTGGATCTATAATATAAAGTCATCTTATTCTTCCTTTTGTCAATTTCTAGTATTCATATTTCATTTTTTTATACAATCAAAAAGACAAATATCATCATCACACCACCCACACATTCATGCTGCCCACACCAAATAATGAATGGGGAGATGATTTGCTTAGAGCTTAATGTGGTAAACTCTAAGTAGAATTTCAACGTTTCTGCCTCAGCCTTAGATGTATAAATGAAGACTGAGTTCCAGAGATCATGGACGTTTTCTTAGTAAAAAAAAAAAAAAAAATGGAAGATGTTTTCTCCTTATGAGAGATGTGGGAATTTGAAGAGAAGAAAGGAGCAGAGTACAGAACAACATTCTTCTCTTAGATCAGAGCTGAGTCAGGGATAAGAGTGGAGTCAGATTCCCCTCGTAGGTAACTTTACATCTTCAGTGCCAAGATTTTATCCAACTATTGCCATAGCAACCAGCTTCATGCAGGTGTATCTCATAGCTCCTCAGATCAACTGCACTATGAAATCTCTTGCTTTTAGCTGAGGCTAAAATGCTTGTGCAAACCTGCCAGACCCTCACACAGCAGGGCAGCAAATGAGCCATGGGGTTGTACTTGACTAATGGAAGAAAGGTCCCTGTGATTGTGGATAAAGTCTTCCCACTTCTGTCTTTTGGGCAGATAATTCTGAAGTGTATTTTTCTGGACTTTTCAGAAGGTCCCGGTGGGATCAAGTCCTGATTACTTACAGCAAGCACCACATGTAGATTGCACTCCTGTGTGCTATATAGATCTAGCCTTCTTCTATTGCATACTTTCTTACTCCTGTATTTCTGTCTACTGATAAATCTGTCCCAAATAAGTGGTACCTAAGCCTGTTCTGTTTCAAGGTAGTGCCTACCATAGTTATCAGACAGATAATGTTCAGAAAATATTTTTTGAATGAATTAACAAGTAGATTCCACAAGATGGATTAATGTACATAAGATTTTACTCAGTAAATTTGTAATAAGAGAAACTCTTCATATACTTGATTTGCAAAAAGACCTAAATTACTCAAAGAAAATTTCTTAAAGTATGATTCATATATTATGTAAGTTAAGAGAGAGATCTTGAGTTTATCTAGAGCAAACCATTCCCAAGGCAGAAACTCCTGCTTAATATTTTGGATAAATGCAATTCAGAATCAATTACTGTGTGTGTGTGTGTGTGTGTGCGTGCGCGTGCGCGCACGCCTGCGCATGCATGTAAAGAAATGAAGACCTTTAGAAGGAAACTAACGTGCCTATTTATAATTTCTATCTCTCTTAATATATTTGGCCTTATTATGACTTCCCTTTGGCTAATAAGTTTCAGTAATATTTCAGTCTTCTATTCTGATGGAAGAAACTAGAGTTTCTAACACCAATTTTCAAGACTTTTATGCCTTAAATTTCCCACAGAAACCCTTCTGTTGCTCATCAGAGAACATGGAATTTCATTGTGTTCAAACTATGAACTTAGTGATATATTCGTATCATGCCCCAACTTACCAATGGTCTTAAATTATGTCATCCAAGAATAAAACACAATGAGTAGTGCTTTGGATAGCCTGGGATATAATGGGATTATAATTATTTTATTCTGGGAAATTAGTGTTTCTCCTTTGGCATTTTGGATATATTCACCTCTGAAATTACCAGAACACACTGCTTTTCCATGGGCTACCCAAATGTTCAAGTTCCTATGACTAAATGCAGAACTATAATCATGGTAAATATCCTTGCCTTTCATTGTTTGTCCTGAAGAAGTACTCACATTCTTATGCAGAAATATAGTAAGAAGCAGCACAGATTTTATCTATACCTGAAATAATATTAACTATTAACTATTATTATTATTATTATTATTATTATTATTATTATATCAGTAATAATAAAATAATTCCTATTTTAATATGGGTCTTAGTTGGCATTATTAACACCAACTAATAACGTTATTTTTCTAGTTTTCCACTAGTTGAGTCAAAAATGAGAAGCTCTAAGAAATACAAATACAACATTAAGCATCAAACAAAATATTTGCTTTCATCCATGTGCTCATAAAATCATTTTTCTCCCCACATCTTAAAATGTAGTTTTGTATTTTTCTGTATGAGTTTCAGAAAGTTATAGTGTAAATAGATATCATTTTTATATAAAACATGATGATACCATTTTCTTGTGTTACAACCAAAGATCTAGGGATTTGACAACACATTTGTTATCATACTTTATTTCTTTTACTAAAAGAATCATGCCTAGAAGCCTAAACAAATAGAACTAACATAAGCACACCTGTTCTGGTTAATGGTATGGTGCTCACTGACTCTGTTTTATGACATGTATTCACCATTGTGGAATTCCTAGAGCTTTTCAAAGTACAGCTCTACAACAATTGTGTTAAAGCAGTAGAGAGAAAAAATAATGCACAAAACCTTTTAGAGACTTGAAAATGAGGATGAGGGACAAAGAGTAGGGAATTTAAAGAACTCTGAGAGACTTTCTACCTAAGCTGAGAGTATACCTTTTTAATTTGTGAAGAACAACTGTACCTTATATACAAATTATTTTATGTATTTATCTCACATACATCTCAGGATTGTTTCTAATTATAATACAAATGCAGGCTTTTTTTTCTGGAAGTAAAAGTCTTATGTGTATTTTAGTAGCTCAAACTTTCCCTTAAGTCTTATTTAAGATATCTATCTCATTAAGCTTCACTAAAACTTCCCCACACAGGTCTTTATTATCACCTTTACTTCAGGCATGATTTTCTCAGTATTTCCACTGAGGGAACAGTCAACCCAAACTGGGAGATTTTCATTATATTCCTACTTAAACCACACCAAGATGGAATCATATATCCCTTTCTTTATAATTTTCTAAGTTTAGATACCCTGATAGTCTTTTGTGATATGCACTTCCAAATTCATTGAAAAGGGCCACCTTAAGAGTCCTGGGTATATTCTCTAGTGGCTCCTTTTTCCTACGTGACAAATAAGGATTTAAGAAATATTCTTGATAAATCAGAAATTCATTGAAAAGTATATCCCAAAGAAGAGCTGTTTGTTTAATTGTTGAATCTCTTTGTGGAATTTTTCATCTCTGTTTTTGTGTTCTTTAGCCCTAATCTTCAGTGCTCATGGGGATATGTTCCAGTTAAAAGAAAACTGGAGCTCATAAGGCCATGTTAGTGCCACACACACTGAAAAACTCTGTTATCCCGTCTTACCTGCAAAAGTCTCACCACAACCTGAGGGAATCTGCTACTATACATTACAGGGAAAGGGAACCAGTGAAAGCTAAAGGAACCCTAAGTAAAGCTGAGGATGAAATGATTGCTGGCATGGAATCATCAAATATTTGTTTGAATTCTTTCAGCCTATTCGGATGACCCTGCTCCAAAACAATTAAATTAAAATTAATTGCTCTCTATAGATACTCTACACATGCAAATGCACCAGAAGGTGGGAAGACTTCAAAACCAAAATATGTGGAGACTTTAGGGCTAATTAGTTGGCTAATTTTATTTGTGTATTTAGGTATGTTTTCATCTCTATCTATGTTGACCTGTCTACCTACTGCATATCTGATATGAACTGTTTTTAGGCACCTATTGTCAGTTATCTTAAAATTTTAGAGAATATATTACTCTTTCTTGAATCCTTTCTGACCCCAAACACCAATGATTAATGTAGACTAAAAGCACTATTGACAGAGGGAAGGGGAGAAAAAGTGGAAGGATACTGAGAAAACAACTTGAAATACTTATAAATCTGTCAATTCAAGAGCATATATTCCCATACCCATTGCAATAATTTTTCACTTTACCTTGTCTCATTTTTTTGAGTCTCCAAAAATGTTGCTTCTTTAAGGTTGGTTACGTGTGCTTTATTTTGTTACTATGATAATATTATATCTCTTGATTATTTCTGATAATTTTATGATATTTCTTTCCCAACTACTTATAAATTCTCTCAACCTTTTTTTATCTTTTAGTACTATCTCATCTTCCTTATTATTAGTCCATGAATCTTAAATTTCTCCTATCTAACAACAAAAACTTTTGTACTAGTCCTCACTAGGATAGCTGGGTCCTGAAGGTGATATTTCACCAAGAAATTGACTTATTGTGAGTTTTTACTTAACCACATGTAATTTTTTAAGGATTCATGTCTGAATATTTAAAATTAACATTTATTCCTCTTTGATATATATATTTTAATGCACAGTTCCACTCCCTCTTGGCCTGCTCAGTTTCCGCTAAGAAATCTGATCACAGTCTAATGATTTTCCCCATGTATGTGACAAGGCACTTTTCTCTTTCTACTTTCAAAATTCTTTTTCTGCCTTTGAATTTTGAAAATTTGATTATCAATCAGTATATCTCAAAGAAGATCTGTTTAGTTGTTGAATCTGTTGGTGGAATTTTTTATTTCGGTTTTTGTGTTCTTCAGTCCTTGAATTTTGGTTTGGTTTCTTTTGTATTATTTCTGTTTGCTGAACAGTAATAAATCTACCACCTCCTCTTTCTCTTAATTCATTGTTTTCTTAATATCATTTAGTTTTCTTGTAGCTCAATGAGTTTCTTTAAGATTATGGAATTCCTTGTCAGACAATTCATAGATCTCCCTTCTTTAAGGTTCGTTACTTGTACTTTATTTCGTTACTATGATGGTATTATATCTCTTGATTATTTGTGATAATTTTGCCCTTGCCTTGATGGCAGGGTAGGCCAGTGGGGGAATCCTCAAGTAGGCCTGCTGCTATTGCCCTCAAGCAGGCTGCTCTGCTGCCTGGGTTAGTAGATGGTGGATCCAGTACTTCAGTCTATGGTGACCCAGCTGTAGCCATGGACCACAGGGAATGGCGTGGCATCAGAGTTCATTGAGGTGGACTGTGAGGGTGTCTTTGGTGAAGTTGGGGGCTCACTTCCTCTCTTTTCCCATACATAGAGTCTCTCTCTCCATGTTGTCTGCCAGGCTTGTGAAAGGGAGGATGTAGATAATGTGAAACTGTTCTTCCTACTGTTAAAGAGCTTGGGCCTTCTGAGAAACTTAGGCAATGCAAAGGCCCCCTTTTCAAACCTGGATTCTTGCAACCAAGTCAGAAATTTTTCAGACATATCCCACTCAGAGTAACAGGAATGAGTTTATCAAAGGGATAGGAGAAAGGGAACACTCTCAAGGGAGAGAATGGGTCCTCTCAGAGAGAAGAGGGACAAACTGCCTCTCCTGTACTCCAATTTTATTTGGGATCCCAGAGAATTTTCCAGAAAGTTTCACCTAGGTCCACCTCTTGACTCCTGACTGACAGCAGGGCAATATCAGACTTTCAAGTCCCCACTATCATGGCAAGTCTAAATCACCTTGGCCCATGCTAACCTATTCTAATTCGATTCTTAATTATACATTCTTACAGATTTTATGGTTAGGAGGAGCTATCCTTATCTCCCAGAGTTTCAGGATCTGTTCACAAAAAAATTCCTGGGTTCTTCCCATCCACATTATCTTGGGCCTGCATTTCTCCTGCAGTTAACAAGTAGTTTGCTGAGCGATGTGACATATGCTGTCCACTTAGGCCAGGCAGAGCTGCAAGTAAATTGCTTCTTAGAAAAAAAGCATGTGGGGGTCAGCACAATGGGCCCATTCTATAGGATTATTCTCTTGACCCTGGGTTCTCACCATCATCATGCATCTGTTCCCTAACACTACCCTCTTTGATCTATTTATCTACTCAGGTGCTATAATCCTTTCACTTGTATGTCTTAGCTTTTATGAAGATATTTTTGTGGAATCTTTGTGTGCAGGTTAATTTCAAGTAGTAAAATTTTATTGTTCTAGATAGAACAAACTCCTTTCTGCTTACTTCCTTTATCTTTGCTAGCAACTTCATATTTCCTGTATTGTCCCCTATCTATAACCAATTGTTATAATACTATTTCAAGTCCTCTCCTCTGTTGTTTCATTGGAGAAATCAAAGGTCAATTTACTAAGCTGGATGGGGATTTGATTTTGTCCTGATCATTGGAACTGTCTTTATTCTTCACTTCCCTTGATGAAAAGCAACTTTATTATTTTTATTCTTTTATAAATCTGGGAAATCAACCTCAGTTCTAGATGCAGCATGGAGCTCAGACCTCTGTCAGCCTTGACCTTTTCAGTTCCCATTATCAGCCATATGTGGTTTCAGCATTGCCTTGTGGGTTTGGTCTTTTCCATGTATGGTCTGTGGATAGGCTTATTCTGGTTTTAAATTCAGTTGTGTTTTATGTTTCCTTAATTTCTAGACAAGATTGCTAAGAATTTGTATAAGAGTGCCTCAGAGATCAACTTAACGTGCCATCACAAACCCCAAATAGGCTTCCACTAATATCCTGTCTTTTTTTTTTTTGGTGGGGGGGGGGTAGTACTGGGGATCGAACATAGGTGTTTGACCATTGAACAACATTTCCAACACTTTTCATTTATTATTTTGAGACAGAATCTAGCTAGGTTGCTTAGGACCTTGCTACGTTGCTTATTTTGCCTTTGAATTTGTGTTTCTCCTGCCTCAGTCTCCCAAGTTGTTGGGATTATAGGTGTGCACTACCCTGCCTGGCTAACCATCTTTATTCTTCATAAATCAATTAACTGACACTTGGAATTTAAAAGTAAACAAATGCAGGACCAATGAAGAGCTTTATTTCTCTAGTCTACTTCTGCAGTTCTTTTATTGATACCAGCATAATATTGTTAAAGCTTGATAAGTATATTTCCCACAATTTCAAAAAAATAATCATATTTTTGTTTCACACACAATAAATTCTGGAAATTCTGCTTTATGTGAGACATGTGTAAATAAGAATCCTAATTTTTTTCTAAGAAATAATTTCTTAGGCTTCCATTTAAAGCCATCATTAAAAAGTTGTCAGTGTTTTCCTCTGAGCTCTGTCTTTCAATCTACTGCTCCATGAACTCTGTAAACTCAGTCTCATTGATCTTTTGAGATAAAGCTCAAACACTAATGCTAGAAACAAAAAACTTTTAATATTGAATTAATTTTCTCCTATTTTCTATATTAAATTTTGCAATTTGGGGAAGATTTCTATTTTAAGGAAATTCCAACTTATTTCTTATGTTAATTAAGTAGGGGTGGACCCCTGAAATACAGTTACTTGAGTTTATCTGATAGAACAATTGAATGATAAAGTAGATCATTAGAGCTTACCTGCTAATTTTGTTCCAAGATGATAACCAGTATTGTCTATATATGAAGCTCAAAGTGAGTGCCTTGACTGTGGAAGGAAAGAGATCCTTGAAGGTCAACAGAAATAACAGCCCTAAATCAACACTCCTACAACTGGGTCAGTGATGATCCCATCATTTAGGGTTTCAATATTTTCGAGGACATAGACCCTTCCTCTTGAGGGGGGTGATTCTAGTCAGAGGATGTGGAATAATATTAATCCCCTGTGTCCGCTGCTGAAAATTTTTTTTCTAGCCCTCCCCTTTTGTGGGCTAGACTATGTAGTTTCTATATACAGGCTAACCATTTCCATAACAGAGGATGTGAATGTACTAAGCAAGCATGATTTTGGTAGAAACATGGGATCAGAACCTGGATTGGAGTATGACACAGAGCAAAAAAAACAACAACAACAACAAAAAAAAAACATTTAGGAATGCCTAAAATCCCCAAAGTGAAGCATACCCTTAATCCCCTTTCATGATTGTCTCTACATTATTTAGTACAGACTGACAGCAAGCATTTTTATTTTATAGGAAGAAACAAATTGACATGGGAAATAAAATGCTGGATCTGAGAAATTTTATCTCAAAAGCAGAAGAGATTCCTGGTTAGGTATTCAATAGCAAAAGCGTGATAATAAAAGAGAGCAAGACCATCTATAGTTGTTTAGAGTCTAAATGCAGAGTAAAAATTCTAAGTGATGTTTTCAGTGAGAAATGCTTTAATGATTTTAGATTTCTATCACTTTGTATGCTAACTCTTTCTCTGCTGGTGGAGATTACTATCTTACAGGTGTCCCGTGGGATAAAACATAATTCTGGAATGCAGATATACATTGTAAAAAAATATTTTAATGTACTCCTGTGTTTAATAAAATGATAAATAGTAAAAATAGTTCATGCAGTCCAAATAATGATCATTTTTAAAGGAAATGAAACTATTCAAGTAGAATTTGATTCTTGCTCCAAATTAAAATGCAATTTGTATGTGCTATATACTATTTTTCACAAAAATATCTCTATTAAGCATCGTTTCATTTATTTTTTAGGGCATTGTTATAGAAGAAAATCAACTGTTATAGAAGGGAAAATAATAAATTAGCAAGTAAATTACCCTGATGATAGATACACTGGCACTCTCACACAAACACATAACATTTAACTTTAACTTACATTATATACAACTCAATGTTGAAAACAAAAATGCCTTACACAGAACACACATTCAACAATTCTGATTGAATGACTTAAGACATCTTTCCGGAGAAGCACAGGGAAAAGGAAGTGTTAAAAATCAAGTCATTAAAGGGAAGTTTCATTCAGCTCAGGAAGAAAGTTCTTCTGAAGTCGCAGCATCACAGATGTCTGTCTACCAGCTTTGCTTCTTAAACCTGAGTCTGAAAGAAAAGGATGAAATTCTAGTTTTAATATACGTTATATATATTCCCCTAGAGATGCTCAAGACTTTTAATGTGTTGAGTATTTATTCTTTACAATGTGCTAGAAAGAAGTACTTTCATTACGAAAACGATATTCTGAGTGGACCTAGGCAGAGTGAGAGGGAAGATTCTGTTTAGGTTACCAAGGGAGACTCACATCCATGACACCTAAGCCCTTTGCCCTCATCCCAGGAACACAGGTTTTTGGAAGAGGGCTTCTCTTGCTCTGGCCTGGGGCTCATTGTGTGTGTGAGGACGGAACCTTTCACTAGGAAGCTATGAGGTTGAAAATAAAGTTTGCATTCCTTTGTCTTAAGGGAATGCTCCTGCAGGCTAATACAAGTAATTTCCGGTGATGAACTCTCATGTTATCTGATGGATTTCTTCACTTAATGCTTACTCCCTTCCTTCACCACTATTACACTTTCCCCTCTACCTATTACTACTTTACAGTTTTTCCTTACCAAGATTTTTCATACAGCACTCCTGCCAGTCTGGATCTCCAATAAGACGTTCCAGGACAAACCATCAATAAATAGTGAGCATTGAACCATTTGCACAAGCAAGAGTTAAACTCTCTTTGTTGTTACAGTCTCATAATTTGGAGATATTGTTTTGGAAATTATTTTTAAAAATCAACTGTTAGATTTTTGACCTACTTAGGAATAAGTGTATTGTATATGTTAGCAAAAATGGTGCAACAGAACCTATTTTCAAATGCCCATTTTGTTACATTAAGGATAATGACAAATCAGTGTCTTTAAAAAATGTGACAATTATCTGGAACAATAACTTGATAAGACCAAAGCTTGGGTTTTTTAATACCATTTTTATTCAAAATACAAATGAGAGCATGAAATGTGTTTTCATCACTTCTGTGATGTACACTTGTTCTCTGAATAAAATGCAAATCTATCTATCTATCTATCTATATCTATCTCCAACATGTCTTCAGAGTCCTGTAGGTTCTGGCTTATTTTTCCAAATTTTCCTTTGATAACCCCCTTAACTCTTCCTTCATGATATAGCCACAATGATCATTTGTATTCCTAGAACGGGTGATGACTTCACTGCCAGAATATTTGCATTAGTATGTTTTTCATTTTTTGCTTCTTTTGCCTAGACTGTTCTGCCTTTAGGTTAAAAAAATTTCTTTTTTTCTTTCAGCTTCCAAATAAATGCTTCAATGAGGCATTTCTAACAATGCTGTCTGCACACCCAGTTATTTTCCTTTTCATATTGAATTGTTTTGAGTACAGATTTTACTATTGTCTGAAATAGTTTTTTTTTTTTTCATTTGATTGATTTGTCAAAGGTTCTTGTCTCTAGAAATATTTTTTTTTTAAAATTTAAAGAGTAGAGAACCTTTTTGTTTTATTCACAACTGTTTCCAAAGCCTAAAATAATAAATGACTTAATGGTGGTCCATGTTAAATAATTAAATCAATCATCTAATAGGAGATTCTAGGATTTTATAAAAAGGGAAAAGGTAAAATACCTTAGATTTAAAATACAGAAAAATGATCACACTCATTTTTTTCCTTGAAGAAGCTCTTATTAGTAGAAGATTAAGTATACAATTATTTATTACCACCATTTCATACTCCCAGAAAAAGCTTAGAAAAATAAAGACAAGTAAGGAAAATAAGTAAGACCTTTCTGCCTTGAAATTGATCAAGAAGCAGGTGCACCTTTTGCTGTCTCTCTAGCCCCATCTACTCTTACATTATAGCACAGTAGTCCCTTGCAGAGCATATGAAAGCTAGAAAAGAGTATATGTGAATGACTGAAAGATCAACGGATCCAGAAAATAAATGCTTTTTCTCCTCTTTCATAGTCAGCACAACATTCCGAACACTTCTGATGCCTGATGTGTGTCTTACAATCCAACCTAATTTTGATACTGTCTACTTAGAGATAGTGACAGATCCTACAGCTAAGGGACTCAGTACCCCAACGTGGGCCCCACTCCAGATACCAATCACAAGCCCCGGGTTGTGACTTGCACTTCAGACTTAACTGCTTAGAAATCAGGATTCCCACAACCCCTCCTTGGGTTTGACTAATTTGCTGGAGCCACTCACAGAACTAATGCAAGCACTTTAATTTCATGTCCCAATTTATTACAAAGGATATATATATATATATATATATATATATATATATATATATATAGATATATATATATATATATAGATATAGATAGATAGATAGATAGATAGATAGATAGATAGATAGATAGATAGATACAGATGAACAGCTAGATGAAAGAAATGCACCAGGCAAGGTAGGTGCAAAGGGGCATGGAACTTCCTTGTCCTCTCTGGACATGAACCTCCACATGTTTAGCTATTCAGAAGTTTCCCAGTCCTCGCTTTTTCTCCTCCTCCTCCTCCTCCTCCTCCTCCTCCTCCTCCTCCTCCTCCTCTTCCTCCTCCTCCTCCTCCTCCTCCTCCTCCTCCTCCTCCTCCTCCTCCTCCTCTTCTTCTTTCTTCTTTCTTCTTTCTTCTTTCTTCTGGCTTCATTATGTAGCTATGATTGATCAACTCTTCAGGTATTGGTGAGAAACTAAGACTTCAGTTCTTTTACCTCCTCTGCCCCCGCAGGATTTGGTGTGGTAGTGAAAGTTACAAACCTTTTTTCAAGAGTTGATCCCCTGACAACCAGCTCCCATCCTGAAGCTACCCAGGAGCAACCTCTTTGAAGCAAAAGATGCTCCTCTCAACCAGGAAATTCCAAGGGATTTGGGAGCTCTCTGTCAGTCTCCTATCACTCAGGAGATTACAAAATCCTTAGGAATATCTCTGTCAAGAACTAGGGTCCAAAATAAAAAATTAAAAAATTCTCAAGCAGCATGGAGATTCCTTAGAAAACTTGAAATGGAACTACCATTTTACCTAGCTATCCCATTCCTTGGTCTATACCCAAAGGACTTAAACTCAGCATACAGTGACACAGCCATATCAATTGTAGTCTGTATACACAATGGAATATTACTCAGCCTTAAAGAAGAATGAAATTCTGGCATTTGCTGGTAGATGGATGGAGTTGGAGAATATCATGCTAAGTGAAATAAGCCAATCCCCCAAAACCAAAGGCCAATATTTTTTTCTAATAAGTGGATGATGATCCATAATGAGGGCAGGAGGCCAGAGAAGAATGGAAGAACTTTAGATTTGGCATAGGGGAGTGAAGGGAGGGAGGGGGTATGGAGGTGGGAAAGATGGTGGAATGACATGGACATTATGACCCTATGTATATAATTGCATGAATTTTGTGTCTCTGCATGATGTACAACCAGAAAAATGAAAAGTTGAGTTCCATTTGTGTAAATAAAATAAAATAAAATCCTCCTAGTACTCCATCTAAAAATGATTTAAAAGTTCTGTCTCAGGAAACAAGGTCAGAGAATAGATGCATATTTCTCATTATTTCATAATATCACAATAACATCTGGGTAATAGAAGAGATACTGAAGCTTTGATTATGTTTTAAAAGTTTTCAGTGCCTAATCTAATAAGAAAAATTCACAACAAAAATGGCAAGGAAGAAGCTAATTGTATCAAAAAAAAATGGCTAGATAAGAAAATTTTGTCTTAGGCAATACTTCTTGAGTGATTTGGGACAATCTATGAAGATACTATGGCTTATGTCCTCAGTACCTTCCATACATCTTCTATGACTTTCCCTACGTGGCAGGAACTGGACTTCATTTCTCAGGCTCCATCCTCTGCAGGGTTTTCCTTTGCTCACCCAGGAGAGGTACTCTTAGGAAATTTGAAAAATGCAAGAGGAAAGGAAGCCATTGTTCTCCTCCAGCATTAATGGTGGACATAGAGAAAGATGAAGTATTAGAATCGTAATGGTTTCACAGTAAGTTCCTGCAAATGCTTTATTTTGCTGACACAGGAAACTGTAATTGCCAGCATCAAGTTTCTTTGTGTGCATTTCCTGTCTTTCTGAAGGCCAGCAGTAGTTTATTTTCTGAACATCAGCTTCACTCTGACTTTTTTAGTGGAAATGTCTATATTAAAAAAAAAAACAGGGCAAGGACTAAGAAGGTTGGGATAGCTATCATTCCACAAAGCAAGTGCTACTCAGAGTGAGGAAAGAGAAGGAAGGATGGGTAAAAGGCAGCTGGCGTTTCAGGGAAGATTAAACACAGTCACTGAGGTGTCCTCAAATCAAAGCTATTCTGAGGAATTTAATGTTTCCAGGGAATAGGTCTTCCTTAGCATTCCTAAGGTGGATTTCAGATGCTGCAGCTGAAGTCCTTAGTCAGATTCCCAGGAGTTGAAATCTGTCAGATGCACTTTCTTGGGATTCACAAATAGAGTTATGGAGGAATGCATAAAGCTTTAAAGTACATATGTAAAAAAATTTGGGGTCACCCAACTCCTTATGGCCTCATTTTCTTCATTTACTAAAGGAAATTAAAATACTGCATTTCCCATTATTTTTACTAAAGATCCTGTGAGTGAATCCATGCCAAAATATTAAAAATGGAAAACTTGCTATAGATAATACAAAGGAAGATAAAGGGAGAAATTAATGAGCAAAAAGCCAGGGCTATGATAATTTTTAACTAGATCTGTTTCTACATTGTTTTAAAAGCACAATTCTGTTACTGAGGAAGAATAGCTGACCAGTTTAGTAATCTCTGCCTTGATGTTCATGCTAAATTCCAAGGTGATTGAAGCATAGTCAATCCAGAATGCATCCAGGGTATCATTCTTCTAAAGCTATTTTCATATATGGATAGCTGTTATGTAGATGCAGATATAGACACATAGATATAAATATGTAGAGAGAGATAAATGCACATATATTTCCATCTCTATATATCTGTTTATATATCATATGCTTAAATTTAGAAGTAAAAGATTTTCTCTAATGTTGATATTCATTTACTGAGGCATAAATGTATGTAGTACAGTTGAAATAATCTATTTTGTCATTCTATCTTGGTAAGAAAATTAGTAGCTACCTCTTTATTTCATTAAGCTGTTAGAAACATAGTTAGTATCATGAATAACATTTGTAACAAGTTCCTCAGCAATTTTAATGATACTATTTCAACTTTAAAAGAAAATTGCTAACTGCAGTATTAGTCTTTCAATGTCCTATCCTTTCCCAAGTAGAAAAATATAAATTAATTAGAATGTCATCTGAAAGAAGTGTAACCTGAAAATACCAAATGCTTTATAATTATACAAGATCACAAAGATTTGAACTATTTCATCAAATTCACTCTTGTATTTCTTTCATGTATTTATAGAGACTTCCCTAAGAAACGTGCTATTGTTCTATTTACTGTCCAATTTTAGTTAGCGAAAACAAATAGCATAGTTACTTAAAAGTAATTACAACTTAGTACTAAGATAAATATATTGACCAAAAAGAATTAGTTTCTTTATCATGTCACAATTGTCACTTTAATTGGAATTTATTATTAATTTTTTAATGAAAAATTAATTTAATAGAAATTTTAGTTATCTTCTCTTGCAACATTGTAATTTATACTAATTTTACCTCAGGAAATCCTATCAGGATATGTTAATTGAATATGATAACATTCCTTTGTGGTGTTAGAGAATTCTGTGATTTATTTTGCCCCCATTTAATTTAAGTTTGACATTTTTCTACCTAATTAGGCTTTGGTTCTTTCTAACACATTTTCTAACACATAGCAAATTCCCTTCTAGGGTTTTTGGTTATCTCTTGTTTTCCTCTTAGATCTTTTACTGAATGTTCTGTACAATTTATTTTCATTGATTGTATATTCACACATTCTTTGAATGCATTATTATTTTAAAATCTACCTATTGCTAGACATTTATACTGTTCTCAGTGCTTCACTATTAAAGATAATGTGAGTAGAATGTTGGTTACATGTATACCACTGGTAAATCAGAGAGTAGGAATATCTCTAAGGTTTTTAATCTGTATCTCCAAATAAATTGACATTCCAACTAATAATAAATGAAAATATGTAACTCACTGGCCCTAAGACTGTGGACTCAAAAATGTTTATCATATTCCTTGTGTTATATACTGTGTAATAAATTGAGGATAAATCTTTTTAAAAACTCTTAACTACAAATGGGAATTGAAAGATACAACAGTTGAAAGAGATGTAAACATTATGGTATGTATTTCCATCTTTAAGGTTGTGAAAAGTAACATTTTACAAATGTTCATCAGAATAAAATGTCATTCGGTGGTAGAATATAAGCATTAGTTTATTGACAAATGTTTAATATCCAATTCTATGATTTTTTTAAAGTGCATACTTCTAGCATTTATTCATTTATCTGGGCTAAATATTCCCATCTAAGCCAATTTTTACTGACCACTTTGACAACCAGCTCTCAAAATTCCTTAAAACTTACATCAATCTGTCTTAATAAGTCAGTATGAATGAGCTTCAACACACCAAATAGATAATACTACTGAATCTGAATCACTAGGGAACTGCAAGAAGGGATGTAGATATAGAAGATTTAGCCTTGGATGAAATAAGGGAAACTTCTTGGATTTCATGAACAGGAAGAAGTGCATGATGGGTGAAGATGTAGTTGAGTTTAATGTCCAAAAGTTAACAACTTGTGGAGTGATGGCATCGCTTTTCTCTGCAAGCTATCAATAACAACAATTCAATGAGAATAAGATGGAGATAAGAATATGTTGACAAGAACATTAAAATGGGAGAATAAGAACACAGACTGACTAGGGAGACGTAGGAAGATAGCAGAACAGTGCTGGGAACCCAGCCAAGACAGGTGGCCAGGAATTAATAAAATCTCAAATATTATAGGCCAGAACCAGAGTCTATGTTTGAAAAAAGAAATTAATTACCTGGCCTCATCCAATAGTTATGCATTTTTTCAAAGCAGTAAAACTAAAAATACAATACAGAAAGGGAACAAAGAAAGGTAATTTAGGATATTGGAGGAGAGTGGTCAAAATGACACAACAAGGAAACTAATCTGGGTAATGAGAGAAGTGAAGAGAACAGGAGGCTAGGACAGGAACCTCACTGGAAAATATTAATAGCAGACATCAGCAAAACTGACAGAGTAGGAAGCTCAAAAAAATCCCATTTTTACTCTATAGAAACATCAAGCCAACAACCAGAAACTGTCTGCACCAAATTTTTCTTAGAACATTTTTGTAAAACTATCTGTCCACCAAAATCTGTCTTTTCCTATCAAATGCGTCTCCTGTAGGCAGTATATTGTTGGGTCTTGTTTTGTGATCCATTCTACTAGCCTATCTCTCTTAATTGGTGAGTTTACGCCATTAACATTTAGGGTTATTATTGAGATATGGGTTGTTCTTCCAGCCATATTTGTTTATTTCTGTTACTAAACATGGTTTGTTTTCCTCTTTGATTATTCCCCCCCCCTTTACTGTCCTACCTCCCACTGTTGGTTTTCACTGTTATTTTCCATTTCCTCTTCCTGTAATGTTTTGGCGAGGATGTTTTGAAGAGATGGTTTTCTAGCTGCGAATTCTTTAAACTTTTGTTTATCATGGAAGGTTTTAATTTCATCTTCCATCCTGAAGCTTAATTTCGCTGGATACACAATTCTTGGTTGGAACCCATTTTCTTTCAGTGTTTGAAATATGTTATTCCAGGATCTTCTAGCTTTCAGAGTCTGTGTTGAAAGATCAGGTGTTATCCTGATTGGCTTACCCCTAAATGTAATCTGCTTCCTTTCTCTTGTAGCTTTTAAAATTCTCTCCTTATTCTGTATGTTGGGCATCTTCATTATAATGTGTCTAGGTGTGGATCTCTTATGATTTTGCACATTCGGCGTCCTGTAGGCTTCTAGGATTTGGGATTCTGTCTCATTCTTCAAGTCTGGGAAGTTTTCTCGAATTATTTCGTTGAATAGATTGCTCATTCCTTTGGTTTGGAGCTCTGTACCTTCCTGTATCCCAATGACTCTTAATTTTGGTCTCTTAATGTTATCCCATATTTCTTGGATGTTCTGCTCATGGTTTCTTAACAGTCTTGCTGAGCTGTCTATATTCTTTTCCAGTTGAAATACTTTGTCTTCATTGTCTGATGTTCTATCTTCTAAGTGTTCTACTCTGCTGGTAGTATTCTCCATTGAGTTTTTAAGTTGGTTTATTGCTTCCTGCATTTCTAGGATTTCTGTTTGTTTTTTATAACCTCTATCTCCCTGTATAGTTGATCCTTTGCTTCCTGGATTTGTTTGTGTAATTCATTGTCGAAGTGATCTTTCATTGTCTGATTTTGCTGTCTAATGTCTTCCTTGATACTCCAGATCATCTGAAGCATGTATATCCTGAATTCTTTATCTGACATTCCATCTGCTGCAGCTGTTACCTCTTCTAAAGTTGAGTTGACCTGCATTGCTTGTGGTCCTTTCTTTCCTTGTCTTTTCATACTGCTTGCGTTTCTTTCAGCTTGGTGAAACTGTTGTGTTTTTGAAATTTTTTTTCCCCTATATATTTATATTGCTCTTGTATAGTTGAAAAGTCTCCCTTGCAGGGTCGGGCGGCGGTCTGCCTACCTTGCAGGCGCGGTCTGCGGCTCTGCTTTCTCCTTACTCCAATTGGGGTGTCGTGACTACCACGCTGGCAGGTCTCTGGGCCTGTTCCGGGCGCGGGCGGCGGCTCTGTTCTGCCCCTACTCCAATTGGGGTGATGAGTGTACCACGCCGGCTTGCCACCGGGCCTGATCCGCCAGTCGGTTGCAGGTCTGCTTACCCTGCAGGCGCGGGCGGCAGCTCTGTTCTGCCCCTTCTCCAAATGGGGTGACGTGTCTGTTGCACCGGCAGGCCACTGGGCCTGTCCCGCTGGTCGGTCGCAGGTCTGCCCACCTTTCCGGCACGGGTGGCGGCTCTGCTGTGCCCCTACTCCAATTGGGGTGTCATGACTACCACGCCGACAGATCGCTGGGCCTGTTCCTGGCATGGGCGGCGACTCTGCTCTGCCCCTACTCCAATTGGGGTGACGTGTGTACCACGCCAGCAGGCTCCTGGGCCTGATCCGCCGGTCTGTCGCACGTCTGCCTACCTTGCAGGTGCGGGTGGCGGCTCTGCCCTGCCCCTCCTACCACGCCTGCGGACCACTGGGCCTGATCTGCAGGTTGGTCGCAGGTCTGCTCACCCTGCGGGCACGGGTGGCGGTTCCGATCCGCCCCCACTCCAGTTGGTGTCACGTGACCACCACACCAGCGGGGCCTGATCCGGGCGCTGGCGAAGGCTCTGCTCTGCCCCTACTCCAGTTGGGGTGACGTGTGTACCACGCTGGCAGGCCACTGGGCCTGACCCGCCAGTCTGTCGCAGGTCTGCTTATCTTGCAGGCGCGGGCGGCGGCTCTGTCCTGCCCCTCCTACCATGCCCGTGTACCACTGGGTCACGGGTCTGCCCACCTTGCGGGTGCGGGTGGCGGCTCCGCTCCGCCCCCTCTCCAATTGGGGTCACTCGATCACCACGACTGCGAGCCGCTGGGCCTGCTCCGGGCGTGGGCGGCAGCCCGGCTCCTCCCCTCTGGCTAGATGACAAATCGAGAGAGACTCGGGTGTCTGTGCCTCACCCTCCCTACCAGTAGACCAACTGTTTCTGTCGCCGCTGGTATTGATGAAGTTCTCTCCTCCGCCGCTTTCTGATGACATCAGATCTCTGCCATGTTGGTATCCTATGCGAATGGCAGCGTTTCGTTCCCTTTGCCAGGTAACCAAAGCAACGGGTGAGTCCTGACCGGCCCTCAGCAGGACCCAGACCGAGAAGCAGTTTCTGCAGGCTCCTTAGCCCTGGGCCAGAGCAGTTCCGGGAGCCGGAACTCGGCTGCTCCCTGCTCGGTGTATGCTCTGATAAGAGCAGGCTCCAAGAAGCACTCAGGCACTGAGCCTGAGTAATCTGTCTGCAAGCAGCAGGCGAATGGCAGCCTAAAATTACCTGTTCTATGGCTGAATGAGCTGCGGTCAGTGGAAAACAGGGATGGTGACGTCAGCTCTCCAAGATGGTGGCCGCTGGCCTCCTCTGTGGTCTGACCGGTGTGGAGAACCGAAATGGACCGCTTCCCCCCCCTGTCTCAAACCCAGAATTCAGCACTGAGTATGGTGCTTGCACGGCTGGCAGAAACTGCAGCGGTGTATCCCTGCGTCACTATCTCCTCGTTCCCAGCGCGCGCTGCAGACTCTAGCCGCGGGGCGATTTGCTGAATAAGCAGTGTTACCCTCCATGCGACAAATCTCTCGCGTTTGAGTTCCCGTAGCCTATCCTTGTGCAATGGAAATCCTTCCTCCAGGTTCCGGAGCACCCCACTATTGCTGGAAATTCCTAACAAGATAGCCTTTAGCTGTCCTGACTTGTCATACTCCCACACAGTGACGCGGCACACGGGGGCAATGCACTCCCCTCACCGCCATCTTCTCTATTTGCTAGTAGTCCTTTAAAAGGTGGAGTCGAGTGGAAGGTATTTAGGTCATGGAAAGCATTCCTTGAAGGGGATCCTGAGCCTGTCTCTTCCTCTTTCATCTCCCAGACACAACGACAGCAGTTTTGCTTGGCCATGCTCCTGTCATTCCCATCTAGCACCCCCACCAGAGGTCTAAAATGGGCCAGCTTGATTATGAAATCAAAATTCAACAACTATAAGACAAAACAAAGCTTTTCCCTTTACAAGTTGATTGATTTTATAAGGAATTTGTGGTAGTGATAGAAAGCTGACTGACATAACCCTTTATGTGGCTATTCAAGTAAATATGTTGCTCTGTGTGCACTCCCATAGTTCATTTCACATTGATATGTATCAATGAATTAGCAAAGCACAGTAGTTCAGGTTAGACTGTAGAATGAATACAACCTCAGTTTTCTTCTTACCAGTCCCTTTTGCTTGAAGAACTTACTCAAAATAATCTACAAAGTATAATAATATTACCTTCCCCAGACAGCATTACTTTAAATATCAAATAACTTAATATTAGCAAATTACACAGGTATACCATAAATATAATCATTAAATAAATTATAATTGACTACAATTTTATGTCTCTCAATTATGATACTTTGCGGTCAGAAGTTCTACCTGAATCATAGAATCTATCAAGTATAGAGATTCACTTATTGCTATTACAGAATTAATTAAATGAGGTGGTCTAGAACCAAATATCCTTCAGATGTTTAGGACAAACAAAATCTCAGTCACAGGGAATAATTAATTAGTAATTTAACCATCTCCTTAAATTTGGAAAACAGAATTTGTCCAAATGATTAGACACTTTTTTTAAGACATTGATCTCTGATTTTTGGCACTAGGTTGTTCTATAATTTCATGATATCAAACACAGGACAAGGCTTAACTCAATGTTGCATCAAAATGGTGACAGAAATATATAAATCATGTTTAAAGAAAGATAGTTGGGGGTGTGATCTCTTCAAAGGAAAGCACAGAGCAAAGGAATTTTATTTCTGAATCTGCTTCATGTTGATTTATGCACATATGCATATATATGCATAAAACATCATTACTTTATATGTATTAGCCATATGGTTACAGAAAAACAAGTTAATGCAATCATTGCCTTGGGAAATCATGCAGATTTTTCTAACATGATTGTCATATATGAAGAGAAGGGTTATGCTATTATTTGTTAGAGTTAAGAAAATTATAGAGCAAAGTAAATTCATCTGTGCATAGCTACCTTATCTCCATTATGCAAGTTGGCCAAAGTTCAATATAGCCAACCTGCATAAATAATTTTAACAATATTTAATAAATAATATTGAATAATTATATAAGTTAATGATAAATTTAATAATAAATGATATTGATAAATTTAACAATAAATAGTATTTAATAATTTATTCAAGAAAAAGCATTAAGGTTATTATCACGATAATAAGGTCAAAATAGTACTTTGACCTAACTTATCCAGATAAAAATTCTCTAAATAATTTTCACCTCATAGATAATTTTCTAAACACTTAATTTTTCTTAGAATGAAATATTTTTAAAGTTAATAGGGAGAATTATTGTGAAAATAATTTTGGAATTTTGATACAATATTTATAAGTAATAAAAAATAATATTTATAAAGCATGGAAAGGGCAAGATGACTACAACATGTATTTCATACCTAGAATAATTGAAGCTTTTAAAAATGAAATTAAAATGCCTTCTTAACTGGATGACTCGTGCACAAAGAATGCACATTTTTCTTCAACTGAAAAGTAAGTGATGAAATCAATTGTTGAATAGGTGACATGAAGTTAAGATTTGCTGAGTGGAAAGTACCTTTGATCAGAGTGTAATGGTATTTTCCATCTATCTGAAGAGAATTGACTGACTGGATCAACTGTACATGCATTTTAAAGATCACTAGATTTATAATCACTATGAAGACTGGGGAAAAAAAAAACTTTCTACCATCAAAGGTACCATGTAAGCCTTCAGTAATACTGCAGACTTACTTCACATTTTATTTTTATAAATACCAATTGAACAGAATGATAGTGCTGCTAAATTTTAGATTCTCTAATTTTACCTTTTATTTCTCTTACCAAAGTGGCACTATTATCAATATATATTCTATTTGCTGTATGAGATTCTTCTGTGGAGACAAAATAATTCCAATTAATTTTAAAGTTTGCATCTCAAATGTCTCTCAAAGCTCATGTGTTGAAGGCTTAGTGCCCAATGCAGTGTTCAGAGGTGAGGACTTCCTGAGGCGGGCGGGGGGCAGGGTCGGGGGAGGATGACTGGATCAACAGGGATCTCACCTCATAAATGGGTTAGTCTATTTGTGACTTCATAGTTTAATAGGTTACTGTTACATGACAGAAACTTTAAGATGGAGGAAGTAGGAGGAGGAAGAAGGTCTTTGGGGGTATGAGGGTATATTTTGCCCAACATCCCTTCTTCTCCTTCTCTTTCCTCTTCCTCCTTTTCTACTCCCCTTCTTCCTCCTCCTCCTCTTCCTCTTTACTGAGACAAGCAGACAGTATGCTCTGTTACATGCTCCCCAACTTGATGTTCTGCCTCACCAAAGTTCTCAAAGCAATGGAGCCAGCTGATTATAGACTGAAAGCTCTTAAGATGTGAGCCTCAATAAATCTTTCCTCCTCTAATTTGATTTTTCAGGTATTTTTTTTACAGTAACAGAAAGCTGAACAACACAATTATCAAGTTTTTTTTTTAATCTGAAAATCATTTTGTGTTTTATAATATTCTAGAGATCTTTAGTGCAAATAAATAGCTTACCATATACCAACAACTCACGGATATTTTTAAGAATCTGGGAATATGTCGCTTAGGAAACAATGTCTACATTTGGTTTCTGCTTTTTCTGTGCATTAGCAAATTATATGGAATATTCTGAAGCAGTTTGAAAAAGAATAGTTCTTGTTTGAAAATAATTTTAGGCCAGGGAGATTATTTGACCTTTCTTCAGAGAAGTAATTTATATATTTCTTATGCAAGCAATGCTTTATCTAATAAAATCAATAATCAGCATTTCAAACTTTCCCCCCAAAATGTGAAAAGGAATAACTATTGTTGATTGAAATTTGTTGTTTATATTGATCACAGATTGTATTTAATAATATTTATATTTGTAGATTGATATTTGACACTTAAATAAGAAAGTGTCCAGATAGTTCCTAATAAATATGTACCTTTCTATTTTTGGAATTATTGGGCTAAAAAAAAACTCATAAAATTTAAATTCAAAGAAAGTCCTTAAAAGGGTATTTTTTTCCTTTTTAAAGATAAATTTAAAATGTTAATGGTAAAACTTGTCTTAAACCAACTAGGGTGTTTATGACTAATATTCTATACTGAATTTTAAGGAGACCTTACTAAAGTTGACCCTCTCAACAGAAAAGTCCTAATTGTTGGAAAAAACAAGAGGAAATAAATTAGGCCCATAAAAGCTGGGATACCAAACTTCAATGCCTATTCATTTTGTGAAGGGCTAGTTTTTAATTGGTACACCTGAGGATGCCTTATATTGCATACACAATCATGGGCCAATTTCTTTTGAGAAATAAAATGCAAACAATAATGTCCATAGAAGTCAGCAAAAGGTTTTATCTGGTTTCTATTTTATTTTAATAGTTCTATTTCTGCCTCTCAAATAGTATATGGCTAGAAAAATAAGTCACTCTTCTCACTTTTGTACAGCTCTTTATAAAATCTAATTTGTAATGTGTTTGGCATGTGATAGGCTTTTGAACATTTCATGTTCTGTCCTCTGAATAGACAATAAATATCTGTTAGGTTTAATTGATTGAATTGAATTAAATAGGTTGGATAAATGAAGTTCTTATAGTTATCTTTTAGGAATTTTAAAGATTTTTTGTATACTGCAATCATTTAAGTAGGAATTTTAAAAGACCAATTCCAAGGACTCACCCCAGAAATTGTAACTTAATTGGCTCTATGTGGGACTTGGCCATTGGTATTATTTTTGAAGCTTCCCAGGTGATACTAATGGTAGAGTAGCATCCACATCTTAGCAAAGGCAGCTTCTTGTCTTAGCCAATACACCTTGTCCTAGCTAATAAAAGTTTCTTTTAATAAATTTGAATTGTTACATAGCACATCCATAAAATACATTTTTTGACATAACCGGTGCATAATTTGCAGCAATGAGATATTTATTCCTGTTCTTTCCTTAGCTTGTCCTGAAGTAGCAAAGAATTCACTCACCTCATGAAGACTGATAGCAGTAAAACACTACTGACTTTGTATTAATTTACGTGTTTTCTGTTTCTTTAAGCATATATGCATAAATCACTGAAGATATAGGCAAAAGAGGAGAGTGGAGATGATCTCAGAGCAGAACAGAGCTTTTTCATACACAATTACTAAATAATGCTATTATAATCAGAACATATCTATAATAGAAATACAGTTGTCATACTTTCAAGACATTAGTGGTAGGAATCAAGAATTTAATGTGTGAGTTTCACTGAGATTTCACAGTTTAACACAGCCTCCCAAAAGAGAGGGGGAGAAAAAGAAACAAGTGAAAAAAAAGATAGGGAAATAAACAGATTTTTAAAAACCTACCAAAACGGATACAGTATGTGTACTTATTAAACCGTATCCTGCTAAACTTGAGTGTAGTTCTTGATAATTCAACTCAAATAAATGTTGTGCATAATTAAGAAAGTAGTACGCAATGGGGAGTTTTTTAGATTATAGTAAATCTACCAATAAAGAGTTTAAGTAGCCATGGAAACCAGGCTCACACTCTGGAAATTATTTTTACATAATTTTCATATAGTTTATAAAAACATGTATACTAGTTATAATGGAGAAAATGTTGTGTCATGCATAGTGAAAAAAAATGATAAAAAATATAGTGCTGTGTACATACATTTACACTGCCTCATAGAGCTGTAAAATGCTTTCCAATAATGAAACTAAAAGAATAAATAGGGACACCAGTGATCTACTTATAAATTTTGTAATCTATTATTTTTTTCATTTAGGACAATAGGTTCAGAGCAGAATAGCAGATTTAAGGAAACTAAATTATTGGACTTGGAAAAACTATGTCTTCTACATGCAATTTTATACTGCTTTTTAAATTTTATGATATTCGACAAATTCTGAGAAGTATGAATATACCATTTATATGTGGAGTTAAAAGTCTGACCAGTTATTTGTTGCACTCTACTTTTTATGATACATAATTCTGTATGTTTTAGGAAGAATTTATTCTTCCCAAATTAGCAAATAGCTATTTTTCATGAGACCAGCAGCATTATCTTCAAGCTTGTAGTTAAAAAGGGAATCCGCTGTGTGTGTATGTGTGTGTGTGTGTTGTGAGTGTATTGTGTGTGTTGTGTGTGTACTGTGTGTATATGTCAATATTTTATGAACCTTTGATTTGTCTATATTACCTTTGTAACCATATTCCCTCTTGTATTCTATCTGTAAGTCAAGTAGAAACAGAAAAATACAAAGTGATAAATGAATTTTTTCATTGTTCTTTGGCACATATAATCCTTTTTTACCTTAGAATTCAAATAGTGCCATATAAACATTCAATAAAATGTCTGAATTGTTATATAGGCTTTTATCTGTATGATACAATTGATAATAATATAGAATCTCTTCACTGGATGAAAAATAAATTTCACTAACAACTGCAGTATGGCGCAACCTTTCTATAGCCATTCAGAATTTTATTTCTTCCCTCGTTCCCCCTCCCCCACCTCATTTCCCTCCCCCTCCCCCACCTCCCCTCCCCCCTCTTCCCCCTCCTCCTCCTCCTCTGTGCTTCTTCTCTCTGCCTCTTCCCCCTCCCCTCCCTCTGCCCCCTCCCCTCCCCCTCCCTCCCTTCTCCCCCCTTCCTCCCCCTCTTCCTCCTCCTCTTCTCTCTGCCTCTCTCTCTCTCCCTCCCTCCCTCCCTCCCTTCCTCCCTTCCTCTCTCCTTCTCTCTCCTCCTGCTTCTCCCTCTCTTCCTTTTCAAGGAAGAAAAGAAAATGAATCATCTGAGGGATGGGGATGTAATGCAGCAATATTTTAGTGTTTACTTAACATATGAGAGGTGCTGGATTCAATCCCCAGTACCAAAAAAAGCTTGTAGATGTTATTCCTGTTCTTTTTCTTTTTCATTTCTTTTTTTTTTCATTCAAAAAAGAGGAGTGAAGGAAAGGAAAGAAAAGGAAAGGGGAGCAGGGAGAGATGTGTTGTTTGAAATGTACTATAGAAAAATATTAATGAAACAAAATATCTTGTTTAAAGTATTCTTTCCAAACTCTCATTTTTATTTTTATATTTTATGAATATCTTGCTTTATTTTTCTGATACTGGAATCTGGCCTGGGAAATATTATATTATGACACCAAATTTGTTATATGCAAAAATAGCTAAAGATCATTTGAAGATCAAATTTCCCTGAGAATGTCTGCATTTATTTGGACCAGGATGACAATTAAATGTTCTGTCTCAGTGAAGGCAAGCTGTTTACTAAATACTTTGGCAATATAGAGCAGGAATTTTATTCCTCTAGAATCCTGGTATGATTGTGTTGTCCAATACATGAAATATTTCTGGAGATTTCCTCTCTGTCTTTCCATTCTCCTAAGATTAGAGGTTTCTGTTAGTCTTCGCATGCATAATATTATTTGATGGTGAAAAACAAAAAACAAAAATCAGGTCAATCCTCAGAGGCTTCAGATAATGCTGTCCTAGGTCTAGATTCCTTCTGGATGCCTGAAACACCTTGCAGAAACTCTATTATCACTATGTTGAATTTTGAAGGAATTGCATATTGATTTCTACTGTGAGCATTTTCAGGTAACTTAAAATACATTATAGAATTTCAGAAATGCATAATGTCTGCATAGAAAGAACTGTACACAGAAAGCAGAAGTTAATTATCGCTTGGTCAAAAATACCATACTTTCTTACATCCTCCTTGAAAGGGGTCAATAGATTCTTTTCCTTGGCCTCCATGTATTTTTAAAAAATTTTTTGTAGTGGTAAATGGACAGAATGCCTTTATTTTATTTGTTGTTTCTTATATGGTGCTATGCATCGAACCCAGTGCCTCACATATGCTAGGCAAGTGTTCTTCCATTGAGCTACAGCCCCATATATGTATGTTTTTACAGCAGTACCAAACTGTTTTGATTACTACAGCTATATAATATACTATAAAATCAGGAAATGTGATGTTTCTATCTGTGTTTTTTCTCGAAATTGCTTTAGCTATTTAGAGTCTTTTATGATTTCACTCAATGCAAATTTGAGGATTATTTTCTCCATGTTAAAAAAATGTTGATAGGGATCGCATTAAATGTGTAGGTCATTTGGGTCATACGAATATTTAACAAAATTAATTCTTCCAGTCTATGAACATGGAGTATCTTTCTATTTATTTGAGACTTCCTCAATTTTTTCATCAGTTTTAACATTTTCAGTGTAAGAATCTTTACATTGATTAAATTTATACTTAAGTATTATATTCTTTTTCATGTTATTAAAATTTAGAATTTTTCTTATTTCATTTTCAGAGAGTTCATAGAGTATAGAAAAGAAACTGATTGTTTTATGTTGATTTTTTTATCCTGCAACTTTTCTGAATTCATTTATTGGTTCTGATGGTTTTTGGTGGAATCTTTTAGGTTTTCTATATGGAAGATTATGTCATTTGAAAACAGGGACAATTTAACTTTTTAAAATTCAAAATAACTCCTTGAAGTTACCTTTTATTTCTTTCTCTTGCCTAATCTCTCTGGATAGAACTTTCAGAACTATGTTGAAGAAGAAGGGTGAAAATAAGCAGTTTTGTCTTGTTCTTGGTCTTAGAGGAAATATTTTGGCTTTTTTTTACTGTTAAACACAATATTGGCTATGGGTTTGTTATATATGGCTTTTATTATGTTGATGTACATTGTGTGTGTGTGAGTGTGTGTGTGTGTGTGTGCGCGCATGTGTGTGTGTGACTGGAGATTGAACCCAAGTCCTCACACATGATAGCAAGTGCTTTACCACTGAACTACTACATCTCCATCCCCTTGATGTACATTTTTATGCATCTCATTGAAAGTTTTATCATTAAAGAACTACAAATATTTGTAGACTAATATTTGACAAGAGTACTAAGAATGCACAATTGGGAAGGGTCAATCTCTTCAATAAATTTTCCTGCAAAACTGGGTGCCCATATGCAAAAGAATGAAATTGGACCCTTACACACTCCCAGAAATTAACACAAAGTCAATTAAAGACATAAATGTAAGATTAAAATCATAATAAAACTCAGGCAAAAGGTTCAATAACATTGGTCTTAGCAATGCTTTTTGGGGTATGACACAAAGCACAAGCAACAAAAGCAAAACTAAATAAGTAGAATTATGTCAAATTTAAAAGATTTTGCATACCCAAAGAAACAACATAGTAAAAGAAAAACCTAAGGAATAGGTGAACAATATTTCAAGCTCTGTATATGATAAAGGGTTAAAATCTTCTGTGTGTGTGTGTGTGTGTGTGTGTGTAACTCATACAATTCAATATTAAAACTTCATTTTGATTAAAAACAGGTAAACACCTGAATAGATATTTTTCCAAAACAGACATATAAAAGTTCAACGTGTCCATGAAAATGTGCTCGACATCAGTTATCATGAAAGAAATGCAAATGAAAACCACAATGTGATATCATCTAATACCTGTTAGCATTGCTATTATCAAAAAGACAGAGATAGTAAGCATTGAATGATCTCATCTATACATGACATTGAAACTAGTTGAACTCATAGAAATAAAGGATAGAAAAGTGATTGCTAGAGCCTGGAGATCAGGAGAAGTCAGGAGATGTTGGTCAAAGCATGCACACCTCCAATCAGATGAATCAGCCCTCTACCTACTACTTGTAGTTCATATGTTCTATAGGAGGATATTTTACTATATAACTAAATAATTAACCCTTAAAAAGATGAATAAGTTCTGGGAATCTAATGTACAACTGATGACTATAGTTCACGATATTGTATCATATACATGAAATTTGCTAGGAACATACATGATAAATGTTCTCACTAAAAAGCAAACATGAAATGATAACTAGGTGATGTTAAAAATGTGTCAACTAACTTTGTTGTAGTGATTATTTCATGATACATGTATATCAGATAATCATTGTACACTGTAAGCATCAATTTCTTTGTCAGTTATACTTACATAAGTCTTCAAAAAAAAAAGAAAGAAAATAAAACTTCTAGAAGAAGGTTTCAGGATTTCACGATCACAAAGTGTAAAGAGACTTGTCTTCTAGAATTGATAAAAAATGATTTTTAGTTATAAGAGAATTGTCACCATTATAATCTCATAGAGGACCACATGGGAAGAGTTTTAGAAATGAAGATGTATCAAAAGGTGACAAAGGGAGTGACAGAGTCAATAGTGGATTCAAATTGTATTTTACTAATAAGTTTGTTGTGTCTTGCAGTATTTTTCAATAAAATTATAAAACAAAATCTGGAAATTACATGACCATTTTAGGGACTTCTTGGTGGATGGAGTAGTTTCATTATATTTGAAACATGAATAGAATGGAACTATTTCAATTAAAACCTGTTTCCAATGATGATTTACTCCCTTCATCTCATGCTAGTGAGTATAGTTCTACATTTCATTAAGTTGGAATGAACATATTGATAGAGTTAAAATTTTTGTTTGAGAAATAAATACTTTCAAACTTCTTTTATTTTTGCAAAATTTTCTTTGCCTGAAAAACAAAGGATAGAGGTGAGATCAAAGAGGATTGTTAAATGGCTGCAGTCCAGTTTTGCTGGTTAAATATTGCAAGACATTAACTTATATCTTAAGAAGATGTTTTATTTCAAATTTAAAGGTGGTAAGGTTTATTTTTTTTTTAATTTTTGCATTACAATTATAATAGTGGGATTCACTGTGGTATGTTCATACACAAATTTAACATAATTTGGTTAATTTCATTCCCCTGTACCTCCCAGTAGTCCCCTTCCTCTACTTTACCAGTCTTCCTTCTATTTTCATGAGATCCTCCTCCTTCTTTTATTCCCTTTTTTACTCTCAAGCTTTCACATTTGAATGAGAACATGCAAACCTTGACTTTGTGAGTCTGGGTTATTTCATGTAACATAATGTCTTCTACTTCTACCCATTTCACAGCAAATGACACAATTTCTTTTTATTATTGAATAAAATTCCTCTGTGTGTGTGTGTGTGTGTGTGTGTGTATAATATTTTCTTCAGCCATTCATCTGTTGGTGGACACCTATGCTGTTCCATAACTTGGCTATTGTGAATAGCACTGCTATAAACAGGAATGCATATTGCTGAGAGCCATGGCTATGGCTCTCAGCAGCATATATCACTATAGTATAGTGAATTTAATTCTTTTGCATAAATACTTAGGAGTGTTATATCATGTGATGGTTCTATTCCCAGTATTTTGAGAATTTTCCATACATAGTAGTTGTACTAACTTAGACCAAGAATGTATGTGTGTTTCTTCTTCTTGCATCCTTGTCTGCATTTACTGTTATTTGTAGTCTCAATGATTGCTATTCTAACTGGAGTGAGATAAAATCTCAGTGGAGTTTTCATTTATGTGTCTTTAATTGCTAAAGATGTAGAATTCACACATACACACAAATATTTGTATATATGCACATATTTGTGTGTGTGTGTGTGTGTGTGTGTGTGCGTTTGTTGGCCCTTTATATTTCTTCTTTAAGGAAATGTCTGTTTACTTGATCATTTATTGATTGGGCTATTTGATTTTTGGTGTTAATTTTTTGATTTCTTTATGTATTCTGGATATTAATCCTCTGTTTAAAAAAAAGAGTAGCCACTTTACCGAATTTTATTATCAATGCTAGAAGTCTTCTGGTGGAGTTATTTGGATCTTCTAGTTATAGGAGCATTATCATATGCAAACAGAATTTGACTTTTTTCCTATTTTTATCCCTTTAATCTCTTTCTTTTGCCTAATTGCTCTGGCTAGAGTTTCAAGGACTATATTTAATAGGAATGATAAGAGTAGACCCACCTGTCTTGTTCATGATTTTAAAGAAAAAAGTCATATCTTCTGCATACTGATTTTTCTCTTTAGCATTTTGAAAGAGTGACAATAGCCAAAATAAGAAATTTATGTGAGGAGTAGAAAACTATCTAACTCATTAAATATACTAAAAGTACATGATTAATTTTTAATTAAATAATTATAACAAAATATTTTCATGAAAATTCTCAAACTATTTTAATATTCCTTCAACTGCATAAAACCCTAAGACAAAAGAATTAAAGAAGTTGGCATGTCAGGCATGGTGGCACACACCTGTAATCCCAATGACTCAGGAGGCTGAGGCAGGAAGATTGAAAGTTTGAGGCCAGCCTCAGCAACTTAGTGAGGCCCTAAGCAACTTAGTGAGACTCTGTTTCAAAATAAAAAACTAAAAGGGCTGAGAATGTAGTTCAGTGTTTAAGTGCCCCTGCGTTCAATCCCGAGTACCAAAAAAGAAAGAAGAAGAAGAAAAAGTTGGCATATGATTCATTTTTCTTCTTAACTATTGGTAGATTGCTCTCAGAAGGAAAAAAAAGAAGTGATTCAAACTAATTGCCTTGTAAGCTTATTGATAACTAAATTCCTACTAAATAGACTAGAAATATTTATTAGGCAGAGGTTAATATTTTTATAAAATATCTCTAGCAGAATTGTCCTAATCTAGGATCCTTATTGCAAACAAAGCTACAATTTATGGCAGTTTAGGTATAATCCTATAGAGAATGCCATACAAACTCTGAAACTCTCTGAGGCATAAAACAAAAATAATTAATAACCTAAAATATTTCCCACTGGTTAAGTGAACACACAAAACTCATAGACCTTATGTTACCCTGCTCTATAGAATCTCTAAGAAGTATGTACCTGGGAAGACACAGGAGGTTCCAGACAACTTGCTTTGCTGTTGCCTCAAGATTGCTTGTGTCCTTAAAAATTATTATCAAAGCTTGAGATTAAGCAAGGCCTTAGAATCCTATGAATCTGTTCTAATAATACAATTGTTCATGTTAGTTCAGAGCTCCATATCTAGCAAATATTCAAGAAATCCATTCCCAGGGGTATTGTTTGAAATACTTGAATCAGTCCATTTTATTGATGGTATACTTAATAACTAATTCATATTTATCCACATTAAAGCAATCCTATAGAAAAACTATAAATTGTTTCACAAGTTAAAATAAGTTTATAGATCGAATTGTGGAAGTAACTTAAAAACATCCTAATGAGAACAAGCAAGCTATTTCTTTAGAGTTTACTATAGCAAGGAGAACCAGCCACAATCATTTGGGAGTTGCAGGACTTAAAGACAGGCAAATTAATGAGAAAAGGCTATGCAGTGAAAACAAAGGAAAGCATTCGCATGTCCTCTGATTGGAAGCTGTTCCTATGAGGAAAGTAGAGCCGGATACACCAGAAGTGGAGCATCCTATGAGATTCAATAGGAGTGCATATTTGGACCTTTCTTGATAGCCTGGACAAAAATTGGAAAAAGTTCAAACATTAATCAAATCCTGACCTTTTGATATACCACAGGGGTCAGTTTTTGGCTAAAGATAATGGTTGCTGAAGATAGTGGTCTTTTTATCAATTTAACATACAGATAACAGACTGGCTTCTTGAGCTTCATAGTCAACATAGTGGGTTGGTTTCCTGGAATGATTGCTACATATAATAGGTTAGAGATCTGTTTTCATATATGGACTATTTTTCATTTGAATATTCAATTTCTTAACATTTTCACATAAGTTACCCAATTCTCTGTCTATGTTTACAAATTCACTACACAATTTCTTAACTCTCAATGGCTTATTGCTTAGGTAGATATAAAGCAATTGACTAATTGCCATTTTAAAAATACAAAATATTAAAATAAAGATAAAATTACATATTTTCCAGCTAGAGCTTCCTAAAAATGTTAAGGAATGTGACTAATTTGTTAATTCTCTAATTTAAAATATTTTGTTAAAGTATGTTTTTCATTGCTGCTATGTTTATCTGGGACATTTTTCTGAGTGAAAGAGTTAGTGCTCATCTTCTACAATCTATAAAACACCCTGAGTGCAAGGTTATTTGACAAAGAGTAGTAAATTGCAAATTTGAATGGTAGAGTAACATTATGGGTTTGGATTGTTTTCAAAAGCTATACATATGCCTGAATTCACAGCATATTACTTTGTTTATGATTATTGTCCTTGTGGATGCAAGATGTCTAATGGAGTAAGATAGCTTTTCATTGTAGTTAAATTCAGTTTCATTGTAGTTAAATTCTTTGAATTAACATTAAATATTTTTGTGCCAATTACAAAGCACACAATTCAACAATAATTCTCTGCAGAAATCATTTTATACAATGTATTTAATTTGATGCCCCAGTTAATGGAAGAGTACAGGACATTACATAGAGGCAAAGATAAATATTTTAATAAATTTTATATATATATAGGTTAAAATCATATTTTGCTTTAAAATCAATAACCCTATTTGATGTGATAATAACGATATATTTTTGATAATTCTATAATAAGACACACATTTTAAGAAAAACACAAACTACTTTAAGAGGGATTAAATTTTAAGATGGGGCACCAACATTATATATATGACACATATTTTGTGATGCTCATTAAAGATTGCCATAGTTGTAGCAATCTGCCCCTTCTTTAATGGAAAAAAAAATGGTGGTACACATTTATAAAGAAGAGTGACAAATTGTCTAATCAAAATTTTGTAGCCTCTTTGGAAGATTTTGAAATGTTTAGATATGAGGACTTTTAATTTGTTTTGGTTTGTTTTTGTGTTTCCCTTGTATCTTCAGTCTTTAGTCTGCATCTGTGCACTAAAATAAAACCAGAAGGGTCCTGTAAAATGATGAGAAATTTTATTGCCAGAAATCTGTAACCTTCCATTTTATGATAGCTAAGAGAAGGTCAGGACAAAAACATTTCAAGCAGTTCTCTTTACCTTGGAAATATGCTTTTCTAATTAAATTTACATTTGCATTTTTAAATTTTTTTCTGCCATAAACACAGTTCTTTTCTCATCTTCAGATTTTGAACACAAGCAAACTGTCTTCATTCTTACCTTATTTCCTATTTATGTGAAGACAGCAAAGCAACACGTTTTATTGCCTTTTCCCTGAGATGTCTCCAAACTAAATATTTCCTGATTTAAACCTATAAGATCACAATGCGATATAGTTTTCTGTTTCTACTACTGCTGAATCAGAATTCATTTTCAGCATCCACAGTCTTTTCTTTGTGAGTTGGAATGTGACATAAAATGGTGGCACATTAGGTTAGAAGCTCCTTAAGTAAAAAGTTAAGTAGGGCTAGTGGTCTTTTGAGTTCCTAGACACAAGAAGAGCAGCAATCTCCTTGTTTGAAGAGGATTCAACAGAATTTTAATGTAAGGGAAGAAATTTGAACATCTCAGCAAAAGGAATTCCTAAAAAAATTTCTAAGGTTATGATAATCATGTTTGGGTTTTAATTGATTTAGGTGAAATATCAGGATTTCAATAGATAGTAGGCATTTAGTAAGTTGGTAACATATCATTTTACCATAAATGAATATTTCTTTAGTATTATCATCAAAAACTCTGAAAATATAATAGGTTTGGGAGTTCAAATTTTGAAATTGTTTATAGACTTTTGATGTATGAATCAAAGAAAGATGACAATATTTAGGAAATAAAAAATAAGAATCAAGTAAATATTCACACAAAAAAAAAAACCCAATTAAACCAGAATGCGGTAATTATGCGATATAACTAGACTGTTAGCAATATCATAAAAGACAAAAAGGATATAGATCAAAAGGATATAACTAAATGTGTTATGTAAATCTTGACTAGTTCCTGATCTTTTCAAAAATGTTATAGAAATTTCTGGCAAACTTGGAGAATTTAAATAAGCACAGGGTATTAAATTATATTATGAAATCACTATCAATTTCCTAGGCTTAGATAATGATATTGTGATTATGTAAAGGATGAAGATGCTTTTAGGAGAAGCATCTTATGATATTTAATTGTGAAGGATTATGATGCTATCACATTCTTTTATGGTTTAGAAGTAAAAAAAAATTAAGATTAATGAACAATCACACTATGTGTGAATATAGTCAAATATTAATTTTTGTATTTAAGTAGAGAATATATATGTATTCACTGTATTATGTCAAATAATGACAATGTTTGAAACATTAAAATGTAGAAAGAGAAAGACAAAAAACTGGAAGAAAGCAAGCTCCATTTCTCACCTGACGCACTGGTAGGGGGCATCCTGAGTGGTCCCTTCTGTCCTTGGGGGATGAATGGATGAATGTAGCAGGAGTGCACTAGACAAGTCCAAGGCCTGTTCCCAGATCATGCATCCTTTTCAGGTAAGCCTTGATTTCCAGACCCCACAATACAGGAAAAGAAAGATGATCTATAAAATCATCCTGCCCGAGACCAGGGATGAGAATATGACCAGTATGGGAGGTCGTTACACTTTTTTTCTTAAAACACCTGCAAAATAGAGAACTTAAAGAATTTAAGTATATTATAACTTAGGGAGTATGGAAATAGGCTGTAAGTTATTTGGAATAGCCCCAAAACAATTTTCTGAAAACACAAGCATTTTGGACAAGTTTGTAAAACGTGTTTGTTTTGTGCATTTAATCTGTACACAGCTTTCTGTTCAGATCTACGAGAAGTATTATTATGTTAAAAATTCAATCTATTTTAGTTTGTAGTTCTAATTATTTAAGGAAAGAGCTTCAAAATATTTTGATAAACTAAATTATGACTATTCAGGAAACATCAAATATTCTCTCTGCAAACTTATCCACTCTAAAATCAAAACAAAATGCCAGTTAGTCAGGCAAATAATTTATAGGTCAAAGATTTTCAGTCTTCTTCAAAACAAAACAAAACAAAACAAAAAAACAACACTTTGTTGAATTTAAAACACAATTTTGACCAGAAAATTAGGGTCAAAGTTATCTTCTATATAATTATTTTCTTCTATATACCACTAAATAGATGTTTTACAATGCTAAGAAAATGAAATATATATTCTTCAATGGAAAGAAATAGTGTAGTTGTTGATATGTATCCAATTCCCTAATATATCTCTTATGGAATTTTGTGGCAGTAAAGAACAGATTAGACTAGTTTCTTCCACAAATTCTACTTGCACCTGGCAGAAGTTCCTCAACCTCTCTGGGAATCAGCTTTCTCTATATCAATATTAAAAATAGAACCAACAACAACAACCTTTATTGGGCTATTATGTTAGGCAATGTTCTAAGAACATCATTTATATTACCTTGCTTAATATTCATGATGTATTCATTAGCTATTTTTCATTTTATGGATGAGCACATTTTATGAATACATCTTGCAAAGTGCATATCAAATGAAGGTCACACATCTAGAAAGTAATAGAGTTAGAATCCTCAAAACCCATCTGACTTTAGAGTTCACTATCCATGTTATACTGCTTCTGTCACAGGAAATTGGATGCTATCCATACCTGTCAAATATTTCTTAACAGTTGGATCTTTTGAAATCTTAGCTGTTACCCCCAGTTTTTTAAAGCAAATAACATTGGAGAGATATACCTATTGAATCAAAACTATTCAATTTCTTCCTTGTCTTCCTTCTAGACTCACAATGGTCCCTGAGGCACTACAGAGGAACCATGAGACTATCTTGAACCCAGTTTGGCAATATTTAAAAATTTTCAAAACAAATTTAACTTCACACTCCATGGGCAACTAGTAGGTTGACTGAATGTAAGTTGTTTATAAATGTTGTATTTGTAGGAATTTTCTTTAAGAAAATCAGTGGTAATACTAAAATCACACTTTATTATTTTTAATTTTATGATTTTTATAATTTATCATCTTATTTTTATAGCAAGATGCTTTAAGCTCAAATAATAGATTTGTTTTCAAGTATTGAAATTGAAAAAAATTTGACTTCTATAGTCAAAGATAGAGATCATTTTAGAAGAAATGGGGGAAATTCTTATACATGAAAGTGTATCCTTTATAAGTAAATGATTTTAGTAGTATATAACTCAATATTTTAGTTATTTTTACTATTGGTCTCTCTTTCCTAACCCATGAATGTTTAAAGACAATTCAACATATGGAAATTTTTCAAGGTAAACATATAAGCTATATGCTCTAACATTGAAATGTAGTATTGGATAATCTATTGGCATTCTCTTTCCACCTAATAACAGAACCAAAATATTAAGGACATTCTCATTAGGTTATTCTCTACTATTAAATTAAGACCAAACAACAAATTAAGTACTCAATAAATATTTTAGTACCATTTCCAAAAGTTTATACTTTTAGAAATTATCTTATTATTTCTTGGGAGTAAAATTTCTAGCCTAGAATTAGGAAAGAAAGAAATATCATAGCAACCAACTTTTGTAATCTGTTTCTGTGTGAAGGTCAGTCAAAATGTTCTTTTCTACCCTTTGCATTCTAAAGCTGTTCCCTCAGCCTCTCACTGTCTACCTCTTCCCATTTCCTCATCCTCTTACTGAAGATGGACTAAGTCCTCACTTGCTAATATTTCGTAGCAGACTTTTATTGAATAATTTTTCATTTCAAAATATTGAATTTATTTTTTTAAATATATTTTAGGAAGATTTTTTTTCTGCCTCCCACTTAGAATTTTTAAGCTATTTGGATGAATTTCCTTTTAGATAAGATGAGTGAATTATAGAAAAAGTAAACTTCTAATTTTCCTAGTTAGAAATTTAAAACCTTCCCTTAAAGAGCATCTAAACCAAGTACTATAAAATAAGAAAAAGGCAAATGAGAGAGAGAGAGGGGGGGGGTCGGGGGGAGTGTCTTCTCTACAGATCCTAGGATGGTACAAATACCTGTTTTTCTCTCTTTCAAAAACTACTCTGAGGACGGACATGTTTGGGGGAAAAGGGTCTGTACCTGCAAGTTAATGTCATCTGTCATCTTTCTGGATTAGTAAGTGCCTTCACTATGGGAAAATGGAGGACTCACTAATAAGTTATCTCTGACTAATAAGTTAACTCAGAGACAGCCCAAAGCAAAGGAATCACTGGATAATCCCTGTTTCATATCCATATATACAGATATCTCATATTCTTTTGCTATTTTTGTTATTTCACTAAGTTACTATAAACCAATCTATCCCTAAGTCAATATTTTGCCATATTTCATAATCCTTGTATTTATTTCATAGTTTGAACTTAATTCAAACTTGCTTTTATTTAAAAAGCACAACTCTTTTTAATTAATATTTTTTATTTATATATGACAGTGGAATGCATTACAATTCTTATTACATATACAGAGCAGAATTTCTCATATCTCTGGTTGTATACAGTATATTCACACCAATTTGTGTCTTCATACATGTACTTTGGATAATAATGTCCATCACATTCCAGTATTATTGCTAACCCCATGCTCCTTCCTTTCGTTCCCACCCCTCTGCCCTATCTAGAGTTCCTCTATTCCGCCCATACTCTCCATCCCTACCCCACTATGAATCAGCCTCCTTGATTAGAGAAAACATCGGGCATTTGATTTTTTGGGATTGGCTAACTTCATTTAGCATTATCTTCTCTTAACTCCATCCATTTACCTGTAAATGAAATAATTTCATTCTCTTTTATTGCTGAGTAATATTCCATTGTGTATATATGCCACATTTATTTTATCCGTTTATCTATTAAAGGCCATCTAGGTTGGTTCCACAGTTTAACTATTGTGTATTGTGCTGCTATAAACATTGATGTGGCTATGTCTTCATAGTATGCTGTTTTTAAGTCCTTTGGGTATAGATCAAGGAGAGGGATAGCTGGGTCAAATGGTGGTTCCATTACCAATTTTCCAAGAAATCTCCATACTGCTTTCCATATTGGCTGCACCAATTTGCAGTTCCACCAGTAATGTATGAGTGTACCTTTTCCCTACATCCTTGCCAACACTTATTGTTGTTTGTCTTAATAATAGCTGCCATTCTGACTAGAGTGAGATGAAATTGCATTTCTCTAACTGCTAGTGATGATGAACATTTTTTCATATATTTATTCATTGATTGTATATCCTCTTCTGAGAAGTGTCTGATTAGGTCCTTATTGATTGGGTTACTTGTTTTTTTCATGTTTAGCTTTTTGAGTTCTTTATATACCCTAGAGATTAGTGCTCTATCTGATGTATGAGAGGTAAAGATTGTTCCCAAGATGTAGGCTTTCTATTCACCTCACAGATGGTTTCTTTTGCTGAGAAGAAACTTTTTAGTTTGAGACAATCCCATTTTTGACTCTTGATTTTAATTCTTGTGCCAAAGGAGTCTTATTAAGGAAGTTGGAGCCTAATCCCACATGATGGAGATTAGGGCCTATTTTTCCTACTATTAGATGCAGGGTCTCTTGTTGTATTCCTAGGTCCTTGATCCATTTTGAGTTGAGTTTTGTGCATGGTGAGAGATAGGGGTTTAATTTCATTTTGCTGCATATGGATTTCCAGTTTTTCCCAGCACCCTTTGTTGAAATGGCTATCTTTTCTCCAGTGCATATTTTTGTGCCTTTGTTTAGTATAAGATCATTGTAATTTTGTGGGTTAGTCTCTGTGTCCTCTATTCTGTACCATTGGTCTATCAGTCTGTCTTGGTGCCAATACCATGATGTTTTTGTTGCAATTGCTCTTTAGTATAGTTTAAGATCTGATATAGAGATGCCACCTGCTTCACTGTTCCTGCAAAGGTTTGCTTAACTATTCTAGGTCTCTAATTTTTCCAGATGAATTTCACGACTGCTTTTTCTATTTATATGAGGAATATCATTTAAATTTTAATCAGAATTGCATTAAATATGTATAATGCTTTTGGTAGTATGATAATTTTGATAATATTAATTCTGCCTATTCAAGAGCAAGGTAGATCTTTCCATCTTCTAAGGTCTTCTTTGACTTCTTTCTTTAAGGTTCTGTAATTTTTATTATTTAGATCTTTCACCTCTTTTATTAAGTTGATTACCAATTATTTTATTTTTTGAGGATATTGTAAATGGGGTAGTTTTCCTTGTTTCCCTTTCAGAGGATCTGTCACTGATATATAGAAATGCATTTTGATTTATGGGTGTTGATTTTATATCTCGCTACATTGCTGAATTCGTTTACTAGTTCTAGAAGTTTTCTGATGGACTCTTTTGGGTCTTCTAGGTGAAGAATCATGTCATCAGCAAATAGTGCCAATTTGAGTTCTTGTTTTCCTATATGTATCCCTTTAATTTCTTTCGTGTAATTGCTCTGGCGGGTGTTTCAAGAACTATGTAAAATAGAAGTGATGAAAGAGGACATCTCTGTCTTGTTCCAGTTTTTAGAGGGAATGCTTTCAATTTTTCTCCTTTTAGAATTATGGGGCTTAGCATAGATAGCCTTTATGATGTTGAGATATGTTCCTGTTATCTCTAATATTTCTTGTGTTTTGAACATAAAGAGGTGCTGTATTTTGTGAAATGCTTTTTCTGTGTTTGAGATGATCATACGATTCTTATCTTTAAGTCTATTGAAGTGATGAATTACATTTATTGATTTCCATATGTTGAACCAACCTTGCTTCTCTGGGATGAATCCCACTTGATCGTGGTGCATGACCTTTTTGATATGTATTTTATTTGCCAGAATTTCATTGAGAATTTTTACATATATGTTCATTAGATATGTGGTCTAAAGTTTTCTTTATTTGATGTGTCTTTGCCTGGTTTTGGAATCAGGGTGATATTGGCCTCATAGAATGAGTTTGGAAGTGCTCCCTCTTTTTCTAATTCCTGAAATAAATTGGAAAGTATTGGTATTAGTTCTTCCTGACAGGTGTTGTAGAACTTGGCTGTGTATCCAGCCGGTCCTGGGCTTTTCTTGGTTGGTAGATTTTTGATGGCGTCTTCTATTCCATCACTTGAAATTGATCTGTTTAAATTGTGTACATCATCCTGATTCAATTTGGGAAATTTTATGACTCTAGAAATTGGTTGATGCCTTCTATATTTTCTATTTTATTGGATTACAAGTTTTCTAAATAATTTCTAATTATCTTCTGTATTTCTGTAATGTCTGCAATGATATTTCCTTTTTCATCACATATGTTAGTAATTTGAGTTTTCTCTCTCCTTCTCTTCATTAGCATAGCTAAGGGTCTGTCAATTTTATTTTTCAAAGAACCAACTTTTTGCTGTCAATTTTTTCAATTGTTTCTTTTGTTTCAATTTCATCTCTGATTTTAATTATTCCCTGTCTTTTGCTGCTTTCGGTTTGATTTGTTCTTCTTTTTCTAGGTCTTTGAGATGTAATGTTAAGTCATTTATTTGTTGACTTTTTCTTCTTTTAAGAAATGAACTCCATGCAATGAACTTTCCTCTTAGAACTGCTTTCATAGTGTGCCAGAGATTTCGATATGTTGCCTCTGTGTTCTCATTCACCTCTAATTTTTTTTATTCTCCTCCTTGATGTCTTCTATAACCCATTGTTCATTCATTAGTAAATAATTTGTCTCCAGGTGTTGGAGAAGCTTTTATTTATTATTTTATCATTGATTTCTAACTTCATTCCATTATGATCTGATAGAATGCAGGGTAGTCTCTCTACCTTTTTCTATTTGCTAAGAGTTGCTTTGTGGCATAATATATGGTCTATTTTAGAGAAGGATCCATGTGCTGCTGAGAAGAAAATGTATTCACTCATTGAAGGATGAAATATTCTATAAATGTGAGTTAAGTCTAAGTTATTAATTATATTATTGAGTTCTATAGTTTCTTTGTTCAGCTTTTGTTTGGAAGATCAATCTAGTGATGAAAGAGGTATGTTAAAGTCACCCAAAATTATTGTGTTGTGGTCTATTTGACTCTTGACCTTGAGAAGAGTTTGTTTGATGAACATAGATGCTCCATTGTTTGGGGCATATATATGTATAATTGTTAAGTCTTGTTGGTGTATGGTTCCCTTGAGCAGTATGTAGTGACCTTCTTTATTCTTTTTCTTTGACTTTAGCTTGAAGTCTACTTTATTTGATATGAGGATGGAAACTCTTGCTCGCTTCTGCAGTCCATGTGAGTGGTATGATTTTTCCCAACCCTTCACCTTCAGTTTGTGGATGTCTTTCCTATAAGATGAGTCTCTTGGAGGCAGCATATTGTTGGGTATTTTTTTTTATCCAATCTGCTAGCCTATGTCTTTTGATTGGTGAGTTTAGGCCATTAACATTCAGGTTTATTATTGAGACATAATTTGTATTCCTAGCCATTTTTGTTATTAAATGTGACTTGGTTTCTCCTCTGAATAGATTTTCCTTCAGTGTAATACCTCCCTCTGCTGATTTTCATCAGTTTTTCATTTCCTCTTCATGGAATATTTTGCTGAGGATATTCTATAATTCAAGATTTCTAGTTGTAAATTCTTTTAACTTTTGTTTATAATGGAAGATTTTTATTTCATCACCAAATCTAAAGCTGTTTTGCTGGATATAAGATTCTTGGTTGGCATCCATTTTCTTTCAGAGTTTGATATATATTGTTCCAGGATCTCCTGGCTTTCAGAGACTGAGTTGAAAAATCTGCTGAGATACAAGTTGTTCTCTCCCTATATATGATCCGATTCCTCTCTCTTGTGGCTTTTAAGATTATCCTTATTCTGTATGCTAGGCATTTTCATTATAATGTGCTTTGGTGTAGATATGTTGTAATTTTGTACATTTGGTGTCCTATAAGCCTCTGGTATTTCATTTTCCAATTCATTCTTCATGCTTGGGAAATTTTCTGATATTATCTCATTGAAGACATTGTGCATTCTTTTGGTTTGAAACTCTGTGACTTCTTCTGTTCCAATAACTGGTCTTAGATTTGGTGTTCTATTCATGGTTTATTAATGTCTTCATTGTGTGATCAACTTTATTTTCCAGATTGTATACTTTATCTTCATTATCTGATGTTCTTTCTTCAAGTGAAATAGTCTGTTGGTTATACTTTCTATAGTTTTAAATCTGTTTATTGTATCCTTCATTTCAAGGATTTCTGGGTGTGTTTTTTTTTCCAGAGTCTCTATCTCTCTCTTGAAGTATCTTTTGCTATCTGTATTTGCTCTTTTATCTCTTTGTTAGAGTGATCAATTTTTGCCTGTATTTGCTCATTTAGGTCATTCTTTAATTCACAGATCATTTTAATTATGACCTTATGAACTCCTTCTCTAACATTTCATCAACTTTCTGTCCATGGGTTCTGTTATTATAGTGTCCTGGTTTGTTTGAGGCACTTTCCTCCCTTGTGTTTTCATGTTGTCTATGTGTCTTCCTTTCTTGCAGCATGGATCTAAGCTATTACAATTTCTTTCCTATATTCATGTGCAGATTGTACCTACCTTGTAGTACTTGTGCAGATTGTACCTACCTTGATGTTGGGCTTAATGTGGGCCTCACACTTTTTGGATGCAGCTGCTTCTAGGCTCTGTCTACTGTCAAAAGGTTAGGGGCTACTGCGTGCAGAAGGCTTTGGAGATGACTGCAGTGTGCCAAGATGGAACTGGGTTAGGCTTAAGCTCCCAGGTGGTGGGGGGTGAACTTGGACCTACCCTGGACCTGGGTCCTACACAAGTTGATGTGGGCTGATGTGGGCTGGGTCTGGTCTCCTTCAGTAGTCTGCTGGCCAGAAGAGGTGGTCCTGTGCTGGAGGCTGGGCTCCGGCAGGTGTCTGCCCCACTGGTAAAGGGGAGCACCCAAGCCTACTGTGAGTGTGAGTCCTGTGTATGCTGGTATGGGCAGATCTCAACAACTTTTTAAAATATCAATTTATCCAGGCACTGCTATGCTCTTGCTTTTATTTTTTTAAATTATATTGGGTTTAAAAATGCATAATTAGTATAAAAATTTGAAATTACAAAATAAGTTTTATCCCTCCTCCTACCAAGGATTCTACCACCTGAACATGTTTTATTTAATTCTAAACTTCTGGGACTATTTATATAAAATCCAGTAAGAGGGACCAAAATACTGCTTAAAACAAACAAAAATTTGTCTCATCAAAAATAGTTTTAATAGATGGACATCATTACCCTAAGTATATGTATGAAGACATGTAACTCTACTTTGTATACAACCAGGGACATGAAAAATTGTGCTCTATATGTGTAATATGAAATGTAATGCATTCTGCTGTCATATATAACAAATTAAAATAAGAATTAAAAATAGTTTTAATATTCTAACTGTTTTATTTTTAGTTTGTTCTGATATTTTAGTTAAATTTATTGAAATCCTTAGTGGTATTACAATTCTAACTGGTAATTGCAAAAAATTCAGAAAAAATCTGAATCATTGTATGTTTATCTTGCTTTTAGATAAATCAGGTTTACCATATTCTTATTATAGAGACAGAATATTCATTTTATTGTGCAGAATATATCTTATAAGACTTTAAAGCAGAAACTACCATTCAAAACCTTGTGATTTGTGAAATGTATAATATCACTATGGAAACAAAGGTTAAACAAATAGTATAAAATATTTTTATTAGTTTGCAGATGATAAAACAACTATGAATTATTTTTCTGAAATATTGAATGTTCATTATAAATTTATCTTTAGAAATTCTTCATTAAGTTCCCTTCATTCAAGCTGTTCTTCAAATATCTTATTTGAGTCCTTATATATATTATCAATTATGAGAAAAGAATCATCCTCTCTGGAAGGCAATGATTGTCGTATTAAATTATCCTTTAAATACTCACATAGAATTAGTATCTAAATAGATAAGATCCAGTAAGTGGCCATTAAAATCTTTTCCTGGATCTTTATTTTCAGCATCCAGTGTTTCATTGTTTCATGTGATAGGCAGAGAGAGTCTGCAAATCTTTATCAAAAACAAACAAACAAAAAAGAATCAACAGTCTGAACTTCTGGGCAAAATGAAACAAGAGGGACCAGATTTGTTGTTGTTCCTGAAACAAACAAAAAAATAACATATATCATAGAATAGTTTTCAAGACATTGGAGATCTTGCAATAAAATCTAATAAATGGAGAGGCAGAGAAAAGAGTCCAGCTTTGCAATTGCCTGAGGCTCCTGCTGTGGGGAGGAAGTGGAAACCTGACGGTGTTGGTCTCCCTGGGTTGAGGATGGAGCTGGTGATCTGAGACCAAACTAGCCAAAGTAAACAGAGGATACCTGAGATGAGATAGCTGCACAGAAAGAAAGCTATGGAGATCTGAAGATGTTCTCCTAAATTTCCAGAAGAGTACTGATGCCCTCATGTGCAAGTGCTGAAGGAAGGAAACACCTGCAACTTTCAGAACTCACAGAGCCAGCCATAATTATTCCCACCAGCCAACATGAAAGCTTCATAACTCATTGGCACTGAGTAGAGTACTCAGAAACATTTTAATTCTGTAATGGAATTTTAAATCTAAAACTTTAAAGCAAGACCTGAGTGTTTCAAAACCATTTAACTACATTCTGGGATGAAACTCAATAATATTTATACAGATACAAAAATACCAAGGACACAAAAAGGTAAAATTCATAATGACTGGCATCTCATAAAAATTTACTTGAAATGCAAAGAAGCAAGAATAAACAACCCATAAATAGGAAAAAAGCAATTAATTGAATTTTACTTATAAAACGCGAAGATTTAGTAGACAAAGACATTAAGAAAATTCTTATAACTTTATTCCTTGTGTTCAAGAATCAATAAAACACATCAAACAATTTGTGAAGCATGTATCAAATATCTGTAAGGAAGCTAAAAAATGTTTGAGTTGAAAATTCACTGGATTAAAATAATAGTAGATTAGATATTGCAAAAGAATAGTGAATTTGATGACAACAATATAGTATACCCAAAGTGGAACACAGAGAAAAGTGTATGAGAATGATTAGCAGATCATCATTGAACAGTAACACAACTTTAAACAGCCTTTATATGTCCCCAAAATGGGAGGAGCAGAAAATAATTTTTTTTAAAAAAATGGTACCTGAGGTTTTCCGAAAATTAAAACTATACAATCATAGTTTCAAGATGTCTATAAAAGTAAAGTGAAGAAATCAATCAAATTACTTAATGACAGTGAAAAGGAGAAAAATTTAAAAAAAAGCACAGAAACCAAATACTTTATGTGTAGAGGAAGAAAATAAGAATGACAGATTTTTCATGAGAAACAAGGCAAAAGAGAAGATAATTAAACAATTTAAAAATAATAAGCATGTGTGTACACACACACACGCACACACACACCACTAATAAAAATATAACAAGGAGATATATATTTCAGAAATAAGGTTGGAATTAAAGCACTTTTGGATATAACCTGAAAGAGTTCATCATTAACAAACTTAAACTGTAAGAAACATCATGCAACTCTGTTATGGCTTAGAAATGAAGTGTCCTACAAAAGCTCATGTAATATAAGAAAGTTTAGAGATAAAATGAATGGGTAATGAGGACCTTAACCTAATCAATGCATTAACCTCTGATAGGAATTAATTGGATAGCAACTCTGGGCAGGTAGATTGTGACTGGAGGTGGTGGGACCCTGGGGACATACGTTTTGGGTGTTTTGTCCTGGTTGAGTGGAGCTCCCTCTCTGCTTCCTGGTGCTATGTCCCCAGCTGCTTTCCTCTGTCACATGCTTCCACCATGATGTCCATCCTCACCTCAGGCCCTGAGGAATAAAGTTGGCCATCTATGGACTAAAATCTCTGAAACAGTGAGCTCCAAAATTAACTTTTCCTTTTTAAAATTGTTCTTGTCAGGTCTTTGATTAGAGTAGTGAAAAGTTGACTAAATCAAAGTCCTTCAGAGAGAAGAGAACAATAAAGTTTGCAAATTTGAATCTACATAACAGAAAACAGAACACCAGAAATGATAACTATGTGGCAAAATATTAAATCTCTATTTTTTATTACCTATATACATTTCTATGGCTTAGATACGGCTTGAGCGTATTCCTCAATGTTTCACACCTTGATATTTAATCCTCATTTTGAGATTAAGTGAGTGGAAACTAGAGGAGGGACCTTGAGAAGTAATTAAGATTAGATAAGGTCACCCCAGTGGAGCCTTCATTATGGAATTACTGGTGGCTTTATAAGAAAAGGGAGAATTATTGAAAGAGACACATATGCTCCCTGTCTCTTGCCATGTGATGCCCTGTACATAACAATATATTATATATTATAGAATATGCTATTTTTTAATAACAAATATATCCAAAAATGAAGTACTGAAATAGTTTGTTAAAAAATTCTCATCTGAATAATCACCTGAAAATTAATGTTTGAAATATTCAGTGTAGAACTGATTTTTTAATTTTAATCATCAACTCCTGAATGATATGTGATAGGATGCTGCCCAGAGAATCCAGACTCTTTTCCAACTATGCTCTAAAGATTCCTTCTTCTGAATATATTTAGAACCAGAATGGTGGAAGAAGGAAAGTGCATTGGTCTCCAAGGACTAATTGATCTTCCAGAGATTTCAAACCACTCTACCAAGTACCACCCTTTCTCCACAGGGCAGAGCAGCTCTATGTGAAAACAGGCTATCATGGCTTTCCTGCTAGAAAAAGCTGTTATGATTATCTTTACATCAACATTTCCATTGTTTGGCACCATACTTTTAAAAATTTTTTATTGGTATATTATGATTATACATAATAGTGGGATATACTGTAACATATATGTATATATCATAATTTGGTCAATTTCTTTTCCTAGCACCTTCTTTTTCCCTCCCTCCCTTTCCTCTATGCTACTGGTCTCCCTTCTATTTTTTATGAGCTCTAATTCCCCTCCCCCCATTTTTCTTTCTTGCTTCTTTATTGAAAGAAAACATGATCTGATCCTTGATTTCCTGAGTCTGGCTTATTTTGCTTAACATGATGTTCTCTCGTTCCATTCACTTTCCTGAAAATGACATAATTTCATTTCTCTTTATGGCTGAGTAAAATTCTGTCATCAGCACCACACTTTTGTAAGACTTTAAGTACACCAATTTTTTATTCATCTTTCATATAAAGATCTGAATAGAAAAAATACACATGCATTATCTTAAAAAATATTATAATACTTGCCACAATAAAGACCAATTTTCTCCCAAATTTCAGTCAGTTACATAGCAATTCTTAAATAAAAATTGTGGCACCTTGATTTATTCCATCCAACTTCTATAATATAAGGAGGTTTAAGAAGAAAGGCAGAATAGCTGTCTAGAAAAGATAAACAATATTAATCACCAAAGGGCTGTAAAACCAAAAACAAAAATGTATATCTAAAGACATGATAAAGGACAATGTTTACATTCAAACATAAAGAGATGAACAGAGAGTGAAGGATTTAACTAGCTTCTCACAGGTAAGGCATGGGGGAATAAGAGTAGTCAAAGAATGAAAGAAAGGAACTCATTAGAAAGTAATGAGTCTCAGAAACAGTCAATACAGGAAAATAGCTCAATAAGAAAAAAACAACACAGAAAAACAAAAATGGCTGCATCAAAAAATAAAATAAAATTAGAAATCAGAGGAATTTGAAATTGGATAGTCACTGGAGACCTCAGAGAGAAATATTCTGTAATGAAAGCCTAGAATCTCTTGTAGGAGGGACTGCAGAGAGAATGAAGGAATGTGTCCATTGAGTGTCTTTAGGTAAACCTCTCTCAGGTGTTTGAAAAGGAAAAAGGTGGAACAACAATGAGGAGGAGGTTTTAATTTTGCTGGGCTCATTTTTTTTTCTACCATGTGTGAGAACCAATGTATGCTTTGCTACACAGTGGAAACTTCATGAAGATAAAAAGACCCAAGGTACAGAAAGAAAAAAATAATAATAAAATGTAATAATCCCTTGAGATCTGGAAAAGGAAAGAAATGTCATCTTCAGCATGAATGCAAATCTTCTCCCATGCCTGATAATACAATCACTGCTACTTCTGGGGATCCTAATGGTTATAAACTCAGTCCCTTTCTGCCTATAATTCTAACAATTTGCGAGGCTAAGGCAGAAGGATTACAAGTTCGAGGCCAGCCTCAGCAACTTAGGAAGACTCAAAGCAACTTAGCCAGACCCTGTCTCAAAAATTAAAAAAAACAAAAAGTGCTGGGGATGTAGTTCAGTGGTTAAGCTTCTTGTTTCAATACCCAACACCAAAAATCAAACAAAACAAAACAAAACTTGGTCCCTATTTTTGAGGTAAGAGCAGATTATTTGAAAATTAAACATTTATTTGAGGTTTTATAAGAAAAATTATGAAATTAATTATACAATTGAATATTTACTTAGAGCATGTTAAAGGAATTATAATAAACCAAGAACTTTTTAAAGTTGATACATACCATAAACATAAAAATTCAGAAAATATCTTATTAACATCATGCTACAATTGTTGAACAAGGAAATTTTTTAAACATGATCAAAGAAATTAAAGGCAGAAAAGAAGAATAAACAAAGAAGTAGTGGAGTAAATACAATATTTCATCAATAAAATCTAATCAAACATAATTTTCTTAGATCTATCATATCATATGTAAGTCATGTATATAACCGAGTTCTCAATTACCTTTAATGAGTTTTTTTTTTCATAGTTGGGAGAATAAAATTAGGCTTCTCTTTATATTCAAAAGCATCCAGATTTGCATGACCTGGTGATAAATTTGCACTGAGTAATGAAGCTTGAGTAAATGCTATACTATTTATTATGTACCATAGGATTAATTAATTAGCAAAAAAAAAAAAAAAAGAGGGGGGTATTTAACACTAGTGTTTGAAGGAGTGTAAAATTGAATGTCATATTATGAAATGTTAGGAATCATTTTGGGGACTATAACTTTGTGTTAGAAATGGTATATTTTTCAAGCAGTCTCCCTTCTCTGTTCCATATTTCATGCCCACTTTTGATTTCTCTATATTTCCTTTCCCCCTAGCCCTTGGGCCCCCCCCCAAAAAAACCAAACAGGATGTTTTATCTACTAAAATAATTTTCATGATTCACTATTCTAAAATATATAAATATATACAAATATACCTATACACCTATATATTTTACTTTATAGATTTTACTCTAACATTTTATTACGTGACACAGGGTTTACTAAAGAAATAGAAAAGAATAAAAAGATTGTTTCTCCTTTTAAGGAAAATAAACTAAGAACTTGAAGTAACTAAGGGGACTACAAGTTTTATTTTCCATATAGCATAGTATTCCTTCCTTTTGATGATCAGACATCTTATCATTAATATCTTCCTGTGAGATTTCCTGCAACATTAATGATACCATCACAAAGCACAAGTTATTTGAAGTTCTAAGTAAAACAACTTGATTTCTTACTTAAAACAAAAGGAATTTCAAAAATTTTCCTAGGACTTTAATAAATGCTCATTTCCCTCATGGATAGATAGAATTATAGTGCCAAGAATGTATTGTCATCCAGGGGCTCAGGAGGATAAGGGCAGGAGGATGGCAAGTTCAAAGCCAACCTCAGCAACTCAGCAAGGCCCTAAGCAACTTAGTAAAACTCTGTCTCAAAATGATAAATAAAAAGGCTGGGGATGTGGCTCAGTGGTTAAGCGCTCCTGGGTTCAATCCCTGGTGTGTGTTGGGGGGGGGCATTGCCTAAAGATCTTCTCATTTAGATGTAGAATAGTGAGCAATTAAACATTTAAAATTTCATTCATAAAGGCATTGTAATTAATGGCAATGATAATTTACTTTTTTAGGGCTTAGTATAAACTCAAAATTCCTTAGCATTTTTTCTGTCAGATTCTTAAATTAATATTAAGAATATGAAAGCATTAAATTTCAGATTTGCAACTGTCCCCATATCATATACGTAAACAAATTTTGGAATAATATTCTATTGCTCAGTGGAAGTCCTGTGTATTCAAGGCTGATATTAAACTTCATGAAAGTAATTTGAAGTTAACTAATTCAATCTAAATGAGAAAAATATTAACACAATATAAAGTAAGATAAACTGATTTATTTTTAAAAGTTTAGCTGAATATTTTATTTTTCTGTTGGGAGTAAGTTTTATATACAAATGTATTTAGGACAAGACTATCTATAATGAATCATACTTGTTACCTAATTTATTTCAGCAGATCATATTTCAGCATCAAGCAGTATTAATTTACCCATGATCTCCCAGCACCTCCTGGAGTACTATTTCACACAGAATTATTGACAGTGTTTCTTCCCCCTTAGACAGCTTTAGAGGACTGCATCAGATTACCTGACGAAAATTTATTTCCTAATATTCCATCCTGCTAACTGGATATCTGAAAGGTTTTCCTTGATCATGGTTCATTATGCAAGGCCTTAGTCTCTGCCGAGCTTTCTCTTCACCTGTACTTTCAACAAGGAGCTGATTGGTTTCTCTGCTAGGTAGATGTAGCCTCTATTTCTTGTCACTGTGTATGTTGCAGCCCCTATTCTATCTTAACCTTTTCTGCACACTCAAACTTTTACATAAATTCTTGACACCCCCTTTGCTTCTCATATTCCTTTCTTACAAACATGCTTCCTTTGTTTGTCTTTGGTGCATAACAGCTGACAAAAGAGACCCAGACCTTCATGTATACTTCCTTTGTTACTTGTATGCCTTTGCACTCCATTATTATGCACTCCTTCCTCCTTTTAGGCCCATGCATCTGTCTCAATGATTCCATATGCCTTCTTGTCAGTGTCATCTAGAGACCCCTTGGATGCATACGCACATTTCACCAGTGGCTCCCCACCAACCAAATGTCATGGTTACCTGAGAATTTCAGCATGACTCATCCTGCCCCTGGGGCTGCTTGATCTCACTAACTGTGACCAATTGTCTGTTTTAGGAAAAACAGCCACACCATGACATAGCCATCCTCTGAGACTGTTTCGTACTTGCAATTCCAGGCATGAGTGTTGGGAGTTGTACCACACTCTTCTATCCTTTCATCTCTTTCATTCTCTCATTTCCCCTATATTTACTCTCTTCATTTATTCTTTTGTGTAACTCTGGATTCTCCCCTTATCTCTAATTCTATTATGCCTCTTCTACTTCTGTATACTCTAGACTTCTGTGATTCCTCTCAGAAGCTATCTCAGATATTGTAAAGCTATATCCAAAAAACTATCCCAACTTTCTACCTCCCTGCTACCTAATTTACACTTAGAAAAATCTTACTTAGCAAGGATACAGAAGCCAAAAGGAAGATTTTGAATCTAAGTTTAGCAATAATTCTTATTTTTTTCAGAGTTACATAATATTTCCATTAGGAGTTTCCTCTCCATCCACAAATAATCATGAAGTAATGCACAGTTTGTATGGATTAACTATTACTTTCTTTCTCTATTCACAGGTGAGATTTGAAAATCAGCCTACATGCTCTATATTCATTTCCTCACTTGCATTCATTATTTCAAGTCCAATGCTAATAGCACTTCTCAGTTACTATTGTTGCTTGTCACCCATTCCTAAACTTTGCATATCAAATAATTCCCTAGGTGATCCAGAGAGGTGAATCAACATAGGTCCAAAGTCACATGCCAGAGTGACAAATTTTAAACACCAAGTTTGAAGGATCTGATAAAATGATTGTAGTTAAGTTGAAGAATCTAAGATAAACGTTATAATAAGACCAACTCAGAAATGATCAAAGGTATTATCTGTCCCCCAAACTGTTGTAGGAGTACTGAGCAGGGAACTTACCAGTAATCTTTTCTCCTTCTCTCTGGTGTTTCTCTCTCTCTTGGTTTCTCTTTCCCATGTTTTTCTATGTCTGGCATTATTCTTCTTTTGATGATAAAGTATGGATGGACAGATAGATAAATAGATAGATGTCAGGGTTCTTTAGAGATGCAGAACCAATAGGTGATGAGGAGGAATGGGTTTTAAGGAATTGTCTCATGGGATTGTGGGGACTGGCAAATCAAATATCTGCAGTGTTAATAAGGAGGCTAGAAATTCCAGCAGGAGTGGTTGCAATCTTGAGCCCGAAAGCTGCTGGAGACAGAATTGCTTCCTCCCAGATGTCTTTTAATTGACTGTGTGAGATCCACTCATATTATGGGGTAATCTGCTTTACTAACAGTCTACTGATTAAAACTTCAGGATGACTTATAAGATTATTCACCATCTCCCTCCTGCTTAATCATCTTCTATTATTCTCACTATGAATCCTGTACTCAAAGCATAACACAACCAGAATTCGCCATGTTCTTTCATACCTCTGTACCCCATGTACATTTTATTTTCTCTGCTAATAACTTTACCTTCCTCACTCAGTTTTCCTAAGTCCCATTGTGAACATGGCTTCCTTCCAATCTCTCTGGGATTTCTGTAAAAATTCAGCTTTACCCTAGTCCTTCATTACATTTTGCATGTATTTCTAATTATCCTGTGATTTTGTATTTGTTTTTTTTTCTACTGGCCATACAAAACACAGGGATAACCATAGCCTTTGGATGAGTCTGACACACAGGTTCAGGTCAGGGTTGTGATATCCAGCACAGTGACTTGTTGAGAATGAATATTAAATACTTTTTAATTAAAAAACAAATGATGAAAGAAAATGAAGAACTGGTTCTTTTCGTCTAAAACAAACTTGTTTTATAGACAAACTTGTCTTATAGACTTGTAATCAAGTATTTGCCTATAAAATTACTCAGAACACTGAATTCATGTGTGAAATTAAAATCTCTGTTACCTAATATGAAGATGGTTTTATTAACAACTAACATTCCATAACATTTTACCTTTGACATTTCTAAGCCACAATATGTACTATAATGAATAAGAAGACCTTTAAAATTTGTTTACCATTCTAATGTCGCTGCTTATTATGCAGATTAAAAATGAGCTTTGGTCCTTGTGAGCTTAATTACTATAGAAGTAACAGTGACACTTAAGCTGAATGACATTTCATTACTAGCCACTGCTGCAAACTACTACACTAAAATATGAGAATCTATGGTATCTAATTTTCATAGTGGCAATGAAACAAATAATACTATTAAATTTTGTCAATGCTTTAGGTTTCTAATTAAACTAATTATAAAAAATACTAAAATAAATTTATTGATTTCTCTGGCCTGAGAAAAGCAATAATCATTACTCCATTTTTCCTTGTATATGTTCTAAAAATCCTAGTTTCATTAAAACACTATTACCAAATGGTGAAAATTAGAATGTTTGTGTATGGGGAAGGCATAGCTCATGTGAAATAATACCATATAATGACCTGTTGCTTTACCAAATATGTTGTGATACAGGTTTAATTCTTGTAATGCTAAAACTATAAACTATGAAAATGATACAGAAGTATGTGTATTAGAAAAGCTAACACTGAATGGTACTTAAATGCAAGCCAGTATTTTCCTAAGTGCTTTAAATTGATTACCTAAAATCCTTGAGAAAACTATTACTTTCTTCTTTCTTTTTTTTTTTTTTTTGGTACCAGGGATTGAACTCAGGGGCACTTAACCAGTGAGCAACATCCCCAGCCTTTTTTTGTATTTTATTTAGCACTGTGGCTTAGTGCCTTGCTAAATCGACGATGACCTTAGAAGATAGAAAGACCTCCCATGTTCATGTATAGGCAGAAGTAATATTGTCAAAAATGCCATACTATCAGAAGCAATATACAGATTCAATGCAAGCCCATCAAAATACCAATGTAATTCTTCATAGAACTAGAAAAAAACAGTCCTTAAATTATTGGAAGAATAGAGGACCCAGAATAGCCAATGGAATTCTGAGTAAGAAAAGTATCACAGTAGACATCACAATACCCAATCTCAAATTATACTACAGAGCTATAGTAACAAAACCAGGATGGTATTGGCATCAAGTAGACATGAAGACTATTGAAATAGAAGACCCATAGACAAAGTCACATACTTAGAGCCATCTGCTACTTGACAAAATTTCCAAAAATATATGGTGGAGAAAAGATAGCTTTTTTTTTTTTTTAACAAATGGTACTGGGAAAACTGAATATCTATATGCTGTGGAATGAAATTAGATCTCTTTCTTTCACCCTGCATAAATGCCAAATCAAAATGCATCTAAGTCTTAGGAATTACATCAGAAACTTTGCAACTGCTAGAAGAAAATGTAGGATCAACATTCTCCCATATAGGTGCAGATACCAACTTCCTCAACAAGACCTAAGCATCAATAAGTGGGATGCTATTAAATTAAAATCTTCTGCACAACAAAGGAACAAAGAGAGTGAAGAGAGAGCCTATAGAATGGGAGAAAAATCACTGCTGGATTCTCTTCTGACAGTGGGTTGATATCCAGAATATATAAAGAACAATAATAATAATAAAAGTAAGAAAAAACCTCAATGCCAAAACAAACAAACAAAACCACCAAATAATCTAACCAATAAATGCACAAAAGAACTAAATAGACGTTTCTCAAAAGAAGAAACACCAATATCAACAAATATTTTAAAAATTCTTGACACTCTAGCAATCAAGAAATGCAAATAAAAACTAATTATGATTTTATCTCACTCCTGTAAGAATGGCAATTTTCAAGGCTATGGATAATAATAAATTCTGGCAAGGATGTGGAGGAAAATATACACTCATACGTTGTTGTCACGACTGCAAACTTAGTAAAACCACTTTAAAAAGCAGTGTGGAAATTCCTCAAAAAACTAGGAATGGAAACACCATAAGACCCAGCTATCCCACTCCTCAGTATTTATCCAAATTGGCATAGTATAGTGATATAGCCACTATAATATTTATATTAGCACAATTCACAATAGTCAAATTATGCAACCAACCCAGATGCATGTCAATAGATGAATGGTTCAAGAGAATGTGGTATGCATACACAATGGAGTTTTACTCAGCCAGGAAGAGTGAAATAATGGCATTTTCTAGTAAATGGATGGAAATGAAGAAAATCATGCTAACTGAAATAAGTCAGATTCCGAAAATCAAGTGTTGAATTTTTCTTTCATACACAGATGCTAAAGCAAAATAAGGGAAAGAAGATAGTAGGGGAGTGGATTGGATATCATAAGGATATAGGGAAGGAAGATCAGTGGAGTAGAAGTAGTAGAATGAGAGGGAAGAAGAAAGGGAAAAGGAAAGAAATGAAATATGCAATAAATCTAATGGAATCATGCTATATACATACATGAATGTAGCAAGTGGAATATCTCCTTTATGTATATGTACAAAGTACCATTAAAAAATAAATAAAGGAATAAAAGGAAGATCAGAGTGGAGGGGAGAGAAAAGGGGGAGGGAGGAGGGTAGAAGTGGACTCAGAATAGGTATTCAAATCAAATTCCTTGTATGTATAATTATGTGAAAAGGAAACTAGATATGATATATAAACATAATATAATAAAAAATAAAACTCTAAAATTTCGTTTTTTTCAAATTACTACAATTAAATTATATTGTACCTTTGACATATGACTTATTTTATCACAACTTAAACTATTGCTTTTTCATGAATTAATAAATATTGATTATTATCCACTATCTTTAAATTTTAAATCTTTTTATGTACAGAAAACAGCAATTTTCCATTACAATATTTTTTTACTTTCTGTACTATTTTTATATATCAAATTTTATCTAGATTGTTTTCTTATTTTCTTGACTATATTAGCTCTATATTATCAGCATCTTTATCTTCACAAATTATAGTTAAAGTCTATTTGTGCTTGTCTCCTTGTTGATGTACTTTGGAAATTACTCCCCAGCAGATGATTTCATTAAACCAATATAAAAGGGCTGGGGTTGTGGCTGAGTGCTAGGGTGCTCATCTAGCACATGTGAAGCACTGAATTCAATTCTCAGGACCATATAAAAAAAATAAATAAAATAAAGGTATTGTGTCCATCTACAACTAAAAGAAATTAAAAATATATAAAAACTTTTCAAAGGAATAAGTTGAAATAGGAAAGAAAACAATGAAACAAGTTATTGAAGTATTATAGGACTTTGGTCAAAATTATAAACATTTTTCTGTATATTAGTTCTTTCAATTCAATTCAACTATGTATGAAAAATCCTCTACCTTATTGTCCAAGCAGTAATTAGTTACACAGAAAAAATTTTTTTGATAGATACCAGACTCAGTTTTGCTAAAATTTGATGGTTTTACTAAGAAAAAAATGCTTAGTCGAATTTGTATGCCTAATAATACTATTGCTTTCAAGAAGTAGAAATAAAATTAGACAGAATGTGAAGAATCTTAATGCAGAATTCTGACACATTTAGCAGATAAATTTCAACATGTGGGTAAAATAAGAAGTTTTGAAGGACAGAGTCTAATATGATTTATTATGTTCTCCAGAATTTGAGAAAACTTTGTTATAGATAATTAGTACTAAAAATAAATTATATAATTTTACTTGATAGAATTCTTAAGAGAATTGGCATTTTCTAATTCCATTGATTTCACAAGAAAATTTAAGTTCCATGTTCTTTTGTAGAATACAAAAATAAGCTTTATTTTTTTTGATCTCATATTTGAAAAATATCCTTGAAATGTTGGTAAGATTTTTTTTTTGCCAAAAGATCATCAAGAGGTATTTTGTAACTGAAGTATAACAAATAACATATTACTTTATTTAATAAAATATATTGTTAATTATCTTCAATAAATGAACATGGTTTCTCTTCTTTGTTTTTATTTTGGCCATTATTTTTCCTTATACTCCTTTTTATGTTAGCTTGAAATAGCAATGTTGCTTTTATAGATTTTGCATTTTTAAAACAAAGCATACCTATAAGGTTAACACAGGAGTTCACCTCATTTAACATGCAAAGAAGAGAAAAATCTTTTGCTATCATGTGTTAGATATTTAAATAAAATAACTTGAAACATAAAATAGCTGTTTATAGTTACTGTATTACTGTATATTTAGTCAAAATATCTAATTCATTTTGAAATGATATTGCATATGATTATAATATGTTTACATTTTTCAAAAGGAGGCAGAAGTTTTACAATACTAATAGCTTTGACTAAAACTTTTACTAATTTTTACTTTAGTGGATTTTACTTAATCCATACTATAAGGCAATTTAATACTATTGAAGTCTTAATGATAAACAAGAATAAAAACAACTGAATTAAGTGTTTAAATCCAGACTTTATATACATTAAAAAGCAAACATACCTGAGATTAGCTTGGAATTATGATTGACACATAAATCATAAAAAAAATAAAAAAAGTAGAGTTTGTAGATAAGTCTAAGAACTGCATTTTCAAATTATAATTTTTCTCTTTTAGAAACTTGAGGTTTCAATTCCCTATACAAAAAAAAAAATTCAATTCATACTTTACTGAAGCTTCTTAAAAAGAAATAGTCAAAATGTTGAAACAACATATGGAAGGAACTTCCTCAAAAATTTTGTCTAAAACTAGAAGCTACGAAAAATGACAGAATTTCTCAATAACATAGTAGAAGTTGCAGAACCAAAATTATAATAATCATAATTGAAAACAGCAGGAACCAGGAGTATTTTCAAAAAAGAGTAGACTCATTTCTTATAGGCCTTTGCATTTAAAACTAAAAATCCTTGGGAAAACAAAACAAACATAGGTAGTTTCATCAAAGGAGAAAAATGGTGGGATGCTAGGGATCTGGTGACTTGTAGAACAAGGAGGAGGTATGTTCTCTAATTTCTCTAGATTTCCTTATTTCCCCCCATATATTCAGGATAGGGTCCTGAAGAGATCTATAATCCATAATGGCCAACAGGCACAGACCAATAGAAATCCATGCAAAACCTGTTCTTCATAGTCCAAAGCTGGAAAAAGAATATCTAATAAAAGGGGATTTTTATTTTTAATTTGTTTTTTGAAACTATTTCTAGTCCAGTGCTACATCACACATATGCATATGCATCATGCCATGGTTTCATTAGGGCCAAATAGCCAGTACCTATTGGGTGATGTCTAGCTGGTGCAAGTATACAACTAATGTTCTTTGAAATAGCAAAATGCTTAAACAGAACCTCTGATAATGAGAGTGTGTCAATAGAACACTTCTGAAAGTACAAAACTAGAAAACTTTGAGAAATAAACTGAATTAAGTAGTACCTAAGATGTGATTCTGAAACAAAAAAAAAGGAAATAAGAACTAAGGAAATCTGAAAAAGTATAAAGTTTAATAATGTATGAATATTTAATTAATTTCATTAATTTTTAAGTGTACTAGACACATGTATGATATTAATAGTGGAGAAAAATGGATGTGTCCTATATAGAAATCTCTCTGTGCTACTTTTGCAATTTTTCTGTAAATTTATGTACACTTTAAAATATAATTTATTAAAAAAAAACAAATTATAGAACCAAAATATATAATACCCAAATTAAAATCGCATTTGCTTTGTTCAGTAACAGATAGAAGATGAGAGATGACAGAATCAGCAAATTTAAATATAGATTCATGTGGAATTTATTCAACCTGAAAAGCACTGAAATAACAGGCTAATAAATAAATAAAAGCCAGAATTTCATAGACAAAGATAATACTCAAAATTGAGAGAAAAGTTATAAACTGAGAAATAAATCAGAAGAAAGAATCCACAATGAAGTGTACAGAGATTAACCATTGAAAATTAGACTAGACATGATGACACACACCTGTAATCCCCGCTTTCTGGGAGGCTGAGGAAAGAGAATCACAGTTCGAGGGAGCGCAGACAACTTAAACTATTGAGACCCTGTCTTAAAATAAAATTTGAAAAAAAGGGACAGGGACATAGCTCAGAGATAAAACACTTGAGTTCTATTCCTAGGTCTTACACAAATACAAAGGGTTAAAAATTAGAAAAGAGAGGATCAGAAACAGAAGACAAAGTAGAAAAAGTTGAATATCTAACATATTTTAAATGGAAGATAAAAAGAATAAAGCAGAGTCAATGTTTAAGGCAATAATGCCTGAGGAATTTCTAAAAAAATAATAATTCTATCAATTCACAGATTCAAAGATTATTCCATATGAATTTCATGATTGCTTTCTCTATTTCTACAAGAAATGCCGTTGGGATTTTGATTGGCATTGCATTAAACCTATAGAGAACTTTTGGTAGTATCGCCATTTTGATGATGTTAGTTCTGCCTATCCATGAACAGGGTATATTTTTCCATCTTCTAAAATCTTCTTCTATTTCTCTCTTTAGGGTTCTGTAGTTTTCATTGTATAAGTCTTTCACCTCTTTTGTTAGGTTGATTCCCAAGTATTTTATTTTTTTTGAAGATATTGTGAATGGAGTGGTTGTCCTCATTTCCATTTCAGAGGATTTGTCGCTGATATACAGGAATGCCTTTGATTTATGCGTGTTGATTTTATATCCTGCCACTTTGCTGAATTCATTTATTAGCTCTAATAGTTTCTTTGTAGAGCCTTTTGGGTCTGCTAGGTATAGAATCATATCATCTGCAAATTGGTGCAGCCAATCTGGAAAGCAGTATGGAGATTTCTTGGAAAGCTGGGAATGGAGCCACCATTTGACCCAGCTATTCCCCTTCTTGGTCTATTCCCTAAAGACCTAAAAAGAGCATGCTACAGGGACACTGCTACATCGATGTTCATAGCAGCACAATTCACAATAGCAAGACTGTGGAACCAACCCAGATGCCCTTCAATAGAAGAATGGATTAAAAAAATGTGGCATTTATACACAATGGAGTATTACTCTGCATTAAATAATGACAAAATCATAGAATTTGCAGGGAAATGGATGGCACTAGAGCAGATTATGCTAAGTGAAGCTAGCCAATCCCTAAAAAACAAATGCCAAATGTCTTCTTTGATATAAGGAGAGTAACTAAGAACAGAGTAGGGACGAAGAGCATGAGAAGAAGATTAACATTAAACAGAGATGAGAGGTGGGAGGGAAAGGGAGAGAAAAGGGAAATTGCATGGAAATGGAAGGAGACCCTCAGGGTTATACAAAAGAACATACAAGAGGAAATGAGGGGAAAGGGAAAAATAATACAAGGGGGAGACATGAAGGTCAGTGGAGGGGGTAGAGAGAGAAGAGGGGAGGGGAGGGGAGGGGAGGGGGGATAGTAGAGGATAGGAAAGGTAGCAGAACACGACAGTCACTAGTATGGCAATATGTAAATCAATGGATGTGTAATTGATGTGATTCTGCAATCTGTATATGGGCTAAAAATGGGAGTTCATAACCCACTTGAAGCAAAGTGTGAAAGATGATATATCAAGAACTATGTAATGTTTTGAACAACCAACAATAAAAAAAAAAGATAAAAAAAACACACGGAATTAATTAAAAAAGAAATATATGCCCACAAGCATCATAGAAAACTTTAAAATAAAAATTCAAGAAAAGGAGAAAAATTAGAAAGTTGAAAGAATGACTTCTTTTTTAATAATTCTTTTTTAAAATTTATATATGAGAGCGGAATGCATTACAATTCTTATTACACCTATAGAGCACAATTTTTCATATCTCTGTACACAAAGTATATTCACACCATTTGCATATTTATACATGTACGTTGGATAATAATAAAGAAGGAGCATGGGAGGAATAGACAAACTCTAGATAGGACAGAGGGTTTGGAGGGCAAGGGAAAGACTGACTTTTTAACTGCAATAATGAAAAACCAGTAGATAGTGGAGTGATTTGGAAGAAAGAAACCATCAAACCATAATTCTATAATTCTCAAAGTACTTTTGAAGATTGAGTTTAAGTAAAGCCACAGTAGAAAGTACAATTTACTCAGTATGCATTAAGAAGTAATAGAAAGTCTGAAAATTCTATATTTATTAAAATAATTTTAATTAATGTAGGTAAAACATTTTACCTGAAAGAACAGTAATAGTTCAGACAATTTAATAGTCCACTTTCATAAATATACATCAAGGAAATGATTTTAATCTTAACCATTTGATGACACTATCACAACTTCAATAGCAAAACACAGTGAAAGACAACATGGGGCAGAAAAATGGAGAACCATCTCATTCATAAATATATGTGCAAAAAAATTAGAGAATCAAATTATTAAGGTATTATTTTTTTCTAAAATAGGTGTTCTGATATGAAGACCTTGACTTCATAGCACAAGTGCTATTTTGATTTATATTAAAAACCAGTTACTGTAAATCTTTGCATTAATACATTAAACATAGGCAGGAAATCATTGTTTAAAATTCAGTATCCACTTACAAGAAAATTCTTAGAAAACTAGAAATAAAAAAAAAGAAACTGTCAAAATTTAAATAATTTTGTTAATTCATCCTTAATGGTAAAATTGTGAAAATAATTCTGTATAGTGCAGGAACAAGGAAAGAGCAGTTGATTCAATGTTATATTTGATGCCTCAACCAATATATTAAAAATAATAATTAAAAGGTGTAAGGACTTGAAAGAAATAAAATTTGTAGAGGTTTTTAAATTTTTTTTGTATCAGAGTTCAATAACCACTTTTTAAATTTATCAGCCATGTAGCCTGAAGAATAAAAGCAGCCATGTACAATTCTTTAAAAAATGCTGTGTTTCAACAAAACTTTATATATAAAAACAAAGAGCAGGCTTAATTTGGTCCAGAGGCTGTAGTTTTGTTTCCGTTTGGGTACTGGGGATTCAACCCAGGGGTACTTTACCACTGAGTTATAATTCAGCCCTTTTTATTTTCATTTTGAGAAAGGTTCTCACTAAATTGCATAAGGCATTGCTCAGTTGTTGAGGTTGACCTTGAACTTGCAATCCTCCTTCCTCAGTCTCTCATATGGCTGGGATTACAGGTCTATGTCACCAAGCCCAGCTAGACTGCAGTTTTTTAACCCTGGGACCCTTGTCTCATTTATCAAGAGTTATCACAATGCTATATTAAATGTAGTTTAGTACGGACTCAAGAGTTGACCAAGAGAACAAATGTAGAATCCAGAAGCAAGCCTATACAAACACAGAAAACATAAATTGTATCTACTCTAACATTCTGAATTCAATGATGTATACTTATTATATATCAGTATTTGGATTTAATGTTACCAAGTATAGTGCAATAGTTAAAGAGCTTTTCCTGTGTAATTTCATCAAGACCTATTATGGAAAGCTACTTAAAAGTGGGCATAATACTTATATGGTAAAATGAATGCCACTCTTATATATAATTATAATGCACTCTTAAAACTTAATTAATTAAAATAAAAGAAGGCAAAAAAAGTGGGTATGAGCTGAGCAAGTTTGAGAATGCCTATAATCCCTAGTACTTGGGAGACTGGGGCAGGAGTATGGCAAGTTCAAGGCCAGACTGGACAACATAGCAAGACCTTGTCTCAAAATCAAAAGGGCTGGAGATATAGCTCAGTAATAGCACACCTGCCTCCCATGTGTGAGACTCTGGGTTAAATCCCCAATACCCTACCACATGCACACTGAATCTGAATTATGAACAGATTATGAACAGTCTGAGATATGGTGGATTATGAACAAAATTAGACATTCATAGAAAACAAGTTGACATTGTGATGGGCAATGCCAATAACATTTGCTTAATATATTGATATTGTATCTAGAATTAAGATGGATCATTTCAGAAAACCACCAAATTGGCTCTAAAATCAATCAACTATACATCACATCCCATTAATCAAACAGTCTCTCTTGACAAGGACTCTAGGCCACCTGCTTTGTGCCTTACCATCTTCAAAATGCTAAGGAAGCAGCTCTACATCAAAATCACACACCTCCATATCTGACTAACAACCTCACATCTCTGTAAAATCTTGCCCATTTCACTGGGGAGTTTCTGTTTTAGTCTACATCTTCTCTGTCTGAGTGAATTAATCACAATATATTAAATCATCTGGAGGACTACCAGAGCAATTCTATTAGAAAGGTGACCCATTAATAGTTACCTAAGAGTAGCAAATAGCATTAGTTGGAATTATCTCTTCCCAACCCCACATTCACAAATCAAATGGTATTGACATATTGTTGCAATCTGTGTTGGTACAGTTTGGTTATATGGATATTTAAATGTTTTAATACCCAACTATAAATTTTGCTTATGAATTTTAATGTCAGAATTACCATTCCTATTTTCATTGCCATGTAACAAAATTGTATAGAACTTTCTATTTCTTAAAATTTATATGAGTCTCATCTCCACTTCCAAATATTTTCATTCTTGTTTTAATCACTGCTGAATGTGTGTCCATGTGTGTCTTTTGTTTTTATAATTGAATGATAAAATATGGAGTCCTCAGTTGTATAATAAATTCCTGTGAGAATATTCATTAGATTTATAACTGAAAAATTGTGTATTGTAGTGCCTTCATGTAGGTCACTGAGGACACATGGTATGTCTGTGAATAAAAAAGAAAAATGAATATCGCTAACTTAACAAGTAGAAATGCATTTCCCTCTTCTATAAAAGTTAATTGGTGAGTGTTCTGGAGTTACAGATGGCTATGCAAAGTTGTTAGGGTCACAGACATCTTCTACATCACCAGTGTTCTATTATCAATGTGTGCCTAGAACTTGGGGTCCAAGATGCTGCAGGCCCAGGTGTCAGGATGGAGGAGGATCAAAAGAAAAGCAATAAAGGACTACATTCAACAGTGGACACATAGTAGGTGTATGTTTTTATAGATATATTGAAGATACAGTAGTAACTTAGAAATGCATTTCGTCTATTTTCTGTCTCTCCCCTCTCTCTCTCTCTCCCCCCCGCACCCCCCCACTCTCATTCAAGTTATTTCTGAAAAAGTGAAATTCTGATGCTGACCTCACTTGTTGTCAAAACTATGCTTTGAACAATGAATCAATAAATCAATCAGTGGCTTTACCTTCATTACACAAATGGTGAAACTGGCTTATCTTCCCATTGGCTCTCCTGACTTGGGAAGTTGTTTGGCATTGTGTTTCATATATGGGGAATATTTATATTCCCTTTGCTTACTGAAGTTGAAGTCACATTTGCTGCTAATAATGAGTAGCATCATTTCAGCACATGAAGAGTCATGCCAGACTTTTCTTTGGGGAGTAATTCTAACTAGTATTTTTTCAGAATCATTTATCATCCAACAGGGACTTAGACATAAATTTTGTATGTCCTTTTCCTTGCACTGGGTGTCTAAATGAGCTGAAGCAATGTCCTATTTAGAGCTAAACTTGACCACATCAATTCAGAGATTCCCAACTGGGAATGTTTAAAATATTTAAAACACAATCACCTGGAATGTTTAAAACATATGTGCAACTCATAGATAAATGAGTGATGTTCTGCCCTACAATTACCTTTGGATAGTTAACTACCTAGCACAGATATTCTGCTCTAAAAATACTCACAAAGTGGTGTATGTCTGATTTAAGTGAAGTAAGAAGGAATAATATTGCTATGTGTACTTTAATAAAATCTCAAATTATGCTCAAATACCTCCATTTCCCCAAGTTAAGAATCACTATTTCTTTTGAGAATTAGAATAGAAATAAAAGGTCTGCCCTATTAAGGTCAATAAAACACCATGAGGTAAGATATTTTCATTTACCTCCTGTCTCCATAATCTAGCATAAGGATTTTCCAAAAGCAGGCAAAGACTAAGAAGAGCATGTTCAGATAACTTGTAAAGGCAGATAAATAACTGAAAGTTTGGATAGAGACAGAATGAAGCACCTTCAAGTAAGAAGTAAACTGACTGATTTCTTAAGTGTTCAAATGTATTTGTCATTTTATGAAATTACATTATTCATTCGCTTATCTATTCTTGGCTGATGGGTTACTCATCTTCTGCCCAGAAACACAGTGGATGAAGCACATTTTATAATCATTTTTGTTTGATGTTATATTTGCTGAATGGAACATATTTGATATTTTATTTTGAAGACACTAAAGCATTACTTGGTGTTTGGGTCAGTCATCCTGTCAAATAAAGTAGTGTAATAATGTATGAAGTATTTTAAAGAAAGATCCCATCAATAAATGTAAACAAAAAAAATCAACCAGCAACAACAAAATAGTTGGAAATATTTTTTCCATGCTAATAGCTAGGATAAAGACAAAAATGTCATTTGGTATTCAGGTAGGGACCAAATTAAATTTGTGAATTACACTCTGTTTACACTCCAAACATGAATTAAAATTGTTTATTTAGCTAACAGCCTCAGCCTTGATTACATGTCATTAGTGTCCATTATAATTTCAACTGTGCTTGAATTTCATAAGCAAGCCTGCTAGAAAATTACATTCTTACGTTTCAGAGTGGGAAATAAAATTTAAAGGTATAGTTTTGTCTATTAATACCTATAATCAGATTAATCATTGCTGGAGTAATCTAAATGTTAAATTCTCTATAAATAACACAAAAATAAAAAGTAATTCTTCAAATTGCTTATCTGTACTTAAGATGCAGTTGGTATCAACAATTAGCCAACTCCACATCAATTATCTGTAGGTGTCTTGATGGTTTTAATTTTAAGTGTCTCTAAAGTTTTGGCCTTGACCACTATTGACTGATGCATTTATTCTACAGCTTATTTGCTTCTTCATTGTTTGAAGCATCTTATGCACATAAATGAACACTTAGTTATATTAATTTGTTTCTAGACTTATTTCATAATTGAATGCCAATAGAATTACTTCAGTGTTATTCATGCTATGTCTTGTAAATTGTGCAACAAGACTACTTTAGGAGTGAATACTAGGACATGTGGTTGGTCAGACAAACAATGAAGAATCTCTGCCTAAAGCTCAGCCTAAAGTTAAATGAGATTTAACTTTCTGATCCAGACTATAAGTATTAGACTCACAGGAGAGGAAAAGATTCCTATTCATCAAGAGAAAGTGATTTCCCCTCTCCCTAGAGACCTCAGAGGAGAGTCATCTAATTTTCTCTATCCTTGTGAAAAATCTAGAAACAATTTCTTTCACAGATTCTGTGGCCTCACAGAAGGTGGTCATAGGCAACATAGTCAATTTTATTGGCAGTAGGACTGGAAGTTGTTTGCTTCTGCTCTGGACATCTTTCCAACTTTCATAGTTAATCCCCATTTATTCTGCAGACCTCACATATCATCCAGAATTAGGACAAGACTTCCTTGTAATGTACTCCATAGCCCTTAGTGTTTTGTTCATAGCATCTATCAGTTTTTGGAAGTCCACTCATTTCATAGCATTCATTCATATCCATTTCCCCATATTCCATTAAGCTATAAGTTCCAAAACAAGAAATCACATCTGTTTCAACCATTGTGTGTGTGTGTGTGTGTGTGTTAATTCAGTCCCTAATACAATATTGAGAACAAAGTAGATATCAAACATTCACTTTACAAAAAATGTTGAGTAAATGAAGCAAAGACAACATCACTAGTTAGATGGATATCAAAAGGGATCTCTGAATACTTCTGAAACTCAGTCTTGAAGTACATTCCACGAAATTGTGGGAGGCTGAACCTAAATACATATTCTCCCTGCACTTGCTCAGACAAAGCAAGAAATGAAATATTGGTGAACTTGGGAATATAAAAGGATAGAATTGGGACCCTTGTATTTTTATAGGTGAGAAGTCCAAGATTTCTCCAAGGCCACATACAGTGATCTTCATTGTGGGCATTATTGTTTATTAATCAAACCTCATGAAAGAACACTAGAGCGAAAGCTCTTGTACTAGAGACAATGTTTATTTTTACAGAATCATCTTCCTACTGGGAATGCAGCTAATCTACATTTTCTAACTCCAAGGCATTTTGATCAGGGCCACGTGATTACATTCCAACCAATGGTATGTGGATTAAAGCAAGTTCAGAAAATCTTTCCTGCAACTTCCTTTCTTCTCATTCAGGGACACTCTTGCATGTCACATATGAAAGAATATACTTCAAATGCAAAGACACCTACCCCAGCACTTTCCATTTCCTCTCTCCTAGTAACCCCAACTTGGGTTCCACTGTACCTTGAGAAAAGAAGGAGAAGGAGAAGGAGAAGGAGAAGGAGAAGGAGAAGGAGAAGGAGAAGGAGAAGGAGAAGGAGAAGGAGAAGGAGAAGGAGAAGGAGGAGAAGGAGAAGGAGAAATGTACTTATGTTAAACCAGAAGAATTTGGAGCTGTTTGCTACAACAGTCAAGATCCCTGACAAGCCAAGCACTGTACTTCATTATTGCTGCCAAAATTGCAAAAATTAGGGACAGGTAGAGAGAAGTGAGATTGTTCTTCTAAAAATATTCTGAGAAAAAGTCATCAGGAAGGTATCAAAGGGAGTTGGAATGTCTCCTAATTTGGAAGGAGCTTGGAGATAAGTCTGTATAGGTTTTATTTGTAATTTCCCAGAATTTTACTCAGCACAAAGCTAGGCTTTTGCAGAATACTTAATGAATGCTTGATGAAAAAAATTCACACTAACTTCATTACATCTAATTGGAAGGTAGTGTGGCATACAGAAAACAGCATGGCTTTGGGAAGCAAAACTTTCTGAACATGAGGACTAATTTTACCATAACTCCATAGATACCTGGGTAAGAAAAGGGATTTATAAAATACTCTTATCTTTGAAAGGAGGATTATTACCACTCACCCAGTTTAAGATTATATGGATTAACATGCATATGATATGGTTCAAAGCCCAGTAAAAAAGCATGTGTTTAAAGTGTGTTAAATTGATTTTAAGCAGAAGACACAGTATTCTCAATTCACTTACAAGCTAAAATATCACCCAGGGTGTTTTTGTTTTGTTTGTAATGTTTATAACAGAAGGTAGAAAGAGATCATTTTTTATGCATAGATACAAATGTGTGGTATCAAGCTCTGCTTCAGATTATTTGATTTGATTTCTCTCAAATTCATTCTATCCTCATTTATTTGTTCCTTGGGCAAACATAGAACTCAGAATATTAATCATTTTGTCTTGTGAAGAGTTGATAGAATTGGTATGAAAGTAAAAGATAGATTAATTACCTGGTTAAATGTATAAACATTTATCAGGGCACTGAAGACATTTAGTCTTTTTAGAATTTTTTTTTTAAAATTTCATATCAATGAAAACTTAAAATGCTTACTTAAAACACTCTCTCTTAAGATAGAAACCTATTTCCTATTTTCCAACTGAAATTTTAAAGGTTAAAACTTGATATGGATAATTTGCCCTTTAGACATGTGCTAAGGTCTCTAGATGTGCATTATCGGATTTTGCAGGGACATAGTCTTGGAGTAGTAAAATGAAGGAAAGCCTAAAACTGAAAGTCGTCTAGAGAGAAGGGCCAAAAACTTTGGCATTCATTTCAAAGTTTTGTTGATGAATTTGCAAAACCTGTGTGCTTTATGAATGTGTGGCCCTCGGGAATAGCAGCAGCCAACTTTGCCATGTTTCTTCTCCCTTTTTTTCATTATACTTGACATTTCTAAGGCAGAGCTTCATTACAGACCAGCATTCAATGGCAGTAGGCTGGGGAAATGAGACTTAGAAGTAGATGTGGAGAAAGGGAATAAGGTGAACAAAAACAAGCCCCAAATTGCAACAGGGCTTTGGAAGTCCATCACTGCTATGTGATACGTCCATGTGAAATACAAGGGGCTGCCAGGGAAGGCTATTAAATATTCCAAAGCAAAGCAAACTAATTTGCTTTGATTTGTTACTCAATAATTAAAAAAAAAAAACTGTCCCTCTGGCTAACACAAACAGAAAATGTCAAAAAAGTATAAAATATAGCTCTTTTTACTATATTTTATAGTGCTTACAAATGACAACAAATAGCAAAAAAAAAGCAAGCTTTGCATAAGAAACAATAATGATGATGAAACTGTCCATATAATAGAAATGATTTTTTTCAACTGTCATTAGTATTTCTTCAAATTTCATCATAACAGTATCTTTTTAGGAAACCCATCCTGTGATAGGACACCAAGAAGAAGACAACAGACTCTACTTCTCTGGGATTGGGATGGGGTCAGGGATCTGAAATTTCTCCTCTCATTCAAGACTGAATAGGAGAAAATTCCATGTCTACCTCCAGAGTACCCATTGAACTGCCCTTTTTTTGATGAATTTATTATCATCTGGCATTAGGCTCTTAGATTTTTGTACAGTTTTGCTGTTAATAGACCAAGGGTCCCTAAATCAGATTAATTGAATTTATTATTTTGTAATAAATAGTATGACTTACTTAACCATAGCACTCAACTGACAATGGGGACAACAATTTCTTGTTAACTTATTTAGTATATTGAGAGAACAAAGGCTTGAATAAAAACAAAGGTGGCTGCAGTGTGGGAACTTGATAGTTGATTCCTGATGCACAGAAACATAAATTTCCTGTGACTGCATCCATGTCCATCTGACTCATTGTCTCTTCTCCAGTTCTTTTTTTTTTTAAATTTTTTATTGTTGGTTGTTCAAAACATTACAAATTTCTTGACATATCATATTCCACACTTTGATTCAAGTGGGTTATGAACTCCCACCTTCACCCCATACACAGATTGCAGAATCACATCAGTTACACATCCATTGATTTACATATTGCCATACTAGTGTCTGTTGTGCTCAGCTGCCTTTCCCATCTTCCACCCTCCCCCCTCCCACCTCTCCCCTCCCCTCCCCTCCTCTCTCTCTACCGCCTCCACTGTATAACCCTGAGGGTCTCCTTCCATTTCCATGCAATTTCCCTTCTCTCTCCCTTTCCCTCCCACCTCTCATCCCTGTTTAATGTTAATCTTCTTCTCCTGCTCTTCGTCCCTACTCTGATCTTAGTTACTCTCCTTATATCAAAGAAGACATTTGGCATTTGTTTTTTAGTGATTGGCTAGCTTCACTTAGCATAATCTGCTCTAATGCCATCCATTTCCCTGCAAATTCTATGATTTTGTCATTTTTTAATGCAGAGTAATACTATATTGTGTATAAATGCCACATTTTTTTTATCCATTCGTCTATTGAAGGGCATCTAGGTTGGTTCCACAGTCTTGCTATTGTGAATTGTGCTGCTATGAACATCGATGTAGCAGTGTCCCTGTAGCATGCTCTTTTTAGGTCTTTAGGGAATAGACCAAGAAGGGGAATAGCTGGGTCAAATGGTGGCTCCATTCCCAGCTTTCCAAGAAATCTCCATACTGCTTTCCAAACTGGCTGCACCAATCTGCAGTCCCACCAGCAATGTACAAGTGTACCCTTTTCCCCACATCCTCGCCAGCATTTGTTGTTGTTTGACTTCAAAATGGCTGCCAATCTTACTGGAGTGAGATGGTATCTTAGGGTGGTTTTGATTTGCATTTCTCTGACTGCTAGAGATGGTGAGCATTTTTTCATGTACTTGTTGATTGACTGTATGTCCTCCTCTGAGAAGTGTCTGTTCAGGTCCTTGGCCCATTTGTTGATTGGGTTGTTTGTTCTCTTATTGTCTAATTTTTTGAGTTCTTTGTATACTCTGGATATTAGGGCTCTATCTGAAGTGTGAGGAGTAAAGATTTGTTCCCAGGGTGTAGGCTCCCTATTTACCTCTCTTATTGTTTCTTTTGCTGAGAAAAAACTTTTTAGTTTGAGTAAGTCCCATTTGTTGATTCTAGTTATTAACTTTTGTGCTATGGGTGTCCTATAGAGGAATTTGGAGCCCGACCCCACAGTATGTAGATCGTAGCCAACTTTTTCTTCTATCAGACGGGGTGTCTCTGATTTGATATCAAGCTCCTTGATCCATTTTGAATTCACTTTTGTGCATGGTGAGAGAAAGGGATTCAGTTTCATTTTGTTGCATATGGATTTCCAGTTTTCCCAGCACCATTTGTTGAAGATACTATCCTTCCTCCATTGCATGCTTTTAGCCCCTTTATCAAATATAAGATAGTTGTAGTTTTGTGGATTGGTTTCTGTGTCCTCTATTCTGTACCATTGGTCCACCCGCCTGTTTTGGTACCAGTACCATGCTGTTTTTGTTACTATTGCTCTGTAGTATAGTTAGAAGTCTGGTATCGCTATACCGCCTGATTCACACTTCCTGCTTAGCATTGTTTTTGCTATTCTGGGTCTTTTATTTTTCCATATGAATTTCATGATTGCTTTCTCTATTTCTACAAGAAATGCCGTTGGGATTTTGATTGGCATTGCATTAAACCTATAGAGAACTTTTGGTAATATCGCCATTTGGATGATGTTAGTTCTGCCTATCCATGAACAGGGTATATTTTTCCATCTTGTAAGATCTTCTTCTATTTCTCTCTTTAGGGTTCTGTAGTTTTCATTGTATAAGTCTTTTACCTCTTTTGTTAGGTTGATTCCCAAGTATTTTATTTTTTTTGAAGATATTGTGAATGGAGTGGTTGTCCTCATTTCCATTTCAGAGGATTTGTCGCTGATATACAGGAATGCCTTTGATTTATGCGTGTTGATTTTATATCCTGCCACTTTGCTGAATTCATTTATTAGCTCTAATAGTTTCTTTGTAGAGCCTTTTGGGTCTGCTAGGTATAGAATCATATCATCTGCAAATAGTGATAATTTAAGTTCTTCTTTTCCTATTTTGATGCCTTTAATTTCTTTCGTCTGTCTAATTGCTCTGGCCAGTGTTTCGAGAACTATGTTGAACAGAAGTGGAGAGAGAGGGCATCCCTGTCTTGTTCCAGATTTTAGAGGGAATGCATTCAGTTTTTCTCCATTCAGAATGATGCTAGATTGAGGCTTAGCATAGATTGCTTTTACAATATTGAGGTATGTTCCTGTTATCCCTAGTTTTTCTAGAGTTTTGAACATACAGGGATGCTGTACTTTGTCGAATGCTTTTTCCGCATCTATCGAGATGATCATATGGTTCTTATTTTTAAGTCTATTGATGTGGTGAATAACATTTATTGATTTCCGTATATTGAACCAGCCTTGCATTCCAGGGATGAATCCTACTTGATCATGGTGCACAATTTTTTTGAAATGTTTTTGTATCCGATTCACCAGAATTTTATTGAGGATTTTTGCATCTAGGTTCATTAGAGATATTGGTCTGTAGTTTTCTTTCTTTGAAGTGTCTTTGTCTGGTTTAGGTATCAGGGTGATGTTGGCCTCATAGAATGAATTTGGAAGTTCTCCCTCTTTTTCTATTTCCTGAAGTAGCTTGAAAAGTATTGGTATTAGTTCTTCTTTAAAGGTTTTGTAAAATTCTGCTGTATACCCATCCGGTCCTGGGCTTTTCTTAGTTGGTAGTCTTTTTATGGTTTCTTCTATTTCCTCAATTGATATTGGTCTGTTTAGGTTGTCTACATCCTCCTGACTGAATCTGGGCAGATCATATGACTTAAGAAATTTATCTATGCCTTCACTATCTTATAATTTATTGGAGTATAAGGATTCAAAATAGTTTTTGATTATCTTCTGTATTTCTGAAGTGTCTGTTGTGATATTGCCTTTTTCATCCCGTATGCTAGTAATTTGAATTCTCTCTCTTCTTCTCTTCGCTAGCATCGCTAAGGGTCTGTCGATTTTGTTTATTTTTTCAAAGAACCAACTTTTAGTTTTGTCAATTTTTTCAATTGTTTCTTTTGTTTCGATTTCATTAATTTCAGCTCTGATTTTAATTATTTCTTGCCTTCTACTTCTTTTGCTGTTGTTTTGCTCTTCTTTTTCAAGGATTTTGAGATGAAGTATGAGATCGTTTATTTGTTGTTTTTTTCTTTTTTTAAGGAATGAACTCCAAGCAATGAATTTTCCTCTTAGAACTGCTTTCAATGTGTCCCATAGATTCCAATATGTTGTGTCTGTGTTTTCATTTATCTCTAAGAATTTTTTAATTTCCTCCTTGATGTCTTCTATAACCCATTGATCATTCAGTAACCTATTGTTCATTCTCCAAGTGATGTATGCTTTTTCTTTCCTTCTTTTATCGTTGATTTTCAGTTTCATTCCATTATGATCAGATAAGATGCATGGTATTATCTCTACTCCTTTATATTGTCTAAGAGTTGCCCTGTGACATAATATATGATCTATTTTTGAGAAGGATCCATGTTCTGCTGAGAAAAAAGTATAACTGCTTGATGTTGGGTGGTATACTCTATATATGTCAATTAAGTCTAGGGTATTAATTGTGTTATTGAGTTCTATAGTTTCCTTATTCAACTTTTGTTTGGAAGATCTGTCCAGTGGCGAGAGAGGTGTGTTGAAGTCTCCCATGATTATTGTATGGTGGTCTATTAGACTCTTGAACTTGAGAAGAGTTTGTTTGACGAACATAGCTGCACCATTGTTTGGGGCATATATATTTATGATGGTTATGTCTTGTTGGTGTATGGTTCCCTTAAGCAGTATATAGTGTCCCTCTTTATCCCTTTTGATGAACTTTGGCTTGAAATCTATTTTATTTGATATGAGTATGGACACTCCTGCTTGTTTCCGAAGTCCATATGAGTGATAATGTTTTTCCCAACCTTTCACCTTCAGCCTATGTATGTCTTTTATGATCAAATGCGTCTCCTGTAGGCAGCATATTGTTGGGTCTTGTTTTGTGATCCATTCTACTAGCCTATCTCTCTTAATTGGTGAGTTTAAGCCATTAACATTTAGGGTTATTATTGAGATATGGGTTGTTCTTCCAGCCATATTTGTTTATTTTTGTTACTAAACATGGTTTGTTTTCCTCTTTGATTATTTTCCCCCCCTTTACTGTCCTACCTCCCACTGTTGGTTTTCATTGTTATTTTCCATTTCCTCTTCCTGTAATGTTTTGGTGAGGATGTTTTGAAGAGATGGTTGTCTAGCTGCGAATTCTTTAAACTTTTGTTTATCGTGGAAGGTTTTAATTTCATCTTCCATCCTGAAGCTTAATTTCGCTGGATACACAATTCTTGGTTGGAACCCATTTTCTTTCAGTGTTTGAAATATGTTATTCCAGGATCTTCTAGCTTTCAGAGTCTGTGTTGAAAGATCAGCTGTTATCCTGATTGGTTTACCCGTAAATGTAATCTGCTTCCTTTCTCTTGTAGCTTTTAAAATTCTCTCCTTATTCTGTATGTTGGGCATCTTCATTATAATGTGTCTAGGTGTGGATCTCTTATGATTTTGCACATTCGGCGTCCTGTAAGCTTCTAGGATTTGGGATTCTGTCTCATTCTTCAAGTCTGGAAAGTTTTCTAGTATTATTTCATTGAATAGACTGCTCATTCCTTTGGTTTGGAGCTCTGTACCTTCCTGTATCCCAATGACTCTTAAGTTTGGTCTCTTAATGTTATCATGGGATGTTTCTTGGATGTTCTGCTCATGGTTTCTTAACAGTCTTGCTGAGCTGTCTATGTTCTTTTCCAGTTGAAATACTTTGTCTTCATTGTCTGATGTTCTATCTTCTAAGTGTTCTACTCTGCTGGTAGTATTCTCCATTGAGTTTTTAAGTTGGTTTATTGCTTCCTGCATTTCCAGGATTTCTGTTTGTTTGTTTTTTTTTAACCTCTATCTCCCTGTATAGTTGATCCTTTGCTTCCTGGATTTGTTTGCATAATTCAGTGTCGAAGTGATGTTTCATTGTCTGATTTTGCTGTCTAATGTCTTCCTTGAGACTCCAGATCATCTGAAGCATGTATATCCTGAATTCTTTATCTGACATTCCATCTGCTGCAGCTGTTACCTCTTCTAAAGTTGCGTTGACCTGCATTGCTTGTGGTCCTTTCTTTCCTTGTCTTTTCATACTGCTTGAGTATCTTTCCTGCAGGCGCGGGCGGCGGCTCTGCTCTCTCCTTATTCCAATTGGGGTGTCGTGGCTACCACGCCGGCAGGTCACTGGGCCTGTTCTGGGCACTGGCGGCGGCTCTGTTCTGCCCCTACTCCAATTGGGGTGACGAGTATACCACGCCGGCAGGCCACTGGGCCTGATCCTCCGGTCGGTTGCAAGTTTGCCTACCCTGCAGGCGCGGGCGGCGGCTCTACTCTGCCCCTACTGGTAACGTGTCTGTCGTAACGGCAGGCCACTGGGCCTGTTCCGCTGGTCGGTCGCAGATCTGCCCACCTTTCGGGCACAGGTGGCGGCTCTGCTCTGCCCCTACTCCAATTGGGGTGTCGTGACTACCCCGTCTGCAGGTCGCTGGGCCTGTTCCTGGCACGGGCGGCGACTCTGCTCTGCCCCTACTCCAATTAGGGTGGTGTGTGTACTACGCCGGCAGGCTCCTGGGCCTGATCCGCCGGTCTGTCGCAGGTCGGCCTACCTTGGAGGCGCGGGCTGCGGATCTGCCCTGCCCCTCCTACCATGCCTGCGGACCCCTGGGCCTGATCTGCAGGTTGGTCACCGGTCTGCTCACCCTGCGGGCACGGGTGGCGGTTCCGCTCCGCCCCTACTCCAATTGGGGTCACGTGGCCACCACACCGGCAGGGACTGATCCGGGCGTGGGAGAAGGATCTGCTCTGCCCCTACTCCAGTTGGGGTGACGTGTGTACCACACTGGCAGGCCACTGGGCCTGACCCGCCAGTCTGTGACAGGTCTGTTTACCTTGCAAGCGCAGGTGGCAGCTCTGCCCTGCCCCTTCTACCACGCCCATGTACCACTGGGTCGCAGGTCTGCCCACCTTGCGGGTGCAGGTGGCGGCTCCGCTCCGCCCCCTCTCCAATTGGGGTCACGCAGTCACCACGCTAGCGAGCCGCTGGGCCTGCTCCGGGCGCTGGCGGCGGCCCGGCTCCTCCCCTCTGGCTCGACGACAAATTGAGGAGACTCGGGTGTCTGTGCCTCACCCCCCCTATCAGGAGACCAACTGTTTCTGTCGCCGCTGATATTGATGAAGTTCTCTCCTCCGCCGCTTTCTGATGACATCAGATCTCTGCCATGTTGGTATCCTATGCGAATGGCAGCATTTCGTTCCCCTTGCCAGGCAACCAAAGCAACGGGTGAGTCCTGACCGGCCCTCAGCAGGACCCAGACCGAGAAGCAGTTTCCGTGGGCTCCTAGCCCTGGGCCAGGGCAGTTCCGGGAGCCGGAACTCGGCCGCTTAGTCCTTGGTGTATGCTCTGATCGGAGCAGGGTCCAAGAAGCAGCCTCCGCAGGCTCCCCAGCCCTGGGCCAGGGCGGTTCTGGGAGCCGGAACTCGGCCGCCCTGCGCTCAGTGTTCGCTCCGATAAGATCAGGTTCTAAGAAGCCCCCAGGCACTGAACCCTAGCAATCTGTCTGCAAGCCGCAGGCAAATGGCAGCATGAAATTACCTGTTCTATGGCTGAATGAGCTGCGGTCAGTCTAAAACAGGGATGGTGACGTCAGCTTTCCAACATGGTGGCTGCTGGCCTCCTCTGTGGTCTGACTGGTGTGGAGAACCGAGATGGACCGCTTCCTTCCCCCGTCTCAAACCCAGAATTCAGCCCTGAGTACGGTGCTTGCACGGCTGGCAGAAACTGCCTCTTCTCCAGTTCTTGATGGATAAATGTTGTTTATTTCTGAGTCTTCAGGCATTCATAGCTCTACCTCAACAGTTCCCAAACACTGGTTCACAGAAAAGCACCAGAATGCAATATAATAATCCATTCAGGATCTGGTTACAAACAAAAACAACAAGAACAAAATCCACACCACATCCTGGATCTACTGAATCAGAATCTCCAAATATGCAGAACTTGATTTTTTTCTTTTAATTTCCCCCAGAACACTCTTATAAGTAGTTTACTTTGGACCATTCTCCAGGCTCAAATCTCATTCCTGATATCATTTTTCACCAGGGAGTACAATGCCATTGGGTAGCTAAGTCACTGCAGCCTGTTATTGGTGATAATAAAAGATATTGACAGTTTATAGACATTTCAGTCATGGTTTACATTTTATCTTCCTCTCACATATTGCTAATCACATCATTTCTCTTTAAGAGACTAACTTCAGAATCCTTTTCCTAAGTTTACCATGGGAAGGAAGTACTGATGAAGACATTAAATCCCCCTTTTGTAGAATAAGGCAAATTATTTTTGTTGAATTTGACATTTGGGGAACTGATAACCTCTTATTATTAATAATATTGAATAATAATAATGTATTATTATATATTATTACCTCCATGATTAAATTATTATATATTACACATTACTATATGTACCATAAGTATTAGTTCATCACTTTACATTATTAGACATTTTTATTAATGTACGATTGTAAACTCTCCATGAGTTTGTTAGTTGACAATGCCAATGTTTATAATTTTTTTTTTGCACTGGAGATTGAACCCAAGGGTGCTTTACCACTAGCTACATCCCCCAACTGTTTCTATTTTGTGACAGGGTCTCACTAAGTTGCTGAGGCTGATCTCAAACTTGTGATACTCCTGCCTCAGCCTCCTGTGTTGCACCACATCTGGTTTATAATTTTTTTTAAATTCACATAGAATGTACATTGTCTTTCATAAGCCAGGTTTCTATTATGATTCATGATTTACAACACAAAAATATAGAAAAAAATCTGTAACAAAGTGATTTAGGAACATTTACATTTGTATTAAAAGAAGAAGATATCTCTGTGATTTCACAACTCAGAATTGTTGAAGAAAACTGTCAAAGATAAGTTATTATGCTTATAAATGGTCAAAGAGTTAATAGGCATCTGCATTGATCCTCTGAATATTTTAGGTGAATATTTTCCAAAGTGCATCCTATTATCTGGTCCTGTATGATACTCTCTTAAAAAGAAATATGGCAAAATACACTTCACTTCCTGGTTTGGAAATTATTTTGACATATTCACAGATTAAATGGGCTGAAAAATCAAGTCCTTAACTCAGTATTTCCTAGATACATTTGATGAAAAAATGTTTCCATATAATATCTTTTAACATCTGAGGCCCAGGGAACACTCAGTTCACATTAAGGTTTTGGAGTGCAAAATCTCATTGTTAATTATTAATCATCTTGGATAGACTTGGAGAATGGGAGTATGGAGGAGGAGAAATTTTTTATTTTATCTGTACTAAAGATTGCACCCAGGGCCTCATACATGCTGGGCAAGTGCTCAGACACTCAGCTACATAGCCAGCCCAAGGAATACTCTACTTAACAAAATAATTAAGACAGTGTGTCTTTTCCAAAATGAACTTTTTACACTGTCACATTTTGTATTGTGTTTAATGAAAGCTTAATAACTTGGTAACCAAAGAATGCATCTATAGATCCAAGATTATAGGGAGTATTTAGCTATTGTATTCACTAAAATTCTGTTATTCCTAATCAAGAAAAAAAGTTCACTTTTTGCTTTAACTACAGAGTAAAACATGGAAATTTAAAGCCTATATTTAACTTGCTAAAACATCTTTTATGAATCATAAAAAGGAATGACCACTTATATTGTAAGTTAATTCAATGAAAATGCAAATATGTTTCAAGAAAATAAGCCCAAATAATTCTTGGCAAGTTGGTTTCTTCAGATAATAATAGCATAATAATTATAAAATAATAATGCAAATAGTGTATTCACTGATCTTTATATAGTAATATATATTATGAAATACTATTTATTTCTATATAAATGATATTATCTAAGGATTAATGTAATTTAATGTTTGTTCTTTGCCCATAAATGAATTCACAAATGAAAAAACAATCCTCTGATGATCCCTTGGTCCAAATTATTGTGTATAAAAATCTGGACTGTGCCTACACTTCCTAGGATGAACAATACAAACTGGTTACATTTTTTTTAATTATATTTTACTTTTCAGAGTACTATTAACAGTCTCAACAAAATTGAGCAGAAAATAAAATGTACATATATCACCTGACCCCACAAATGTACAACCCCTTCTACTGTTAAGATCTCCCACCAAAACAATTTATTTATTTTAAACAATGAACCCTACATTGGTACATGAGTACATTATTTCCACCAAAGTCCATAGTTTACTTCAGAGTTCACTCTTTTTGTGAAATATATATATATATATATATGTTAGTTGTTGATAGAACTTTATTTTTATTTATTTATTTGTGGTACTGAGAATTAAACTCAGTGCCTCACACATGCTAGGCAAGTGCTCTACCACTGAGCACAACTCGAGCCCCTCAGAGCTTGCTTTTGGTATTGTCCACATCCTGTAGGTTTTGACAAAATTATAACAGCATGTATCTGCCATTATAGTGTCATACAGAAATAGTTTCATTCTCTAAAATTCCTCTGTGCTCCTTCTCTTCAACCCTTCTTACCTAACCTCGGGCAACCATTGGTCTTTTTATTATCTTCACAGTTTTGCCTTTTGTAGAATGTCAGATAGTTAGAACCATATAGTACATAGCTTTTTCATATTGGCTTCTTAGTAATATGTATTTAAATTTCCCCATATCCTTTCATGACTTAATAGCTTATTTCTATTTATCACTGAATAATGTTTTATTATCTGGATGTATTAAAGATTAGTTATTCATTCTCCTATGAAAGGCATCTTGGTTGCTTAATTGGTTACATTTTAAACCTTGCTATATTTCTAACAAAGAGAACAGAAAGAAATAAATAAAATTCAGTTGCTAAAGCCATCTTATTATTTTTTTACTTCTTTGGCAACAATATTCTTTTGCATTAAAAATAAGTAATAAAAAGATCATAGCTTTGTGTGAGTAGGATCAGTTAGAGCTTAATATGTACTTAGTGGATAACATGATCACACACACACACACACACAAATATAAATTTGGTGGCAAAATAATAGTTGGAAATTTATATAATACAATTATAGTCTCCAAAACATGATTACCAAAAGAAAACTTCCGACTCCTCAATTTTATTTCTGCCTTCTTAATGAGCATGCTGTGTCTCATTTGTGATTAAAGAGACACCTGAATGTTCCTTTAATAATTTAATCAAGTGATTAAGAAGTAGCCCTCTTCTAACACTTTTAGCATTCTGAGATTGATCAAAATCAATTTAGTCTGCTTACAAATTATAAGTAAAATGTTAGAATGAAATGTATTCTAAATCATGTCATATTTATACTTTAAAATATAATAACTTTAAGTTAATAAAAATTATTTTAAATTTCTACATGGTAAACAGTATGTGTGTTTATATAATTAATGGCCATTATATTTGAAATTAACATTTTTTTAACTCGGGAGAAAAGCAGATTTTTAGGGGGAAATTCACAGCTGAAGAGGGAATTATTGAGCCAGCAAAGAAATTATGGGAAAGATTGCCAAAGACAATTTCAAGGTTTCACATCAACTCCTGGGACCTTTCTGAGTTTCCCCAAAACAAAAGCTACCCCAAACAACTGCTTTGGGGCACACAGGTTCTTTCTTTAATGAAAGAACTTATGGATCCCAAAACTACTTTTGGTACCAGCTGAAATGTGGATCCTGTGAAAGATTAAGAGAGTCAAAGCAAAGCAGGAACTCCTGTGATCTCAAGTCAGTAGAACTGTACCCACATGACCAGTCAAAATTTGGGTCTTAAGAATATGCTCTTAATTCATGATCTCCATTTTGTACTTTCCTGGCTTTATTCACTTTCCTATCCCCAAATCTTTAATGAGCAACAACCATGTGCAGTACTGATGCAGCAACATCATTGCAAGTTCGTAGGGATGAATAAACCTCCTCAATGAGCCATGCATGTTATGGTAGAAAGGACCCAGTCAAAGGTGAGTAATGTGGCTGTGGGCTTCCCATTGAAGACCTCAGCTCAGATAAACATGAGAGGAAGCAGACACAACCCAATAAGTAATCAGAACACACATGAACTCATATCAAGGAAGTCTGAACCTCTGAAACCAATGAATGAGTGCGGGTATCTTATGAGATAATTGAACACAGAGAGCGCAGAGCAGTCTGAAAACCTGGACGGAGAGGTATTGAGACAGATTCCCCTCCTTCCAGTCTTGCCTGGCTTTCCATGACTCTCCCACAGGTGTTCTGCTGCCACTTGAAGCAGAGAGGCATCTGGGTGGCAGCCAGGAGGAATGTTCCTCTTTGTCTTTTAGCCACACCCAAACCCACAAGGAGAGAACTCCCAGACAGAGATGCCAACTTCAGGCACAAAGGATAATGCAGCAGATACAGAAACAAGACTCCTTCCAGGAAAATTAAAAAGAGCTGGTCAGAAAGACTGGGCCAAGATCTTTAAGGAGGCCTGGTAACTCCCAGTTCAGTTCGGAGTTAGGAAGTCACTGTTATTGACTATTAAACCATCTCTGAGTTGCCTTGTGAGATAGGATGGATGCTTAAGCACAGTCTCTTAATGTGTCACACTGACCTCCATTAAAACTGGAAAGACAACTGTGGAGCTTTTCTAAAATCATCAGCTTTTCTAAATGCATGCTTGATTCTAAAATGAGGCTGGAGCTCAACAGCATAAATTTCTCAGCTCACCCACCATCACTCTGATTGCTGCTGGACAGAATGCAACCATCTACCCTTAGCCGTGAACCTAGGATACCCCTTCAAACACCCATGGTGAACAAGCATTTCGATTCTTTCATATCCTCAGGTGTTCCTCTCATTTGGGATGGCTGGCTTACCAAATAGCAGGGCTTCTCAAATAGCACTATGTTCATCATCAGTCAAAGTGCAAACTTGGTCATCTACAAAAGAAGCCACTTCCCTTCTCAAGGGCACCTCCAGTAGTCCTGCCAATCAGCCTTTTTCTATTTGTCCACACAGGAAAGGATGACTGAGACTTACTAAACCTCTGATGTCATTGACCTCCTTCTCTCTCTTCCACCCTTCTGTGTTCCCAATCTCTCCAATCTCCTAATGCCATAGAGGTTTTCAAAGAATATTGAAGAACAATATTCTGGCAAAGAATATTGTTCCCAGAATCAGTCTTATTAATATTCTGGTTCTATCAGAGAACCAATCTCATGTGCAATTGTTTTATGTAAATTTCCTAGCTAGATACTGAATGATACCAACAAATATATAAATATACAAGCATTTATATCTAAATATACACACATACACAAATATACATACATATGTGTATACATGTATATGTAGCATGCATTTTTATAGTGTTTGTTTCAGGCAATTTTTCACATCTGAAATCTGAGATCAAATCAATTTGATTGATTCTTGGCCTAGTTTTGAGAAATATCTTCCAATACACAAATAAAATGTAACCTCTCCATAGTATCCTCACTGAATCTGAAAGAATCTACCAGCAGGATGTATGCAAAAATATGTACTTCTGGCAGATTATTTTTTAAAAGGTGGGGGCTGGGGTTGTGGCTCAGTGGTAGAGTGCTTGCCTCACATGTGTGAGGCACTGGGTTCAATTCTCAGGACCGCATATAAATAAATGAATAAAATAAAGGTCCGTCAACACTAAAAAATATTTTTTTAAAAAAATACAACTTTTTTTTTCATTTGACCTTTCATTCCAAACAACCAAAACATGAACTATTATAAAATGCATATGTTTTTCAATTCTAATAAAATGTTTTGAAGAATTCAGAGGAAGACTTCCTTTTATTTCCTTTGTATATGAATCTATAAAAACAAACACTGAAAGCAAAGTTTAAGCAAAATGAACATCTTAGGGCCACTTGCATAGCGAAAAGATTTGGAGAGACTATCTGAGACTATTCGTGAGAGGGAACCTTAGTAAAAATAGAGAGTGATTCTCTAAAGGAAATTGAAATCCTTTTATAGCCTTCCCCCTTTATACCCACTCTTCTATCCATTTCTTCCAGTCACATAGAGAAGGACTAGATCTACTTGCAGAAGAGTTTAAATGTAGAATGGAAGACTATTTTGGGTAAGAGACTAATTGTACTATATAATAATTATTCTTATAGACTAAAAGGAAGACAAGATGTATTAGAAATAGCCATCAGAACTTTCTCATGTACTCTGGGCTTGATCTTTTTGTCTCTGTATTAGCTTTAATGTTCATTCATATTTGCTCTCATTCTAAATTTATGAAATACTACATTTCTCTTTCATTTTACCAGTAGTTTTATTCTGATTATGAGGTGATGCCAGTGATTTTAATTATTTATTTATTTATTTTTATTATAAAATCTGTTCTAGGAGAGAGATTGTGGTCCCCAGATCTCTCATGACAACTAACTCCAAGTAATTGGGAGACAGGAGGAGCATGACCATTGAGATCCCAGATAAAGACTTTAGCAGGAGCCTGGAAGGCCAACAGGATTGAACCACAGCATATAAGACAGAGAAGTTCGCCCCAGAGATAGGAAACCTGAAATAAAGAGCCAGGCAAATAGACAAATCTATGTTGTCAATCTGAAATGGCAATAAATCAAAAGGAGTTTCCATCTTACAGGTCTATATAAATTGCTAGAAGATGCTTGGACTATGTTGGAAGAATGTGAGGTTACAGCCAAGATCAGTCTGGCACAGCACTATGATTAATTAACATCATTTTCATATATACCAGAAAAGAAAGTTTTAACAAAATGTGCCAAGTGTTAATGATGACTTGCTTTAAAAGGGAGGCCAACGAACCTTCAATTTTCTGTGTGAATGGGCAGAATTTCTGCCTAGATTAAAACCACAGAGAGTCTCTGTTGGGTTTCACAGCGTCCCACCTGAGAAGCCCTGTCATTTTCCTATTAGCCCACTCTCTGCTCCTTTGCATGCTGGATGTAACTTCCGTAATATTTCTTCATGTACTAACAAGTTGATGAAATATCATGTCAGCAACATCATGAATAAAAGCTCCAATCGATATGAAAATGAATTTTCTAGAAGCATGTACAGCAAGTAAAGTTTACTAATGGAACTTTGTGCTGTTCTGCAAGGACTTTTCAACACAAACAGCAGTTTGTACACTTCTAGTCATTGATCACTGATAATGGGACAAATTATCAAACAAGGATAATAAATCTGGGTGGGGGAGTAAAACTCATATCTAATGTCTGGAAAGCATGAGGTAAAGAAGGTCTTTGTGATTAAACAGAATGAAAGTTGGCATAGCAGACAAAATGTGCCATATTCATGGGGTGCCAACTAGCACCAGGACAGTCTTGTCAATATTTGATCAGGGTGGCTTAGAGATCAGATCTGGATGTAGGACACTCCAGGAACACATAAAGAAAGGAAAGATGGGTAGTGGCCTCTTAAATTATCTGACACTATGACCAGGGATCATCTCTCATAGACAATGGTGTACTGGAAGGATTAAAGTAACCAGAATTTATTGCTTGTGTCCTAAGAGGGCAAGGGAATGGGTTTCACCTAGATAGGATGGGATGGCTGAGAAATAAAAGCGAAGAAAAGTAGACTGGCGAAATGATCACAGAACACAGAAAGTTAGTATCAAAGAAGGGGCAGAGACAGGCAAAGCTGACCAGAAAGTTCCAGCTTCTAACAAAGAAATGAGCCTGTGTTTGCTTTATTTGTATCAAAAACCATCAAAGGCTTTTGATAAAAATTTCTTCACCAAAACAGGATAGAGGTGGGGGCAGGTTGGCTTCTCAGTTCCTAATGAGTTATGCCCATTGCTCATCCCTGGTGCTGCTTGGGACTTTCCTTGCAGAGCAGAGGAGTTGTTCACTCGCATCAGGCGGTCTATCTCAGTGGGACTGCCATTAGAAGTTCCCAGTGACAGAGCTACCCCATCACTGGCTGCAATGCTGAAAAAGGTCCTCAATGCATTTCATAGGTGGTTTCCTGCAAGAAATCACTATAGGTGGTCATCAAATTTGGAAAATGTAATAGATAACTGAAATATTGTAAGGCGTGCTTTTACAAGTGGGCTCCTATTTTATATGCCATCTTACAAGGAGCCTCCTTAGCTTATTCCTGCTGTACAGAATCAACTATCTATAATTTGTAATGCTGGATTAAGCTGAATCAGAATGGCTCTACTATTAGATTTATTTAAATAACAAAGTTAATCAGATGCAAATTCTCCTGTTGCTATAAAGGAAGAGTAACTGAAGGCTCCAAATATCCTTCACAGCTAACACTGAGCCATCAGAGAATGTTCTTTGTTGAAGATTCAAAACAAAGTAAAACATGAGAAATATTTAAAAGTACTTAACCTTTGAAGCTTCAGTCTTCAGAACAAAATCATCGAATTCCTGAAATATCCTTCATCAGGAATATGCACCAGAATTGGAAATACACTTTAAAATGATTTAAAGTATAATCCAATTCTCACCCCATGGGAGCTATAACCAACAAAAACCAGGAGTTGTGTGTTTGGAAATTGTATATGAAAGGATTTATGCATAATTGGAAATATACTTCCATCTTTAAAGAAACTCAGTGTGTACTGTAGACAGGTACTTTGTGACTCAGAAGCTTCTAATGTAGGGAACTTGAATAATCAGTTATATTGAGAAAAAAGAATTGGCCATCCAGTTCAGCGATATTTGGTGTCCATTCGATAAGCTGATACAAGCAAGCTGGAAAAAAAGAAAGAAAGAGGAAAGAAAAGAAAGCAATCCCACAAGAAACAAAACAACAAAGAAATAGACACACATATTGCTCAAGTTTTATTTATTTTTCATTTCATTTCATTTTTTGGTACTGGAGATTGAATCTAGGGTTGCTCTACTACTGAGATACACCATAGCCCTTTTTATTTGTATTTTGAGGCAAGGTCTACATGGCTAAAGCTGTCTTTAAACTTGTGATCCTTGTGATCCTCCTGTCTCAGCCTCCTGAGTTGCTGGGATTATAGGTGTGTGCCTCACACAGCTATAAGGCAGATTCCTCAGACTTTAGGGTGCATTTGAAATATTTGAGGACCATATTAAGAGGCAGATGCTAATTTAGTAGATCTGCTTGAGATTGAGATTCAGCATTTCTAACAGGCTCCCAGTTGATACTGATGTTGCTAGTTTGGGGAACACTCCTTGAATAACAATAACAGAAAAAAATTTTAAAAGGCAAATCAACATCATCTAGAAAAAAGTTTTTGTTGTCGTTATTTTTTTTTTAGAGTTCTCTAAAGCAACTCTAAGTCTGAATTTGCCTATACCAGTGATTTTTAAAAAATATTTTTATTAGTTGTTGATGGATCTTTATTTTCTTTATTTATTAGCAGTGCTTAGAATGGAACCCAGAGCCTCACACATGCTATGCAAGCCCTCTACAACCAAAGCCCTATCCCAGTGATTTTTAATCTTGGCTGATTATTAGAATCACCTGGTGAGCTTTCAAAACAACAGCATAGGTCATGTTCCAAACCCATTAAGTAATAATCAGTGTGTGTGTGTGTGTGTGTGTGTGTGTGTGTGTGTGTGTTACTGGAGATGGAACCCAACAGTGTTCTACATCAAGCTAAATTCACCAGCTCCTTTTTATTTTATTTTGAGATATGGTCTCACTGAACTGCCCAGGCTGGCTTCAAACTTGCTATCCTCCTGCCTCAGCCTCTCAGGTCATTGGGATTATAGGTGTGTACCAACTACCTTGAGGTAGTACCTGAAAGTGAGGAGTTGTTGAAGCTCCCAGGTGGTTTCACCATGCAGCCAAGATTGAGAACTACTAGCCTAGATGGAGTTTTAACAACTTAAGGAGCACAATTTACATTCAGCTCTTTTTAGCTTTAGATTAGTGTCCAAGTACTTGGACAGATTCCATAATCACTAAAACATCAGTCTAGGAAAATAAAGTGAAGCCCTCAGCTCTGTTTTGGTCATTTCCCACTGGGTTTCTTTGGCACCATTGTGCTGACTTTTCAGAAAGAGGTCCACAGATGCCCTGTATCTTTTTATTCAAGTGGATGCACATTGTGCACATTTTACATAGTAAAATGCCCTATTTTACTGTGTTCTTTGGGAACAAAACACATAACATTCTGAATACAAACTGCCTTTAATTGACACACATGCAGAGTGATTGATAATTCAAAATAAATCCCTTCTTCCACTTCTTTCTGAATACAGAAGCAGCTTCAAACATCCCGTAATTACAGAAAAGGAACACTTTTTATGTAACATCCATATTGACAAAGGAAAAAAAATAGTAATAGCAACTCCAGCAAAGAAAAACAAGATCAAGCTATAATTATGATACTGGTTGTCAATATTGTGATATGCAAACAATGCAGGACTTTGAGAATAAAGTTTATTTTCCACAATGAAAACCCATTATAGATATGAAACATTTTATGTAACTAATGCCTATTTCTTTATTAATATGCATGATAATTACGAAACAAAGAGGTTCTTTTTTAGTGATATCTACTAGAAAATGTTTACAGAGAAATGGCAAGTTAAAATTCCCCCTTTCAAAATTCATCCTAGCACTGATTATACAGAAGGAAATTCATGTATCTCCTCAATATTTGGTCTCTTATTTCTGCTAAATTAAAACTTCATTCATTTCTGCATCCCTGTATCCCTGTATTGAAATTATTCATTAAACGTTTACTGTGCCAGATACACTGCTTTATCTGAAAACAAAGCAGTGAGCAAAACTTAATCCATTTTCTCTCTTGTCAGATTTTAAAGCATAGAGGGAAACACATGGCTAAAAATCACAATATTAAACTTAAAATCATTCAGTGCAGCTGTGACAGATACATAAGAGAAAATTAAAAACCAGGAACACCTGTAATATGGGACTCTATAATAGGGTGTTAGCCTATTCAGGCAGTCATGGAAGATTATCCTTAAGAAGAAACACTTGAGCTGCAATCTGAAGGAGGGTCAGTTTGAATTTGACAAAAGGAAAGAAAACATTCCAAGTAGAAGGACCAACGAGGATGAAGGGGACAGCAGAAGGAAGCATGGCAGGTAGGAGGTGTGGAATGGAGCTGGTGGAGAGAGAGAGGGAGGTGTGTGAGGACAGTGTTATACCGGAAGATGCCACTGCCTGCATTTTGGATTGGGGGCATATTTCTCAAGATGACTATGGGTATTTTGATGGAAGAAGTCAAATTTACAGAAAGCACTCAAATGCAATGGGTTATGTAAAAGCACATAGTAAATGTAGCGAACTCCAATTCACAGTTCTCCATTGATATTTTTTTCAATAAATGCTTTAGAAGATTACAAGAAGTAAAACTATGAATGGTTGTAGGGATTAGACTGCCACAATATTTTTAATGTAGTAAACCTATTCTTTATTTTCCTGTTTTCTTTGTAATATTTCAAACCCTATGGCACCCCTTCTATAAATAGAAACGATGGTAATAATATTGATAAGTCTTGTAGAACAAATGGTAACGTAGGGTTGTTTATGCCTAAAAATATGTGAAAATGAAAGAAGGTTATAGGAGATAATTTTAGAATAAGAGATGTTTAGTTCCACAGTCAGCAAACTATAGCCTTTAGGCCAAATCCAGCCCATGACCTGTTTTCATAAATATTTCTGGAACAGACCCATATACATTATTCACCTATTGTGTGTCCTCCTGCATGCTCTAATCTCAGAGTTTAGAAGTTGCAATAAAAGACATTGATCCACAAAACTTTTTATAGAAAAAATTTAGTGAAACCCTGTTGCTATGATAAATGAACAGTTAGTTTGAATCTGTGCTAAAAATATCCTTTGCATGATATTTTTACAAAAATGTTAGAAACTCTTTCGGAATAAAGTTTTCAAGAAAGTAAACCAGTCTCTCCAGGACAGTGACCAACAGTTGCTGTTATCTTAGGACTCTCCTGGTTTTACTATTGAAACTCCTATGTCCTAGAAAATTAGCATGGTCGGTCACTTTAATTCTTATTCAAACTCTGGCTATGTATAGTTTCACACCAAGACTTCCATGAGAGGAGGCTGTCTTAGGCATGTTTGGAAATACAGGCTCATACCACATCTAACATAAGTGCTAATAATTAGCAAGAATTCAAGTAATGCAGTTTTATTAAATTATGAGATGAGATATAACTTTCAGATCATGTTTAAAATCTAAATCCCTCCAAATTGAATGAGGCTCTTCAGATGGTGGGGATCATACCATACCCATAAAGGTAAAATTGTTTTTAACAGAATTATTACTACTTCTACACAACTTGCCTTGAAAAATACTCATTTACAAAATCAACAGTTCAGAGATGTGTTAGAGGTGATTTTGAGGAAGACTCAAGAAGAAATGCCCACTTTCCTGACTTCCTTAAACCAACCAAACAAATGCACAGACACTATTGGGGCCCAGAGAGAAGCTGTGGGCCTGGGAGGAGTGCAGGCCTGAGTGCTTTCCCAGGGCTATGGACTGAAGTGAGAGGAAATAGAGTTATTGGAAGCAGCATTCCAGGAATATCCCCCCACATAAGGCAGATGAAGCCAGGACTCCCGGTACAGAGAAAGGATGATGGAAAGTAGAGAGAATAGACTCTTCAAAAATCATGTGCACATGTCAGGGGTGGGCCTGGGAGAGGGAGTTGCCTGAAAAAAATTTTTGAGTGCAAGTTTCAGTGAAAGATGGTAATCCAATTTCCATGGAATTAAACTTGAGTGGACCAAGAGTGCTTAAAGAAAACAGCCTCAGAGCAAACCATTATCATTTTGAGTTTGCAAAGGTGTATTTGTTCCTCTCTTTGTCAGAGCACTTTAGTTTTGGTTTTAAAGTCCTAGCAGCTTAAATACTGTCATGGTTTGAACTGTTGCCAAATGTTGTTTTCATCAGTGTGTATGATTTAAAGTAACAAGTTTACACCCACACAGGGAGATGTGTGGATAACTGTTTGGGGCACTGTACCTAGACTAAGTACCTGCCTAGAATAGCTTCTCTGTAAAGCTGCTCAGGCACAGGTCCTCACATAAAGCAAGAAACACTGCATTAAAAACGATGAGGGTGCTGGTTGTTAAATTTGCCTTAGTGCTCACTTGATGAGTATCTCATAGACCTGGGAGCTTTGGGTAATGGAACTATTGAAGTTGTTAAGCCTGTAACAGCCATTAGCTGCTCAGGGCATGGAAGACAAGGCCTCTTAAAGATTAAATTACACTTTTACTTTTTTTTTTTTAAGAGAGAATATCTTTTTTTGTAGATGGACACAACACAATGCCTTTATTTTTATGTGGTGCTGAAAATTGAACCCGAGTCCTGCCCATGTTAGGCAAGTGCTCTACTGCTGAGCCACAATCCCAGCCCTTCCTTTTGCTTTTTATCTGTAGTGAAAGAGGAACACTTTTATAGATATTTTGGGTATTTCATGGTAAAGGCCAATTTTATATTCAAAATGGACATTTAGGAAAACCAAGAGATAAATTATTCTATAGAATAGTAAGAACTTATGAAAACTACAGAATCCTAAAGAGAGAGAGAGAAGAAGATCTTAGAATATGGAAAAATGTACCCTGTTCATGGATAGGAAGAACTAACATCATCAAAATGGCGATATTACCCAAAGTTCTTTACAGGTTCAATGCGATGCCAATTAAAATCCCAATGGCATTTCTTGTAGAAATGGATAAAGCAATCATGAAATTCATATGGAAAAACAAAAGACCCAGAATAGCAAAAGCAATTCTAAGCAGGAAGTGTGAATCTGGAGGTATAGCGATACCAGAGTTCAAACTATACTACAGAGCAATAGTAACAAAAACAGCATGGTACTGGTACCAAAACGGGCAGGTTGACCAATGGTATAGAATAGAGGACACAGAAACCAATCCACAAAATTAAAACTTTCTTATATTTGATAAAGGGGCTAAAAGCATGCAATGGAGGAAGGATAGCATCTTCAACAAATGGTGCTGGGAAAATTGGAAATCCATATGCAATAAAATGAAACTGAATCCCTTTCTCTCGCCATGCACAAAAGTTAACTCAAAATGGATCAAGGAGCTAGATATCAAATCAGAGACACTGCGTCTGATAGAAGAAAAAGTTGGCTCCGATCTACATACTGTGGGGTCAGGCTCCAAATTCCTTAATAGGACGCCCATAGCCCAAGAGTTAATAACAAGAATAAATAAATGGGACTTACTTAAACTAAAAAGTTTTTTCTCAGCAAGAGAAACAATAAGAGAGGTAAATAGAGAGCCTACATCCTGGGAACAAATTTTTACCCCTCACACTTCAGATAGAGCCCTAATATCCAGAATATACAAAGAACTCAAAAAATTAAACAATAAGATAACAAATAACCCAATCAACAAATGGGCCAAGGACCTGAACAGACACTTCACAGAGGAGGACATACAATCAATCAACAAGTACATGAAAAAATGCTCACCATCTCTAGCAGTCAGAGAAATGCAAATCAAAACCACCCTAAGATACCATCTCACTCCAGTAAGATTGGCAGTCATTATGAAGTCAAACAACAATAAGTGTTGGCGAGGATGTGGGGAAAAGGGTACACTTGTACACTGCTGGTGGGACTGCAAATTGGCAAGGCCAATCTGGAAAGCAGTATGGAGATACCTGGGAAAGCTGGGAATGGATCCACCATTTGACCCAGCTATCGCCCTTCTGAGACTATTCCCTGAGGATCTTAAAAGAGCGTACTATAGGGATCCTGCCACATCAATGATCATAGCGGCACAATTCACAATAGCTAGACTGTGGAACCAACCTAGATGCCCTTCAATAGATGAATGGATAAAAAAATGTGGCATCTATACACAATGGAGTACTATGGAGCAATAAAAAATGACAAAATCAGAATTTGCAGGGAAATGGATGGCATTAGAGCAGATTATGCTAAGCGAAGCTAGCCAATCCTTAAAAAACAAATGGCAAATGTCTTCTTTGATATAAAGAGAGCAACTAAGAACAGAACAGGGAGGAAGAGCATGAGGAAAAGATTAACATTAAACAAAGACGAGTGGGGGGAGAGAAAGGGAGAGAGAAGGGAAAGCATATGGAAATGGTAGGAGACCCTCAATGTTACACAAAATTACATATAAGAGGATGTGAGGGGAAAGGAGGGGGAACAAGGGAGAGAACTGAACAACAGCAGATGAAGTAGAGAGGGATGATGGGAGGGGAGGGGAGGGGGATAGTAGGGGAAAGGAAAGGTAGCAGAATACAACAGTCACTAATATGCCATTATGTAAAAATGTGAGTGTGTAACTGATGTGATTCTGCAATTTGTATTTGGGGTAAAAATGGGAGTTCATAACCCACTTGAGTCAAATGTATGAAAGATGATATGTCATGAGCTTTGTAATGTTTTGAACAACCAATAAAAAAAAAAGAATAGTAAGAACTTGATTATGATCACTCTTGTTTCATTGTAGGTATTATTTTGAGCTTGAGTTGGGCGTGGGGATAAAAGCATTGCTTCCATACTTTGGACAAAAGCAGGGAATGAGGAGCCTAGCTCTGAGTAAGAAGAGATCTTTGGGACTTTGGCCCAATGGAATGGGGCTCCCACATTTGAGCTAAGAAGAAAGAGGGAGAAAATCCTCTTGATAGGGAAGCATGACCCATGACTAAGGAGAGTTTTAAGGGCAAAGTGATAATTAATAGCATTTATCTATTAAATATATCAAATTGTAAAAATTTCCTCTAAGAAGTAACAGGGGCATCTGGTTTAGAAATGCATGGCCCATGACTAAGTTAAAATAGTATCCTGTTTGAAACTTATTTTTCTGTTAGGTCTAAAATCCCTCACCTAATGCATAAGCTCTTAATACCTTGTTTTTACTATTTATTGAATGGTGATAGGTACATAAATTATAATTATGAAGTTCAATGAATTCTCACCCATTGAATACATCTATGCAGCCAATATCCGTATCAGAAAACATTATTTTCCAGCTTCTGTTCTTCTTTACTTCTTACATTTATGTTAAATATCAGTATTCAGTCTTAGGCATACTTGAGGGTCTTTGGTAAGACCCATGGGGGTGAAGTCCAGACATAACCACAGGCTCTGGAGAAGCTGGTGACTGCCAGAGTCATAGAAGGAGAGCCTAGAGCCATAGCAGAGATCACAGGTCAGCAAACTTGTTCTGTATAGGGATAGATAGTAAGTACTTTACAGGTCATGAGGCCCATAATTTTAAATGAATGTCAATGTCTGTGTTCTAATTAAAAAACAAGCATGCATCGGGCTATATTTTTTCAACCCTACTAACCCTTAATAGAGCCAGCAACACACATGGAATATGGGAATGTTATGTGAAAAGGACCTCAGAAATTCTTCAGGAGGGGAACCATGTGAAATCTTGAGTGTCATTTTAAGTAAAAGGCAGTTAACTCAGACCTTTCTTATCTGGTCTCCTCAAGGCAGGACAATTTTAGTCTTAGAGTTTATATTTGCTTTTTTCTACCTTTGGTCTAGTTTTTAACTTTCAAAATAATGCAGTAGTCAGCAGCAAGTTCTGGAAATGTCCAGAAGCAAGAAAGACTATTTTTGTTATATTTAGCAATATTGCTTAAGGAAAGTGCTCTGGATTTCACATGATTTTCTATATCTCAAGTACATTAAAAGCAAAGTTCTGCTCCAGTAAAATATTTCATGAAGAATGGAATTTGTGTTAGTCTTGAGAGTTTCTATATTTTGACAATTTAATGATAAGTTAAAAGTCATATGAGATGAAAATAGAGACATGATCATACAAATAGGACATATTTTCTACTTTTTAAAACCACTAGCCATTTTATTTTGTTTCTATTCAATTCTGCTTCCAGAATACTAATTTAAATTTTGAGACATGATGAAACAGTTTGTATTATTTTCAACTCACTGTGTTAGATTATTTGTGGCCTTGACAGAGAGTGTTTGAATTTCTACTATGGAAATACCAATCACAAGAGAACAAATGGCATTTCTACAGAGTTCCTGCTTAACAACAACAACAACAAAAAATGCTTACTCTTAAGACTTTTTCTATTATTCTTCCAGAAACTATGAAAATATATAGGGAATTCTGAAAATAAAATGATTTGACCAAAATCAAATAATCATTGGATATTGCCTGATATCATTTATTAACTTCCCATAAAATTAACATTTTGTGATTAACTTTTGCAACAGAAAAATTGTCCATGATTTTTTTCTTTGTTCACAAAATAGTTTAAGCATCTTGACTCCTTTTTGTCTTTTATTATTATTATTATTATTATTATTATTATTATTATTATTATTTGCCATGGCACTAAAAATCCTACTACCTTTTCCACCCACCTATAGGTCATCTTTGAAGGTTTGCTCTCATCTTAGTCTATACATTCTTCTCACTAACCTATTACCTATACTCAATTTCAAAACAACATCTTTTCTCAATCACATTATTGCAGTAGCCTCCCACCAGACTCTTGCCTCCACAATTGCTCTTGCCACAGTCCATGTGTTACATAGCAACTAGACTGCTTAAGACTCAGGCTAGATACATTATTAATCAGCTTAGAAGGCTCCCACAGTCTTCATTACCTCCATAACTTCATCTCCCATCACTTCTTTCTAGACAATCCTGCCACTTTGCTGCTCTTACGTGTTTCAAGCTTATTCCTGCTTCCTGCAGATGCCAACTTCTGCCTGAATTGTTCCCTCTTGGATTACTGCTAACGCTCTCTGATTAGGTGCATGCCTCCTTCCCACCAACCTAATCATGCTTTCTTTCATGGTCCAACATGTTCATATATATTTGTTATGTATTTCAATTCTCTTTTATATCATCTAGAATAATCTCAATAGAGGTAAGAATGTCTGTGATAGAGGGAAAAAAGGGGATAACTAGGTTGAAGAAACTGTCTTTAATTTATTAGATATAAAAGATCTTAGAGCAATTTGCAATAGTAAATTGCATAAAAATTCTGATATGTCTCAAGTATAACCCAAATACTATACATTAGAATAATGATAAGGTAAATGTAAAATAAATGATATATAAAGTTTTTCTATGGTCATTTTAGTATATTATTATCACATTATTATCAATTAACATTGAAATTTTGTGCATAGCACATTTTCAGATGGCCGTGATTGTTGTATTACTCAAAAAAGAAGTTATCTCTAACTTAAGCAATTTATGATCATTATCAGAAAAAAGGGGACAAGAGAACATATATTATCGTGCACAATAGTAGAAAATATTTTAGTTGCAGATAATTCTTTGTTTTAATTGACTATAGTTTATTACTAGCATTTGAAATTTACACCATCCTAAAAACATTAAATTCATGACTCCTCATATCCAGATATTAGGAATAAAAAATGGTGTAGTAATGTTGAAAACCAGTAGGTGGACAGTTCCTCAAACAATTATCCATGTAGCCGACATAAGATCCAGCAATGTCCTACACACAAACAAACACACACATATATGTGTGTATGTACCCCCCCCCACATACACTCAAACATAGACTAGATGTAGATAGATATCTCCAAGTGAAATAGAAATATGTTCACATTAAATCTTGTACACAAATGTGCATTGCAGCATTTTCTATAATAAGGGGAAAATGTCCTACTAATGAATAAAAATTAAAATGTGTTATATTTATGCAGTGGAATATTATTTGGTCATAAAGGGAATAAAGTACCAATGCATTGCATGTGTGAACCTTGAAAACACCATACTAAAGTAAGAAGCCAGTTACAGAAAAATCAAGACTGCATATTAAATAATTTTAAGTATATAAATTGTCCCCAGAAAGCAGATCTATAGTACATAAAGATTAATGGTGGCCCAGAACTTGGTGAAATGTAGAGGGTAAGGGAATGGCTAAGGGGTTCAGGCTTTCTTTTGGAGTAATGGAATGTTCTAAAGTTGATTATGGAAATGAATGCAAGATTATATGCATTAAATTGTACACATTATACAGTGTGCATTTTATATTGTGTGGGTATATAGTCCTGTCTAGTTCTTGAAGATAAATTCAGTCCTTGTTCCCATAGAGCTTGTGTGGGAAGGGGCTGCATACTTGTAATAAATACATACATATGTAACATATTTTAGACAGTGAAATGGGTATAGAACAAATGAATCGGGTTAATGGTAGAGAAGGTGGTAGGTGGTAGATGGATGTTTTCAGTAGACTAAAGGACTTCTCTGTAAGGGTGATATTTGAGCTGAGATCTGAGTAATGTGAAGGAGTAAAGACGAGGAGAAATCTTGGAGAAAGGTGGTTGCTCAATTATAAAGTCCCTGAGTATAAAATAAGTTTGTCCTGTTCTAACTATCACAGAAATTACTGTGAATGAAGGAAAGAAGTGAGGTTATGGATGTTGCTATAGTTTTCATCTGGAATTTTCCTAAAGGCCCTCTGTTAAAGGCTTGGTCCCCATCTTGGTGCTACTGATAGGTAGTGAAATCTTTAAGAGGTGAGACCCAGTGGGAGGTTTGGGGTCACTGGAAGCATGTCCCTGAAGGGGACCATGGAACTCTGGTCTCTTCCTCCCTCTTTTTCTACCTGGCCATAGGGTGAGCAGTTATACTCCCTCAGGCATCTGTTGCCTCTATGTCTCACTTCACCACAGGCCCCAAAGCAATGGGCCAATTGATTATGGACTGAGACATCTAAAACTGCGAACCAAAATAAACCTTTCCCTCTGTAAGCCAATTTATCACAGTTATTTGTTGTAGTCGTGGAAAGCTAACTAATATAGTTGTCACAAGCTGGGAAAAGCTGAGGAAATGATACCTTGTTAATATCAAACACTTTTATTAGATATATTCAAGAATGAAAAGTCATATTAAATACTTAACAGCATCATTTCATAGTGTGATGTTTCCACTGAATACTAAGTATTATTTGCTTCTTTAAGTTAATGTGAAAATTGTCAAAGAGCTTCGATTTTAGATGCCATTAGGGAATTGGTTTTTATAAACATATCACTCTCGAGTTGAAACAAAAATTATAATTCCATGAAAAACATTAAAGTAATAGTTTAAAAATTAAATTATCATGATTTGGCAATGTCAAGAACATTTTTGTATTCAGAATGTATTCCCTGAAATTAGTGTGCCAGGTAAGGAACTGGATGGAAAGAGAAGGCACAGCCAGATTGAATAACTTAAAGTACTTGAGGCGAAGGAAGAGTTTATGAGCGTGAAGGCCTGATTCAGCAAGACATCAAGAGTCTGTAGCAAACCAGGCTGATCACGCTAGAGTGCTGGGGACCACCATCATCTTTAAATCTGATGAGTTAGGATTGGAGACTTGTTATTGGATCCTGTAGACAGAAACACAGTCAGATTTATGTGACGGCCCCCTGCAGAACTATGATCTTCATTTAGGAATTCAGAGAGCTATTAAAGCAAGTTGGGTAAGAACTATCCTGATCTCACTCCCCTCCTTCCCACAATCTACAAGAGTTCCCCATAAAACAGTCTGGACTTGAAGCTACATTCCAAACAAGCCTGCTGATACAGTCCATAAAGTTCAGCCTCCTGGAACATAGAACAGAGGGGAGAAAGTTGACCGCTGGTTTTGAGAGAACAAATGGAGTCGTGGTATCATATGCAGCCAGTGAAATTGGAATTTTCATTATCCATTTATGATACTGAGAAAATAAATACACACAAACACACACATATATATCATATCATTGTTCATTCATCCAGACAAGCTTGCAAAATACCATTCTATAAATCACTGAAAACTGAGTACATAGCCCTTCCTTTTCAAACTGTTGGATGAACTAGTGGGAAGATCATTAACAGAAGGTTTAAAGAAAGTGTGATCAATAATGTAAATTCTATGATCATGAGAAATGTTGTTTTTCCATGTATTTTACCTATGACATGTAGGTGTCTATAGATGTACACCCATGCCTATATATTATCTATATTTATATTTACAGTGCTATGGTCTAAATGTTTTTGTGCACTCCTCCAAAATTAATGTGTTGAAATCCTGACTCTCAAGGTAATGGTGTTAAGAAGTTGAGCCTTTTGGAAGATGATCAGGTCATGAGGACAGAATCCTCATGGATGAAATTAGTGGCTTTATAAAAGTGGTCCCAGAGAGCTAGCTTGACCCTTCAAACATGTAAAGATGCAGCGAGAAAGCACCATCTATGAACTCGGAAATACACTTTTGCTGTTTATAAGCTTCTCAGTCTATGGTATTTTGTTATATAGCAGCCTGAATAGACTAAGATATTACAATCTTAATGATTTGTATAGAATTTTATAATTACTGGTCCATACTCCATAACAGTGATTACAATTTTTTTCCACCATAACATATACATATGGCATTAACATATGTACCATATGTTCTAATGGATAGACAGGTTTATAACATATTTCTTATGTTTGTACTTCATTCCAAATATTAAAGTTTTTACTCAAAAACTGATATCTGAATGTAAGAAGAAATTATATTATAATGATAATCTGGTAAATTATTCTGAATTGATTTAGTTCCACATTTTAAAAACTATTATTGGTAGTTTTTTTTTCCTGGATCACAAAGTAGAGGCACAGTCTCAACTGCTAACTGACACTAGGCTATTACTTAACACTCTGTGAGTTTGTCACCAGCAGAGTAGTACTAAAGATTACCCATCTTCTAGGCATGCAATGAGAACCTTTTGTTTCCTTGATTTCAAACTTTTTTACCAAGGTGCCAGCGTTTGAAATTAAAACACATGTTAATGTGATTATTAAACTATTCAGAAGCATAAAGTCCTGTGAAGTGTTGGACTCGACTCGAGAAAGGAAAAGTACAAGCCAGATGTTAAGATAATGGTTCCCCAGCCATTTCAGAACATCTCTGTGATATAAAACTGGTCTATGTGATATGTAAACTAAAACGTGTTTAAAGGGAAAAGAAAGTTACCTTCATATCTCCCCTTATCAAGAGCCTCACATTCATGTTCCATAATGTAAACAAAACTATTAAAATTAATATCACAATATTGTCTTGTGAATTAGAGTATCCTTGTTTTATTAAGCCATAATTCAATTATTTGTGGTATGTATTTCACTCATTCTTCATTGCCTCGTTAAAGACCATGCAGAAATATATGGAGAACATGTACAAGACATGCCAGGTTTCCCCCCTTCTGTTTCCAATTATATTATTAGTTGCAAGGATTCTATTATCTGCTTATTCCTTATGTGAAACAAAGTAGTTAAAATGAGACAATAGGTCCAAAGTGGTGGTAGAATAAATTAGCTCAATGGATTTAAGTCATCCAAATTAAGCCATTGATGTTGACATTTTCTTATTCACTTCAAAAGAGCATTTGACTTCCAGGAAGTGATAAAAAAATCTCAAGAAAATATCTTTTTAAGACACAAATTAACAATTTCTGGGCAATTACAATTTATTATGTGTGTATGTGTGAGAGACAGAGTTTACAATGAAAAACAATTAAAAACTTAAATTACATCATTGCCAGGTAAGTTTTTATTTGTGTTAACAGTACCATTTGAAATTATTGGATATAGTGATATGGGAGAAGAATCATGAAGGCTAATTGGCTATCTTCCTAGTCTTCCAAAAACATAGAAATATCTTCCTAATAAGATTTCTCAAAATAATAACATCTTTTATGACTCAAGTGTTTGGTTCTCTAGAAAATTTAGAGCATTGTTGTCTCAAATGGGATTAACTAGCTCAAAATAGATTATGGTGCCAAATTGTTAACTTCCTGGAGGGAGCAGTCCCACTTAATTTTGTCATAAATGCTGGAGGAGCAGTTCAACATGTTCAAGGTCATATGATGTTCAGAACAGGTGACCCACAATCAACAGTAACTCAGACCTCAGATAAACCTGAATTTGTCTTGTCTTTCCAGAAAATCAACATAATCAACCCAAACTCTGAACTACATGTAGTAAATATTTAATGAATAATTAGGCTTTAATTAATTTTCAGTTTTGTAATGTACTACTAAAATGTGATTTCTAAAGTTTGAAATTTGAGTCTGAATTTTTCATGAGCCCTAAAATTAAGCCATTGATGTTGACATTTTCTTGTTCACTTCAAAAGAGCTTTTGACTTCCAGGAAGTGATTAAAAAATATTTCAAGAAAATATCTTTTTTACAAATTAACAATTTTTGGGCAATTACAATTTATTAGCAAATAACAATTTAATACTTTGTCAAAATTCTTGGCATTTGAATAGTATAGCAATATATTTCACTGGTCACATAACAGTGCACATGGGATTAAATGACTTGTACCAGCTTTTATAGCTCATTTTGTAGATTTGCATCTCTATTGTTTAAAGCTACTTTGGCAACACCGCTGCCATCCTGCCAGTCACAATATTATCACATCAAAAGTTTTTTCTTCAATATTGAGTTCTGAGTATCAAGATTAACATCAATCCCCTACTGTAAATATATTTCATCAAAAATTTATTATGTTTTTAATAGCCATGCACGGTGGTGCATGCCTATAATCCCAGCAGGTCAGGAGGCTGAGGCAGAGGCAGGAGGAACATGAGTTCAAAACTAGCCTCAGCAAAAGTGAGGCACTAAGCAACTCAGTGAGACACTGTCTCTAAATAAAATACAGAATAGGGCTGGAGATGTGGCTCAGTGGTTGAGTGCCCCTGAGTTCAATTCCCCAGTACCTCACCCCCCCCAAAATCATTATGCTTTGAGCTTAATGATTATAATGTATTTGCAGTCTTCAATAACAAGCGTAAGCACACAAATATTTACCAAGCTTTACAAAGTCATATTTTATTTGCAATCACTATTTAACTTTTAAAGCTTTTAAATCTAGAAAACTTTGTTCTCTATCAGGACTTAATATGATTCTTATATTTAAAGTTCATTATAATTTCTTGTTCAAAATTTGATTCCTAGTTTATACCTTATATAATAATTATTATCTCTCACTTTGATTTAGTTTTAAAATACATTTTATTTCTTGATTGCAGAGCAACTTTTAAAAGTTTTAAATGGAAACAATGATATTTTGACCAAACTTTATTAGACTTCCAAACAAAAATAGTCTTCTTAATATGACAAATAAGAACAGTAAGACAAATGGCTCTAATTGTATTGACCCGTTCACCTAGCAGAACCATTTAAACTTGGTTGCCATGACAAATCATGCTGAGAAAGAAACAGCAGGAGAAATCTAATTTAGTGCCAATGCCAGTCAGAAGCTCCAAGTCCAGATTTTAGTGTCTTTTTCTTAGGATTGTTTTCCAGGGTCACTAGTTGTATCACCACATTTGCCCTAGAAAATTCATAACATTTTAGATCTTCCTGAACAATAATGTCCATTTCCTGTCTATCATTTAAGCAAAATAAAACACCTTAATTCCTGGACATGAACAGCAGATCATTCTGAATCTATGGAACTCTCAATGCAACATGAACAGAAAGTGAGCTACCATTTCACAGTCTTTGTTTTTCTAGACTTCCTCAGCAATATTCAATACTGCAACTCCCCCTTTAACACATTCTGTGTGGCTTAAATAATACTATGCTCCTCTTTATCATTTTCATAGACTTGTACCCAAACCTAAGACTAAATCAAAGCTCAGATTTAGCCCTCTTAACATTCAAAACTTGTCTCCATGGAACCTCTCCCCCCTCCCCTAAAGACTTTGTCATTGTCATTGATTGCTAAAATGTCATCTATAGATTAGACCATGCCTCAGAAATCCAGGACTATATATGACAATCCCAAAGTAACTTTTTAACTGGAAGAACAGTGACTCAAATCCAAACTTCTCTTCCCTTTCCCAGTTCTCTCCACCTTAAGGGACTACCACTTTCCATAGACTTGGAAATCAATGAGACATTCTGGATTTGGTTTTCCTCCTTGTGTCCAATCAAATAGTCTGTAAGGTAGCTCTTCCTCCAGAACTTATCCCGTATATTTTTTCTTCTCTTTCCTCTTTCACAATTACCACCCTTATGAAAACCATAGCAGTTCCTTCCTCATAAACTGCATCAGCTTTTTTTTTTCTCTACAGAGGTCATATTAATGAATAATTAGTATTAAAACATGCCAAATGTTCTTCTTTATGATGTTTTTATTAGTGTGAGATGATTACACACAATATTGGGGTTCATTGTGACGTATTCATATATGCACATAACATAATTTACTCCGGTTCATTCCTCAATATTTTTAATTGGCTCCCCTGTGTCTGTCTGCCTTTACTCTCTTCTAGTAAGTTTTTAACATATAGACAGAATTATCTTTAAAAATTATTTTTATGACACCATCCCCCTACCTTCTTACTAAAATATCCAATTGGCTCCCCCCTCCTTAGTTTAGAATGAAGACCAAAACACCTAGTATGATTTTTCAGGTCCTAGTGAAAATTGCCACAAAATTCTTTGCTGACACAAGGGTAAGATATCAAGATTGTGATTCTTACTTTCAACATGTTAGATTTGGGGTTATAGTTTTTACAGCCTTGAAAATTATGTTTAGGAAATGTCTGTTCTTATAAAAAATCCCAAATGTCTGCAAATTTTATTAGATACAAATACTTTGCTTTGATTCTAGCAGTTTGTTAATCAGTACTTTAATATAGATGGAAAGATTGCTTTTTTAATAAGTACAGCCACACGTCGGGTATGGATGAGTCATGTGTTTTTTCCTAAGCATGGCTTGTCAAAATAAAACAGAACTGCAATGGTTTATGGCCTTAGTTGGAAAAGAAAATAGTGGAAGTTGGAATACTTTGGGAGGAGAGCCAAGTGATTTTCAGAGGAGGGTATGTCACTATTCTAGGGTGGGAGTCAGATCATCTTAGTTTCTATTAGTAATTTGTTGTGACATCTACTAGCCACAGACTTTCTAGATCTTTTTTCCCTCCATTTTAAGGATAGAGAATCAAATCACAGGTATACAAGCATCTGTTAATTACTGAACAAACTTCAGTAGCATTTCTTTGCCCCTTTCTTATCAAGTTGGAAACTACCATTACAATTCCACCCTAGCCAGATGTAAGAGGCTCAAAAAGAGCAGTCAGAAGCAATATCTGTCAAATTTATTTTGAAAGACTCCTTCCCATATCATAGTCATGCCTACCAGGACGAATTCTGTGCTTTCCTTCCATTTCTTCTAACCCTATCTTCATTTTTTTAAAATCTTGATTTACCTATATTTAAAAATAAATGAACTGAATCATTTCTCATTTTATGACTGATTTTCTGACTTACAGTCATGTTTCCTTTGTGCCACCAACTTAGATCTGCTCCAATGATCCTATTCCGTAGGACCCTTCATGACGATGCTGGACTTTTCCAGAACCTATCCTTTCCCCCTTCCACTTTGGACCTAGGGACTTAATGTTGGAGATTAGAAAATCTTTCCACCTATTGCCATGATTTCAGGCAGTGCTCCTAACAAGCTTTGTTTTTTTTCTCCCTCACTTTTTTTTCCCCACAAATGATACATCTTTAGTGTCAAAGAAGGCTTATATGAAAGACTTTTTATTTCCTACTTAATCTGCCACTTGTGTTTTGTTTTTGATTGTTGTAAGCAGCTACAAGAATTCTACCTAAATTTCATATGTGGCAAATTTTCTGGTATTCTCCCCATAGTAATGCCACAAATTTTGCAATGAAATTTAACATTATTTTGAAGTCTATCTGCCATTATAATTCAATAATACTCACTAAAAATATGAAAAGATTCCAACTGTGCTTTCTATTCATCTAATACTGTACTAAACAGAACCAAAGTAAAATATTGTGCAATTCTTTTCTAATGTTAGAAATGGTAGTTTAAAAAGAAGGCAAGTGAATGACCAAATTTATGATACTTGTAACAGATTTGAGCTCAGATTCCGTGAAGCATGACAAATTGATAATTTTTCATCACATGGTTTTTCTATTGCAGGAATGAAACCTCTACAAAAATGTGGACATGGTCTTCTTTATTTAGTACTACATTCTCAGAAATAAGGATAGTGCTTGAGCCCTCATAAGTATTAAATATTTATCAAATTAATGAAAATCATTATAAACAAATGTATGTTTCTTAAAAGAAATTACTACAATTGTGTGAATAAATTGATAAAGACAGATACATTAACAAGATTATTTTACTAGTTTATTACAAGAAATTGAAAGTTGTTCCATTGTACTAATTATATAATAAACAGTGTCATGCTGGCAACCTGTCATACAGCGAGGTTGCTGAGAAGCAGAATTATCTCATGATGCTAGTCATCCTAAAATTTAATAAATGATCACCTAAGAAAAGAAACACTTAGTAAAGCCTAATTTTTTTGCAACTAAAACTGGCTACACATATGTGTGCACGCGTGCACACACACACGCGCGCTTGCACACACATACACTCACAAAAACCTACAGCTCTCGTGGTCCCCATAAATTCTGGCAATATTTTTATTTAACAGAGTAAGAAAGTTGATGTCTAAGATGTAATATATTTTCCCATTTGAAATGCCTAAGATAGATAATACCTGAATCCACTTCACTGACTTCACTTTCAGTATTTTTTTTTACCTTGGAAAAATCATGTAATAAAAATTTAGAAAGAAATCAATAAAACTATGACAATACTAATGTCTAGTAGTCATTTGAGTCAAACTAGATTGTTAAGGTCTTTTTGAAAAATTGGATTTGTCTTAAGACCTTAGATAGGACAAATAAATTGCTTGTTTTCCTCTTTAAGAGGAGACTCTTCCAAACTCTAGCTTATAAAATAAAATATATAATTTCTATGAACTGAAGTTTCCATGAGTAGTTTTCAAATATTTATGATCACCAAACCATCTAAGGCTTCAAAAGAAAAACAACAACCAAACAACAGCACAAAACAAAAACAAAAGAAAGACGCCCTCCTGGACTCCATTGATTAGAGATTCTGATTTACTATCTGCCAATTTAGAACCAGAATCGATGATTTGGATAATCGGCTATGTTTGGAATAATGGTCAAGAATATTGCTTATTTCTTAAAACTAAAATAGAGAAGCATACTCATGATATGAACTCTACTTATGAAAACATGAAAGATTATGGTAGGTGTTGAAAAGTACCTGTGTTTTATGAGACGGAGTGCTTTCTAAATTGAAATTTCTTTCTGCTCTTTGGTGATCTCTATCTTCAATGATATATTTTGAGCAAACTCTGCCCATTTATGGGCCTTTTCATCCATTGTTCACTTTTCCAAAGTGGTCCCTAACCTGTGTCTGAAAATTCTAACAACAGTTTCATTTTAGTCACTATATAAGGTGAAAGAGAGGTGGGGGAAGAACAGAAGAAACAAAGGGTTAGCAAATTGGCTTGTTCTTTGGAGATTTTACCAATGTCTAAGCTATCTTCATTCATTTCCAGCAACCCATAAGGCAACATTTTTTTTTTCTTATTATATACCTCTTCTTTCTCTGTCATCTTTGTGCACATTTTCCTTGTCTTAATCTAATTGCTACTTTTTAGCTTCATATATATTCCTTCTCTTCAATAGCAGAATAATCTTAGTTATAAACAACAGAGGCCATTCTGAAAAGCTTAAGTAAAAATTAAAATATTAAATGATTTTCATTAGGTCTCAGAATCTAGGGATAGCCAGAAATTAGGCTAAGTTTGACCTAGAGGTTCCACAGTGAGGGAGAAACAGAAAGAGGAGAGTGAGAAGTGCTTTACTAGTAAAAATGGAGAGGGAGTGATAAACAAATGTCGCTCCCTGGGTATGAGGGTTCCTAGCCCTTTCATGTAACTCTGACCCAAGATGGTCATCATTCAGGTATACAGCTTACCCTACCTCTGCCGTTGGAATAATAGGAGATTCTTCTCCAAACAGAGCCTGTACATAGCCTGCAACTAGGACACTAAATAAATAGAAAGTGGATCAGGCAAATAAGAATATCTAAGTATATATGTTATTAAAGTTGAATTTGGAAGGAAAGAAATGTAGGTGAGAAAAACAAATGTCTACATCATTTTTATTTTCAGTAACATACTATCATAAGAAATAGAAGCCTTAATATATTTTACAAAGGTATAAAGAGAAACAATAATAATAACAAATCTTAAAATTGTTAGGAAGAAAACACACCAAAAATTCAAATGAAAACTATAATGAAATTTTATTATAGTTACATACTGTTAGACAACAACTTTCAGGATGCATTTTAGTTAAACAGATTTTAAACAGAGTGTACAATTTTAAAACATTACTGTTTTTCAAACAGCATATGAACATTTTTGTAGATGCAAAGAATGTTTTTATAAACACATACAAGTAATTGATAATGGAGAATCTCTGAGTGAAAGTCTACAAAGTTATTTTTTTCTTTAATTTGGTTCCAATGGCATGAGTTCTAATATGCATGTGTTAACTTTTTAAAAATTTTTAAGTTAATGAAAACTTATTTTGTTTTACAGACTAGGCTCTTTCCTTCTGGTCAGCTTTCTTTCTTCTCTCTCTCACCTCTGTGTTGATGTCCAGGTAGTCTTTTGCCCCACCATCTGTGTCTGACAATTTATTATACTGCAGGATTCAAGCATACCTTATATTAGCTCTTTTATAACACATATTACATGATTTCATGTTGTCAATAAAAAGGATTGTTTCCCTCAGTAGACCATGAGTTATTTAAAGATGGAAATATATTCATTTGGGGGGAGGGATCTCTCAAAACTTATCACATAGCTTCATTTTATATTGCCTCACATTTTACCATCCATTCCCCCAAACCACATGTGCCTAAGAAATACTCATTTGCCTGGATGTGTGAGCATTTTAGGGATGCTCTCCAATTCAGCTTCCCATTAGTTCTCCTAAATTTTCCTGTTCTTTATTGTTACTGTAATTTGCTTACAGTGTAATTTATACACAGTAAAGTTAACCCCTTTTGGTGTACAATTCTATGAGGTTTTTTCCAAATGCTTACAATCACAAAAACACCACCACCAACAGCAAATATGTAGAATATCATCATTGACCCCTGAGAACCCCATACAGTCATTATAGTCAAGATGTTCCTCCATTCCTAATCCCTGATACTTACTGTACTTTTAGTTTTCTGTACCTTTAGTTTCACCTTCTATAGAATATCTTTAAAATGGTATACAGACAAAGTGTGCAGGTTTTATTCATTGAGGAAACACATATTTGAGATTCATTGATGTTCTTACAAATACAAGAAATTCATTCTTTTTTATTTCTAAATAATATTCACTCTCATGAATATACTACATTTTGTTTACCCATTCATCTATTCAAGGATATTGGCTTGTTTCCAGTTGGGGGTTGTTATGAATAAAACTTTAATGTACAGATTTACTTGTAAGTGTATGTTATCATTTCTCTTTGGCAACCACTCAAGAGTGGGATTGTTCAGTTCAGTGGTAAATGTATGTCTTAACTAGAAAAGAAACTGACCACAGATTTTCCAAGTAGTTGAATCATTTTTCATTTTCAACAACAACAAAAAAATAGGGGTTTCAGTTGCTCTTCATTCTCTTCAACACATTGTCAGATTTCAAAAACCATTCTAGTGGGTGTGTCTCATTATGATTTTAATTTATATTTACCCAATGGACAAAGATGTTGAGTATGTATCATTTAATTGTTTATTTGCCAACCCTATACTTTTTCAGTAAAATCTCTTGCACATTTTTTATATTGCATTTTTAAAAATCAAGTTTTGAGAGTCCTTTATGTATTCTAGATACAGACAGACTTTTATTCCACATGGAATATTTAAATAATTTCTTCTAATATGTGGTTTGTTTTCTATTCTCTTAGCATTGTCCTTATGAATGAGGAACTTTTTTTAGCCATTTTATGAGGGTAGATCTGATGGTGATGATTTTTTTTCCTCCTTTGTATGTCTAAAAACAGTTTTTTATTTTACCTTTCTTAATGAAAGATACATTTACAGAAGTAAAATTCTAGGGGGACAGTTTTATCTTTCAGTAATTAAGAATGCCAGTAGACATCCTCATTTGTACTGTTTCTGGTGAGTTTTCTGTTGTCGTCATTTTTCCTCTTTTCCACATACTGTGCTGTTTATCTATGGCTGCATCTGAGACTGTCTTTACAACTTACTACATTTGCCTTGGTGTAGTTTCCTTCATGTTTCTTGTGGTTGAGATTTCTTGAACTTCCTAGATCTCCGAGTTTAGGCTTAACATCAAATTTGGAAAATTATCAGCCATTACTCTCACCTTCTTTTAGATGATCCAATTTACATAAGTCAAGTCACATAAAATTGTCTGAGAGACCATTAGTGAAAAAATTTTTAAAAAATCTATTTTACTTTGATGTTTCATTTTCTTTCTATTTCTACATCCTCAAGTTCACTTGATCTTTGTGTGTGTGTGTGTGTGTGTGTGTGTGTGTGTGTGATGTCTAAACTGTCATCCTTTTTAATGAATTGTTTTTTTTTTATACAATATATTTCTTATCTGTTGAATTCTGTTTGGGGTCTTTTTAATATTTTGTGTTTCCTTAAATGCAAAGCACTTTAATGGCCTTGTCTCCTAATTATAATTTTGGCTTCATTCTTGGGTAGGTTTTAATCAATTTATTTTCTCAACATTATTGGTTATATTTTTTTGCTTCTTTTCATGATGATTTTACTGTATGACATGCATGGTGGGTTTTATGTTCCTTATTTTGGGGGCATTTTTCTTTTCATATAAATGTTCTTATGCTTTTGAGATGTGGTTAAGTTACTTGGAAAATTCATTTTGGGGTCTCGGTTTTTAGTTTTGTTAAGCAGCCTGTACCCATGCTCCATCTAGGGCAAATTAATCACCACTAATGAGACAAAACTGAGAACTTTCTGTTAACTCTAACCAAATGCATGTTGAATCGTGAGAATTTTTTGAGTCTGGCTGGGAGGACAGACATTATTTCGGTTCCTACATGAGGACCAGGTGATTCGTTCCCCCACATCTTAGAAAGAATATTCACATACATGTACTTATCTACATAATCAAATAGAATTGTATGAATCTTGAGGTCTGTTTTTGTGATGATCTTTTCTCTCTAGTACTCTTTTTTATGGAATCTGTCCTTTAGATCTCCTCAAATTCTCAGCTTCAAAGTCTGCTGAAGTACACATGAATGCCTTTTCTCTTCTTCAGCCAGGAAATTCTTTCCAAGGAGTATATGAGACAAAGAAAGGGCTTATATGATCATTTCCTGTTTCAAGGACAAGTTACCTGAAACCAGACATCCCGACTACCATTTCATAAAATTCTTCTATTTTTGATTGGCTGGTTTTGTATTGTTTCAGGCAAGAAGGTAAATCTAATCTCTGTTACTCTTTTTTAGCAAGCAGCAAAAATCACCTTACAACTATCTTTGGAATATATAAAATTTTAAAAAATTAAATATTAAAATTAACTTTTGTATTGGGCTGGGATATGGCTCAAGCGGTAGCGCGCTCGCCTGGCATGCGTGCGGCCCGGGTTCGATCCTCAGCACCACATACAAACAAAGATGTTGTGTCAGCCGATAACTAAAAAATGAATATTAAAATTATTTCTCTCTCTCTCTCTCCCTTTCTCACTCTCTCTTTAAAAAAAAAAAACTTTTGTATAGTACATAATAAACTATTATTTGTGCTCTTCTTTTCTCTTTTTCTTTATTGGCACTTGGGATTGAACCCAGGGCCACATAATCATTGAGCTACATCCCCAGCCCTTTTTACTTTTTGTTTTGAGACAGGGTCTTACTAAGTCACTTAGGGCCTTGCTAAGTTGTTAAAGCTGGCTTTGAGCTTGCAATCCTCCTGCCTCAGCCTCCTGAGTCATTGTTTTCTTTTTTGCTATAAATCCACATCTCTCTATGGTATCACATTCTTTCTTATAAAGAGTTACCTTTACAACTCTGGCAAAAGATCTGCTAATGAGAAATTCTCTCAGTATTTGTAGATACTAAGAATTTTATTTTTATTTCAATTATTTAATTGAAATAGAATTTTCATACCATAAAATTTACCTTTATTTTGCACAATTCAGTGGTTCTTGGTATATTTACAACATTGTATAGTCACTACCAGTATCAAATTTCAGAATATTTTCATTATCTTCAAGTAAGACTTTATATGCATTAACAATTGCTCCTCATTCTCCTCTAATCCAATCCTCTGGTAACCAAAAGCCTAACTTTTTTTGTCGATAGTTTTTTTGAAGTGTTGGGTTTTTTTGGTGGGTGGGAGGCTCTATTCTGGATGCCTAAAATAGAAAAATAGAACATGTGACATTTTATGTTTGACTTTATTCACTTTGGGAAATAATTTAGAGTTCATACATATTATAGCATTTATCATTAACTTTTATTGTCTAGTATTATTACATTATATGGATATACCACAATGGATTGTTTATCCATTAATCAATTAACATTTGGATTGTTTCCATTTTGAGCTATTATGAATAATGCTGCTATGGACATTCCCATAGAATATTTGCGTGAATGCATGCTTTCGATTCTTTTGGATATGTAAGTAAAAATAAAATTGCTGGATCAGACATTTCCTCTATAATTCACTGCTGAATATTTTCAAAGCATTTGCATCATTTCATATCTCTGTCAGCAATGTAGCAATGCTATAGGTTGTTTATAAAATTTTGTTTTTATAATTTTTAAACTTGCTTTAGTGAATGTCCTTGATTTTTTTTATTTCTACTGATGCATATTTATGAGTTTCTATAGGGTGAGTCTTGTGATAATATACCTTTACAATACTTGTTAGTTTCCAAATTCTGTAATCTGGTCATCCTAATGGATGTGAAGACATATGTCATTATAGTTTTGATTTACATGTTCCTTATTGCGATGTTTAGGATTACTTCATGTGTTTATGTTCATTTGTATATCTCACTTAGAGACATATCTATTCAAACTTTTTAATTGAATTATTTTTATTTTAATTGTTGAATTATTTCCAAAAGTATGTTAACTATTTTTGAGAGTAGGCCCTCATCAAAAATATTTATGATTTGTAAATATTTTCCACTATTCTGTGGGCTGTTTTTTTTTTTTTTCATTCCTTAATGATGCCTTTTGAAGCCACTAAAGGACATTTGTCCTTTAATGACCCAGCCACAATACAAATGATCCATTGTAATGATACATTATCAGTACAAATTCTCTGTTTGACTAGAACTGCAGCTACTTTCTTTTAATGCAACGGGGGTAAAGAGAAGGGGGATTTGGTTTTGATTTTTTTTTTCTCCTTTAGTTGCAGCTGATCTTTATCTATACCTTAGGGTGACTGACTTTATTTGCTTCCCTCTAGAGTCTTAAAGTTTTCTAGCGATTGTTTTGTTTTCTATAGGAAAAAATTATATAATTAAGAGTATCCTGCCATTCTTGCAATGGTGGTTTCACCTATCTCCCAGGTCAGTAGAATAGGTGGAGCTTCCTTCTGGTTTCTATCCTTGTTTCCAATCTTTCTCACAAGCATTTTTTGGAAGGTCCATGAAGAAGGTCCCACAAGCTGAAGTGCACTCCCCTACTGCCTGCAACTTCTAGAAGTTCTCTATTCCAGTCCACACTCAGACTTTTGCACTTATTGACAATGCTATTTGATTCTTCCTTACCTGACTGTATAGTATTTCCATCTTCTCAAGCTCTATACCATATGTTTCCATGCTCCATCCCGTATCTCAGTGAAGAAGCCTCTCTTTTCTTAAATTTTAATATAGTGGGTCTCTCTGCAGCATTAGTTGCCTGCTCTGCTCAAGAAAGTTATGATTTTATATATTGGTTATCTGGATTGGATTTATCTTATTTTTAGGTTAAGTATATTCTCTCTCCTTCATCATACATCCTAAACAGAAGCCAGTACGTATTTAAACAACCATTATAGAACGATAACTTTTCTTCTCCAAAAGTAAAACAAGGAACAGGATTTTTAAAGAAAAAAAGCAAATAGTAGTAGAAATTTGAGGGTTTTCTACAACCAATTTAGGCCAGACTGTGGATCAGTTGTCTTTAGCAATGCCTCAAAAAAAGAAAATATGATGCAGTATCTGAAAATTGTGGCCAGATTTTATCATCCCTAGAATTGAAAATGTGATTCAGAGGGGAAAATAATCACTTGTTAGGTTAGCCAGTTATAGTCCTGGCAAGATGATAAAATAAAAGCTAATTACCTTTTCAGGTGGATTAATTCTGTATTGTTCTGCATGTAATCTTAAATTATGACACACTACTTGCAGGGGTAAATCTTCCTCACACTGTTGTCCTATTATGTTAGTCTTTGTTAGGATAATACTGAAAACTAACCTAACATTTTTATCATCATTGGTGCATTTCCCTCAAGAAATATATGAGATAAAGAAAAAAAACTGCTTTGGAGAATAAGTGGCATATACATTTAAATGAAGACTTTGATGTTTCAAGGTCTAAATAATCCATATAGAGTCTGCTTTTCATATTATCCACCTTGATTCCAAGTAACAGCTGTTTGGGGAATTCCCAAGGTTATACAAATTTAATTTCTACAAGGAAAGTAGGTTTCATTTGATTTTACAGATTGTCTACATAGATTGAATTAGTTAGAAGATTGCTAATTTTCATCTTCACTTGATACAGTTTAGGTAAAATTACATTGCTAATTCATACCCCCCAAAAATCACTTATTGAGGTGGAAGAGAATTAGCCTCAAATGTCACACTTAACAGCATCAGTTCTCAAAATACCACAGTTGGTTATTAAGATGAAATACCTCACAGATGTTCACAAAACCTACCTAATCATACCGATGTTACAGTTCAAAGGAGAGAACAATTGATTTCCCGAAGTAAAGGCTTTTGAGACCAGGATGAGCCTGACAAAATGCAAAATCTTTACTAATAATTAATAACCCAGAGGTTCTCAACTCAGCTATAGCTAAGAAGAAAGTAAAGGTCAGTCTTAACAGAATATCTGCCAGCTGCCTAATAGTACCCCCCAAAGAGTTACTAAAAACCAATAAATAGTGTTTTAATTATAAAGTGTAGTGAATTTCAGTGCACTCGAGAAAAAAAGACAAGATTTTCTTCTTGTGTTGGCATTCTATTGGAAATATAAAGCAGGAAGAAATCAAAATACTCTGAAGGTTGAATATTTCTTCATTGTCCTATAGATTTAGGGCATTCCCAGGAGAGCAGCAGCCTGTGTTATTTTCAATTGTTGACTCACCCATTTGCTCATCAGATTACACCAACAATTAAGAAAAGAAGGAAATGTCCTATTCTACATTTTCTTTCAGGTTCTGTCTGCCTTCTATGAGTCACGGGAAACTTGAAATTTTTGTTTGTATAAAATTTGTCTGATATAATTTACACACACATACACAGAGAAAAAACCTTGAATTTGTGTGTGTGTGTGTGTGTGTGTGTGTCTACCTATTTCCTAGCTTAGCAGTTAAAAGATTAAAATTACTACCCTCATGTACTCCCAAATTAAGTTCATCAGCACAGTCCCTGCTCAGGTCCCATCTCCAACAGAAGCACACAGTATTCAATTTTTAAGGCATATTTTTTACCTTTAGTGCATTTATCCATTCTATATATCATTTATTTTGCCATTTTTACACTTAACAAAAATAATACTGTATGAAGTGATCTGAAATCACTTATTGTATACAACATATACCTAATGTAGGAAAGTAGGTTACATTTGATTTTCAATTTTCTTTTGAAAATTCATACATAAACAGCTTATTATATGTAGGAACAGTTCATTTATTTCATTCACTTGTACAGATGAATTTATTTTACCATATACAACAATTTATTCACTCCCCTGTCAATAAACATATAGGTTGTTTATAAGGTTTTGTTTTTATAATTTTTATACTTGCTTTAGTGAATGTCTTTGATTTTTTTTATCCCTACTGATACATATTTATGAGTTTCTATAGGGTGAGTCCTGTGGAAAATATCCTAAAGAAATCATTGTAGTTACAAATAATAAACAAGTATTTTTTTCATGTAGAGTACAATAATATAATAGAAGAAATTAGGATAGTAGCAATTAGGATATATATATATATAAAGTTTTGTGATAAGTTATTCATGAAATACATACATATATATTTTTATGTATGAGTGTTGTGGGCTCATAAGGTAAAATGCATTGATAAATGAGGGTCAGATTCATAAATGTTTATAAAAACTAGATGCTAACAAGTGGAATTGCTATATTATAAGATATTTATATACCTAGTTTTACAAGCTAAGGCCAATATGTTTTTCAAATGGTTATGCCAATATGAGTGTTGGTCTGTTCTGCACAGGAGAACACACATTGTTCATATCCTCATTAAAAGTTAGCAGACCTTTTAAGTTTTACCAATCAATCTAGTTGGTGTAAGATGATCTCTCATTTAGGTTTTAATTTGTATTTTCCTATAACTATGAAAATCAGTATATAAACCATTCACTATACACCTTTCTCTAAGATATTGCTCTATTTTGTTTATTTTTCTATTGGGTTACCTTATTTGTAGGAGTTGCTTATACAAATTCATGAGTGGTTTTCATGTTGCATGTGTTTTAAGAGTTCATGGCATATTTTCATTATGTTGCATTTTGATAAACAGAAATATTCAATTTTAATATATTCAGCTCTGTGACTTATAATTGTAGTTGAGTCCTTGAGCATAATCATTTATTTTTTGTGTAGCATCTTGATGAGATAGTATTTCCCATACATAAGACAGAAAGTTATTTTATGATGATATTTTTCTAAATGTTTTGAAATTTTACTCTAACATGTAATTCTTTATAAAAAAAATCAATGTTTGTTTATGGCACACAGAATGGGGTGAATTTTATTTATTTTCAAGGATAATAATGTCCCATTACCATATATTGAATAAATCATTCTACTTCTCCTGACTTCGGTCTCCAAAGTCTTCCCTTTTACTGAGTTTACATATACTGTGGGTCTGATTCTAGATTATTCTCTTTGACTCCATTGTTAATTTTTTTCCTCAAATATGAGGAATGATGATGTGCTGTTATGTTTACTAGAGATTTAAAAGGCATTTTTGTATCTTTCAGGGCAAGTATTCCTATTTGATTTTTACCTTCTAAGTAATATGGTTATTGAGTTTTGTTTTTCTTGGTAAATTTTAGAATCAGGATAGCATATGAATTTAAAAAGTAGTTTGTCAAGCTTTTCAAAACACTCTGGTTAAGTTTTTATTAGAATTCCACTTATGTTAGAATCATGTTGACCATATTGATGTAGTTGATTGCTTTTGTAATCCCTAAAAACCTATGCTTGTGTTTATTAATCCTATTGAATCTATTAATTAATTTTAGTAGAATTGATATATTTAGATTATTGAATCTTCTAATATAGAATCATTATGTGTTTCAGTTTTTTGAGATCTCCTTTAGTATATTTAAATCAGGGTTTTGGATACTATTGTACTTACTGTGTTATATTTGTTTCTTTTTACATTACTTTCTATAGTAGATTTTTTCATTTTTATTATTAATATTCTGGAATATATGAATTAAATTTTTGTTAGTTTTATGATTAGCCAACTGAAAATTATTTATTTAATACTAACATTATTTCTTTGTAAAATATGTAATTTGTACATAACAAAATTCCATTCTTCCCATGTACATTCTTGAAACATAATTTGTTCTTATTTGTTTACTTATTTGCTTTACTTTTCCTTGCTTCCCTGGCTAGAACAGTACAATACCCAGTATTGAATGGAAATAATGATAGGTGGTAATCTTGTGTCTTGCTTGAAATTTAATGGATTTTAAATATTTTAAATATTTCATACTTTTAAGATATCTGTCATGTTTTATATAGTTATTCTTTATTGGATTAAATAAATTTCTTTTCATTTGTGGTTTTAAGGATTTTTTAATTTTAAGAATTTTGTTAAATATTTTCTACATATCAAGATAACTATTCACTTTGCTTCCCTAAATGCAAATATATTAAATAACATTTACAGATTTTTCTAATAGTATACTGCCCTTGCATTTCATGATAAAACTTGACTTGATGCTGATTTAATATATTTCTTTTTACACTAGATTGGGTAACTCTATTTGATTTAGTATTTTTACCTCAATGTTTCTCAGTGATATTGCCCATCATTTTTTGATTGGAGTATTCTTTTATCTTTATTAGGCATGGTTATTATTGTTAATTCTGTTTTAAGGAAAAGGCCAGGTAATATTTACACATTTTCATTTTCTGGAAGAATTTCTATGAAATTAAATGGTCCTTGAATTAAAAGCTTAATAGGGACAAGTTCTAAATCACATGGGCTAGTATTTTTTATTTTATACTATGAAGTCAATTTAATTTGACTAGAACAGTTCAGGCTTTCTATTCTCTGTTATTTATTTGTAGATGATATTTTTTTCTAGAAACTTACAATTTAAATTAAGGTTTTATGTGTTTTTTTGTTTGTTTTTGTTTTGTTTTTGTCCTTTTAAAGATTGAAAATCAATCTAATGTAAGACAGAATTAAAGACCAAAAATTAGGAGACAGATCACCAGAGTTCAAATTCCACTTCCATTATTTACTGCCCACATGAGCTTGGATAGGTTATTTATTTTTCTATGATTTCTTCTAAGAGATTCTGGTAAATTACAAAAACTCTAGACTCAGTTTAAACATGATTAAAATAGGATTTTCAAATCATCAGTGATTTAAGACATAGTATGAGTTAACATAATTTCTCAGAGGTGAGCTTAAAACAAAATAGGTATACAAGAATTTCACTTTATTATCATAATTTCTCTTTATTTTAGCCTTCATTTTAACTGGCTGGTGTAATTTTCCTTTTTTAACATTTTTCTTTGATTTTTTTAAATTTCCCACTTCAGTTTTAAATTAGTTATTTATCTTATTAGTTTTTGGGCTTTTCCCTTCATTTTAATCATTTTAGGCACAATCAGATTTCTATTTGCTTTTAAATATAAGCACAAAATACACATTGTATATTTTTATGTTTTATTGGTACATTATAATTACATGTAATAGTGGAATTCAATGTGACATATTTGTACATGCACATAATTTACTTTGAGTAATTTCATTCCTTAGTACCTCCCCTTTCATTTGCTCCTGCCTCCTCTCAATCCCTTTCCTTCCTTAGTCTTCTACTTCTTAATTGGCACATTATAATTATACATAAAGTGGGATTCATTGTGATATATTTATATATGCAAATGGCATACTTTGCCAATTACATTTTGCATTACTTCCCCTTTTCTTCCCCTCCTTATTCCCTCTGATCACTTACTTCTACTGTTCTCCCTATTTTTGTGAGATCTTTTATTTCTTTCTTTTTCTCTTTAGATCCCACTAGTGAGAAAAAACAATTACCCTTGACTTTCTGAGTCTCGCTTATTTCACTTAGATGAAACTGGAAAAGTAAAATGCTATTTATCAGCACATTACATATGTTATTCTTCTTACAGCTGAGTAAAATGCCATTGTATACATAGGCCACATTTTCTTTATTCATTGTTCTGTTAACAGCACTTTGGCTGGTTCTGACTTGGCTATTGTGAATTGTGTTGCTATGCACATATGCATGTGTTGATATGGTAGTTCTATCCCTAGTGTTTTGAGGAATCTCCGTAGTGATTTCTGTAGTTGTACTAATTTGCCATTTTACTGACAATGTATGAATGTGTCTTTTCCTCTTGTGTCCTTGTCACATTTATTGCTATTATTTGTATTTTTTTAAACAATAACCTCCCATAAATTTTATTTAGCATGACTTTATTTTTTTTAAAGATAGAGAAGAGAGAGAGAGAGAGAGAGAGAATTTTTTACTACTTATTTTTTAGTTTTCGGTGGACACAACATCTTTATTTTATTTGTATGTGGTGCTGAGGATCAAACCCAGCGCCCCGTGCATGCCAGGCAAGTGCGCTACTGCTTGAGCCACATAAGGTACAGTCATCTTATTTGTGACAAAGGTTCCAAAAGACATAAGTGGGAGAAAAGACAGCCTTTTAAACAAGTGGTTAGACTAGAATCTTTGAAACTGTTGGAATAAAACACAGGGGCAATACTCCCACATTGAAGCATAGGAAATGATTTCCTCAATGTGACTCCTAAGGCTCAAGGAAAAAAAATCAAGAATCAATAAGTGGGGTAACATCAAATTATTCAGCTTCTTTACAGCAAATGATATTTTCATCACCACAGAATGTTTTCTTGTGGCCCTTCTCAATCAGTTACAAACCTGATTTCTGTTGCTATAAGTTTGGTTATTTACCCATTTAAGAATTCTGTGTCAATGGAATCATTTTTTTAGTTTGAATTCTTTTACTCAGCACAGCATTGTGTGATGAATACACATATCAGTCATTCATTCTTTCCTAGTGCTGAAGAGTCCTCCATTGATAAACACACAGCTGTTTGTTACTGATAGAATTAGATGTCCTACTTTTAGCTATTATGAATGAAACTGTTACAGAGATCTTTGTATAATACTTAGGGTAGGCTTTCATTTATTAGGGGTTAATATCTCAAAGTGGAATTGCTGGTTCATATGATTAGTAGGTGATTGTTCTTTAAAGAATACGACAAATTATTTTCCAAAATGGTTATACTATTTTAAATTTTGAAAGCAGTACAGGAGAGTTCTTGTTGTTAGGAAGTCCTAACAACATTTGGTGTTGGCAGTCTTGTTATTTTAAACATATATGTGGGTGACAGTGACATCTTATGATGGTTTTAACTTGTATTTCTATGACAATGAATAAAACTTAGTACCTTTTCATGTGCTTTTTAGATAATCATGTAACTTATCTTGAGAAGTATTTCAGAGTTTTTCTCATTTTAATGGGTTATATCTTCTTATCAAGTTGTAGAGGTTTTGAAGTCTCCTGAAAAAAGTCCTTTGTCAGATAAATGTGGTATAAATAGATTCTCCTTTCCTTTGGTTTACTTGTTTAATTTCTGTACAATGTATATTTTCCATTTTATATATCTTAATTGACACATAAAAATATACATATTTATGAAGAACCATGTAATATTTCAATACATATATACATTGTGTAAATATATGCATATCTTTTTCCTCAACTATTAATCATTTCTTTGTGTGGAAACATTCAAAATCTTTTTTCCCCCTTTTCGAAACATAACAGTACATAATTGGTATCAATATCACCCCCTGTGTAATAGCACACCAGAACATTTTTCTTCTGACTGTAATTTAATACCATCAATCAACCTCTCCCATTTCACCCCCTTATTTTATAAGCTTCTGGTAACCACTCTTTTACTCTCAGAAATGGTGCATTGTGTGTGTGTGTGTGTGTGTGTGTGTGTGTGTGTGTGTTAGTTAATGGGAATTGAACCCAAGGGCACTTAACCACTGAACCACATCCCCAGCCCTTTTTATTTTTTGTTTTAAGACAGGGATTTACTAAGTTTCTCAGGGCCTCACCAAATTGATGAGGCTAGACTGAAACTTGCAACCCTACTGCCTCAGCCTCCTCAGTTGCTGAGATTATAGGCAGGCTCCACAGCATCTGGCAGGAATGTTGTCTTTTAATAAGCAATTTTTTTAACTTTGATGAAGTCAATATTATCAATTTTTATTTTCATAGTTTATTTTATAAATAATAAATAATAAATAATAAAAATTTGAATAGATATTTCCCTATTTCAGTTTATTTCTTTGTAGTTGCTTTTTCATTTTGACACTTTCATTTAAGTCTCAGATCCACCTTCAAGTCATATTTTTTATATAGTGTAAAATATAGGTTATTTTTAATCCATGAGCATATTTGGAAAATGTGTTCTTTCCACTGGGAGTTTTCTCTTAAATGAGTATTTTACCTGTCAAATAATTTATGCATCTATAAAAATGATTTTCTATTAGTATATTAATTAATTTCATTGACTGACTCAGCATGTTAAAATATACTTGTGTCCCTAGGATAAATCATTCTTGTCATGATTTATTATCATTTTAATATTGATGGATTTGATTTCCTAAAGATTTTTTTCTATTTTCATTTTATTCACTGTATCAAATTTACTGTTAACTGATCATGAAACATAAAAACTGTTTCAATACACACATATATTGTGTGATGCTTAAATCAGGTTAGACAGATCTATCTCCTTAAACATTTATAAATTCTTTATGGTTAAAAATATTTAAAATCCTTTTATAGCTTTTTAAGTTATATAGAAATTTTATTATTAATTTTTGCGTCTATGTCATCAGGAATATTGGTCTATAAGTTTGTTTTATCTTAAAGGAAATTGTTCTGGATTTTATTTCTTGAGCTAAATGGACTCCTATAACAGGAGGATATTTTCCTCTCATCTTCTATGTCTGAAAAAATGTTTGCATAAAATATTAATGTATATTTACTGACTGTTTGGTAGAGTCAACAGTTAAAGCATCTAATCCTGATGTTTCCGTTTATGGAAATATAGTTGTGTTCCATTACAAGTTCAATTACTTAATTGGGATAGGGAAATTCAGATTTTCTACTTTTCTTGTTTCTACTGTGGTAATTTTTATGCCCCAAGGAATTTGTCTACTTCTATTTTATTAGCATAAGGGTGTTCATAATGTCCCTTAACTTAATAATCTCTGCAAGAGCCTTATCCTTTTTAATTTATGATACTGGTGATTTGTTCTTCATGCTTCTGTTCTAGATTAGCCTTGCTAGAGTTTTATCCATTTTATTGGTACCTTCAAAGAACATAATTCTACATTTGTCATTTTTTTCCTATTATCTTGTCTTTTCTAATTTTATGCCTTATTTTTATTACAATCTTATTTTCCACTCACTTTGTGTTTATTTTGATCTTCATTTTCTAACTCTTAAAGTGGTAATAGAGGTTATTGTCTTCATCTTTTCTTTTCTAATATATGCATCTTAAAACAATTTATTATGATAAGCACTTTCTTTGACTTTTGCCTTCATTTTTTTTTTTTGCTTTTGAACAGACTAATTTCAATCTCATTTTCTTCTGTAATATTGTCTTTTTCCTAAATGCCTTCAAGATGTTTTCTTTGTATTTGACATTGTATGACATCATTATACTGTTTTGATGTGGATTCGTTTTTATTTCTTTTGTTATATACTATATGTCATCTGTGGGCCTTTTGTCTGTCTGAAACATTGTTATCTGCTATCTCTCTGACCTGTGCTTCCATTCTAGTGATTTCTACTTCTGATGATTTAAATAAGTAGATGTGAGTTGGACTTTCTCATCTTACTTTTTGCCTTTCCTGATGTTTAGGAATTTCACTCCTCTAACCGGACAACATCTTTTTTTTTTCCTTCTCTCTGATTTTAGTGATGTAGGATCTCCATAATAGAGTAATTCTGTCCTATCTCCTGCTTTCTTCAAGGTAGAAAGGGTCTAATCTAACTAGTAATTTGGAACAGGAACACATAAAGATTCAGGCCTTTCTTTTCTCTCTTTTTAGGATTTTTCTACCTGTTGTGTTCTGCTCTGGACCACACATTAGAGGTGGAGATTCTTTACCTGCAAGGAGATGGTTCTAGGTATCCAGTGCTGCATGGGCCATGGTAAGGCTTTACTTCTGGACTTTGGTAAGTCACCTTCCAACCTAAATTTGTCAGCAATAAAGCTCATATTTTTATTCCCATCTGTTTAGTTCTCATTCCTCATTGTGGTTTCACATTTAAACAAGAAATAAGTTGTTTATCAATTGTTCCCATAGAGTTCTGACATATGTTTGCAGGTGCAACTTTAAGTAATCTCTCTTCTGAGAGACCTTGTGGGGTCATCTACTTATTGAACACTTGCCCCTTATCTTTTTTCCTTTTGCCATATCCTATTTATATCTTATTATAGTATTTAACACTAGCTATAATTATGTATTTCCTTCATTATTTGTTTATTGCTCCTTTCCCTGATAGATTTAAAATTTATTTCCTTGAGTTAAAATTCATCTCACTAAAAATTTATCATTTTAATCATTTTTAATTTTTTTTTATTAAATGATTTATTTATTGTAATTTGTTATACATCATGGCAGAATGCAATTCATTTCATGTTACACATATGGAATATAATTTTTCAAGTCACTGATTGTACACAAAGTATTTTGACATCATTCCTGTCTTCATACATGTACTTAGGGTAATGATGTCATTCCAACATCATTCCTATTCCCTTGCCCTCTCCTTTCCCCTCCCTTCCTTTTGCCCTATCTACAGTTCCTCAATTCCTCCCATGCTCCCTGCCCCCATCACCATTATGAATCAACATCCTCATATCAAAGAAAACACTCAGCATTTGTTTTTTTGGGGGATTGGCTTGCTTCACTTAGCATTATATTCTCCAACTTCATTCATTTACCTGCAAATGCCATGATTTTATTCTCTTTTAATACTGAGTAATGTTCCATTGTGTATATATACCAAAGTTTCCTATCCGTGCATGTAATGAAGTGTTCCATAATTTAGCTATTGTAAATTGTGCTGCTATAAACATTGATATGGCTGTGTCCCTATAATATGCTGTTTTTAAGTCCTTTGGGAATAAACCGAGGAGTGGGATAGCTGGATCAAATGGTGGTTTCATTCCAAATTTTCCAAGGAATTTCCATACTGCTTTCCATATTGGCTGCACCAATTTGCAGTCTCACCAGCAATGTTTGAGTGTACCTTTTCCCCCGACATCCTTTCCATCACTTATTATTGTTTGTATTCTTGATAACTGTCATTCTGACTGGAGTGAGATAAAATCTTAGAGTAGTTTTGATTTGCATTTCTCTAATAGCTACAGATGTTGAATATGTTTTCATATGTTTGTTGATTAATTGCATATCCTGTTCTGAGAAGTGTCTTTCAGTTCCTTGGCCTATTTATTGATTGGGTGATTTTTTTTTTTTGGTGTTAAATTATTTGAGTGCTTTATATATTTTAGAGATTAGTGCTCTATCTGATGTTCTTGTGGTAAAGATTTGGTCTCATTCTGTAGGCTCTCTATTCACCTCACTGATTGTTTCTTTTGCAAAGAAGAATTTTTTTAGTTTGAATTCATCCCATTTATTGATTCTTGATTTTAATTCTTGTGCTATAGGAGTCTTATTAAGAAAGTTGGGGCCTAATCCGACATGATGGAGATTTGGGCCTGCATTTCTTTCCATTAGGCGCAGTCTCTAGTTTAATTCCTAGGTCCTTGATCCACTTTGAGTTGAGTTTTGTGCATGGTGAGAGATAGAGGTTGAGTTTCATTTTATTGCATGTGGATTTCCAGTTTTCCCAGCACCATTTGTTGAAGAGGCTATCTCCAAAGTTCATTTTTGGCAGCACCTTTGTCTAATATAAGATAACTGTTGTTATGTGATTTAGACTCAGTGTTCTCTATTCTGTACCATTGGTCTACAGGTCTGTTTTCTCAGTGGCCAAGTGCTTGCCTCGCTGGATCCTCAGCACCACATAAAAATAAAAAAAAATAAAATAAAGGCATGCTGTCCATCTATAACTACAAAAGAAAAATTTTAAAAATGGGGGGGCGCTGAGGATATAGCTCATTTGGTAGAGTGTTTCCCTAGCATTTTAACCATTTTTAAGTATAAAATTCAGTGTTTTAAACCCAAACAAACCTCAGATTCATTAAGCAATAATTCCTTACTCTCCTTTTTCCCAGAGGCCCTGGAAGCCATAAAGCTATTTTTAGTCTTTATAGATTTGCCTATCTTGAACATCTCATATAAATATAATCATGTATGACCTCTTGTGTCTTGTTTTTAAAGATCTTTTAAGGTTTATAAATGTTGTAATATGTATTTTTACTTTACATTTTTATGGCTGAATTATATAATAGTGTATGGCTGTATAATACTGTATTCATGTGTTCATCAGTTGATGGACAATGGAATTGTTTGTACATTTTCAGAATTAGAAATAATGCTGCAATGAACATGGGAAAGCTCCCATCCACTTAGGTGATTAAAAGTGAATAGTATGTTAGATAGCAGAGCAGTCTAACAGTCACCTGCTAGCTCCTGTCATTCACTGACACCAATGTTTTTGCGTAAACAGATGTTTTCGTTTCAATAATTTGATTGGTATATTATAATTATGTATTAAAATGGGATTCATTGTGAATTCCATATATTTACACATACACATGGCATAATTTGGCCAATTTTATTCTCTAGTACCTCCCCTTTCCCTCTCTTCCTTCCTCTCCCTCCTTCTTCAACTCTACTCTTCTCCCTTCTATTTTCATGTGATGCGCTTTTTATTCCCTTTTTCCCTCTAATTTATGCATATGAGAAAAAACATTGATTTTCTGTGTCAGTTTTATTTCACTTAGCATGATATTCTCTAGTTCCATCCATTTACCCACAAATCATACATTTCATTCCTCTTTATGGCTGAGTAAACTCCATTATGTATATATACACCATATTTTCTTTGTCCACTCGTCTGTGTGACTGACACCTAGGATAGTTTCATAACCTGGCTATTTTGAATTTTGCTGTTATGTATTCATTGCTATATACTATATACTATAGTTTAACAATATATAGTATAGATTTTAATTTTTAATTCTTTTGATTTTACAACTCAAAGTAGAATTTCTGGGTCATGTGGAAATTCTGTCTTTTACTTTTTGAAAAATCACCAAACTGTTTTCCATGGTAACTGTACCATTTTCTATTTTTATCATAAATCTATTTCTCCATCAGATTTTAGACTTCTTGAGTACAAGGTAAGACTATGTTCATTACTATATACCCAGCACCTAGGACAGAAAACCTGATACATAGCATATTATTGATATAGATTTGTGTATTAAATAAATGGAAGAAACGGTTTATGTGTTTTTCAAAATTGCATACCTAGAACATATTGAAAATATTTGGTAAATGTTATCATTATTACCTTCTCATTTATACTCAAAAGTATACATTTGTTTAACACTCGATCCCAGATCAATATTAGTTAAATCAGGTCAAAGTAGTTTTGAAGTATGCACATAAATGCTAGATTTCAAAAAAGTATGCCTGATAAAATTGACCTGGTTTCACTGTCAACAGCTCAGACTGAAGTAAGAAATATTAAAGTATTGAATTATTTGCCAATTCTCCAAATGGCCTACAGTTTTATAAGAAGTTCAGCAGCATAGAATTGTAGCTCAGGGGGGAAAGCACTAGTATCCTGTGTCTTCCTGGATTAAATAGTTGAGCAGAATAATCAGCTGATCTTGAATCTCCTATCCACTTAGGTGATAACTAAACTTTAGAGTGTGTTCTATAGCAGAGTATTCTACTCCACCAACTGCCTGCTTATATGTGTCATTCTCTGATCCATTCTCCATCCACCAGCAAATAATTTTTTATCATGAAGACTGATTGTTCCACTTTATTCTTGAAACCTCTCAGTGGCTTTACCATTGCTTTTAAAATTAAGTTCAAACCATTAGTGTCTTGTACAAAATGATAAAAGGGCATTCTTGCCTCAGGATTATGAGCATAGCAATACAGTGCAGATTCAAATTTTAATTCTACCCCATCATAGCTGTACAAGTTAGGGAGTCATTTATGTTACTGGAATCTCAGATTTATACATCTAGAAACTAAGATAATAGTGATAATACCTGTCTGATACATTTGTTTTATTAAGTGGGTAAGTGTGTACTACTTCAAAATAATGCTGCAGGATAATTTAGAGTGGTACATAACACACAGTAGCCATTCTGTGAGTGCTAGTTGTTCTCATGTAAGATTTATTTTCAGTGTGTGTTATTGGTCCTTGTTCACCTCTCCAGTTTTATCTCACCCACTCATCTGTCCCTTCTTTGGCCCAGTCACACTGGACCTTTCTGCTCCTCAAATACATCATATGGCTTTTTCTAATTTTTTTGCCAGAAACTTGTATTCCCTCCTGTAGGTGGATAACATCTCAAGTTCAATCCTACTTTTCTGTGGTGTATTCCTTGGAGATGGTTTCCAGGTGTTCTTCCTTCATAAAAGTTATCAAAATCATTAATTACATATATGATTATTTGATATATATCTATCTTGTCCACCAGACTAAAAGGAATATAGTGTTTTTTTCCTTGACAATATATTCCCTGTACTGAATTGATGATTTATTAAATAGAAGGCGTCCTATGGATACCTTTTGAATGATAAAGTAAAAACCATGAGAAATTTGCCAAAATGGCTACTTTAAAGAAAAAGTAACAGGACTTCTATGAAGATGGTGAAAGTTTTTAAAATTAGCAAGCTTTTCAAAATTTAAATTTGTAACTTTTAAAATTATCAAGCATTGCATCACTTTGCTGACCTCAGAAGATGTCCTGGGCCCCAAGATTCATTCCTGCCTCACCCTCCAAGGCTCCTCTCCTATTCCCTTAGTTCCAGACCCCTCTGACCCAGCCCTCCTCATTTGGTTATGCCTCTGATCTTTTCCCCTTGGCACTCACTCTGGATTCCACACGCTGAACCCTTCTGCATCCTATTCCTTTGTTAAACTTGCTGGGCAGAGCAGCTGTTCATACCCTTGGCACATCTTGCACTATACTCTAGTTTGCATTTCTCATATCCACATCTAAACTTCCTCCCTAGGGAAATAAGTTCCAAGTAGACCAAGATATATCCCGACAGCGAAAGGGGCATGGAAATATTATCAAGCTAGCAATCACAGCCCCGTGAACAGATCAAAGACAACTCAATTCCAAGCCCCTTGATCAGCTTTGGCTCAGAAATTGAATCTGAATACAGGCTCCTAGTGGAACATGTGGGGCAGAATGGGATATTTTCGAAAGGCATAAGTCTCAGCCAATGACATAAACATACAGAACATAACCTTATTCTCCCTTCCAATTGGACTATAGCTAAGCATACATACATGAACTGTGAGCAGTACAATGAATAAAGAAATCATCTCTTTCATTACCTGAGTCAAAATTCAAATTTGGCAGCAAATATAGTATATGCATACAATCAAGTGTGATGTAATGTTATTGATGAAATGATTCATTTATGGCTGTTTATCATACTCTGATTATCTGAGGAGTTATTGGGGCTCTAGTCCCATAAACTAGACCAGCTTTGCACAAACAATTTCAGTGTTGTTTTTGTTTCATTATTAAAACCTTTGCCTAAGTCATAGTTGAACAAGTTCCTAAAGTGAGAGAAACCCATTAAAAATTCATCCCAGACACTTTTATTCACTTCAGTTTTCTGTAGATCTTGGTTTACTTCCTTTAAAAACTAATAGTAAAGGTAATTATCTTAATACTGAATGTATTGTGAGAATTTATTAAGTTAATAAAAGAGAATTGCTGTGGTCTGAGTAAGTATCCCCAAAGACTCATATGTTCAAGAATTGGTCACTAGTATGTCACTATTTCTTATTTATTTACATTTTTTACACAAATGGAGCATAACTTTTCAGTTCTCTAGTTGTACATGATGTAGAGTCACACCATTTGTGTAATCATACTCATACATAGGCTAATAATATCTGTCTCATTCCCCCACCTTTCCACCCCACAGCTCCTTCCCTGACTGCCCCCCGCCTGCCTAATCCAAGTCCTTCCATTCTTCCCTTGCCCTCCCCCTTATTATGGATCAGCATCCACTTATCAGAGAAAATATTTGGCCTTTTTTTTTTTAAAGAGAGAAGGAGAGAGAGAGAGGGGGAGAAAGAGAGAATTTTAATATTTATTTTTTAGTTTTTGGCAGACACAACATCTTTGTTTGTATGTGGTGCTGAGGATTGAACCTGGGCCACAAGCATGCCAGGCGAGCGCGCTACCGCTTGAGCCACATCCCCAGCCCCTGGCCTTTGTTTTTTTGAGATTGACTTGTTTCACTTAGCATGATTTTTCTCCAACTTCATCCATTTACCTGCAAATGCCATAATTTCATTCTTCTTTAAGGTTGAGTAATATTCTGTTGTGTATATATACTACAGTTTCTTTATTTATTCATCTATTGGGAATCTAGGTTGCTTCCACAGTTTAGCTTTGTGAAATGACCCAGCATGGCACTATTGGGAGGCTTTGGAGATTTTTAGAGCCTAGTGGAAAGTTTTCCAGTCCTATGAGTGTGTGCTCTTAATGGAGACAGTGAGACCCCAACTACAACTACTTCCTCTCTCTTTTGCATCCTGGCCATGAGGCGAGCTGTTTTGTTCTACTATGCTCTTCCCACCATGCTCTTTGCCTCACCACAGCCTCAAAAGCAACAGGGCCTGTCAGTCATGGACTAAAAACTGTTAGGCAAAGTATACCTTTTCTCTTTATATCTTCATTTACCTCAGGTATTTGTTATAATAACAGAAAGATGAATGACACAAACATTTGAAATTTCTGCAGAGAAATTTTTAACAGCAACCATAGTGCCATGGTAAATGGTACTAGGTATCTTTAAGTAGGTAAACATTTGAGCATAGACTAGGGATGTGTGCCTATGACTCTGTTAAGGATGGTTGATCTGCAAATTCTGCCCTCTAAAGTATTCAGTACAATGAGAAATATAGGACATATTTAAAAACATTATCAATAGCAGCAGTTATTCTAAGAGTAAGACTGAACCTCCAAAGATATGAAAGTCACTTCCACCCAGAGGTGGTTACAGAAGATAGAGTTTGGGCAGAGAGTATATGGGAAAAAGGAAAAGCAGGGGCTAGGAAATAGCAAAAGTCTAGAAAGTGGAAAATTAGAAAAATTAAATCGCATTGAATAAAATTACTTATGTAGAATACCAGTTATTATAGGGAAAAATGAGGGATGACTGGGGAAAGAGCGTATGGTCATATCATGGAGAATTTGGAATGTCAGAGTTATATGTTTGAAATTTATATGAAGACAGAGATATCAGTAACGCTTTTGAGTCACGAAGAGGCATACTCAGAAGTTTTTTTGAAGATTAGACTTCTTTCTGGAGGAAAGAATTGAGGGAGGGAAACATTGAGAGGCATGCTATTAGAAAACTGGGAACCATAGATACCATAAACCATAAAATGTGCATATCATAGTTGAGACAACAGGAAGGCTGATGGTAGCTTTGCCTGTATTTCCTTTTTTTATCTGTCTTAGGATAGCAGTGCACATGGAAAGCTTTCCCTTCTTGTCCAAAGAGGAAAAATTGTTATTACCTCCGAATCAATGATGAGCAGAAGGATATCAGAGTTCTAAGAGGCGAACGCGATTGCCAGGAGAATGTCTACTTTTGGAATGACTTTATATTCTAAGAGTGTGGGCCTGTTTTCCCATTATGCTTTCAGAGAGAGTATCTTAGACGTTTGCACTTTACTGAGGATAAGGAGTCAATATTCCAATGAATTTAGATGTTTTCCTTTTTTTCAATAAAAGATCATGTGGAGTTGATAACATGGTACTGAAAATTGTTCTGCCAGACATAATACCACCTCCTAGAGGCTACACAAAATAAATATTAACTTTTCAGATGTACACTGAGATTTTAGGAAGAGAACATAACATTTTGTATTTGGAGTGTCTTTTAACAGACTCAAAATACTTCACAAAGATTATCTCAAAGATCCCCATAAGGCAGCAAGTTTATGGTAACTATTGTCATTATACTTAGTGGGTTTGAGTGAACAGGTACCCAGAGATGAAAATTAAGTCTTGACAAATCCAATTTAAGATCATTTAAAAACTTCCTCAGCATAAAACATTATTAGCAGGAAATAAAAGTTTATTTGTACAGAAAATAAAATCCTATTCAATTGGAAAAAAAAACTTGACTAATGCATAGGGAGAATTGAGATCTGGATTCCAAGTCACACTTTCAGGAGTCTGGGGAGAAAATCTGGCAAGAACTAGTCTATTCCATGCCCGCTCAGTGATGTTTCCTGCCTGTCTTCATTTTTGGAAAAATAGTGAAATTTTACAGTTGCAGAATTGACTAGGTTGATCTTTCCACCATTTTCTTTGGAATAGAGTTTTGCATGGGCTCTTCACAGTCTTCTGTAAAATCATAGCTAGAGAAATCTAGCTTTCCTGGTTTGGAAGTAGTAAAATTTTCATTGAGTGAATGCCATATATCAGGCTGGGCACTTCCTGGGAGATGTAAAGATGAACAGTGCTCAGAGTCATATTCAACAAGCAACAGGGAATGTAAGAGGGAGAGCCAAGGAGTTTTACTGGCCTGAAAAAAATGACTGACCCTTTAAGGAAGCATTAAGTATATGCTGGATGATGACAAGTGGGTTGCTACAAAATTAGAGACTTATAAATTAAACTAGATGTCACATAATAAAAGTCCATCCTTAATAGAATGCAGTAAGAAATATGCACCAAGTGTAGAAAATGAAAAATGTTGTCAAGTATATAGGTTTTTTTTTCTATTTTTTTTTTTTTTTTTTTTTTTGCTGCAAACTCCAGAGAAGTATGTATTGTCATCATCTCTATAGATGGGAAAACTAAGACTCAAAGAGGAAAAATCATATTACAATTATAAAGCTAAATTATCAAATGGAAGCACTAATTTGCATAATAGCAAATAGAACTTATTACAATAAAAACTCGGACATGAATATTTAAGAAATGAATTCTAAAGCAAGTCTTTTACATTAATTCATGTTTCCATTCTGCATTCTTTTCTTTACAGTTCAATCTCAAGCTGATTTCTTTATTTTCACATCCTAGTAATTTTCAGCAAAAATGCAGAAGGTAGATGTTCCAACCAAAGAATTGCAAATAGGCATATGTTAAAAAATAGAGTGAAGGTTTTTGTCTTTGCATTTAAGTTCTCTTTTCAGAGTGATTTGTCTTTTCATTTAAGTTTTCTTTAGTTTGCTAAAATTTTACTGAAATAACTTAACCACTCATTGTTCTGTTGTATTGTTAGCTAACATATGAAGCAATGACAACGTGTTTGATCATATAGGTGGATTACAGTATGACATCTGTGTGGACTATAACTTGATTCAAGCCCTATTTGATTCTATTGAGGAGGTCGGCAGGGGCCCTCAGGGGTTGGAATCATACCACTTTAGCTTCTAGTTGGTTGAAAATCAAGTTCTCTGTAGCATGATGATAGGGAGAAACAATCTATGTCTAGGATTTTTAAGAGACATAAAGAAAAAGTTGTAGAATCATCTTCATATATGAAAAGGAAAATAAAGTATGTTTTCTGCAAGTAATTAAAATGAAAAGACCTTAAATAATCTGATGTTCTTGTAAATGTGTATTACATTCATTGTGAATCTATACCAGATCAAAGACTTGACATTGAGCTATCAGTATCTCTCAACATTGCAATCCTCACATAATTATATTTTTCTAAGGAAATTCATCAATGGTGAAAAAGAAACAAGAGATGTGGTTATGACTTATTTTATTAACTAGCTGCATAACTTTGATTCTTCACCTTTACTTCTTTGACTCTTATTTTTATCATTTGTAATGCCATGAATTGATATATGCTGGCCCTAATATTCTTTGTTGTTTAAGCATGTCTGCAGAATAGTATAGTTGTTTTCATAAGCTCAACAGATATCTAAAAAGCATCCCTGATTTCCAACTTTTGCAGCATTTGGGAATCTTGCATTACTATTAAATATTCAGAATCTCAAATAATTCCAACAGAGCATTCAAGCTTTAAAAATACTACAGCTTCCTTCAAAGTAGTCATCAGTAGGATAAATGTACAATTGAATATACATATGCATACCCAGGGGGACTTCAGAACTGGCTGTTCCAGAAAACAAATTTGCTATGAAACCAGAACTTTGATTTTCAGAGCTCAAGAATGAATACAAGTTTTAAAAAAATGTAAATAATTTTCACTATTCAGTATTGTATTAGTCACATTTCTGTCACTGTAATCAAATACCTGAAAAAAATCTGTTTAAAGGAAAATTTGACTTTGGCTTACACTCTCAGAGTTTTCAGAATGATTGACTGGCTCCATTGTTGTGAGCCTGTAGTGAGACAGACAGCATCATGGTGGAGAAGGTGTGTAGAACAGAGCTGCTCACCTCATGGAAGCCTGGGGTAGAGAAAGGAAGAGGCCAGGGACAAGAGAGAGACTCCCAGAAGACACACCCAAAGACCCATTCCCTTTAACTAGATCTCACTCCTACAGTTTTCCACCATTTCCAAATAATCCATTCAAACTGTGAATTTACGAATGGATTAATCCACTAACATGGTTAGAGCTTTCATGATTCAATCATTTCCCAAATATATCTGAACATTGATAAATTGAACACTAAGCCTCTAACACATGAGTCTTTGGGAGACATTCCAGAATCTAAAACATAATGAGATAAACATTTGTTTATTCTTTAATAGCTGTGTGACTTCAGTTTACAAAAATCTGGTAATAACACTCTAGGTCAATGTTTTTGTATTTACATTTTAGAAAAAAAAATCTTGTAAGTATAGTAAGGAAGCTACCTAAAAGGTATACGGTCTTCTTTCCAACTAACTCTATGTAGGAAAATAAATTCACTTCTAGAAGAATATTTTTCTTTCTGACTCCTATATCAATCAGACATAAAATTAATCATTTTTCTATAATTTCAAAGTGTATCACTATTTTCCTAAAACCTGGAGACTACAGTCTCCTCATCCTAAAGTCATCCAACCTACCTGTACCAAACTTATCTGGTAAAAACAGTTAATAAAGGGGCTGGGGATATAGCTCAGTTGGTAGAGTGCTTGTCATGCATACACAAGGCCCTGGGTTCAATTCCCAGCACCACCAAAAACAAACAAACAAACAAACCAGTCACTATGTCCACACAAATATATTTGGGACAGGTAATGAAGTTATATAAAGCAAACATTAGATTTGTGGAAGTCCCTTTAAGTTTAATAAACATGCATTCATCAGTGCAATGCTTTGGGTCCTCCAAAGAAATAAGAAAGAAATAAATTTTGGGGATGTTCCCAGACAGGCCCATGCCTCCTCCACACACTCTTAGCTCTATTCCTTTCATCATGTTGGTGTACTTCTTAGAAAAATCTGGACACATCCATAGACTTGGCAGATAGACATGCCCACATATTTTCTTATAATTTTTCCCTCTGTTTTTGACCACTTTAAGGTCTGCTTATTACTGATATAATATTTTTACCCAGTCATTGCTATTCTCTATTAACTCTATTTGATACATGGCAAAGAAAGGACAACAAAACTTATTAACTATATATAAGATGTGCAGAGTATCATGAAATTTGTGGAACTCGCAATATTTCTCTGAAAAGATAGAACATTTTTCCAATGCCAAAAAGCTTATTTGTAGATGGACAACAATATATGTATTTTTTCTTCTATCAAAAGTCATAACTTTTGTCCAACCAAATGGAGCATAGTGACGAAAATTCTCTAGAGAACACCTAGAATAAAATCTCATAAATTCTTAGCATAAACTTGGTGGTAAGATATTCTTTGGGTGAGTCTTCAGATGACTGAACATTTCTGAGAGCCCCAGCCATGTGGTATAATTTATAAAATCCCTAATCATGTTCAGGAGACCTCGAACCTAGTACCAGGAAAGAGGTTCAATTTCTCATCTGCAAAATAAGGATAATAAGGGAGAAGCATATTTATTGAGAATCTACCATCATCACTCTACAAAACGCATCTCATTCATTTCCTTTAATTCTCAAAATAGCTCTAAAAAGTATGTTGTTAACCTCACTATAAAAATGAGAGAACTGAGCCACAAAAGTGCAGAACTCATCCAGCTTTATCTGAAACCAAAATCCCTATTTTTTTCACTGCACCCTGCAGTTTTCACAGTGTCCTAAGAGGTTTGAAGAGATGCGATACCTGAGAACACATTATACATTTTAAAGTGTTATGTATAGTGTTAAGCTAATAACATTAGCCCTTTTGATGTCTAGGCAGGGAAAGTCAGAAGTGGGTGCACTTTTTCATGAATTCTGTCTCCCCAGAAGATGATTAGTTTGCAAGGAAACCTGCATCTGACTTTCAATTTCTTTCCCCTCACAGAGGGAAAGTTCAATTAATGTTAATAACTAATTATGCTGTGGTACTTCCACAGTTTCACATTTAACCTAAGGGTCCACTCTATATAATTAAAAGCATCCAATGGAAGTTCTATAGAGAGTACAATAATTTTACAGTTTGAAAATTTGGAAATACATACAGGGAATATTTGTAAGAACTTTTATCTATATCCCATTAATATTCTCTATCTCTCTTCATTATTATAGAGCTCAAATTTCTTTGTTCAGGATTTTAAGTGCATATGAAGCCAAGCAACTATTTAGAGAGAGGAAAATGAAGGCATTGAGCTGCTTTCCTAATTTACTATTTATGAAGATAATATTCTATAGATCAGTGGTGGCTAATTTGTTATTGCCCCATTTGACTCACTGTGGAGACAACAAGTTCTCTTTGTTACAAAATATAGTATTTTAAATTAAAATAATACATTTTAAAACTAAAACATTTCATTAAACAACCCTTGAAAAATATCTCCATTAGCATATATCCTTTAAGGAATTATTTTCGATGTTATCTTCCTTTAATTCTTTTTTTATGGTTTCATGAGTTCATTATAGTTAGTGTATGATATTATGCATGTAATATTGAAGTTCATTTAGATACAGTGATATATTTATTGAACATAATTTGCTCCAACTTCAGTCTCCAGTATTCCTTCTTTCCCTTACCTCCTCCCTCCCACCGTTCCCCTCCTACTCTACTGGTATTCCCAGTATTTGTTTGTAGATTTTTTTAATTTAGTGCTTTATAAATATACATGAAACTGAAATTAATTGTGGTATATTTATATATGTACATAGTATAAATTTTTCAAATTCATTCCATCCTTCCTCTCTGTTTGTGTCCACCATCTATCCCCCTCAAACACCTTCCTCTGTTCTACTATCTCCCTTCTATTTTCATGGGATTCTCCCCATTCCTTTTTTCCTTTATTTTGATATAGTTTTCACATTTGAGAGAAAACATTTGAGCCTGGACTTTCATTTAGTTTGATGTTCTCCAGTTCCATCCATTTATAGCAAATGCCATAATTTGATTTTTCTTTATGCCTGAGCAAAACTTCATTGTGTATATATAATCATATTTTCTTTATCCATTCATATGTTGATTGGTACCTGGGCTGATTCCATAACTTGACTGTTGTGGGTTGCACTGCTATAAACACTGATGTGCCTGTAGTGCCTGATGTGTTAATAGTTTGCTGATGTTAGTTCTTTTGGATAAATGCTGAGTTTTGGAGTAACCAGGTCATATGGTGGTTTCATTACTAAACTTTGAGGAATCTTTATACTACACTTTCCAGAGAGGTTGTACTGATTTGTAGTTCCACTGACAATGTGTGAGTATACCTTTCTGTCTTTGCCAGCATTTATTATTTTTTGTATTCTTATTAATTAGCATTCCTATTGGAGTGAGATGAAATTTCAGTGTAGTTTGGATATATGTTTTCCTGATGACTAGAGATTGAACTTTTTTTTTCTTTCCTTTTTTTTTGTTGGTTATTTGTACCTTTATTTGAGAACTGTCTGTTTTGTTCTTTTGCCCATTTGTTTATTTCATTTTTTAATGTTGTTTTTGAGTTCTTTATATATTCTAAATATTAATTCCCTTTCAGAGGAGCAGCTGGAAAAAATTTCCAATTTTGTAGGCTTTCTCTTCACATTTAGCTATTTCCTTTGCTGTATAGAAATTTTTAATTTGATAGCATTCTATTTTCTGATCCTTGATTTTATTTACTGAGGTTTAGAAATCTTGTTAAGGAAGTCAGTACCTGTGCTAATATGTTGGAGTATTGAGCTTATGCTTTTCTTCTAGCGTTTTCAGTGTTTCTGGTCTAATTTCTAAATACCTAGAAATTAGACCAGAAACACTGGTTGATTTTGAGTTGATTTTTTTTCTAGGTATTTAGAAATTAGACCAGAAACACTGGTTGATTTTGAGTTGATTTTTTTCTAGGTATTTAGAAATTAGACCAGAAACACTGGTTGATTTTGAGTTGATTTTTTTGCAGGGTGAAAGATAAGGATCTAGTTTCATTCTTCTGCATGTGGATATCCAGTTTTCCCAGCACCTCTTGAAAAAGTCTACCTTTTCTCCAACATATTGACACCTTTGTTGAATATCAGTTGACTATACCTGACTATTTCTGATTCTTCAGTTCCATTGGTCTTTATGTCTGAATTTTAAGACTTTTTTTTTTAAATCTAGTTGTCATTGGTACTTTGGTCAGTATTGCATTGTATCTGTACAACACTTTTGGTAGTATAAACATTTGGACAATATTGATTCTGCCTATCCAAGAATGTGGAAGTCTTTTCATCTTCTGGGTCTTCTTGAATTTCTTTCTTCAGTGTTCTGTAGTTTTCATTGTAGAGGTCTTTTACCTCTTTGGTTAGATTTATTCCCAAGTACATTGTTTTGTTTTGTTTGAGGGCTTATTTTTCAGATTTATTTCTTGCATTTCTTTCTCAGCAGATTCATTATTAGTGTATAAGAAGGCAATGGATTTATGTACATTGATCTTGTATCCTGATACTTTGCTGAATTTGTTTATTAAATTTACAAGTCTTCTGGTGAAGTTGTTTTGGCTTCCTGAATATAGGATCATGTCATCGGCAAACAGTGATGATTTGACTTCTTTTCCTATTCATATCCTTTTAATTTCCTTTTCTTGTCTGCTTTGGGTAGAGATTTAAGAACTATTTAATAGAAATGGTGAAAGTGAACAGGCTTGTCTTGCTCTTTATTTTAGAAGAAATGCTTTTCATTTTTCTCTGTTCTGTATGATTTGATCTTGCATTTGTCCTATGGAGCTTTTATAATGTTGAGGTAAATTCTTTCTATCCTTTGTTTTTCCATTGTTTTTAACTTGAATGGGTATTGGATTTTGTTAAATGTTCTTTCTTGATCTATTGAGATGATGGGATTCTTGTTCCTAACCCTATTTATTTTATTTATCTAATAAATTACATTTATTCATTTGTGAATATTAAATCAATATTGCATCCTAATAATTTATTTATTGAGGTTTAGAAATCTTGTTAAGGAAGTCAGAACCAAATCCATATGGTGAACAATCTTTTTTTTTTTTTTTTGGTAGTGGGTATTGAACCCAGGGGCACTCAACCACTGAGAAACATCCCCAGCCAATTTTACTTCTTATTTTGAGACAGGGTCTCATTAATTTGCTTATGGCCTTGCTATGTTACTGAGATTGGCTTTGAACTTGCTATCCTCCTGCCTAAATTGCTGGGAATTACAGGCATATGCCACTATACCTGGCTCTACTATCTTCTAAATGTGTTTTTGAATGTGTTTTGCTAGTATTTTATTAAGGATTATTGCATCATTCATCAGGGATATTTGTCTGAAGTTTTCTTTCCATAATATGTCTTTAATTTTGGTATCAAGGTGATACTGCCTTCATAGAATGAATTTAGTAGAGTTCCCTCTCTTTCTCGTAGAACTTAGCTGAGAATCCATCTGGTCCTAGGCTTTCCTTTGATTAAAGACTTTCAATACCTGTTTCAATCTCATTGCTTGATATTGATCTAAGTTTTCTATATCCCCATGGTTCAACTTAGGTAGGTTATATGTGTCTGGTTATCTTGCTGCTGATTTCTAATTTCATTCCATTGAAATCTGACAGGATGCAAAGAATTATTTCTCTCTCTCTCTATTTCTCTCTCTCTCTCTCTGTATTCCTTTACTTGCTTTGTGTTGTTAAATATGATCAATTTTAGAGAAAGTTCCAAGTGTCACTAAGAACCAAGTGAATTATCAATGGATGAAATATTCTATAGGTTTCTATTAGGTCCTTTCAATTAATAGTATTTTTTAGTTTTGAAGTTTCTTTACTAAGTGTATGTCTGGATTATCTATCTAATGGTGAGAATGGTATGTTGAAATCACCCAGTATTATTGTATTGCAATCTGTTTGATTTTTTATGTTGAGAAGTGTTTGTTTTATGTACATAGGTGCATTGACATTTGGGGCAAAAATATTTACAATCATTATATCTTGTTGGCTGTTTCCCTTAGCCAGTATGAAGTGACTTTCTTTTTCTCTTCTTATTAAGTTTGGCTTGAAGTCTATTTTGTCTTATATGAGAATAACTACCCCTTTTTCCTTTTGGTCTCCACTTTCATGGTATAACATTTTTTCAACCTTTCACTTTTTATCCTGTGGATGTATTGGCCTAGAAGATGAGTTGCTTGTAAACAACATATGGTTGAGTATTATTTTTCAATCCATTCTGCCAATGTATGTCTTCTAATTGGAAAGTTTACACCATTTACATTTAATGTTATTTCAGAGAGAAGTTTTTTTTTTTTTTTTTTAATTTCCTGCCATTTTGTCTTATTTTTCATGTTTAATTCTGACTTGATTCTCCCTTAATTGACTGTTCATCTCTATGCTGGTTCTTTTTTTATTTCTTTTTCTTGAATATTTCTTTGAATATGTTTTGTAGTGCATGATCAGTGGTTATGAATTCTTTTAGTTTTGTTCTTATGGAAGTATTTTATTTCATCTTCAGTTCTCAAAGATAGTTTTTCTGGATATAGTAATCTTTGTTGAAAACCGTTTTCTTTTAGAACATGTTATATATTACTCCAAGACCTCCTTGCTTTTAGGGTCTCAGCTAAGAAATTAGCGGAAATCCTAATTGGCTGACCTGTAAATGTGATCTGTCATTTTTCTCTTGCAGCTTTTAAAATTCTATCCTTATTCTGTTTGTTAGGCATTTTGATTTAATGTGTCTTGAGAAGAGGATCTTTTTTGATCTCACCTATTTAGGGTTCTAATTTCATTTTATGTATGGATTTCCATCTTATTCCTAAGGATTGGAAAAATTTTCCAATAGTGTATTAGTGAAAGCCTATGCCCCTTTGGTTTGTATTTTGGTACATTTATCTATGTCAGTGATTCTTATATTTGGTCTTTAAATGTTATCCCAGATTTCTTGAATATTCTGGTCATGGTCTTTTCTTTATTGTTAATGTTAAGGTTACTTTGTCTTCAGAGCCTGAGAATGTCTTCAAAATAGTCTAATGTATTTGGTCTGTTTTCAACTGAATTTTTAATTAGATTTAGTGAATTTTTCATTTCACAATTTCTGTTGGTTCTTTTTTCAATAATCCTTATCTCTTTATTGAAATGACCTTTCATTTCTTGTCTTTTCTCTCTAAGTTCATTTCTTACATTTTCTTTTAGATAGCTGAACATTTTAACTATAAACTTTATAAATTCTTCTACTGATATTTTCTCCCCTGTGTTGTCAATGGAATCAGTGTTGTTTGCTGTTTGGGTGGTTTTTTCCCTTGCTTTTTTCATATTGTTTATATGTCTACCCATTTTCTGGAATTATTATTGCTTGTACTTTTATGAAAGGGACTATTTTGTGATCTTCTCTTTCTTAAGTGTTTTGGACAGGACAAAATTTAGGTATTGGTACTCCCACTCAACATATATCCTCTGCTTTTCAAAGTGGTATCAACACTACTTTGAGAGAAGATGCTAAACCCTATTAATTACAATCACTTCAGAATAAAACATCATACTAATAATCTTTAAGGGGAAAATCTTGTTGAAATTGTCTCCCCAAGCAGTATAGAGATTCTTAAAAAAACTAAGTATGAAAATACCATTTGACCTAGCTATTCCACTCCTTAGTATATATCTAAAGGATTTAAAATCAGCATACTACAATGATGGAGCCACATCAATGTTTATAGCAGTACAATTTACAATAGCTAAGCTATGGAGCCAACTTAGGTGCCATTTAACAGATTAATAAATAAAGAAAATGTGGTATATATACACAATAGAGTATTACTCAGCCATCAGGCAGAATGACTTTGACATTTGCCTGTAAATGAATAGATCTGGAAACTATCATACTAAGTAAAATAAGCCAATTCCCAAAAAACAAAGGTTAAATGTTTTAATTGATATGTGGAAGCTAACCAACAATAAGTGGGGTAAGGGGAAGAATAGGAGTTCAGTAGATTATACAAAAGGGAATGAAGGGAAAGGAAGATATGGGAGACAGGAAAATGAAAGAGATGAAATGAATCTGATGTAACTTTCCTGTGTACATATATGAATACACCACATTCAGTCTCACCAGTATGTACATCCACAAGAATGGAATGGGATCCTAATTAGAATAAGATATATTTATGCTTGTAAAATTATATCAAAATTGATTCTACAGCTATGTGTATCTTTAAAAAACCCAATAAAAATAAAAATAAAAAAGATAATGTCCAAAGTTCTTCTAATTCAGGTATAAAATTATAATAATATTCTGAAAAAGGCTAAGAAATTACTTATTAAAGAGAGTAAAAATGCTATTACATTATTAGGGGCTTAAAAGTAGAAGAGAAAATTGGGAAAGGTAAAGAGAAAGAAAAGAATAATATAAATTAAGGTATAAATAAGAAAAATATGGGGGTCAATTTGAGGCAGTATAATATAATGCAAGAGGAAAAAGATGGACTAAGAGGAGCACCTATAACCCTCAGCTTGGAAAACAAAGTAAAGAGAATGATTCTAGTTAATGCCTTAAAACATTAGAAGAAACACAATCAAATAGATTGAGGGCACAATAATGAATAAAAGGGGAACATCTATGGATTCAAAATGAAAAGTAATACGTGAGATCAAAATTGATAGAACTATATAAATTATCCATGCTTGATGGAGAAATTTCTTATTGAGTCTCCCTGGTTTGAATTTCATCAGTATTGGGGGCCTATAGAAGATTCCCACTACTCTTCCACTTTACCTCTATGTTTCCCTGGGTGTGGAGGTAGTGATCTCACCAGCTCACTTCTGACACAATTCTAGGAGCCCCCCTCTGATCATTGGTGGGTCTAGGTATATAATAGCTTTCAGTTGTGTCAGAGGAGGTTGGTTGTGACTTAGCAGCCTGCTCTTAGGAGATGTAGTCTTGTGTGCCCTTTTGAAGAAAATCTTTATGTATCCAGGACTGTCAAATCCTGTGTGTGCTACCCTGTGTATTTTTGGAATGTTCAGGGTATAGCAGTATTATGTAGAGGTCTTACAGGCTCTTTTATGTAGCACTGGGAGGTCCATGGATAGGAGTGTGCAGGGTTGCTGCTCTCTCTGAGATTGCACAGATCACAGGTTAATGGGCTTGTGTCTGGGCACACAGGGTGGTGGCTGGTGTCTGCAGAGTGCTCCTCTGTAAGCCCTTTGTGGGGTGTCACTGTGTATGTTCAAGGTTCTCTGCTGGCTGCTTGAGGTTTTCATCAGGAATTGCCTTCTCTGGGTCCATATAGCTGAGTGAGAATTGAGTTGACTGGCAATTCTTGGACTTGCAGCTGTGGATCCTCCCAGAAGTTTTGGAGCACACAAGCTACTTCCTTGGCTAATATGGATTTCTCATCAGTCAGTTTTTGTTTGTCAGCCCTGGGCACAATACTGTAGGCTTGGATGGTACTGTGCTGAATCTGCTGTTTTTTTTTTTTTTTTTTTTTTTTTTGTTTTGTTTTGTTTTTTAGCAAGGGAGCATAAGGTGCAGGGCTCAAAGTTGTTTTATTTACTTCTGTGGGATGCTGTGGATACCCACTCCCCTCCTCTATAGAGCTTTCTTTAAAGTGGAACAGAGCTTAGTAGCCATCTGCAATGGTGGGACCTGTGATTTCAGGTGTGGTTTGTGGTGCAGTGCCCCTAGCCTTCCTGATATAGATCACAGGAGTACTTTCCCAGTGGCTAAAAACGAGTAGGTTGGCCTGCCTACATGAATCATAAGCACCTACTCTCCTCTGATGAGACTGTTTTTGGAACAGTGCTAAGTATTTGTGTTTGCAATAGTGGAACCTGTGGGTATAGGCTTTCTCTGGGCTTCTATGGCACAGAAGCCTGTACCCTGTCTGGTACAGCTCACATTGAGATAGAATGTAGTTAACACACCTTTTGCCTAAGCTTCTATGGCAGCGTGTCGAATGCTGGGTTGGCGTTAGCACTCTCCAGGAATGATTAGCTCTCAGGTCTTCTCCATACCATTCAGGCGGGTTCCAGTAACTTTCAGATAGCAGATCTTGTAGATCTTGTAGATCCCTCTACAAGTTCCTTCTAGTTAGATTACTGGGACAACCCATTTTAGAGGTATTCGTTCTGGTTTTATTTCTTACCATCTGAAGGTAGAGAGAAGCTGTGTTGATTTAACTTCTTCTAGGGAGGATGGCTAGCTGTTGACTCTAAAAAATGGCTGCCCTATCCGGCACAACTTTTAGTCTACAATTTGGGTTAAACTGTTTGATGTCCTTTATTTCTTTGCTATTACTGGTCTGCTTTTCTTTCCAGCTGTTGTTAAGAAAGTAAGCTTGGACTTTTCTCCTTCCTCTTTCTCTCTCTGTTACTCCCTCTCTCTTCCCCCTACCCTGGTAAGGTTTGGAGTCAAGAAATTCTATCCTTATTTTCTGCTCTGCACAAATGTCCTAGTCTCTCCAATTCTCAAATGGTCTAATATTGAGAATGACCCAGCTTTCTAGTCATTCTTTCACTCTTCCCTTCTGGGCTTTGGAGGTAAGTAGGGTTGCTACCTAGGGGCACTCTGTAATCTTCTTCCATCCTTCATAATACCATCTTTCAAGGTGACATAAAGTCTGGATCCAAGGAGCTATACATTATCTGGTTATTAGGGAAGGAAGGAGGGATCAAAGTTAGGATAAAAGAAAGGCACCCTGTACAGAGAAAAAATGGAGACTTATGGGTAGGTTCAAGAACCAAGTGTAAAGAATAAATTAATTCTTCTGCAGATACTCAAGATCTCAGATGTCATCTTCACACCGGCTCATTTCTTAACATTTTATTGCTATAATTTAGCCCTTTGGTTTGAAAATTTTATCAGTCTTTGTGGGCATCATTTTTTCAACATTGGAATGAATCAGGTAAATAGCAAAAACTTGGTAATTTAATAGTGGAACATAAAAAGAATATAGATTTAATTTTCCATAAATATTGCAGCACATCATTTTTAAAGCACTTAATCAAGAGTATATTCCTTTCTCCAAAACAAAGTCAGAGCAGGATCTGTAAACTGGAATGTTTGTCTGATTAGCACAGAGAAATTACTCATTATTTTTTTCCTAAACATACTTATGGAAGAAAGAAAATTCCTTGACCTCTAGCAATTCACACCTGCGAACAGAAAGTTAACCCAGATAATAGATAAAACCATAGAAATATAGTTAAAAAAAACTCCAGAAAGAGACTGGATGACCTATAATGGCTCACTCAACCCAGCTTCTCTCAGGCTCAAACTCAGGAACTTTATTGCGATGGTATCACAGAACTACAAAAAGAGATAATACTAGAAGAAAAAACTCCCCTGGAAAATATCTCAGATGAGTTTCACCAATTCCTTAGAAAAGATAAATTGGAAATACTTAATGTTTGCTATTAAGTAAAATTCTGGTCTATCTATCTGTCTTTCCATCCATATAGACACACAAAAAGTTGACTATTTAGAGAACTATGTATTATTCATATCATAGTATAAATTCATCCATCAAGTAACTCATTTATTGGTATACTATTCCTAAATTAAATGAATTCATCCCGGGTTGGTCTGTTCAGGCTTATATTCTTTGAGTACACCATGGGTTTCATCAATACAGCCTCAGTCAACTTTCAAAGATTTCAAGTAAGATTTGACAAACTGTTTTGCGGATCAAACAAAAATATTTTGGATATGTAAATTTTATTTAATTGACATAAAAGGCAAAAGTTCCATGCCTAAACTGTGGATCAGTATACAGCATTTTAACTTGATAATATATGATTTATAAATCTTTCTCTTAAATAAATAGACAAAAGAAAAATCCTAACCAAAGTCATTTCTACAAATTTTTAACAATTTGATTTTGCTCATATTACTGTCTAAATAAATCAAAATACAAGAAATTTTGAATTTTACTACTATGAGAATCTTTATGAAAACTAAAGACATAAATCAAAGAAGAAATGTCGAGAATAGAATTTGTTACTTTCTCAAACAATTCTCACCCACAGTATATCCCCTTGCAACTCAGATAAACTCATGTTTTAATTAGATATATAAGAAGCAAATAGTTATCTGAGAGATGTTTTTGTGTTTCTGTTTTTTTTTTTTTTTTAAGAAAAACAAAACGAAATCTGTGGATAAGTTTGAAATTAGGGGATTGCATCTGTAAGCCTTGATATCATAGATTTCTGAATCCTGTTACATTGAGAAATTGTAGTTCTAGATTTGAGGAGAAAGATACCCCTAAACTCATGTTTGCTAGAACAGTGTGATATACTGGGCCAGTCTAAGCAAGTGAAATATAAACAGTTAACATTAGGTTCATATAATTAAGAGTTTAGTATTCTGTTTTGTTTGTTTCTTGCTTCCTTGCTTTTTATTTGCTCAGATCTGGGTTACTAGTTTGCTATTGTTTTCTTTGTTTTTAGTGCACTTGGAACTAATATCAGAGTTAGAACACCAACATTAAACATTTCATGGTGATATGCCAGTATTAGAATAGTGGAAAGTTGATAATAATATTAAATGCTAATTAACCAAAGTTAATATATTCATTTCAGAGGAGATATAAAAAAGTAAAAATTACAATAAAATATTCACCAAGAACCAATTCTTTCAATACTATTGAAGACATGTTTTAAATTAGTCCCATGATCTCTGCCTTCTGGTATTTGTATGCCTATGAATTCCTTCCCCCCTTGAATGTGCCAGGACCTGTACCTTGCTTTTAACTATAGAATATGGCAAAGTTGAGACTCCTTGTGTTTATGTTATATTACATAAATACTCAGTCTTGCTTAGAGACTCCCCTTGCTCTGAAAGCACAAGATGCCATGAAACCTAAAAGGATAAGAAATTGAATGTTGCCAACATCCATGTAAGAAGGGAAGTATAGAAACTCTAAGCAGAAAACTGAGCTAAGCTGTACCCAGATATCTGATCTACAAGAACTCTGAATTACTGTGTGCATTTTAAGTCACTAAGCTTATAATAATTTATTGCATACATTAAAACACTTCTAAAATCAGAAAAATTTAAGATGTACCATTTCATTTTAAAAGTATGCTAGTATAAATCACTTGAATAGATACTGATGGTGGAATGAGGACTGGAAATGATACAGAAAGCATGATACAATTATGAGAAACTTGCATTGACCCCTTGAAGAAAGAGAAATCATTACATTTTAACACACAAACAGACACAACTAGAGTTTAGATTCAAAGGTCCAAAGCATCAATCAGTTTCAGAATTGCTATCCTTTTGTACCATGAAAACATCACTGTTTTCCTAGTTGCTTGGCTTAAATTTCCAGAGTTCTCTTAACCTCCTTTTAGCACCAAATGCTGGCCACTGGGTATCCATTGGCCTGTAACATCTGACCTCTCTTTTTCATGTGAATTTTACTGTACATGCTAACTTGTATGCCAGCCTCATTTACTGAGAAAAACTTAGGGAGCACCTGCCATGTGACAGAATGCTCAATAAAACATTATATAACTGTTGTCAGAGTATCTATAAATGACAAACCTGTCAAGTAAAAAAAATCTGTCAAAGGCAACCATTATTAAACCGAAGTTGTCTGACTTTCCACTTCAGTTAACTTTCAACTAAGCAATCCATTTAATTAACCTAGAAGAACCAACTATTTTTTATTTAGCCAACTAAGAAAAGTAATAGTTATTTTCTTAAATTACAATATATCTTAATATTAAAAAGTGAATTGTTAAGCTGGGCATGGTGGTGCATGCCTATAATCCCAGTGGCTCTGGAGGCTGAGACAGGAGGATCAGGAGTTTAATGCCAGCCTCAGCAATGATGAGGTGGTAAGCAACTCAATGAGACCCTGTCTCTAAATAAAGTACAAAATAGGGCTGGGGATGTCACTCGGTGGTCAGGTGCCCCTGAGTTCAATCTCCAGTACCAACAAATAAATAAATGTCTTAAAAATAAAAAAGTGAACTGTTAAATACTGTTAGTTTAACTTTAAAATGCAGATACTAATAAGTGCTTATCCAGTGGAGATACTGTGAAAATAAATGAAATAAGGATGAAACCCTGGAAATACACATAGGACAAAATAACCATTCAATAAAATGTAGTAATTCTTGTTTCTATTCTTATTTAAATATTCATTAGAATCAAGCATTATTTTTTAAATAAGCAAAATTAGTTAAGAAGGATATGATCTCAGTATAAAAGAGTCCTTTCAAGGGAAGAGAGTTGATAAATTTGTACTGATAGACAAATGCACAGAAATTTTTTAGGAAACTATTGTACTAATTCAGGAACATGAACTATGACCCTCCACATGCTAATAAAAACTCACTTTTAAGACCTATTGAAAAATCCATTTGTGATAACTTGATGATTGAATTTGTATGAAATGTAAGCAAATAGAGACTTCAAGAATGATGGTATCTGTATACAAAGCATGGGAGACAAAGCAGCTCATCACTGACTTTAACAAGGTGAGCATTACAGGAAAAGAGGTGTTAAATTCAGTCTGGGACATCATAAGTTTGAGGTGACATGGAAATTCCAGAAAGTGATAGCATATAGGAACCAAAGGGAATTCTCTGTCTCTAAATTGAACAGCTTAGGGGCAGGGACCTTGTCTTGCTCATTTTGTTCTGTTTCTTTAAGTATAGGCTCTTGTGCTACAAAGTATTCAATAAAAAATTTAATTCAATTGACATGTCTATTTTGGAAAGGTCAGAAGGCCCAAGAAAAAGAGATGCATTAAGTATCAAATGTCTTTTCTTTTCAATCAAAATTCAGCAGAGACTAGAAATACTCACAAATGTTTATGGCCTCACCAATCAAGAATAGAAATAGTAAATGTTGCAAAAAATAGGATTAATCCAAAGCTTTATAGTTCTTTCCAAAGTCCTTGAATGAGTCTTTTTAAATAATTTAAGATAATTTTTATTTAAATAAAGAAGTCCTTGATATCAAATATTTAGCTTGATCCCATTTATCTGTCACTTAAAATAAACTGAAATACCCAATATTTTGAAACCTTTCCAAATGAAATCTCTGAGCACTGTCAGGCCCTTCCCCTGTTGGATAGATTGTTTTGTGCAGTTCACGTTATATCTATGAAATCCAATTTCTGCATAAACCCTGTGATCAGACTCTATAATCTATTTCCCACATTACCCAGACTCTTTAATATGGCCTTCAGTCAGAATTATTTGATCTCTTTAACTTTAAGCTTCTGAAGATAGACACAGGGATCCAACCTGTCTTTCTTAAGCTGTCAATTGTCATTTAAATACAAGAACTTTTTTTAGCAGTCATTATCAAACCTCAAATGCAGAAAATTCCCTAAGCTACTTCCCCACCTACAAAAATCTAATTGCATTTCTCAGACCATCTGCAGAAAGAATCTTTCCTAATTTAATGGTCATGCTCCCTGCAGAAATTTTGGGAAAATGTGATAGATTAGGTTCAGAAGAAAATGGCTAAACCCTAAAATTGCACTGAATAAAATCCTACCCATATAAATAAATTCAGACTTATTCAATCAAGGTTACTAAATGGATGAGATACAATCTAAAGTACATTCTACTCTACATTACAAAAAACAAAAACAAAAACAAAAAAAAATAACAACTTTAGTTCTTTTGGACCAAGCATATTTATAAGAACACAAAAGGAAATCAGACTAAGTCAGTCTTAGTCACCATAATTCATCAGTATCATTTGCATTGTACTCATTTCCAAATATTGAAAAATAAAGGTCTAAGCAATTTTAATCAGTATTCTGACTCTTAACACCTCTCTCTCTCTGTCTTGAAATATCTGTCTTTCCAGGTGCTTCAGAGTGTCAGAAATAGCATTGATTAGGCCAAGATATTCCACATAGCTTTCCAACTCATCTAGATTTCCAGTTGAGGTCAGAAGACAGATATTGTACATTTTCTTACATGTTAACATCATCTTTAGGATCTGAGCATCAAACATTTATTCATTTCTAATACTAAGAAAGAACACAAAAAATGAGAAGTGTCCCTGATTCCTGGGCATATGCGCTTCTATCTAAATAAAGAGTGTGGAGATGGCATTTTGAAATGGAATTCCTATAAAGGACCCATCACAGTCTCATATCCACAGTATTTAATCTTAAATAAGACCAGGTGGTCTCATCATGTGCTTCAATTCCAACTGTCCAGACCTTTCTTGGAAGAGTTTCAGGTCATTCTTTATGAAATATCATTAAAGAATCACTTCTACCTGGTTTCTCTGTGGTTCTTTCATTCTCTTTCCATATATCCTCGATCAGCTTTGCCTCTCGTCATTTAATATTAAAAATGAGCAAAAGGTATCAGCCAAGCTTGGCTTCTGCCTGTTCCTCAAAAAATGCTGAATACTCCTATATTAAAATCTTGTATGACTTAATCATGCCCCTGGAACAACCCCCACCTACAATCTAATCTGCCGGTAAGTCTTGAAACTCCCATTTCAGACTATTCCTGACTTTGGTCTATGAGAAACATGGAGTTTCTTTATGTTCTGAATAGTCTTTTTTTTCTAAATTTGTTTTAATTAGTTACACATGACAGTACAATGATCTTGACATATCATACATTTGAATAAGATGGGGTATAATTTCTCATTTTTCTGAGTGTACAGGTTGCAGAATCACATTGGTCATGCAGTCACGTATATACATACAACAATAATAAACCAAGATCCTCCCTCCTTTTTTGGAAGTACTCTTTTCAAAACATAAACTGAAAGCAAAGACTGCATCTCCTTTGCCTTGCTCATCCCTGCATCCATATCCTTGTAGACCAGTGTCTAACACATATTGAGTGCCCTATAAATATTTGTTGGATGAAAAAAAATAAAATATGTTATTGCAAGAATAGTCCACAAAATGAGGTCTGATGAAATATTACATCCTATTATTAAGTGCTGGGATCATATTTTGACCTTCCGTCTGGTCATGATTCAGACTATGTCATACGGTCTGCAAACATTAGTAAACAGTAATGAAACAACACATCTGCTGCAAGATAGCTAGCAATTTACCACCCTGAACATCAGCATTTGCTCTGTCTTCACAAACAGAACAATTTTCTGATCGCCGTGTGACTTTAAGAAAGGCTGTCAACTTGATTACTTGAAAGTGTCCCCTGAACTGAAAATAACATCACAGCGTACAATTCTGCCCCTGCAGCTGAAATGTCCTGGACGTTTCCTCACCACCAGCCATGCCAGGCAACCTTTCCCCCAGCAGGCTGTGGACTGCAGTTAAAACTACATAAAGTGTAAACAACAAAAGGTTCAGGTGACCTGTCTGAACAGGAGAAGAAGATTCAACCATATGGAATACCTGGAACCTTTTTTTTTTTTTTTTAAGTCTTTGAGTCCTGAACAGGGAAGCACTTATATGGAGATATGGAGATTATAAATCAGAGGTGGAGGTGAGAGAAGGAGGGCAGAAATCAAATGAGCACGTCTTTATGGAAATCCCTTATCTGTACCATTCCTGCTTGCCAGGCATTCTGCCAGTTTGGGTGATCACATCAATATTTATAGCACACCACACCAGGGTGCCCATGTTCCCCAGCAGGGGCGATTAATATATGATATCAACACCTATGACAAGACACATTTTATTTCTGTCAACAAACAAAAAGGATTCTACTTTCTCTGTCAGCTGAATACTCAAGTCTTTTATTCTGTACAATAAACCATCTATAGCTGGAGCTGAAAGATAGATATGGAACTATAGTAAATTCTTTAAATAGCATTTTTTTCTTTTCTTTCTTTCTTTTTTTTTTTTTTTCAATCAGTAGGTAGCCCATCCGAGGCCTGTATCAAAAACAGGGTATTCTGCTTTGGGTGGGAAGAAGCAGGTAGGGTGGGGAGAGGTGCAAGGAAAATTCTCCTGTTGTGGTTTCTAAGGCAGGTATTACCAGTGGGTAACAAAACAGGGGTCTTTCCTGGAGAAAATCAACACCACAAATGAATATGAGAGTAAAAATACAGGACCTTTTCTTTTTGAATAGTGCTTTCTTTTTAAGATTTTGATATGCTAAGCAATGTTAATTTCTTTGGGTTTTGATAAGGAGAGTAAAATGGATCTCTCAAGGTCCCATTTACTAAAAAGAGCTTTTGTAATTTTCTCCTTCAGAATAAAGAAAACAAGGACTAGTTCTTAAATAAGAGTGTGGTTTTATTTTTTGTAGAATGGTATTCAGCTTTACTAAAGAATGAGAGATGCATAACCCAGGGTTGCAGATAATGCAGCTGGATTTTGCTAAAGGTGTTCTTTGTAAAAACTGAGTGGGATGAGCAGAGGATGGGGCTGGGGCTGGGGCTCTCCTGTTCCTGCCAGATGAGCTCAATTTAGTGGCACATCCCCACTCCCAGAAGCGAGTGGGTGTGAGCTCTTCCTGGACCATAGGACCCCAGGCAACATATTTTTGGTGTCTACTGAGTTTTTATTACTAATGTTAATGAAAAAAGAAATCCATTGGAGCTATAAATATCATCAAAATAGTCATGGTATTAATAGGAAGAGCTAGATTCAATGCACATATATCAGTCCCAAAGTGAGTTCTTGCCCCTAATTTTTAAGCAAATTGACACCTTGTAAAATAGCAAGATATTGGGGCTGGGAATGTGGCTCAAGCGGTAGCACGCTCGCATGGCATGCGTGCAGCCCGGGTTCAATCATCAGCACCACATACAAACAAAGATGTTATGTCCTTCAAAAACTAAAAAAAAATAAATATTAAAAATTCTCTCTCTCTCTCTCTTTTTCTCTCTCTCTCTCTAAGAAAAAAATTTAAAATTGCAAGATATTATCAGCCATGTGGTTTCTGAAATTGATTAGAAAATGATGTAATTCTGTATGTATGCATGTGTGTATATATTAAGAGTATCTTGTGTTCTTGGTACTTCAGCTACATTCTATCATTTAATTATGATAATTAATCCATTAAGTATTTTATTACATCCATTATAGAGATGAAGAAACAAAGCAAGAGTAAACCATTCACCTAAAGTTGAGCAAATAGGAAGTAGTATTGCAGGAACTTCGATATAGTTTTCTCTGACTCTCGAGTCTTTTTGTCTTTGATAGAGCCCATTATTACCCCAAAGACTAACTTATGCTACTGAATAATTTATTCTGGGCAGTTGTTGTTTTCTCAATATTATTGTATATGCCATGGGGATGAGAATACCCTGGCAATGTTTGACTTTGCCAGCAAATGCTTAAAACTTTAAAAAATAAGGCAAAGAAACATGAATAAAATAATTCAGATCATAATTGAGTGCTGTTAAAATGAATTCAAGAGTCAGTCTTATATTCCATATGGAGTCAGAGATTTGAAATCAGAAACATGGGTTTCAACATAGTTCTGTCACTTATTTCTGTATGACTTGAAGCAAATTACTCATCTTTGATCTCACTGTCTTGAGAATTTGCCTCCTGTCTCTGCTAGACTTACATCTGAGTCCTGCACTTTCTGTATATGAAAACAAAAAGAGATTTTTCACTCCATGCCTCTCCAAATAAAAGGGAACATGGAACCTAGCTTGGGTTTACCTCTGAGAGAAGATAACATTAAAGACAATCCTGAGGTTGAGAGTGCTTTTGTACCAGGAAGGTCCCCTTGCCTTCCAGAGGAAAGCAGCAAAGGCCCTGGTGCCCAGGGAGCCAGCTGCAGAGCAGCTGAGGAGAGCAGGGAAATTCACCAGAGCAGAGGCAGCATTTGGGAAGGAGCTATCAGAACCTGCTTCAACATGTGCAGGAGTTGGGGTGAGAGAACAAAGGGAGTAATATAGCATATATCTAAATAGTTAACTGTTGTGAATAGAGCTAGTGGACTGTCAAGTTAAATATCTTCTATACTCCCACTTTTATAAGATCCTCAACTTGACCACGCATGGAATGAATGACCACCTAGACTGGAATCACTTCCTTGCTCTTCCTACCCAGACTCTTTCTAACACTGGAGGTAGCCTCTCAAATGCATTATGGATACCCTGGCCAAAGTGCACAGGTTCCTTTATACACCCCAACAAATGACTCCCTTGAGTACCCCTCAGACCTATGAGTGCCAGAGTGATCAACTCTCAGAAGGACAGGTAGAGTAAGAGCTGGCAGGAGTGTCATTTCTATAGCTGGCAGAATCCCACATGGGGAATAAGTTTAATGACTACAAATAGCCTAGCCCCTTGCAGAAATCTTTCCAGAACTAAAGGGAATAATTTCTAAAAGGCAAACATTAATTATGTTATGAGATATTATAACTTTGGCATTTGGCATAAACATTTGTGAGGAAATGACGTATGTAAAGTGTCTCCCACTAGTCCAAAATAATGATTGTATCACTAATACCTAATTCTAGGAATGATACATGTATTTAACAGATAAGCATTTATCAAATAAATACATAAATAGAAAAGTCACGTGCTGAGTCAAATTTTATTTGAACTAGACTTTTTTTTTTGGTTCTTGGGATTGAAACCAGAGATACTCAAACACAGAGCCTCATCCCCAGACCTATTTTTTTTTTAACATTTTATATTGAGACAAGGTCTCACTAAATTACTTAGGGTCTCACGAAGTTGCTGTGGCTTGCTTTGAACTTGAGATCTTCCTGCCTTAACCTCCTAAGCCACTAGTCAGATCTTCTTTTAATCAAATCATAATAAATGGGAGAATGAAATATTCCAGATGTTTAAAGCGCTGTACATATCTCCGTTGTATTGTGAGTGACAAAGCAAAGTCGATATTCAAAATATTTACCTGTCATGGCAGACATTAAAAATTAAAATTTTAAAATAAAACTTCTGTTAGTTGTCCATGGAATTTGAGAGAAGATCTTTCAGGAATGGTTTGTGCAAGTGATTGTCTCTGAGGTACAGGCTCAGAGACTGTATTCTTAGTGCCTTCACTAGTTTTTTTATAGTGCTGAGGCAACTCAAAATAAGCAGCATGAACCTCATATAAATTATATGAATCTATAAATGTTATGGTCTGTCAGATTTATTAGATTTACAAGTGTTCCCCATCCATAGTAGGATGAAAGCTCTATGTATGATATATGATGAATCCATACAATCCTTTCTTGTATCACATTAAAAAAAGATAGAATGGAGCCAGGTTTATCTTTCTAATATTAAAAATAGAACCCAAGATTATGTCTCAGAAACTATTTTATACCCTTCCCTGGGAAAGTACTGAAGCGAAACAGGCTCAGAGAAAATTTGAAATGTGAAACATATAAGTTGCTCTCCTAGGGTTTCTCCTTGGCATCCTCAGAGTCTGTAAACAGATATTCTTTGCTCCTCTATAAGTTTAAGATAATATTACTATAGTTGCCACTCAGGATTTCAAGTAAGACTCTTAAGGAAAATCATGAGTTCCTTCTTATCTCAAAGTCACTTCTCCTGGAAGCATCTTTGCCAAAAAGGCAAACTCTGGAAAACCTTAGATAAGGCTGGTCATTAGGCCATGCTCTCAGGGAAAAAAAAAAAGGTAATAGGGGCACCTCCTGGGCCCTGTTCCTCATGCTGCCAATAAAACATCCACCTTTTACCCAATGGATTACCCAGACTTAAATGCCGCTTGAAATTCTGAGTTGTTCCATCCTCCTGAATAATCACAACCTGTTCTGCCGCACCTGTTCTGTGTTAGACTTCTTGGCCTCCCTTTATTGACTGCATGTCTTTCCTGAGTTTGCACTTTCCATTCTACATCACAAGATAAACCAAAGTGACAACAGATGCTGGTCCCCTAAGAACTATTTCAATTCATCTTGTCCCAGTGCCTATAAAGTCAAAGATGGCTTAAAAACATGTCATTTCCCTCCGGTTACCACTAGATGGAGGTACAAATTTTGAAGTGCCGGATAAATGTTTCCTGTTTGCATATCCTGAAAGGTAATGACACAAAATAAGGAGTACTATTGTTAGGTTCTTTCATGTCTGGAAATCCTACTGCCTTGAAGATTGCTGAATCCATGTACTGTTTTTAGCCCATTTAAGAAGCAAGTGCGCGTACACACACACACACACAAACAATGACAAGTCCCAAACTAGTACAGTTTTATATTAGATCTAAATATAGGTATATATTGAAAGATCTTTACTTTCAAAATAAATGCTTGTCTGGCCTTGCTATAATCAGATAAAGTTCCTTTTATATCATTTTATTCAAAATGCCTTATTACTTGGCAAAATGTAATAATGTTTGTGGAAATTAAGATGGAAGTAAGGGATGTATCTAAACAAAAGTAGGTTCTTTTTATTTTGAGAGCATATATAGGATCCTCATGATTTCATCTCACCCCACACCACATACACTTCTTATAAAAATTTACATTCGACAGTCATATATACTGAAATGTAAATGATTAACAATGTGCTATGTGCTAACTCATGCAGGAAAATTGTTTATAAACAAACAGGCCTGTAATATTCAGCTTCAGTTAAGTCTTTAACAAAGGAATTTTAAGTATTAGCAAATTTGTAGAGAGGACCTGGATGATTTTCTCTTGAATCCTGAAATCACTCACAAAGTAAGACAGTTCATACTGGAATGCAGAAAGATTGTGATTGATTTCCTTTTTCTTCACAACGGCATTGGTACAATGCAGAAGGATTGCTCTTGGGTTTGTGATTACTTGGAGAAGGATAGTTACCTGTGTGACTTCTCAGCATGGGGTGGAAGCTGCCTAGAGAAACCATGCAGTCATCCAAGAAGGGAAAATGTCCTGTGGACCTGTGCATTTTGCTCCCTGGAGGGAAACACTAAAATGGGATGGGGAGTGTAAATGGACGAAATGGGGAATGCAAATTGAAGAGCCCTCATGGATCTGTGGGTACCTTACCTATCCATATCTCTCTCAGTCCCCCAGGGCCATAGGCTTTTAAAGAAAATGAAATTTATATTATGATGAGTTGGAATGGGAAAATGGAGCACCATCTAAAGGAGTTCTCACTAGCTACCTTATTTCTAAATATTTGGAGTGATTAACTTTTTTTCTTCCTCTAGTCCCGGCAACTCATTTAGGAATTGTTACTAAGTTTAAATTTAAGTAGGTGATCGCTACCGTCTCTGATTGAAAATACTTTGGAGAGAAAGAAAGGGGACCAGAGGATCTTCTGTTTGCTAGTAAATGGTAAATGTTCACTGGCTAAGCCTACCACAGTTCCAATCTATACCTACTGTGTATTTGTTCTTGATTATTTGCCTTTATTGCTTTGCTATTGACAATTTGATGAGTTTTCTGATTCTTCTTTTACAGCAAATGTCTTATAAAATGAACATGTTTCTGTGAGTCTAGTAGATTAATTACTATTCACCTGATTTTTTCAGATTCACATGAGCACAAGAATGGGTATGATCTTATAAAAGCACAGAAAATAGCATGGTGCATATGAACAGTTTATGTATGTCATAAGTTTTCCCAAGAGAAAGAACAACTTAGTAAATCCTTCTAAGATAACTATTTTAATTCAATCACATAGTCAACAAAAATCAAGTGAGCATCTGCAAAGATAGGTGTTGCACACAAAACAGAGAACTCCTAGAAATTATAGTCTAGAGTGAGAAACACCCAAATAAAATAAAATAAGAATTACTTATACGATGGATGCTTACAATAAAAACAAAGTAAAGCATATTATGAGAACATGTAGTGAGAAATTAGTTTTTTTGGAGAGAATTCACTTATGGCATATCTGAGAAATTTGAATTTAAAGTAAAACTTTAAAAATGACCAAAACCTACCTAGACCAACAGTTGGAGGGAAAAGGGTCTAGGTCAGGAAGAATCTATGCATGTGAAGGCTCCAGTATAAGATGGAGCTTGTCATATTTGATAAACTAAATGACTGTTCTCCATGGAAATGATGCTCCCTCTCCTTTTGGATTTCAACACAACATTTGGCTGTTATTTCAGTGGGATCCAAATAGGAAACAGATGCCATAGGCAAATCAGGATAATTCAAGAACACTAAAATTCACAAACATGTGGGTAGGTTGTAGGAGAACACAAAGGATTTTGCAGCTAACCTGGGATTAACAACCATGGAGCTGTTGTTACCCTTAGACTCCAAAGGAGAAGGACACGGGTATCATGGAGCCTGACTGAGCATTGTGGAGAAATGGCTGCCTTGCATGGGAAAAAGAAAAAAAAAACTTTCAGCCCAAAGACATAAGTTAGAGTTGGTTCCACAGGGAAGGAGGCCACTCTTCTCCCTCCCTCTGATCTCCTGTTAGGGAACCTCACTGACCACCCCTACTTGAAGCCAGAGAGCAGAGTTGCCCCTCAATATAGCCATATAGTTCAGCCTCAGCTGGCAGAGAACAAGATAGGCAAACAGGGATGGTGAGTGGATCTGAAGGAACAAATAGAAAATGCCGGTTAGAGTTGGGCATTTCCACAATGAGGAAGGGGTGCTAGGAAGCAAAATGACCTTTAGACCAACTATAGTCTCACAAAGCAAAATAAAACTAGTACCTCTCCATTCCAAACATTCACTCCTTTAATGATACTCCTCCTGTCAACTATTTCTCTGCTCACTTAGATGAGTCTGCTTCTTATTAGCAATATGGTTTCCATATTTGCTTCCAATCGTGTACTCTAGGGATACAGAAACCAGATAAAGCTCCACTTCTCTGCAGGAATCTCTATACCCTATTTGATTGTTCCTTTTAAATTTCCAGTATAACATGAATATTATCACATAGGATGGGAGTTTTTTGGACTATGTGGTACATGAGATTCTCCTGGGATGCTTGTTGAAAGGCAGAATCTTGAATCCTAATCTGAATCACAAGATTAGGCCTGGGGCCCTGAAATCTATATTTAAAGCAAGCATCCTGTTTTGGATGCTTTCACCACATAAAAATGATAAATAGTTGAGGAGATAATCTTATATAATGATTTCAACATTGCATAATGCATACATGCATAGAAACATGCCATGGTACTTCATATAAACATACAAAATTTGGGGGCCAGGGTTGTGGCTCAGTGGGCAGAGCGCTTGCCTAGCATGCATGAGACACTGAGTTTGATCCCCAGTACCACATAAAAATACACAAATAAAATAAAGGTATTGTGTCCATCTACAACAAAAATTTTTAAAAAGAAATATAAAATTTTATATTAATTAAAAAACAATATCCTGTATGATTCTGATGAATGTGATACAAGGTACATAAGTGAGAAAAATCTTAGGTAATTGCTATAATAAAAATAGCTTAATAGGGAATTGGTGGATTTCTGAAAAGACTAGTGTATATAGCAATATTTTTTTAAGAGAGAAATTTTGGAAAATGGTTTTTGATGTCTAAATGGAAATAGAACTATACAGTGATTTGCTTAATTTACAGCTAAAACTAAAAATTGATGGAATTGTTATAATGTATTCTGAATTACTAGTAATGTAATAAAAAGGTTTTGCCTTTTTCTAAGATTAAACTTTGGTTCATGGTGCTTTGGTTTTACAGTTCTCTAAGCACCAAAGGTTACCTACTGATTTTTTTTAACCAACCTTTGAAGGCAGAAGCCCATACCATACAAGAACTGTCAAATCACTTAAATTTTTTAAATATTTTTTTCTTATGAACATGAATAACAACACCATCAGTTTTGTACATTCAGACTTCATCTCTGGCCTTAATTTAGAGCAGAAGAAACATTTTTTTCTGTAAAGGGTAAAATAGTAAATATTGGGGTCCTCAGTGGCTATCTGGTCTCTGTCACAACTAACTATTCAACCCTGCTGTTACACTACCAAAGCGACCCTCCACCATACAAAATCAAACGAGTGTGACTGTGTTTCAATAAAACATAGTCTTTAGTTTATTGGTCACACTGTATTTGCAGACAACAAATTGAATTTCATAGGCCATGAAATATTCTTTAAAGTTTTTCAAACATTTAAAAATATGGGAATCATTCTTACTCCATGGGCCACACAAAAAAATAGACAGGGGATTATAATTTGTTGATTTTAGCAATCTTACAAGTTATAGTAATTAGAACACATAGAACTTGGTGGGGTTTTTTTAATTCCTATATAAATGACACAGAAGAATGTAGGTTTTCAAGCAATTCATGTGAAGTTACACTTTTATGCTATGTCTTCAAAGTGTGTCTTAAAATACATACAAATCAGAAACCTGCGATTGAGCTCCCAACTGCTGGCCTTACCTCTAAATCCAGTAGTACCTGCAACAAATTACTCCTCTTCCCTAGCCTCACTTTATTAATCTGTCAGAAGGGGTGGACTCTTCCCATTTCACAGGGCTACCATAAAAACGAGAAAATAGGTACTAGAAGTGCTTACTCCTGGGTCTGGCATCTGGCAGATACTTCCTTAAGCTTTATTCCCTTTCCTTTAAAGATTATAAATGCACATTCCATTTAATGATTATAATTCTGGTTTTCAAAATCCTGATATTCACGAATAACTGTAGTTCTCAACTTCAGCAGTATACTGGAACTTCTTGGGATGAGTCTTAAGCTGTTGATGGCAGAGTCACAACTTGGAATGATTAAATCAGTTTCTCCAGGAAAAAATGAGACCCAAGTCTTTGTTCTTAAAGCTGGCCAATGTGCAGCTAAGATTGAAAACTACCACCTTTTCTTATGTTTTTTTTTTTTTTAACTGAAACATTTATATTATGTTGGGATCATGAACAAATTTCAGACATTGGTCAGCAGCTTACTTGATCATTTTTCTCTGTCTCCTCTTCTGCTCCCCTTCCTGCCCAGCTGCCATTCCAGATATCTCACTGCCAAGTCTTAATACTCTTTATCACTGAACTCTGCAATGTCCTGTCCTCTCCCATTTTGTTTTATCCTGCCTTCTAATCCCACCTTTCACCATATAAAAGCTGGAGATGGAACTCCTTGGAGGAGCTCTTACCCTCTGGCACATATCTCAGCTGGGAAAAGAGAGGAAAGATGAGGGACATGGCCACACCTTTGGGGAAGACAAGGAAAGAAACCAAAACTACTGAAACAGACCCTTTACCCTGAACAGAAAAGGTACTAAATAACAGAGACTGACAGGAATATACTGAAGGCCAGCTGGACTGGCCACATTGGAGGATGCAGCTGAGTGATATCAGGTCCCACCCGGAGAAGACCAGAGTAACAGCAAATAGCAGAATCCAGAGACATGATTTAGTGACTAGTAATTTATATTTGAATGATTTTTTTTTTATTTTTCTGTGTTTACTACCTTCTCATTTTATATACTTTTTTGAATATTAGTATTTGAAAATCATTAAGTAATTAGATTACTTCTGCTATATAACTCCTGCTTACTTTATTCCCACAATGCCAGGATTGGAATATCACTCAAACTGAAAGTAAGCAGTTCTATCATTTTTCTCCAGCATTGTAATCTCTGCTTTCTGTTGCTGCCTGGTACATGCCTTGTTTTAAAGGATCTCTTCCTGGCCATTCTCTCTGCAGGCCAAGTGCTATGACCTAGAACTTTCTCCAACAGCACTAATGCTGCAACCAAGCCAACCCAGAAAAACCTTTTCTCCCTCGCTTGCCAGGCCTTTGTGCACATTCCCCAGTGTTAACAATCTCCTCTTTCCAAGTGCTGCAGACAGTTAGGTAAGCCAAAGACTTGGAAAATAAAGCATAGTTGATTGACACCAGATCAATGAATCTTGAATTCACTGTCTCTGAAGGTGAGATGAAGAAATGGACTTTGTGTTAAATGTAAAAACCGGCAGTGGCAGAGCACTGCCATGAAATGAAAGTTAATATTATCTCAGAATGCTGTCAGCCATATGACACATGTCATGATTTTTAATATTAGATAAAATCTGGCACCTTTCACAAGCTTAAGGAAAGCCACTTTTTTTTTCCTTCTTCAGAATTTGTTCTTCTAAGACAAACGTGTTGAGTATAGGGAACAATTGCTCATTTCTTTTTCTCCCTTCTTCTTCCTCTCATCTCATCTTTAGCAGTTCAATACTTTCCCCATTTCCTACCTTTTTTTCACATATTTTAAGGAATTTAGGCAAAAATTGTTTTTTAATAATTCACAGACTTAAAAGTTTATAGCTGAATATATCTGTAGCCACAGGAAGCCAAATAACAAATTTGAAATGAATATGCAATTTTTGTTCACTTATTTGGAAGCTAAGAATGGTCGCGCAAAAAGAACATTTGGTTGAACAGGAATTCTCCGCCTGCTGCTCAGAGCCAGGCTTGGTGCAAACATGTAAACAACTTAATAAATGAAGATATATTTGCCTGGGCACGACCTCTACAGGGTTCCCAAAATTCTGCTCTTTCCTCTTATATTTTCTGAGGATTAAAAATTACCTTAAAACTACAGATACATTCTCATATTAGGTAAACAGCTTGATTTCTGCTCCTTCTTATTCCATAGAAATATTGCATTCCTAGAATAATTATGGAAGACTTTAGTAACTATATTTCTAAATGTATTACATTATTAAGAGGTCATTTTTTTAAAATGTTGGTGGTCTTGCTATTTTTGATTCACCATCGAGCTTTGTATGTTTACTGATGCTAAATCTGCCAAGGTAAGCAAAACCTCCACAAAACATTTAATTTTTTTTTAAACTACCAAAAAAGACAGAAAACTCATAGACAAAACTTTTCTGAACCTTAAAAAAATAAAAAGGCTAAAATCTGTTGTCTCCCACCAGGCCCAGGAAAATATTTCCTCACTTTGCCTTATCAAGGAGGCAAAATTTTGTCTTTCCCCTCTTAAGGTTTTCATCTGGGCCTGACAATTAAACTGACATGAAACAAATTAGTAGGTGATAAATTTTATGTGATATGGGAACCCTTATAGGTAAATGAAAACCCCAAAAAGTAGTAAATCTAAGTGTTTTTATAAAATGTTTTTATAGGAACTAAGAACGTTGAAAAGTAACCAAATTGTGTGAGGAGGCTAGAAGATGGTAAGATTTATTTTAACAAGTTCTATTTGTGCAGAGTTCTCTGTGCTGTGGTGCCTCATTGAAGAATGTTTGCTGTCTGCTGGTACTTGGAGGGCAAGTTTCACATGGGAATTTTGATTTTCTGTTTTCATGAAGAGAAGACTAGAGTACCCTCCTTGCTTTATTGCCTTTAGTTCAAAGTAGACTTTATGAAAGTGTCATATTTGGGAAACCAGAAAACACTAATAAATATATGACACACACCCATTTTCAACAGGCATGCCTGCACCCACTCCAGTTACTCTGGGAGAGCCAGAGAAGTCACCAACTGATTAGTCACAGCTGTGGGCTCCTGGCCTTATGCCATCATGCAATGTGCTGTCTCACAGAGACATGAGTGTAAAGAAAATTGCCTATTTAAGTTCTTTCCTAGCAGATTTTATAAGCAAGTTTCTACCTGGTCTTGGAAAGGAGCCTTATTAAATTCTGAAGGCATTATGGAGTCACACTAGGAAAAATAGCCAAGCAGCCAACAGGCCTGCCTTCTCACCCACAGAGTCACCCTGGCTCTAGCTTCAGAGCATGGAACAGTGCATGCACTTCAATAGGAGTAGGGGCTGATGTTTAAAACTGCACAGATTCCATATGGATAAATTAGAAAGTGAATATTGGGATTTCAAGTCACATTCCAGTCTCACAGTAAATGCCAGAAATGATTTCAAATCAAAACTGTCTTGTGCTAAAGCTCAATTTCTTTCCCTCTGTTCAGATACCTCTCTTCTTCACATCTATACATCCCCACCCTACCGTGCCAGAAAGTGGAGGAAAAAAAAAAAAAAAACACCAGAAAAGAATAGTTTTCTAAAGAGAAAGGAAAAGTTAGAGGTTTCATTCTGGGGTAGACTAGAAACTAAATTATGTTAACCATCACAAGGCAGAATTTTCATTGCACTTACTATTCAGAGAGCTTTAAGTCTATCTCCTGGTCACCAGTGTTCCAGACCATCAAAATAACAAATGTTAGAATGTCAGACTTTATTTTCTAACTGATTCAATTAGAAATTGACAATTCTTAAAATTTCAAATAAAAATAAACTTCTAATACCCAGATAAGTGAGGAAATTTCAATAAAACAAGCCATTGCATTACATGAACATAACTTAAAAACCTATGTAAAATTGAAACCACTATATAATGAACTGCATAAAGTCTTAATCAGAGGTAGTTTTAAATGCATTTGTAACATAATAATGAATATGAGTCAAATATTTAACTCAGAATAAAAGCACAACATACGTGAGAAGAATGAAAAGCACAAATTAATGAAAATACAAAGACCAGAGAAAAGTAATAAAAGCAAAGTTTGGTTCTTTGAGCTAATGTTAATAAAATATAATATTGCTTGTAAAGTGAGAAAAGGTACATATATAACCACTATATGGTTTAAAAGCTTGAACTTAGAAAAGATTTGAAGACAGAAAAATGTGAATATATCAGAAAGTTTAACAATCTGGATGAAATTCAATGCAAGTATTTCTAAAATTGACTTTAGAAGAACTTTAAGCATAAAAATAAACCAATAATCATTAAATAAATCAAGTTAGTAGTTAAATCCTCATTTCATTAGCCTATTACCAATGGTTCACCCATACCACATCATTCCCACATATATGTATATATAATCCATCAAAATGCTCAGGTCACATAATTTTAAGAAAACATTTACCTAAACCCCTAAAAAATAAAGTTCATATGATGCCAATTGTTTCAAAGACGACAAAACAAATGCATCTAAATCACACTATGTGAATATATAATCCAAATTCACAACTGTAGAAGCATATATAGCAACCACACTTGTGTCATTTGTAAAATAGCTGCAAAAATTCTAAGGAACAGGTCATCATACTTATCAGATAAATGAAAAACAAATCTCTTGTTCTTACATAGTTTCAGAATGAGAAGTGGAAAAATGACTTAGTCATTCGGGATAAAAACTATTAGCAAACCAGAGATAATAAAGTGCTACCCACCTTTCCCTTCCGAAGAAAAGATGCACCAAAACCACAAACTGTGGCAAATACAATGCAATGTTACAATTTATTTATGCTACAAGGAGTACATAGTATGGGTATTCATTATATTTTCTATATTTTTCTTTATGTTTTGAAATTCTTTTTAAAATTTAAACAAGCACAGTTAGTTTTGGTGGGAGGAGAAGAAAAGGTGGGGAGGGAGGAAGGAAGAGAAAAAAGAGGGAGGAAGAAAGAGGGATCCTATTAACCGAGTTATACCCCATCCAAAGAATCTTTTTAAATGAACAAATATAGGACATATTCAAGCATCCCAGAAAAGAGGACCATAAAATATAAGACTTTATTGTTTGCCTAGAGTTTGAATGGCACTCTTCAATTTCAGATCTTAATTATAAGGGATGAAAATAATTTTCATTGGATTTTGTTTTTATTGTTATTCTTGTTAAATGAGTGGTTAGCTCTTAAAACTAACTCCTCTAGTGATATGCCGACTTCTTGGTTACTGAATTAGCTTCCCAAGCACCCTGGTATATATAGAATCTTCCATAACACTCAATATTTATTCCATGAAAAGGAATTCTCATTGCATTTTATAAATTCTTGAATTGAGCTGGATTATGTTAGTTTCCCTTAATTTGGTTTAGTTTCTGTCAGTCTCCCTAAGTGTGACCATACTGTGTGTCCTGGAAAAACAATTTCTTAAACAGTAAAGCTCAGATGGAGACGCTCTACTGTGTTCCTATACAGTAAGATTCTGCCAAGAGACTATTTTGTCCCTCTAGCTTCTATCTCAGCATTTTTTAATACCAGTGACTCCTACTTGAGGAAAAGTAACTGACCACTGTTTAATGTGATCTGTGATTTCATCGGGATGTGCACATTGAAACTGATCTTGCCTGTTGTGATTCAGCATCCCTTCTGCCCTTTTGTCTCCATGTGTCATGGTACAATATTCCTATTCTGAAGAACTTTTACAATTCTCATGTTTTTTATTTTTGTTTCATTATTTTTTTTCTAAACTTGTATGTATAAGAAGAAAAGGCATGAAGCTACAGTCCCTAAGGCTACTGATCAATCTAGCAATGAAGAGAACTATTATCTCTCTAATTTGATGCTGTTCTCAATTTTGAGTTCTCATAGCAATTATTGATAAATATAAACTGCCACCCAGAATATCGTTAGTAATATTCTGGGAGCTGTTGGACTGTGCGGGTAAGAACTAATTTTAAAGGTTAGCACTCCCAAAAGAATAGAAGTGTTTCCATAGGGAAGGACCTTACCCCATGATTTCATGGTTGTTTTTTTTTCTATAGTTAGGGAAATGTAACAGAAGTTGGCTATAAAATCCAAATAACTTTTTGAATAAATACTAATGACAAAGAAGTTATAATGTTGCTTATTCCCTTGGTTGGAACTGTCATCTAATGATTCACCATTTCACTTTTCCCCAGGGTAATTTCTCTCTCAGAGCATTAAGGTCCAAAGGCTCAGCTTAGTAAATCAATAACATGGGAATGAGTGGTCCCACAAAGAAGTCCTTTGGTGTTTGGGAGAGGGAATGAGCTAATTGCTGTTCACTCCTCCCAGAGGTGAGTTCCTTCATAGCAAGCTCCACCAAAATAAAATCATTTACATGATCAACAGGGAAGTTTAATTATAGAAGGACAAAGACACCTCAGTAACACAGAATGTGTTTCTTAATTTTCAATACAATAGTGACTTACTTCTTTAGAAATGTTTTAGAGAAAAGGAAGAAAAAAAGGAAATTAATATAATTTTTGTTTTATGCTTCTGCTGTACCATCAATCAGATTTCATACATATACTGTTAAGTTTTCCCATGAGGATCCCGTACTTTAAATTCCTGCAACTTTACCATTCCCCATCCATTGAAGTCATTCCACAGAATCTGTTACAAGAATCACAGACTTTTTAATCAGAGCACCATGTAGCACATATGTTTGCTGTTCAGTGTCATGCGCCATACAGATGGGTTCAACTTAAATGGGGGCTCTGGTATATCATGAAAATTAGTCCAATTACCAATTTCATAAAATGCAGAACTATAATTTAGTGATGGTATCAAGGACACAGTATATCAAATTTGCTTAATATAAAAGCAATGGTTAAGAGTCAGATTTTGTACAGGATTGAAACTAAGGAGGATATCAACAACACATAGACTCATTATATCTTATTTAAATGACATTAGGAGAAAAATGAAAATACTACATGCTAGGAGAAGAGATTGGCATGTTTGTATTACCATTAAGATCCAACCTGACACTTCTGATAATATTTCAACCTAAACCAGGTATGAGGCAAGTAGAAAAGTCATGTTTATAACCTGATGTAGGTAGAAATGGCCATTGGGAGAAGTGAATAGCAAGTGCTGGGACAAAAATTCCCCATGCAGTCCAACAATTCCATTATGGTTGTCAAATGGTCAGTTCTGACTCATCTGTCCCTTATTCATCATATGCTAGATAGAAACTAGGACAGAATGTTAAAGTTAATCAAAATAACACAAAATTTAGAGGGATTTCAAGTATGCAGTTTCCTTGTGAATGTGCTTACATACATGTCAGAAAAATGTCTGACATATATGTAATGTCTGTAATCACATGTTAGCATTATATAAGCATGTCTAACACCAAGAAAATACATTACTTCATAACTCTTCTTGTAAAGAGTAGAAAAATCTGTTAGAAGATGTCTTTTCATTTAATGAGCCAAATGTTTACTTTAGTCTAATCTGACAAATTGTGTTGGATACGAGGTGGACACGAATATGTAATTTCATGACTAAGTTAACTATTAACTACTATATGGGAGTAAAGTGAAAGAAATTATTTATTATAAAGAGTTAGACAGGTAAATGAAACTAAAAACAGAAGGATAATACACATGAAGAATGGCCCAGAATGTGACTCAGGCTATTGATTACTGGAGTTAGCAGGAGCCCAAGATGTGACTAAGAAATAATATAAGGTGAGGCTGGAGAGGGAGGGTAGGGCTGTATTATTTGTGAAGGACCTAATCCGTAAATTGAAAATCTTATGCTTAACTCAGTGGGCAATGAAGAGTCACTGATGGCTTTTAAGCACAGAGAGCTGTCGTTTTAAGCCATGAGGAGAATGCCAATAATAATAGCTTTGGTATGACCTATCTGTAATAGCTATATAAATGTAGAAGGTATTTTTCATATAAATCCCATGACAGACATCAAATCTGTAAGAAGCTTATAATCTACCCCAAAGTCTAAGTACATCTCCACTTTTGCGTGACCACAGCCCATTTGGTCTTCCTTTCTTTGCCTGTGCTGAGAAAAGCATGCTTGGAAAATAGCCTGTGTTAGGATTGAGCTGAAAAAAATTTTTTTTCCAGTACTCAAGTAAATGTTTCATTTCAACAGAACATATTGGTAAGACCAGATAAATTTAAAAATAAGAGCAATATGAGTAATTAGTATTAATTAAGAGTTTATTTTTCCTGAAAACAGATCATGCTGAGGAAGCAGTGGTATGGCATAAACTGAATTGTATGCCAACGGCTTTCTTGAATGTCACCAATTTTATATTTACAAGGAAAAAATTGAACATCTTTTTATTTTATAAAAGATGATTGATTGGGAAAAAACAGCTTTGCTTAATGAGATAATATTGCCTTGGATTGTTGGCTTTTGTGTGGTTGTCTGGATTTGGAAGGGACTGTTCTTACTTGGCTCTGTTTTCCAACATGAAATGAGCCTTAAAGATTAATCAGCCATGTGGTATGTGCACCCCAATATCATATGTTGTCTTGTACTTACTGTCAATGGGACTCTCATTTCTTTCAGTCTACTCATCATTTGCCTCACATTCATATTGGAATTTCATATTACAGAGCCAGAAAATTGCAGCAATTGATTATGAAACAAGGTCTGCTGTGCCTGCAAAATGTTCTATCAGCCAGTTGAATACCTGTCTATGCAATCCTGTCACAGCTGGGACAGCATTGGATAGAATTTCACACCCAAAATAATATATATCTCTCCCTGGGGCCAAGTCCAAAAGCAGCATGTAATTCAGGAATGTGCCACAGGACAATAGCAAATTTTCAGTTGTTTTTTCACTTTTCTAATTTAAAATGGCAAACTCATATTCACGTCATACTCTGCTTGGCAATAAAGAAAAAGAATACATATCCATTTATAACATTGTTGAAATTTTAAAATTACTACTAATTTGTATTTTACTTTGACAAATATCAGATAAGCCCAGTAAAATCAGTCTCTCTGTAACCACTCAGCAAATACTTATTTATATAGATGTTTCATGTAGCTATTTTGCCTGCATGTCTGGTCCATAAAGTTTTGAAACTAATAGAATAAGTTATACTTTATGTATATAATATTCTGCCAAAATATATTCTACTGTCATGTATAACTACAATTTTTTTTAAAAAAAAGAGTTTTTGCTTTAAGTAGGATCTGACTTTATTCTTAGTCACATGGTCTCTGACAATTTCTAGTCTTTTGGGGGGCAGGGGGATTGAACCCAGGGGCACTCAATCACTGAGCCACACCCCCAGCACTTTTTTATATTTTTTTTAGAGACAGGGTCTTGCTAAGTTAACTAGGGTCTCCATAAGTTGCTGAGACTGGCTTTTAACTTGTAATCCTTCTACCTCAGTCTCCCAAACTGCTGGGATTACAGATGTTCACAACTTCATTCCACAACAATTTCAGTCTTAAAAGGACCACTGACTGTAGTATACACATCACATATATGTGAATGAGGTATACACATCAGATCTAAGAACCAAACATGATTTGTGTAGTTTCATGGTAACTGTTATAATGGTATTAGTTCAATTTTACTCCTATTATAAACACTTCTTTTTTTCTCAAACAGAATTTAGGGTATTTGTGTTTACTTGGATAATGCATAAAAGTTTTCAAAAATGCATCTGAAAATGAAGTTGTACCATTCTAGGTTTCATATGCTTATGCAAAACTCTACTCTGCAAAAAAAATATATACTATATATTCTCTTTTTTAAAAAATTTTTTATTGTTGGTTGTTCAAAACATTACATAGTTCTTGATATATCATATTTCACACTTTGATTCAAGTGGGTTATGAACTCCCATTTTTACCCCATATACAGATTGCAGAATCACATCAGTTACACATCCATTGATTTACATATTGCCATACTAGTGTCTGTTGTGTTCTGCTGCCTTTCTATATTCTCAATTATCAGTTCATAAGGATTTAGTAAGCTAAACTGTGCTCAAATTGCAAATGATTTTTAAAAACTGATTTTGAACACGTTGTTTGAAATTCTGAATGTAGTTCCTGCCACCACCCAACCCTATTTTAAATTTATGGTTGCAGTGAAGGACTAGGGAAAATTGGGGTCAAAAATCATTACCAGTGGGCTGGAAACGTCAGAGTGGCATGGATGCTCGGGTCAGTGTGTTACCGCTGTTTACCGGTGATGAGTCCTTGCTTCCCTGAATGCTGAAGTATAACACCAGAGAAGGACCCCGGAGACAAGTTTAGCGTGGAATGTAGAAGCTTTATTAAAGGACAGCAGAAAAGACTTCTTCCAGGAGAAAGAAGAGGACCCAAATGGCAGAATCCATGGAAGAGGGAGGTCTTCCCTTTTTTATAGCTAAGGTCTTCTTTTAGCTTTCCCACGCTCATTTCTTTTGTTTCCCTTTATCTTTCAGTGATAGAATGCAGGTGGGAAGGCCCAAAAGGTGGGACATAGGTGGGCTTGAGAAGTAATCTTGGCAGGAAGGACCTGGGGCAGCTTTTGAATTAGCAGTTCCCTGTTTGCTGGAAGCTGTTTCATTAACATTTCCTTAGCATGGGTTCCTGGCCTTGGGGACATAAACATTTCAATTTCCCCAAGTGCTGCTCTGCTCTCCTGGACTCCATTCTCTATAATGGCCTCCATTTTCTTTATTTTATTCAATCTTAGACAGGATTTACCTAACTACACTAACTCCCTATCTTTAAATCTGGCTTCAAGAAGATAGAAACCTAGAAGGGTTGGGGACCTAAGGGTCTCATTTCATGGTTTGTATATGCAGACTTATAATGGATCCAGAGCAGAGGGACAGCAGGAGTGTGGTCCTGGCAGAAGGGAGGGAGGGAGCCCAGCACTCCAGGTATAGTGGGGCTCTACGCTCAAAGTTGGAGTTCTTTGGGAGAGTTGATGTCTTTTTTTGTATTAGCCAACAGAAAATTATGTGTTACTTATTTTTCACTAAGCTACACATCATAATACTATTTTTTCTACCACTAGAGACACTTAACTTGAAAATATGTTTATATTTCAATGCCAGCCTAAACAATGTTCATCTTAAAATCTAAACCAGTACCGATCTTAACTCTTCTCAAATCATCTCTAATTTGGAATTTTGTTGTAGTTTCTTCCCTATGGTGTAATGACATTACCTCATATTGAAAAAAATATTTTGTTTTTATAAAATTCTTCATAGGGGCTGGTGTTGTAGTCAGTGGTAGAGCACTTGCCTAGTATGTGTGAGGTAAATGGGCTCAATTCTTAGCACCACATATAAAAATAAATTAATTAAATAAAGGTCCATCATCAACTAAAAAAAATTTAAAATAGAAAAATTCTTCATAGTCCAAAGGGATCTACTCAATGTCTTCTAGATTTCAGGTTTCATAACAACTTCTGAAAATATAAAGATGAATAAAATTCTGTCTTTTCCTCAAAGTCCTCATGGAATATTAGTGTGAGATACTGGAGTATGAAAAATTATTATAATTCAGTCTGAAATATGATAATATTTCATATGAATATACAGGGTAGTAATAATAATTATATTTATTGATCATTTACTATGTAACAAGCAGCCTTCTAATTTTTTATCATAATCCTGATAACTACCCAATGACAAAGGCCATTGTTACTATTATCTCAGGTATGAGATCTCATTTGAGATAGGAGAAAATCCAATAACTTGTCTAAGATATCATAACTACTTAAAGACTGTTAGGACCTGACATTAGGCAGTCTGATTATGGTCTGATTCTGGAGTATTTCCTCTTTCTTTCTTTCTCTCTCTTTCTCTCTCTCTTTCTTTATGATACCCAGGATTGAACCCAAGGGCACTTAACCACTGAGCCACATTCCCAGACCTGTTTTTTGTATTTTTAATTTTGAGGCAGGGTTTCACTAAGTTGCTTATAGGCTCGCTAAGTTGTTAAGGCTGGCCTGGAACATGTAATTCTCCTGCCTCAGCCTCCAGAGCCACTGGGATTATAGACATGTACCACTATGCCCAGCAGGAGCATTTCCTCTTAATCATCAAAATATGGTGCCTCATCAGAGAAAAGAGTGGGATTCACCACACTTCTCAGAGAAGGGGACACAAGAGTGTTTTGAAGGATGATCTTGGTAGCAAGGTCAAGTGGTTTCCAAAGCCAAGGGACTGAGGAAGATTGTTTTAGCCAAAGATAGCAGCCTGTGGAAAGGCACAGAAACTTAAAACCAGAAGAAACAGAAGACATTTAGTACTTCTGAGTCTAAAAGCTTGAGGAAAAAAATGGTAAAATATGCAACTCGGGAGATGAGTGATTAAATGAACCTGTAGAACCTTGCCTGACATTTTTAGGAGCTTTGGTTTAAGACTAAGGGCTAGAAGGAGACAGGGAGGTTGGTATGGAGAGGAGTGAAGGGCTTGCATTTGCATTTTAGACAAATCTCCATGTCTGTAACATGGGGAATTAATGGGAGCGCAAGACCATAACACAAGAAGATAGTGGCAAGCCTGTTGAACTATCCAGTCAAGAAGAGACTGGGGCTTTCAGTCTCACAAAAGAAATCTCAGAGCAACAGGGTTGTGAGAGAATGAGAGCAGGCCAGATTGACTCCACGGGTCCACCTGGGTGACTGTGTAGATTATATGCAACTGTAAATAATTAATTGTGGGTGAAATCACTTTCATTGAAGGCAGAAGTTGGAGGTTACTTTTGCAAATGGAACAAAAATAATGAGCCACTTAAAGTTTTTTGAAAGTCAATTAAAATGAAACTTGCTGACATAGTTATCTAATAGCCAGGAAACTGTTACAAAACTGCAAGGGAAAAACACATCGTCATTGTGCCAAAATAACTCCTCTTACATGACATGAGTCATCATTACATAATGTGTTTTTTCCCTCCTTTTTAAGATCTTACATTAAATAACATTAATTTTTAGCACTTTTATCCACAAAATAAAGACAAAGAGGCTATAATACTACAACCATGTGCCACAGAGTTTTACAACCTTAGTGCTAGACTTGGTCCCTTTTTCTGTCTACAGAAACCCAAATTCTCCTAGGGTCAGGGCCAGCTTCAAATGAATACCTATAATGGCCCCATCAGTTTTTAAGAATTCTTGCTATAGAGGTTTGGGGAATGCAATTTTTAAAAATTTAAAAATGATTTTAAAAATCACTGAAGCAGGCCAGCGCCCCCCACCCAAGAGATCCTTGCCATAATTAAGCTTCTCCTCTTGTCAGATCAGTAGGATATCTGCAGAGATTATTGTGGTGGGTTGTTTTCCTCTTTCTTGCAAATACCAGGTTTGCACACAAAAGGTGAGATAAAGTTGAATTCTATAAGTTTGTACAAAAGATATTGTCCTTGTTTTCTTTGTAAAATCTGTGAAACCTGTGTCTGGTCTAGAGAATGGAACACAAAGCACTTGTCATGAGAACCTGGAAGTCCCCCTCCCCCAAACACTGCGTATATAGTTCAAAGAATTTCCAAAATCTTTGTTCAGAGGAAGAATTCTTAGGCAAGAGATACCTCTGAACTCTGCAGTCAATAAACCTGCTTCCTGAAAATTCCTCAGGTGTCCAGCCTCTTCTGTCCTCCTTCATCAGCATTCCATGAAACTCAAGAATTCTCTGTGGGATTCTACGAAATGCTTTTTAATCATTATTATAAGCAAATGTTAATTCATTTTGCTTCTGAAAAAAACTCTGGAAGCAATAATTGCAAATCCTGGGAAGAATTAATTATAAAAAAAACTTGCCCATTATTTTATTCAGAGACTTGAGAAAGGATGATTGATTACTTGTTAGATTGATTTTAGGGATGTGGACCCTGATCAAAGACAGGAAATTTAATTAGAATGATCTAGAAATTATCCAGGTAAAAAGAGTGATCAAAATATGGGTAGGGGTGGGGAATGAGAAAGGGATCAAAGCAAAACAAAAACCAAGAAACACTTAACAGCAGCCCCACTGACATTGTATATAAAAGATGAGTAATACCTTGCCCCCTGCCAATGGGTTTCAAATCTGCATGCATTCTCAAGTTGCTAAAGCACAAATACAGTAAACATAAGTCTGGCCCACTAACTCAAAATTTACAAAGAGCCCCTAAAGGCATCAGATTTAGAATAAAGGACTGCTTTAATCATTTGATCAAAGCAATCATTCACTAAATTCCAATGATGTTATTCACTACTATGATTTGCACAAAATAGGTGCTTATAACCACAAAATCAAACTGACAGGCACAAACTATTTCACATGAAAACTTAGGAAATTGGGTGTGTGTTTGTCAGTATATGCACACAGACACAAGAACTCTTTACCCAACTGTGTTTGCACACTTATTTTTTTTTCCCTAAGAGATTAAACAGTCCCTATAGGGAAATTTACTCTAATATATTAATCAAATATACTAGACTGGGCAACTCTGCTTGAAGACTGTGCCCCTGCCCCTGAACAGGAGGCAAGGAAAATGTCCAGAAAACCACTTCAGTGCAACACAGAAGTCCAGAACCTCTAAGATAATTAAGTTCAGAAAAGGAAATCCTTAATACTCACTGTCACCTGGGTCTTATAATTAATAAAAAGAAGACATATAATTTGTAAATTGAAACTAGCTCTTCTATTGGTACAGAGTAAACAAAAGCAATGTTTAATCTATTTGATAATTCTAAAAGGGCAAGATACTAGCACTAAAAGACTAATGAAAACTAGATTTTATACTTCTGTGAGATTTTAAAACAATTTATTATGTACATTAAAATTTGAGGAAATTAAGCTTTTAAAAAATAATCTGCCCACATTGAAGAATTTTGGGACTGTGTTAAGTCTGTGAGTATATACATAGTGTTTATGTAATGCATATATAGTTTTGAGCAAATGATAAGCATACAGGGGAAAAGATCCTTTTATTTCCAAAATGATTTGTTAGATTAAAAGCTTTACATATGTTAAAATATTTCCATTATAATTCATGCAACCAAAATTTTATTATATGTGTAACACAACATTTAGCAATATAAAAATAAGCCCAACTCCCCTGAATCATTTGTGGAGAGGAAATCTGAAACTCATTTAAAGGAAAATGCAACAGTTGTACCACCAAGTACTTATACATTTCAACACAAGATTGAAATTTCACAAAATTAGTCAAATTCGAGTCAAAATAAGACAATTAATGGGGAAATGATGGTATAGTCCATGGTGATGGTACCTTTGTGAGCAGCAGCCAAAGAACTCAGATCTCTGCTCTCAGGAAGGGCCTCTACAGACTTTGGACATGACCCATTGCTCAGGTAATCCCTTTCTTTTATCTAAATGCTTCCTCAGTATTAACTGCCTGGACAGTAATATTATGTCCCTTCATTCCCTCATCCAACCCCATCTCTTTACGAACATGAGGATGGGGATAAATCCAAGCATCTGGGAGGTGTCTGCCTCTCACCACCACAGTGACAGCACAGTTATGAATGTTGGCAGGGATGTGAGTTGCCTTGCAATAAAGAATCTGTCTCCTGCAAGGCAGACAGCAATATACAAGTTGTACATCTAGCCTGAGCTGTCAATAGTGAAATGCAGAAGGCTGGAAGTGTACATCTAAGGATATTTGCCTTTCTCAGAGAGCTGTGGTTCCATGGGGTCAGATTTTAACATTACCTAGAATTGATAACTTATTCAGATAATGCACCTTTTAATTTATCAGTTGTGCTTTCAAGAAAGAATCCAAAATGAGTCTAGGTAATGGTTCCCCAACTTTTTTTCCTAAATAGGATTGTGAAGCAGCATAATTAAAAAAGGCAATTTCGAAGATCTAAGTTTAGAAACAATCATTCTTTATGTTTGCAAAGAACTTTAGTATAAGTTATTCCCTGTAGTCTTAGAAGGTAGTGCAGTACAGAGGAAAGCAGCATTGAACAGAGCAGCTAGATACCATATTCCACAAATGGTCATGTTCTCACAGGTAGAAATCTGCACTCTTGGAAAAGCCACCATCCCTTTCTAGGCCTGCTTTATCTTCTGTAAAAATGTTGCTTCACACCAATCAAAACAGAAAACTCAGAGAATTTAAGTGATGTGGCCAAAAGCACAAGTCTAATAACTGTCAACCTTAACTTGATCCCAGACATTTGAGTAGAGTCTACAGTAATCTCCCACTCTTCCTTCCTACAACACTAAAACTTCTCCATTCAATCACAATCCCTGCCTCCAGAGGACTGGTTCTCAGGAAAAGAATTACATTTCCCTGTTCCTTAGCTGTCTTGAAAGGTCTGTTTGTTCCATCCTTCTGTCCGTCCTGTTTCTGCAGATATGGATCATGCTTCTGGCCTTTGTCTATTACAGACCAGTTCCTCCATTTGACTCATCCTTTTCCTGACACTGTATTTGTTCCTATGGTGCAGTCTACACACAGACCTATTCTTCCAGATCAAATCTCTCATTCTTAGATTCTAGCATACAGCTTGGAAATTGTTAAGAGTCTGGCCATTCCCATTAGACCTTGGAATATGTCCTGGTGTAGGAATTCTCCATAGGGTTATTTTCCTACAATAGCCCACTACCAAGACTTTACAAACTTACAAATATGGCCCCTCACTCTCAGTTTCATGGCCTTTCACTCTCAGCTTGCTGCAGAGTGAACACCATACAGTGCAAGACATGTAATAATTTAGAACCTCTGATTTTAAGTAAAAATGGTCCTCATCTTCACACTTGGCTAGAACAGACCTGTCCAAGATGGCAGTCACCAGCCACCTGTGGCTCTTTGAATTAAAATTAAATTAAGCATTCAGTTCCTCACTCAACTAGCCACATTTCCAGAGCTCAATATTAGCATGCAGCTCATGACTACCACATTGATCAGCATAAGACCATTTCCATTTGTCATAGAAAACTTGAGCAGGGCTACTTCAGAGTAATGCTTGACAAACTATTCTGTAAAGGATCAGATAATAAATATTTTAAGCTCTGTGGGCCATACTCTATGAATACTTGTCTATCTTATATTCCTCTTTATTTTTATAATACTTTAAAATGTAAAAACTATTTATAGCTGGTAGTCTCATAAAAACTGGCCCTTGCCAGATTTAGCCTACTAGACATTATTTGCCAACCTCTGCTCTAGACCACTATCCTCATTGGAAAAGCTAATGTCTGCCATTCTGTTTTTCTTATCATCAGCAAGATTTTCTCCTTGATGACCCCTTAGTCAATTCCTCTTGGCCCTGATTGCTACACCCCACTCCTCAACATGTCTTAAATGTATTATTTTCATTTGCTTTTAAAATCATATAGAATAATCTTTCCATGTGGTTTCCACCCATGAAAGGACTGAAAATATTGCAAGTATTTTCACCTTAGTGTTAACTCTCAAAAACCAGGTAACAAGTCACATGGAAGCCCTAATTGCTTTCTAGTCTACTTTTCCAACTTCTCTGCATTTCCTAAACCTACCCTGGGCCTCCATGACGAATACTTCCTAAGTGGTTCCTTATCTTACATTTCATAATAGCATGAAAAATGAGAAAACAAACAAAAAAATCAGATTACTTTTTTCTGTTTATGAGTAAATAAAATGTTTTTAATGTGTTCTATAATCTATGCCATACATAACTGTGAGGATTATTGCCACATTAAAATAGAAAACTCACTGTGTGTGTGTGGCAGGGGAAATTCAGTTCTTTCATGCTGCTTAATATTTTCTTATTTTCTGTTTTTCTCTACAAAAAAAGACCACCAAAATCCATTTCAGTTAAACTCTTAGAAGAATTTTACCACCAAATAAATTCAGGTAAAAACAAATACAAATTGAAAAGATCATTTTATCTAATAATCAAATATAACTAACACTTAAAATATACCAAGTAAAATCCTTGAGTAGAAAAGAGAAATGGGGAAAGAAGAGAGAACTAGGGGATATAAGGTAAAAGTTATTCTTTTAGGACCACAATATACAGTGTGTGTTTAACAAAAGTTTACAGTATTCAGTATTTAAGAACTTGTGTATTTGAATCCTGTTCATCCATCAACTATAACCAGATCCAGCTAATTAAAATATGGTATTTGTTTTATAGATGTTACTTACTTCAGCCTCCTTTTTTTCTTTCCTGGTTTGAAGTAATGGATGGAGATTCTGGCTGCATTAGGCTCAAGATCAATACAAATGGTCTTTTAAAGCCAAGACAACTGACTGGCTATCAGGAAAAAAAAAAAACTCTGTATTTTTAAAATCTATGTATTTTCTTCCATGTTTCATCTTGTACTGAATCTGTTTCACCTTTAAGACACTTGAGAATGATTGTTGCATTATCATCCACATCTATGTTCCATAGACACTTCAGTTTATGTCGTCAAGATCTGCTTGTACATGCAACTCTTTAATATTTATTCCTTCTTGTGGAAAGATACACCCTCCTTCATTCAGGAATTCGATTCACTTTGAAATTGATTTCATTTAACATGCAGCATGATTTCAATATTTAACAGCTCTGTTAACAGGTATTGATATACTGAACAGTTCTGCTAAAAGCCAGAAATCTGATACTTTCTCTCTACAAATAGAGATTACAAAAATATGCTGAGATATATAACATAATGGAGATGAAAAATAAAAGCTTGAAAATCAATTAGCTAGTATCTAATGTCTAAGATAATGAGTGGCTGTGACAATACTTTGAAGTTCTTTTTAAAAAAATCTTACCTCTCTTTTGGTACAATCTGAAAGCAGAATGATAAAGAAAGACTGAGGGTAACACTTCAGTACCACAGAGTACCACACTTTTTTTTTCATAGAATAAGGAAAAACAATGAATATATTTCCAATGCCTCAATTACTTTCATTAGTTGATTTTTAACATATGAACTATGATACCAGCATTTGTACTAGTAACTGACAGACTGAAATACACAGGACTTAATGAAATCATTTCCTGAAAGTCAATCTGGAGAAGGAAAGCTCTGAGTAGATCATGAATTCTGCAAGAGTGAGCAAAGTGGCCAAGTTCCATAGCATCTCTTCAGACAGGGACCCAGCCCACTGTGGCAAGACAGCACGCTGATGGTCTGAGTGATACAGCCAAGAGGGAGTGACAACTAGATGCTATTAGATTTCCACATGAGTAAGGCCACTTTCCAGTTCTTTTACAAAGAGCTGACAGATCTGATTACAACTACAGGCTGCCCATACGCAAGAGAAATTGCACAAGGAAATTGCTCTCTCTTTTTTGGAGTTCTGCTATAAACGGGCAATGCTGATTTCTGCCACACAGTGATGAAGATAGGATTGCCAAAGGTTGTCAGGGCAGGTGAGACTGATCTTTATTTAGAGAATTCAGTAGCTTTCTCTTATATGAAGATTGTTTGTAAACAAGAAAACCACCAAAATCCATTTCAGTCAATCCCTTAGTAGAATGTAAAATAGAATTTCAAAAGCAAGCTGTCTACTTATGTCAGGTGATACTTTACGCTGGGCATGAACAATTTGCTCACTTGCCAGAAGGTTTTAGACATCCCTATAATGTGTTGTACACCTCTAACCCAGTGGTTTACAGAAGGCCTCTAAGGTCTAACATAGCAAAAAGTCACCACCTAGGTTGAAATTAACTGTCACTCTTTCACGTTGTGATATCGAGAGTTGGCTGACTAGATTAAGGTAACCCAGTGTGCACAAGACAGCTAAACCAAGAGGAGACATGATGAAGAATCAGTTTTCAACTTGAAAATTTTATGGTTCTAAAAGTATATTATGAAAGAATGATATAATGTCAAATGCACACAGAAGGCTGTGGCTTGCATGGAAACTAACATAGGAAAGAAGAATTGGGCAAATGGGTATTTATAACTATGGCTCAGTATTATCAAGGAGGAATGGCTCTGACTTAACTGGTACTGATTCACTGGGCAGAAAAATTTCTAGTGGAAAAAAGATCACTTTGCTGTATTAATTTTTCCCAAACTATGTTCCCCAGAGTACATGTCATTTGACTAAAATCAAACAATAAGATAAATAAAATTGCTTCTCATCTAGTAACTGTAGAACACACCATGTGCAATAAACTCCACTTTTAGACTGATAATATACACATATTATAAGCTCTACGAGAATTTCTGACTAAGGAATCTTTAACTTTGGTTAACCAAAACATGTGCAAATATAAGCAAGTAGATGTCTTGTACCCTCAAATAGCTATTAGCATTTCTTGAAAGTGGTATTGTGACATGTTACAAATGAATTACTTACTTAGTTACTTTCTTATTTACTTATCTATCAGTACTTGGGATTGAACCCAGGGGTGCTCTGCCACTGAGCTACACCCCCAACTCTTTTTAGTATTTTGAAACAGGGTCTTGCTAAATTGCTGAGGCTGGCCTCAAACCTGTGATCCTCCTGCCTCAGTCTTCTGAATTGGTGGAAGTACAGCCAAGTGCCACTGAACTCAGCTCATAGGCCTTTATAATTTTATTTTTGAGTCAGGACCTTCCTAAATTGCACAGGCTACCCTCAGATCTGGGATCCTCCTGCCTCGGTTTCCTAAGTAGCTAAAATGTTTTATTTGCCATGGTTGCATGTATACCAAGTACCTGCAAGTAATATGGCATATGGTATGCTTCTCCCTACCTGCAAAGAAATGTGCACACAGAAGCCCTGTTCCAGAGATTAGGTTAGGTGCCTGTCCTACTCCTTGTAGTCCTTCTCTGCCACCATTAGAGCTGCAAAAATGGATTCTGGAAACAGTCAAGATTCTCAGGGTTCCTGACTGACTTTCAGATTCCCTTTGTCTCTGCAGGATCTGTTAACTGTTTTCTTAGGAGAAACTGGGCATATTTAAAATGAGATAAAGAGAGAGGGAGAAATTTTATCCCTTCAATCTAATAGTTAAGAAGCACACACATACACATGCTACCTATTAAGTTCTTATTTATGAGGCAGGAGGAAAGAAGCCAGAGAAGCAATAAGAATCATAAATTTCCTGATTTCACTCTCTAAACCCAACGACGTGTCCTAGGGCAGCACTTTCCAATTACACATCCTCAACCCACAAGCAGCGAGCTGTTCCACAACTAATTATAACTAATAATAAAAATGCAGAAGTATGTGAATGACAGCTTGATGGTTAGGTGCTCTGAAGGTGGCACACGTTTTATTAAAGGGTCAGATGGTGTTTTAAGTTTTGCAAGACGAAGGCAAAATCAAATATATTATGTAGTTACTTTTGCAATCATTAAGAATGTGAACAATTTTAAAAAAATGTAAAATCTCTTCTTGGTTTATGGACAGTAAAAAACAAAAAGATATTTCTGCTGGTCAAATTTAGTCCCAGACTTTTGTTAATTTCTAGTTTAGAACAAGGCTCTAGCATCTCAGTTTCTTCATCTGTAGAATGAAGATGATAATAAAACACCCCTTACTGATTAGAGAGTTGTGAAGATGACTTAGGTAACATGGGGAAGATCCCAGAATCCCACCAGGGCTGTGAGTGCTCAATAGAACACTCAGTGTTTATTATCATTTTGTAAATAGAGTGATTTGTATCAGCCCACACTTGACACTTCCATAAGCTCTTTAAATGATAAAGTTTTTGTAGGAATCCCTGAGCAATGTGGTGAATATGTGAGTTTAGTCTATCACAAATATTGCTCCACAGAAGCACGTGTCACTGAACTAGTAGATGGGGATATTTGGGGTTCCAAGTGTAATCAAGGTTCTTATGAATGCAAGGCGTTTAGTCAATGTTGTATCTCAAGTCACCCATCCACAAAACAGAGAGCTATTATCTACAATTCAGGAAGTATGTCCAATAATATAAAATAAGTATAAAAAGTATTAGGGAAAAGAATTGCTGGGTAATATAAAATTTAGTGTCACCTGGATATCACTCTATTTACACCAGGAGATCTACCAACCTTTCTATTTGATTGGAGACGAAAGGTCCTTGGAGAGAGATCCACCCATGATTTTGTTCAGAGCAAAACCTTAAGCATGGATCTGCCTTGCGAACAGAGAGCAAGGCTGGAACACCTCATTGAAGACACCGCTGGTATGTTTTATAATTTCTATGGTCTGAACAATAAACTAAGCCTAAATGTCCATATCCCCTCCAAACTAAAACAAGAGAATCTATGAGGAGATCTTGTAACACACACACACACACACACACACTGCAAAAACTAATGCTATTCATTACTTCAGATTTTTAGAAATTTCTCAAGGACAGAAGTAAATGAAACAAGATGGATAGGAAAAGAGCAAAGCAAGCGCACACACACACACACACACACACACACCCCTAAAACATCAGAGGCCTAGTGGAGTACTTGAGAATTTCCAAGCTAGGAGTCCACAAATTCTTGAGGAAGGTTTCACAATAACAAGATGGAGAACACAGCTGGGCTCCTTGGGCTCTCTCTTTATCAGTCTGGAGAGCAGATGACAAGCTCTGCTCCCAGGCCAATGACCTGAAATCTGCTGCCTACAAGCCAGAAGATAGTCTGTTCCTGGTCCTGGAGGGCTTCAACACATTGTCACCAAAGGATAAGACAGAAGAGGAGAAGGACTTCTGCCTTCCAACAAAGTCTATAAATTCTGTTCTGTAATGTGGACTTGCAGATCTGGGAGAAGGTCCTGAGGTAACACAGTGCTTCCTGAAGGACCTAGAGCTCTCACATGGGGATGACAAATTAATTCCAGCTCTGCACCCCACTGCTGCCCACAACAATCACAGGTGGGCTCTGTAAGAGTATAAATATGAGAGCAAAGCTGAGACAAAGAAATGGCTTCCAGGAGTTTTTGGGCCCATCAGTTATCAGCTTCATAATGAAAAAAAAAAAAAAAAAAAACCGGGGGAAAAATGAAAGAGAAAGAATAATCCAGTAATAAACTCAATTTCTAGGTAAAAATAAAATCCCGAGTCTGATAAGGTTAGTGCAAAACAAACCAACCCTGAGGCATATCATCATGAAGCTTTCGAAAACTAAATAGAAAAGAAAAAGTTAACAGCTTTCCTAGAGAAAAAAAAAAAAAAAAAACTTATCAGTGGTACATAAGAATCCAATTGACATCAGAATTTTTATCAATAATATAGTCAGCAGAGAGCAATGGAATCACATCTTTAATGTTCTGGGATAATAGCTTAAAAATTGCATTCAAGTGTAAAAACAAAATAAAGAGGTTTGTAGATGCTTAAGAATGAAGATAATTAGGCTTTTTGTGAACCAATTACTTAAGGGCAACCCAGCAAAACAAAACAACAAAAATTCAAAGAAAGAAAGGCATAGGGATACAAAAACAAGTTATTCTAGAGAAAAAGAAAAATCTCTTTTTTAAAAAGAACGGGGTGGAGAACAGTGGACCTATAGCTAAGCCTAAAAATTGATGGAAAGCATATTTGAGAAAAAATTAAATTTGGATATAAAATCACAGATGATTTTTAGTATGAGAGCCGGTACTGATGGAAGTAGTTGACTTTATTTTTCATAAGTTGAACCAATCATTTAAATTTCTATGCTCCAGTGAGTGTGAAACTCAATCCTGACCCACTTGCTTATCTGTTTTCTGAAAATATCGAAGAGTTAGTGAGATGGTAGATTTGGGGCCCACATCATCATTTGTAGCATGAGATGATATGCAGTTGCCACCGGTCCTGCCTGGAGTTTCAGGGGACACTTGGAGGAATAGTCAACAATACATGCACTGTATATTGGACCTCAGTTGGCTCAGCATCCCTGAACATATAGAGAGCTAGGCTGGATCAGAGGGTCATGCGATGACTTTCTTTGCTAGCTACAGAAAAAAACCTGTCTTCTGTCGAGACCGACAAAATATCCTTGTATATTCCCTCAGATTGTTATTTATTATTTTTAGAAATTTTTTTTTAATTTTTTATTGTTGGTTGTTCAAAACATTACAAATTTCTTGACATATCATATTCCACACTTTGATTCAAGTGGGTTATGAACTCCCACCTTCACCCCATACACAGATTGCAGAATCACATCAGTTACACATCCATTGATTTACATATTGCCATACTAGTGTCTGTTGTGCTCCGCTGCTTTTCCCATCCTCCACCATCCCCCCTCCCCACCTCTCCCCTCCCCTCCCCTCCTCTCTCTCTACCCCCTCCACTGTATAACCCTGAGGGTCTCCTTCCATTTCCATGCAATTTCCCTTCTCTCTCCCTTTCCCTCCCACCTCTCATCCCTGTTATATGTTAATCTTCTTCTCCTGCTCTTCGTCCCTACTCTGATCTTAGTTACTCTCCTTATATCAAAGAAGACATTTGGCATTTGTTTTTTAGGGATTGGCTAGCTTCACTTAGCATAATCTGCTCTAATGCCATCCATTTCCCTGCAAATTCTATGATTTTGTCATTTTTTAATGCAGAGTAATACTCCATTGTGTATAAATGCCACATTTTTTTTATCCATTCATCTATTGAAGGGCATCTAGGTTGGTTCCACAGTCTTGCTATTGTGAATTGTGCTGCTATGAACATCGATGTAGCAGTGTCCCTGTAGCATGCTCTTTTTAGGTCTTTAGGGAATAGACCAAGAAGGGGAATAGCTGGGTCAAATGGTGGCTCCATTCCCAGCTTTCCAAGAAATCTCCATACTGCTTTCCAAATTGGCTGCACCAATCTGCAGTCCCACCAGCAATGTACAAGTGTACCCTTTTCCCCACATCCTCGCCAGCACTTGTTGTTGTTTGACTTCCTAATGGCTGCCAATCTTACTGGAGTGAGATGGTATCTTAGGGTGGTTTTGATTTGCATTTCTCTGACAGCTAGAGATGGTGAGCATTTTTTCATGTACTTGTTGATTGACTGTATGTCCTCCTCTGAGAAGTGTCTGTTCAGGTCCTTGGCCCATTTGTTGATTGGGTTATTTGTTATCTTATTGTCTAATTTTTTGAGTTCTTTGTATACTCTGGATATTAGGGCTCTATCTGAAGTGTGAGGAGTAAAGATTTGTTCCCAGGATGTAGGCTCCCTATTTACCTCTCTTATTGTTTCTTTTGCTGAGAAAAAACTTTTTAGTTTGAGTAAGTCCCATTTGTTGATTCTAGTTATTAACTTTTGTGCTATGGGTGTCCTATTGAGGAATTTGGAGCCCGACCCCACAGTATGTAGATCGGAGCCAACTTTTTCTTCTATCAGACGGCGTGTCTCTGATTTGATATCAAGCTCCTTGATCCATTTTGAATTCACTTTTGTGCATGGCGAGAGAAAGGGATTCAGTTTCATTTTGTTGCATATGGATTTCCAGTTTTCCCAGCACCATTTGTTGAAGATGCTATCCTTCCTCCATTGCATGCTTTTAGCCCCTTTATCAAATATAAGATAGTTGTAGTTTTGTGGATTGGTTTCTGTGTCCTCTATTCTGTACCATTGGTCCACCCGCCTGTTTTGGTACCAGTACCATGCTGTTTTTGTTACTATTGCTCTGTAGTATAGTTTGAAAAATAATAGAAAATGGATGGAAAGGACAGACAGTTTACCTTAGTTATTTCCTATCATATCACCCACCTTCATTTTCAGAGATTTGAAGGGGTCTAAATCCTCACATAAAGAACCATCTGCTAAAAAAATTATTCAATTTACTCATAGTTGTTAGTCTTTGTATTAACCCGAAAACAATTTTTATTTATTTTTTTAATCAATATAGTTTCATCAGTAAAGTCAATAAGAATCAAGACTTTTGGGAAATAAGCGCAGTAATGAGCTCTTAATAATATCAAATGCTTCTCAAAGAAAGGTCTGTAAGACTTAGATGTATCTTGCTTACCAAGAAATGATGATTCTTAATGGAAGAATAAAAAATTATTAGAAAATAATTTTGTTATGAGGAAAGAATTGTTCGGATCCCCACAAGGAGTTAGGTCAGGCTTAGAGGAATGTAGGATGGCAGGTGCCACTCCACCCTCATCTCCATTTTGTTTATTTTCATGAAGGGATTCTTCTACCATAGATCAGATCTCTGCTCTAATATATGGCCGGATCAAATCATCAGTAGGGCAAATAGAGCTTCCTTTTCTCTTTATTCTCTTCATTTTTTTCTACCTTCATATTTATTTAGAAGGTGTTTTCTAGCATAATGGTAAACACATGCTATGGGGTGTTGTTTCTTCATTAAGGAAGGTATTTCCTAATGGTCTCATTATTCTTTTACAGTATGCTGAAACATGTGAACTATCAAACAGATTGAGATTTGCTCTTAGAATTTCAAAAGATATAGCATGAAACTCAGTTTTCAAGGTTGTGCACAAGTGTAGAAGAAAGTAGGGCTGTGATAGGAGAAGGAAAAGAAATAAGGAGGTCAGAGGAGAGAAGACAGCATGGCCCATGGCACCTTCTTCTGATGCCAAGAATATTCTCAACTTTGTGTGGGACAATTTGATTTTTGATAGTGATGAACTGGGTCTTATTCTTTTACAGATTTTACTTATCATGCTAGGGTTGCATGAGTATCGCTCACTTTGATTACAAAAGTTACTACACTTTTCCAGATATTTTATCACTGAAATGCATTTAGGGTTAAATTTATCCAAGAGCATTTGCCTTATAAATATTTTATAATCTTCAACTTCATTGTACTTTTAATTTTGGTATCTCCAAAACTCAGAACAAATGTTTTTTTCTGTACTGCAAAGAATCTCTTCCTCAAAAGGAAGAAATTTGAGTAATTTAAACAGACTCCCTCTTATTTTTAGCAAATTTAAGTTTAGATATGAGGAAAGGAATGCTGCTATTGTTATTTAGTTTGGGAATTTTATTCTTTTTTTTAACTGATACTTTAAGTCCTATTAAATAATAAAACAAGAACACTATACAATTTTGAAAACCACAGAATAAGCTGAAGGAGAAAATTGAAATCACCCATAATCCTGCCATTCAAAAAATGAGTAATGTTTTTAATCATTTTTCACATTAAATAATATAGTTAGAAAATGAGGATCAATAGGTTATAATTTTAATTCTTTCATTTTTACTAAATATTGTATCATGACTTTTTTATTTTGCTTAAACCTTATTTTAAATTATTTTATGGATTTATAGTATCCCATTTATATTTACTATCATTTATCGACCTAGACCTCTATTACAGGAAATTTTTATTTTCATTATAAACAACACTACATTAACTGCCCTTCATTTTATTCACTTTAAGCAAACACCATTCACACTTCTTAAATTGCTCTTACCATGTCCCCAAGGAGCTAGCTTGCTGCCATTGCCACCTCCTAGCAACAACATATAAATGTGAAAAATTGGGCAAGGAGAATAACTAATGGTTCCTTTTGAACTTGGAGGTGGTATTATGCATGATTGGAAGAGTGTCAAATACACAGGCTCTGTTTTAGAAAGTGATGGTTGATAGATACTGGGAAAGCCACTGTGATGAATGACTCAACAGCATTACAGTCAATTCTGAATAATCTTCATAATGAAGGCAAACTCCAAGTGAGGTAGGAAAATAAGACGGAGGATGAATCCAGTCAAGCTGATATTTGATTTGAAAATGAATAGCATTTTGTGAAGCATTAGAAATCATTTCCTAAATTCAGGCTATAAGTAATAGTAATGCAAATCCAAATTACCTGAATCCTAGATACCATTATGGAAAATTGATCAGAGCAAGGAAACTGGCCCAGGATTAAATTTGTGCCTCCAGATAATATTCATCATGGATCATCAGCATGCAGATTTCCTAGAGCTAGAGTATAATTCAAAATTGACAAATAGCCATAGTGCATTTTAATTGAAGCTGTGGAAAGAAATTGATGTTCTAATGAATGGGATCCCAAAAAAACTAGTCAGCACTGAAGACAATAATGACAGAGAATGTAAAAGTGCAGTAGCCAATGCATGCCATTCATGAGGGTTTCCTTCAGTCATTTAAAATCACATTTATTTTATGACAGGTATTTCTTCAAAATACATAAGTTGTCTATTAGCTGCATGAAATATTTTTCTGATTAAAACTGAGCTGAAAGCTGTGATAAAGGTGCCCATATTAGACCTCGATCTGTACTCAAAATAAAAGTTACTTCACGGTTCATGTTGCATCGAGTGCTTTTATTATAGTAAATAATGCTTTCACCTTGGTCTGTTATAAGTACAATGGTTGCATCCTGTGACAAAGACTCTTCTTGGCCAAACTTGAATTGGTTTCTTCTGAGTACTTTTTTCAGTAGGTCCTGATATTGTGCTCTGTCTTTGACCTGCTTGGTCCAGGTTTAGCAAGAATCCTGCTGAGCCAGTTCAACAAAATTCCCACATTGCTGGTGTCTTACCCTCTATATTTGATCAAATCCCTCATTCCTGATCCTTGATTTCTTATCATCTTGGACTACCTTCAGTAAAAATTTCCCTCATCTTTACGTTTCTTCTTAGTAATTTTCCATTCTTTGACCACCACCCTGCTGCATGGTTATAAGTTCCCACCTGTCTTGTACTTACAGTCAAGTACCATCTTTCTCCTCTCTTCTATAAAATCCCCACTGCAGTCATCCCTTCCTGAATAAGCCTTTCTTGGCATCTTTTAATAAATGCCACAAATTTCTTGTTTGTCATTTAACATCCTATCTCAATCCAGGAGAATGCTGAGCGTCTTTTCAAGTAAGAACAAACCCCACATTATCTCAAACTTCTTCTTTCTTTCCTTCTGATGGTTTCACTGTGAACAAAGCTACTTCCTTTTATAGCAATACTTCTAGTTGCTCCCACATGCATTTTTTTTTCCTTAGTGGTGAACTGATAGTGTTAACAACAGCCTTTTCAGAAAGAAAAAGAAAATATGCTTGTCTACAAATATACAGAGAAAATCCTTTACTGATATAAAGAATATGTAGCACACCTTTTATAAATAGTAATAAAAAGAGATAACACAACATACAATTCTGTGTAACCATTTGATTCTCACAGAATGGTTTGGTTGATTTTTGCCAAATTCTTATAGCCAGTTTATGAATATCCTTACAAGCAATTAGAGTTCCAACCTAAATGTTGGCTGTCATTTTAATCTACATCAATGATTATATGAAGGTAAAACAGAAATACATGTCATAATATTACTTATTTTCATAGATGAGTGTGATGTTTTTGATACATGGGATAATATTTTTAAATACTGTAATATTTTCTAAATCCTTGTCCTTTTTACAATGCTGTAAATAGACACAATATACTTAAAATGCATTATAAAAAGGTCAACATCACTTTCTGAAGTTTAAACAAAAAGTCAACAAACCTTGACTCACAGGCCAAATCTAGGCCTGTTTTTGGTAAATAAATTTTTGGATTTTTGTTGTTGTTTGTTTGTTTGTTTGGAACTAGAAATTGAACCCAGGGCTGCTTAACCACTGAGCCACATCCTAAGCACTTTGTATATTTTATTTTGAGACAGAGTCTCACTAAGTTGTTTTGGGCCTTGCTAAGTTGCAGAGGCTAGCCTTGAATTTGTGATCCTTCTGCCTCAACCTCCTGAGTTGCTAGGATTACAGATGTGAACCACTGCACTAGGCAGTAAATCAAGTTTTCTTGATGCACAGGTATAAGAAAATTTGCCAACTTTTAATGTTGACACTGATAAAATAATAAATCAAGAAATGATGTATAGTATTTGCACAATTCTGTGTTGTGACAATTCCCAAAACAAGCAGTTTGAAGCTACTAATCTGACTTTGGAGTTGGGAGAAGATGACTAATAGCATACTCTCATACATTTTCAACAAACAGAATAGACATAAATAATATTGATCACATATAATAGTAGCATAGTGAACTAATTAGGAGGTGGTCAGTTTTTAACATTTATTTCATTTGTTTTTTAACACAATGTATTAAATTACAAGTTGATATAATTTAATTTTTGGTGTTGGCTGTGTTTAAAAACATCTTTCATAATTTATGGAATCTAAAACTGACTGTGGTGAGCCAGTAGGAACCATCTAGAACACAACAATCCATTCTCCTTACTTTACATCTTTTCCACGGTTCTGTCCCTCAACTAAATCCATCACTTTGGATGTTTTCTAAGGAAGAATAGGTTTTTAATATGCTCAATAAGGAAATACAGTGATATAAAGGGCTTTTTACACTTCCTTTTTTCTCTTTTATCATTTTCAGTTAAAATCCAATAGGAAAAGGCAAAGTCCACACAGAAAGGTTAAAGGTGGATTTTTAAACAATAGAAGATCGTTCTACTCTATAAAGAAAAATAACACACATCTAAATTTGGGCAATTGCTCTGAAGGAGGCAGCCTGAGATCAGCAGCCTAAGATGGAAGGATAGGTGATTAAGAGCTAGATGTAAAAAATTAGTGGAGAAATGAACAGAGAGGCCAAAGGGCATGACTGAGATGCAGAAATGTCTACAATAGTTAGCCTTCCCCATCCTATCAGACCTGAATCCAGGTGAGAGTTGGAGCAAAAGAAGGAAATAGATTAAAAGACATTTTTTTTTTTAATAAAAAGCAGCAATATGGAAATAAAGAAAGTCACAGTAGTGGCTGGACTTAGCTCCATATGAAACATGGTAAAAACAAACACAACACAAAACGCTAAAAAATGGCTGTGCTGCTGTTTGCTACTATGTTACCAAAGCAATTATGGTAGTTGTAAAGGATTGAAGTGATGATAGTTTGTTTATATCTCATTTTTCTAAATATAATATTTAGACAAAACCAAGTTACTCAGTAAACTTCTAATTATATTTTCTATCTAACTTTCTCCCTCCCAATGTAATAGGGGTTTTTTTCTCCAGGTTCTAAATTTTCATTTTTGGTAGTACATTACATAGAGCCTTAGTTTCATGAGTTGTTTTGTGTCTGTGGGAAAAAAAAAGTCATTATGTGGTAAAACAAATTTGGGCATTGTTGCAAACTATCTTTTTGACAGTAGACACAGAATATGTATTAGTAATAATGAATATTCTGAGAAGTCTAGAAGTTGAAGTTGAATTTTTTTCCCCCCAGAATATGCATTAGCAATGCTGAAAGACTCCTAAACCAAGGTAGCCTATACACAAAGACACCTGAATAGATATGCTTCACCCCCTGATATTTCAGAGGCACTGGTAGATAAATACTTCTTCACCACAAAACCCCTCTTTCGAACTGGTTATTATGGTTCTATTTCCTTGAATGGGACAATAAATTTCATTTCACAATGAGTGTTTTATAAATTAATATCTGAGGCAAGAGTCATATTTGAGACCACATAGGACAAGGGAGCACTAAATCGACGGTGTGGGTGGGTAGCACATGGACCATAATCGTATGTGGACTCTACTGTTAGGCTCACAGCTACCCTAAGGATTGAATGAGATGTGAACCTGAGTCAGCCACATCACCTGAAAATATGAAAGGTGACACTGTCACCCAAAATAATTACTTCAATTGTCCTTAATAGATATGTCTTCAGAATTGAGATATGGTCCCTGAAGAAGTTTTGTGACCCAAAAGTTAATACTGAGCTTTTTACTTAATATACATTCCTGAGATGGAACCTTTGATATGTAAATTGCTCCTACTCCCTTTGGGAATCATTATGAATGATGATACTAGAATAACCCATATGCAGGCATACCACCTGTCAGGTCCTGCAAGGCCTTCCTGAGACAGGTACAAGAATCCTGGGCATATGGTGTTTGTCACAAACAAATACTTCACCGTTTAAATAGGGGACTTAACACTCCTGAGTTAAGAACAGCAGGAAGTCGGTTAGAGCAAGGAGGGGTAGGGATAATGCTGGGCATCTAAAGACAGTAATCTTGGTCAGAGTAGCTAAGGGGAATATAAATATGTATAAATGTTAACCAGTTCAAATAGTTATACTGAGGCCTTCCCCCAGTGGTCATGGCCTAAAGTTAATGGAGGCAACGTTTTCTTTGAAAATATGTAAGAACGACTCTCATGATTCTTCTGAATCCTGTGAGAACTAAAGGAGATGTACAGTTAGACCAGTTCATTAAGGGCGAATCTAATGGCAAGGGCCTGAAAGCTGGTGATTATCATGGACACCAAGAAAGGTATCTCTCTCTGAATGATCCCCACTTGCAACTTCCTGACGCCTGAAGAAACATCAAATGATTTAATCGTTGGGAATAAGATTTAAAATCCCTACGTCTGTCAGAAATGTAATAAAAGTTAACAAGGGAATCTGTAAAAGCCATATATGAGAGTAGCAGTAAACATTCATTATACTCTTATGATTTATATGATAGCCCTCAAAGGGGTTAATTCATTTTCACAAAACTCTATGAGTTAGTCAGTTTACTAAGCTGAAGAATAAACTTATGCAGAGAAGTGATGAACTTGCCCAGGGTACATAGATGATAGAATGATAGAAACAATTTGATCCTAAACTGTTTCTTCCTTTCTTAATCATTGTTCATACAACCGCCTTTACCCTTTACTTTCTGAGGCCAAATTTTAATACTGATTTCAACCACAAAGGAAGTCCTCTAAGCTCAAAAATACTAGAAAAAGAAAACATAAGAAAGGTAATAAGTAAGAGTGAAAACAGTATAAAAAGCTCTGGGCCACCAAGACAGTGCTTCTTCACTTCATAAAATTATTTTCTCTGTGTTATTGGGTCTTCTTAAATTTTTATAAGTCATCTTGGATTCTTTCAAATTAGTCAAATGGACCACGACTATTTCTAAAAAGATTTCTTTATTAAATGAATACATTTTGCTTTCTACTGACAGTCTTCTGATCATATCAGACCTGCCATACCTGCTACATTGTAAAAGTACAGAAGTCTCATTGTTTTAAAGAGACAGGGATGCATTTGCTGACTTTGCAATAGTCGATAGTGTGAAAGCTACCCTCAGAGAGTAATTTGCTTGATGGCCTCCACAATTTTCAACTATGTCTCCAGAAAATCTTAAGAGTCTCAGAGTATGAACTTAACCTCCTGGGGAAAAAAAATTAACAAATGCTTCATGGAATCAATAAATAAAATGTATTATTTATTCAAAAACAGGATCCAATCTGATAAAATGTGCTTTGGAATAAATGTTCACAATGGAAGTTGGCTGCTGTCATTTTTCAAAGGTCTGAGGAATGAAATTATTAAATCTAGGGCAAAGTGGTTTATGAGATTTTGATGCTGACTCTCATATTTGAAAAACATACATGGAAAATGAAGAACATTATCAATATGCTTTCCTCTGACAGAAAGCAGAAATAGTGTCACCTATCTGACAGAGAGCATTTTAGATTGATATTTCATGACCTCATTTTAAACAGACTCTATTATCATCTTTCCATGTTGGAGTCCTGACTTCTAACAATGCAGCTGTTATACTTATTTATGTCAATGTGACCCTATGGCTGAGATGTGAGTTTATATGGCATATCAACTTAACATCTGCATACCTAGACACATTATTAACAGTGAGTTCAACATAGAATCATGATCAAAATTTGATAAGAAATGCAACTCATTCTGGGTAATCTTACTGAGTGAATCACATTTATTCAAATTCCCCCAGGTTCATAAAAGGCAAAGTTGGGAAAAAATAATATCTCAAAATTTATTCTGAAGAGGAATATAATGAGAAATCAAATGGGAATATACATATTGATGACCAATTGGTAATATAGAGGTCACATGATATTGTTGCCTGAGCTCTCTGGGCCAGGCCCTGTTTTATGTAATAGAAGATAAAATGTTCTATGTAAAATAGAATATAAGACAAAAGCCCATAAGAGGAGAGAAAACAATATTGATGAACTGCCCTAATCCCAAATACTTGGGTAAACACTGTGAATACAAGAGTTCTATAAACTCTGACTTAAATTATGAAATAAGCACAGTTAACATTATATAAATACACACATGAACTATTGAATATTTCCCATGTTTCTTGCAAGAATACAAGAAATCGATAATGTTTATGGATGATATAACTTACCCAAAAGAGAATCAGAAGAAGGTACTTTATCTTGAAAGAGTGAATAGACACACTTTTTTTGTTTGGCACCACAGGAGAGAATGGGAAACCATGATAAGTGTCTAAACTGTGTAGAGAGCATATGCTGTTTCTCGGATGCTTAATAGGATTTTAGTATTGATTCATACATTTGAATAATAGAGGAATATATACTTGTTGCATGAATTAATTAATTTAACTGGGTTGAGGCACTGATAATAAGTGTTAGAGTTTCAGGGTAGGAGGGGATGACAGAAGTGATAACTTAGTAATATGTGATTTCTTGGGCAGAGCTCAGGAAAGGGATGAAGAGATACACTTCAAATCTCATCTTGTTTCATTGCTCCTGCTCAGAAAGTACACAACTAAATCCTGCCTATCAATATCTGACCAGTTTCTTTTGTATCATAGCAAAGGAAGATGATGTTTTAGAGGATCATCTGCTCTATGATTTCACTACTTCATAAGATGAGCACAATGAACCACTGTAGCTATGATTTCAGTTCTACCACATATCACACTTCATTTTGATAGGATATATTAGTCTAAAAAATAATCTACTGGAATTATTTGATATGTACTAAATATATTTGTGTGTGTGTGTGTTTGTGTGTGTGTGTTTTTCTGGGAATCGAACCCAGGGTCTTGTGCATGTGAGGCAAGCACTCTACCAACTAAGCTATATCCCCAGCCCTCCTAATCATCTTTTTAAAAACATTTTCATGCAATTTCTTCATATTATAAGTTAAAATGTGTGTTTGAATTATAAATATGCCACTTGATTTTGGAGGAAACTTTTTTGTTTTTGTATGAAGCATTTTGAACTTCTGGAAATAGATGTTAAATGAACAGAAATTATAATGAGTTTTAAAGGAAGAGCCTTGGATATTTTAGGTCCATCTATTCCCAAAGTTATTTGCTTTTATGTTTCCTTTCTTTTCTTGGCAGTTGAGGTAGTATTATTATAAGATCTAAATAAGAAGGCTTAAAAAGAAGAAAAGTTATCCCATTAATGATAGTATAAATAAAATATGATTATAATTGATTGTTATTTAGGCCAGCAAAGAGAGTATCAACTAGGTTCATACTCATTTATTTTTAATAACTGGGTTCCTGGAACCTTGAACATCATTCAGAAAACTCCATTTCCATCTCAGATCATGATATGGGTGATTGAGTTGCTTGAAATCTTAGTCTGGCTCTCTATAGAATAGCATCCAGGCTCTCTCATTAGTTTTTTTTTTTTTTTATGCTTTATACTTTCTTTTTTTATTACTTTCTTTTTTTTATTTTTTTAAGTTTTTTTATTGTTGGTTGTTCAAAACATTACATAGTTCTTGACATATCATATTTCACACTTTGATTCAAGTGGGTTGTGAACTCCCATTTTTACCCCGTATACAGATTGCAGCATCACATCAGTTACACATCCATTGATTTACATGTTGCCATACTAGTGTCTGTTGTATTCTGCTGCCTTTCCTATCCTCTACTATCCCCCCTCCCCTCCCCTCCCCTCCCCTCTTCTCTCTCTACCCCCTCTACTGTCATTCATTTCTCCCCCTTGTATTATTTTTCCCTTTCCCCTCACTTCCTCTTGTATGTAATTTTGTATAACCCTGAGGGTCTCCTTCCATTTCCATGCAATTTCCCTTCTCTCTCCCTTTCCTTCCCACCTCTCATCCCTGTTTAATGTTAATCTTCTTCTTATGCTCTTCGTCCCTACTCTGTTCCCAGTTACTCTCCTTATATCAAAGAAGACATTTGGCATTTGTTTTTTAGGGATTGGCTAGCTTCACTTAGCATAATCTGCTCTAATGCCATCCATTTCCCTGCAAATTCTATGATTTTGTCATTTTTTAATGCAGAGTAATACTCCATTGTGTATAAATGCCACATTTTTTTTATCCATTCGTCTACTGAAGGGCATCTAGGTTGGTTCCACAGTCTTGCTATTGTGAATTGTGCTGCTATGAACATCGATGTAGCAGTGTCCCTGTAGCATGCTCTTTTTAGGTCTTTAGGGAATAGACCTAGAAGGGGAATAGCTGGGTCAAATGGTGGTTCCATTCCCAGCTTTCCAAGAAATCTCCATACTGCTTTCCAAATTGGCTGCACCAATTTGCAGTCCCACCAGCAATGTACAAGTGTACCCTTTTCCCCACATCCTCGCCAGCACTTGTTGTTGTTTGACTTCATAATGGCTGCCAATCTTACTGGAGTGAGATGGTATCTTAGGGTGGTTTTGATTTGCATTTCTCTGACAGCTAGAGATGGTGAGCATTTTTTCATGTCCTTGTTGATTGATTGTATGTCCTCCTCTGAGAAGTGTCTGTTCAGGTCCTTGGCCCATTTGTTGATTGGGTTATTTGTTATCTTATTGTCTAATTTTTTGAGTTCTTTGTATACTCTGGATATTAGGGCTCTATCTGAAGTGTGAGGAGTAAAGATTTGTTCCCAGGATGTAGGCTCCCTATTTACCTCTCTTATTGTTTCTTTTGCTGAGAAAAAACTTTTTAGTTTGAGTAAGTCCCATTTGTTGATTCTAGTTATTAACTTTTGTGCTATGGGTGTCCTATTGAGGAATTTGGAGCCCGACCCCACAGTATGTAGATCGGAGCCAACTTTTTCTTCTATCAGACGGCGTGTCTCTGATTTGATATCAAGCTCCTTGATCCATTTTGAATTCACTTTTGTGCATGGCGAGAGAAAGGGATTCAGTTTCATTTTGTTGCATATGGATTTCCAGTTTTCCCAGCACCATTTGTTGAAGATGCTATCCTTCCTCCATTGCATGCTTTTAGCCCCTTTATCAAATATAAGATAGTTGTAGTTTTGTGGATTGGTTTCTGTGTCCTCTATTCTGTACCATTGGTCCACCCGCCTGTTTTGGTACCAGTACCATGCTGTTTTTGTTACTATTGCTCTGTAGTATAGTTTGAAGTCTGGTATCGCTATACCGCCTGATTCACACTTCCTGCTTAGAGTTGTTTTTGCTATTCTGGGTCTTTTATTTTTCTATATGAATTTCATGATTGCTTTCTCTATCTCTACAAGAAATGCCATTGGGATTTTGATTGGCATTGCATTAAACCTATAGAGAACTTTTGGTAATATCGCCATTTTGATGATGTTAGTTCTGCCTATCCATGAATAGGGTATATTTTTCCATCTTGTAAGATCTTCTTCTATTTCTCTCTTTAGGGTTCTGTAGTTTTCATTGTATAAGTCTTTCACCTCTTTTGTTAGGTTGATTCCCAAGTATTTTATTTTATTTTTTTTGAGGATATTGTGAATGGAGTGGTTGTCCTCATTTCCATTTCAGAGGATTTGTTGCTGATATACAGGAATGCCTTTGATTTATGCGTGTTGATTTTATATCCTGCCACTTTGCTGAATTCATTTATTAGCTCTAATAGTTTCTTTGTAGACCCTTTTGGGTCTGCTAGGTATAGAATCATGTCACCTGCAAATAGTGATAATTTAAGTTCTTCTTTTCCTATTTTTATGCCTTTAATTTCTTTCGTCTGTCTAATTGCTCTGGCCAGTGTTTCGAGAACTATGATGAACAGAAGTGGTGAGAGAGGGCATCCCTGTCTTGTTCCAGATTTTAGAGGGAATGCCTTCAATTTTTCTCCATTCAGAATGATGCTAGCCTGAGGCTTAGCATAGATTGCTTTTACAATATTGAGGTATGTTCCTGTTATCCCTAGTTTTTCTAGAGTTTTGAACATAAGGGGATGCTGTACTTTGTCAAATCCTTTTTCCGCATCTATCGAGATGATCATATGGTTCTTATTTTTAAGCCTATTGATGTGGTGAATAACATTTATTGATTTCCGTATATTGAACCAGCCTTGCATCCCAGGGATGAATCCTACTTGATCATGGTGCACAATTTTTTTGATATGTTTTTGTATCCGATTCGCCAGAATTTTATTGAGGATTTTTCTCTGCTCTGCACGTCACCCCACTTGGAGTAGGGGCAGAGCAGAGCAGTCATATCTCATTAGTTTTTGTATCTTTGGTCCCTGCTATCCAAAGAATGATCATGGACCAAAAATATTAGCATATTCTGAAATCTTATCGAAAATGCAGAATCTCTGGACCCATCCTATATTTACTAAATGTAAATTTATATTTTAACAAGATCCAAATTTTATTTATATGCACTTTAAAGTTTGAGAAGCATGTTTTAACCTAAATGTAAAAGGAAAAACTGAATCAATGGAAGATAGGTATTTATCCCTTGTAGAATTGACTATATTTAAGAGGTCACTAATAATAGTAGCTTATAAAAATTGCAATTTGTTCATACTGGCATTTTGAATTGTTCATAGAATAAAGACCGGGAGTCTTTTTCTATGAAAAATTGGTGATCTTAATATAGTCTGTGCCAATAATAATTTCTTAGTTTTGGTAAATGAAACGTGATTATCTGAGATGCTAATATTAGAAGACTCTTTCTGAAGAGAAGGCAGGAAATCTATATAATCTTTACAATTTTTTAGTAAATTTATAATCATTTCAAAATGAAACTTTTTACACATTTACAGCTGTGTAACAAACAACCACAAAGATCTCATCAGGATTTAACATAACTTTTCCTTCTCTCAAGGTTGAAATGATCTGAGTTAGGTCCGGGTTTTCTCAACCCAGTTCCCCCAGGAATCTGTAATAAGCTGCCAGCAACAAAGTTCTGCTGATTATAGCTTGTCTCATTCACCTGTCTGGAGATTGGTGCTCAATTGTATTATCTACAATGGTCTTTTCTGGGGCAAAAAGGACAACATGGAATAGTTCTTTATGTCTTTCATATATAAAGATTATACTTATATAAATATATAAATATATGGAAGTACGTAACACACATGCTGAAGATGTATGAATTAAGAATGTCTTCAAGTCAGCATATCAAACTACATAGGCACTCCAATAATCATCTCATGCTGATCAAAAATAATTCAATGCTAACATTTATTTGTTATCTATATTTTAAATGTTATATTAGAAAGAGAAGTTACCTCCATTTTTATGAAAAATTTAATGCTCTTACATAGCGTTCTTCTAGAAAGCAAACCATGAAGGAATTTGAACATGAAACAAAAGCAAATAGAAGAGGTCAAGTTCGCTTTGAATATCATTTTCGGTTCTCTGCACTCTTATCTTCTTAACCAAACCTATATAATTCAACGTACATAAAAACCAAATTCTACATTTATTATGACTTCAACCTGTTATTGAAATTCAGTATAAACAAATTAAAAAAAAATATTGTTACAATATAATTTCAATTTCATTAGACCTCCGCTTTGACAGGACTCCTAGAACTCTGTGCATACACACCCTTCCTCTCTACACTTTCCTTTATATTAAATGAATAAATAAATTTTATTTAGGTGTTCAGTCTTAAGAATCAATAAAATATAGTGATTATTTATAATTGACTTCTTTAAGTTATGCCCTAAGAATATAACATTATTGTACTAAAATTGGCTTCTGTTTAAATGACCTTAGCAAGACTTCTTTAGAAAAGGCAACAGGAAAGAAAATTTTCAGAAACTCTCAATTCAAGTCTGTTGATATTATAGAGGAAACTTTGAAGCATAGCATGGCTGAGGTAAAAAGCAAAATCATCAAATTATCCAAATTATTTATATGTGTAATACAATGTCTTCTTTGTCAAAGTTCAAATATATACCAGAGTTGTGAAAATGGTTTTATTAAGTGTGCCATACAATTGGGTCAATGTTCCTATTTAGGTCAGTTGAGGCCCTGCTACTTAGTAAAAATACTGCAAAGCTAAATGATTTATTATAATAAAACTAGTCATATATGTATTTGTATACATACACAATAAAAACACACACACCATATCTACAAATATGAATACAATTAATAACTACATTTCTAGTATAGGAATTAATCTAAGACAGTTTTATAGTATATACAGTGCAAAGTGGGCAGCTAAGTTTGCAATCTCTCCATTTTGCGAAATTTGGAAACTTCTAAATCTAAAGCATACTCTTTTGGATTTTTTTCAGCATTTCTTAATTAAAGATTGATATCTAAATAAAAACCATGTGAAGCTCAGATACAAAATCGTATGGTCATAAATAGATGTTTGTACATAGAAAGATAATAAATAGATGTTTGTACATAGAAAGTTAATAAAAATAGATATCTGTACATAGAATATAAAAATAGAATTAACAGTTTGTCTTATGTTTGTTGCACAACATGTGCTTAGTATTGTAGGTGCTGAGAACAGAGAAATTATCAAGATCTGTCTTCATTCTTTTGGAATCTACACAGAGCAATAAGTGATATAAAGAAAATAAAACACCATAATAAATTAAAGCCTTCTGGGGCAGTTGCCGGACAGGATATTTTTATATAAAGATTGCAAACAAAGGCTCCACTTTCTAGCTTATATTTTAATTTAACCTCACTGATTACAAGGATACAGGCACACAACAATCTGGATAGAGGAAGATCTTGCTAGAGAGAAAGATTAGCAAATGCAAGCATTCTGGAATTCAAATTAGCATAATGTCCTAGAAGAACATTATGAGGGAAAAGGTGGCTAAAACATACTGACGCCCCATACTGATATGTGAGTTAAGGCCAGAGTTTCAGGCAGCAGGGTAAAACATGGTAAGAAATTTAATGTTAGGTTTACTGCAGTGGGAACCCATGGGAGGATTTAAAGCAAGAGATGGCATGATCTGACCTGTTGTAGGTGGCAAATAAATTTGAAAGGAGCAAGAATGGAAGCAGTAAGCCCAGCTAGGTTAGTACATATGTGACAATGTACATCACTACAGGAAGAAGTGTGTGAATGGCTTGATATGTGAGAAATGACTGTTAAAAGAGAATTAAAAGATGGTTGGTAAACTTATAAGTGTGTTTAGCTAAATAGTGACAGTGGACTAGAATAAAAATTTTTCCATGCAGATTTCCAGACTAAAGTGCTTTTATACTTCAATGTGAAGTAAAAGATTTTGAAATAATGAAGCCGTAACCCCCAAATTTGGCAAACTCTTCACTGCATAATTTCTGTAACTACAGAAGCAGCTCTGGCATTTATTTTCTATTGTCTGGCAACAACCTTAATCCATATTTTATTGAATGGAACATCCATAGTATATAAATGTGTTGAACCATTTATAGAACAACTGAATGATCCCTTCATGTTTTAGCAACAAAGCCATGTTTTATATTTCCTGTATAATTTGTGGTATCTTAGAACCAATTATTTTAGATAATGTGAAAGTGTATTTATATGAAAACATTAAATTTTTTTTCTGAAATATTATCCTAACAATAAGTTGCACATATGTTACATAAACAGAAGTTCTTTTCTCCCCCCCCCCCCTTTTTTTTTTTTTGATACTGGGGTTGAACCCATAGCTGCTTAACCACAAAAAAAAACATCCCCAGACTGTTTTATTTTCTATTTTGAGACAGGGTCTCACTTAAGTTGCTTAAGGCCTTGCTAAATTACTGAGGCTGGCGTTGAACTTGGAATTCTCTGCCTTAGCCTCCCAAGCCACTGGGATCATAGTCATGCACCAGCGTAACCAGGCATTTCCAATATTTTTTATCGGTGCACTATTGTTTTACATAATGGTGGGATTTGTTGTTATAATTCATACATACACACAATATAGCAATATAATTTGGCCAATATCATTCCCTAGTATTACCCCATTCCATCCCATCCTCCTTCACCCTGGTCTATTTCCTCTATTCTACTAATCTCATTTCAATTTGCATGAGACCTCCCCCACATTTTTCTTTTCCTTTTCTTCTCTAACTTCCACATAGGAGAGAAAACATATGACCCTTGACCTTCTGATTTAGGCTTATTTTGCTTAACATAATGTTCTCAAGTTCCATCTATTTTTCTACAAATGACATAATTTCATTTTTCTTTATGGGTGAATTAATCTCCATTGTGGATATGTGTGTGTATGTGTGGGTAGGTGTGTATGTGTGTGTATGTGTGTGTGTGTGTGTGTGTGTGTGTGTGTGTATATATATATATATATATATATATATATATATATATATATATATAATTGAATGGAACATCCATAGTATATAAATGTGTTAAACCAATTATAGAACAACTGAATTATATATAATTCACATTTTCTTTATCCACTTATTTTTTGATGGACACCTAGGCTGGTCCCTTACTTTGGCTATTGTGAATTGTGGTGCCATAAAGACAGGTATGCATGGCTCACTGTAGTATGATGACTTTAATTCTTTAGGATAAATACAAAACAGTGGTATAGCAAGGTCACATGGTAGCTCCAGTTCTAGTTTTTTAAGGAACCCTAATACTAGCAGAAATAAAATTTCTTAAAGCTTTGCCACAGAAGCATAAGTCAAATGAATATAAGAGCTTTTTCTTTACAAAATTTCAAAATACAGTCTTGCAATTTAAGGAACAGGGCAGCATCTTGTTGAAATTCCCACTTCTACTGAACACCATCTAACAGGGAAATGTGGAAATGAGAACCATAACATTACCACTTTACTGATAGAGATAGAAATCTGGCAACCTTCACATTGTAGTTTTACTTTCAAAACCCATCCATTGCAGCAGACCAAAGCACAAGAAGGCATAACATGTGATAAGAACAAAGTTTTGGATGCCAGCAAACTCAGAAATGTAAACCTCAGAAATATAAGAAAAGGTTAATTTTCAGAATTCTCCGACTGTGATGAGGAAAGGGTGAAAAGAAAGCACAGTAAGGAACAGAAAGTATAGAGATGAGAATTATGAACAAGATTAAGTAGGTTTCAAATTAAATATTTTAAAAATGTTATTCTGTGCAAAGGCAGAAATACAAGACAGAGAATTGCTCAGAGTTACAACAGATGGTAGATTTCAGCACTTCTGAAAGTGAAGAAACAACTGTGGAAGACAGCATCATGATCAGAGAATAAATCTAGAGGTACTTAGGATGATGCTGTAAGAGACATGGCTTTGGAGAAGTGTAGTGTCACTCATACAAAACAGAACAATTATGATACCAAAAGAAAATTGGAAAACCTTGAAAATTACCTAGATTCTCAAAAAGGCAAATCTACCATTAGCTTTGTATTATAAAAACAAAATCTAACTCATTCAAATTAAACAATGGAGAAATTCGTTTCAAAGAAATAATTTTGAATATGAAAATAAATAACAAAACTTTTCTACAATTGCACAAACTCATCAGCAAGATGTTACAAAGAAGATGAAAGTACTGGAAACAAAAAGTAGCCAAATATAAACAAAAAAACAAAGCAAAAGCCTCATGATGCAATTGTAGCTGTGGAAAACACATAATCCCTCTACCTTTTCTCCCTCCCACACACAAAGCCAAAATCCAAGAGGTCAAAAAGAAAATGAACAAACAAAAAGAAATAATGGAAATATGATTAAACAAGGGAAACTGGGCATTGTGGATTGAGGAAATATATAAATTTATAAAGGAAACAAAAATTAGAAATACAGATTAAATCATAAAGCTAACAAGGAAGGCCAGAATAAAAAATATACAGTAGGCAACATGCTAAATATATTTGAGAAAGTAAAACAAAGGGAAAAAATAAAGAAAAATTTTCTCTATCAGAAAGAGGTAAATTTGGCCTACATGCCAAATTTTAGCCTACAGTCTGTTTTTGTATGATCTGTGACTTAGATTTTGTTTTAATTTACATTTTTAAATGTATTTATTTTAGAAAGGGAGTGTAGGTAACAAAGATCATATAAGATTAGAAAACCTAAAATGTTTAATATTTGGCCCTTTGTAGAATATGTCTTCTGACCCCTCACTATATGAGATTAAGGCAAAAAAGATCCAATGTGCACATAATTAAACCCTTGAAGAAGAAAAAACTTGATGGACTACAATATATATTTAAAGATCAAAGTCAATTTTTTGATGTAAAAATAATTTTATTGCTATTTGATAACTGGAAACAATGTAGCATCACTTGAAGATGTTCAAAATAGAAACTGTAAGTCATAGATTTATATTTAGTTCTTATTTAGGTATAAAGAATGTCAGAAATTGGTTTTGAACATGCATAATATCAGGAAATTTCATTCATATTGGCCTTTGTTGAAGAAACTATTAAGTTAATTTCAGACCTTCATAAGGTAAAGAGAGAATACACTTGCAAAAAGAATTCAAAAGGGAATTGTGTATTTGCATAAAATAAAAATGGCAAGAGGAAAATAACTACACAAGCAGAGAAATTTTTAAAATTTGGGGGACCACTTAGCAAAGGTATTTTCTGAGAAAATATAAGAAACAAAAAAAGTTCAAATAATTTCATGAGAATTCTACTAAACTTTAGATAATCATGAATATTTTAATGATATTTAAGCTGATACAGAGCATAAGAAAGACAAACAAGAACAACTATTAAATATTTTTAATAAATGATTACACATACACCCAAACTATATACTGATTTCTATTTTGAGTTCTTTGCAAAGAAAAAAAAATCTAAATAAAGTGACAGTAAAAGAAAAATAGAGTAGAACATTAAAGAAATAACCTACTGTGAGCAAGAGATTTATTTCAGAACTTTTAGGATGTTTCAGTATATAGGAATCCAACATTATAATGTAGTATTTTTAGATCTAAGGGAAAAAATTATAATTGCATCTTTAGAAAAATTTAAAAGTAATTTGCTAAAAGTCAACACCAATAATTGGTTTTATAAAACAGAAATCCATTCATAATTCTTAATAAAATTATATGGTCTAATTCATCTATAACTGGTTGTGGGTGTGGGTGTGTGTGGAGGGGGATGATGTTTTAGCCAGAAAGCCAAGACAATATTGGAATTATTCCCACTAAAATAGTTAAGAGCAAGGAAGATCGTTATCATCACTCTTGGTAACTTAGACCCATACAGTGGAGTGATTACCTCAATTAGACAAGATGAATCAATTAGATTTATGATAATTATAAAAGAGTTAAGGTTGTCACTATCTATAGGTGATTTGACTTTATACAACAAAAATTAAGAGGAACAAATCAAAGTATTACAAGAGAACTGAATCATATAATTTATCTGTTAACATGTTAGTGCACATTGTGTTGTTTCCAGTTATTGGATACTTTAAATAAAACTGCTGTTACCAGTATCTATAATTTTTTTATGTGTGCTTTCATTTCTATTGCCCAAATACCTAGGAAAAGAATGGCTAGATTGCATGGTAGGTATATGGTTAACTTTTTTAAAAAAACTGCCAAATGGATTTACACCTAGTTTACATGTTTACAACAATAGCATTTGGAAATAACAGGGATTTGCCTTCTCAGCAGTACTGAGGTTTAGATGTCAATCTTCTGAATTTTGGTCATTCTTAGAACTGTATAATGTAAGTTTTCATTTCCCCAGTGATGAATGATGTTGAGCATATTTTCATTTTCATATGCTTATTTGTTATCCCTTCTTTAGTGAAGTGTGTCTTCTTTCTTAGCTTTTGCCCATTTTTCTGTTTGTTATTAAGTTGAAAAGCATTCCTTAAAATATGCCAGAGATCAGTCATTTGTCAGATGCATGTTTTGCAACTATCTTCTATATTCTGAAACAGTAGCTTTTGAAGAACCAAAAAAATTAATTTGGTATTGCAGCTAATAAATCTTTGATCAGCTCTCCCATATTTTCATCCAGAAGTTCTATAGCTTTGGTTATATTTAAATGTAAATAAATCTGTGGTCCATTTTGGGACTTGGGGTACTTTTGATGGAGTGAGATATAGATTGAGGTTTATATGTTCCATGGGGCTATTCATTAGTTGTTACACAACTTGTTTAAAAGACTTATTTTCCTTACTGAATTCCCTTTAACATACTTGTGAAAAATCAGTTGATCACTTATTTTCAGTTTTTTTTTTCTGGATTCTATGTTGTGCTGCATTGGTCTAAATGTCTATCTTTAGAGCCCATCTTTAAGACTAACTTACAATGTCCTTAATTTAGTAGCTTCGTAAGAAATCTTACAGTCATATAGTACAACATTTTTAATGTTTTCTTCCTTTTCAGTTTTTTTTTTTGTTATTTTTCTTTGTGTTTTCATATAAATTTTAGAATACACTTAGAATCTTGCCACTGACTACAGCTTGTAGGGATTTTATTTAGGATTGCATTGATGTTATGATCTGACCTGAGTAAAATTAATACTTTAACAAAGGTAAGAGTTACGATTCAAGAACTGAAGACACCTCCTCACTTTATCTCTTCTTTATATTAATAATATTTAAATGTATTTTGTCCAATTTATCGCTAGAGATTTTATATTTTAAGATATTTTAAACAAAACAATCTTTAAATTCCCATTTCTGCTTGCTTGCTGTTACTATGTAGACATATATTTTTTTAAACTTTTTCAATTTACATATTGATCTTATATACTGCAACCTTGCTAAGCTCAATAATTTTCATATATTTTTCTGTAAATTTTTTAAGGTTTTATACAAGGATGATTATGTTATCTTCAAATAAAGACAATTTCACTCTCTCCTTTCAATTTGGATATTTTACTTCATTTCCTTGATGTTTTTATCACTTGTTCTGACAGTAAAATATTGAACAGAAATAGAGGCAGTAGATATTCTTATTTTCTAAGTTATTTTACTGAGAAAGAATGTAATCTAGGGACAGTGACACATGCCTGTAATCCCAGCAGCTCATAAGGCTGAGGTAGGAGGATTAAAAATATGATCAAGGATTGAAATGTCCTATTTATTACTAGGAAATGTTCTACTTCATCACTGGCAATGTTCTTTGTTCAAACTTTACTTCTTTTTTTTTTTTTTTTTTTTGGTACTGAGATCGAACTCAGGGGCACTTATCCACTGAGCCACAGCCCCAGCCTATTTAGCCACAGCCCTATTTTGTATTTTATTTAGAGACAGGGTCATACTGAGTTACTTAGCACTTCATTTTTGCTGGGGCTGGCTTTGAACTTGTGATTCTTCTGCCTCAGCCTCCTGAGCTTCTGGGATTTTAGGCATGAGCCACCGTGCCTGGCTGTTCAATTTTTACTTTGTCTCATATTAATATAGCTATTCTGTTGTTCATTTTATTAGCTTAGCATACCTATTTTATCTTAACATATTTTCATCTTCATATTGAAGTGTGCTTTTTATGGTTGTATCTTTGCCTCTTGCTTTCTTATGCAAATTTGAGCATCTGTCATTTCACAAGATGACCTGACCATTTATATTTAATATGATCTATTAATATGGTTAGGTTGAGTTCTACCATCTTTATCATTTTTTATTTGTCCTTTTGATCTTTGTATCCATTATCCTCCTCACTTCCTTCTTCTGGAATAATTGATCATATTTTTATCATTGTATCTCCCTTTTATTGGCATATTAACTATTCATCTTTATTATGGTTGTTTTATCATAAACTGTCATTAACATATCACATATATAACTAAGTAATATTGAATCATTCCAAGAATGATCTTACTATGTTATGATTCCTTTCTCCTAAACTTTCTCCTATTGTTTTAAAATAGTTTGATTTCCTATATAGTGTAAATAAAATAATACACCATTAGTAGTATTTTTGCTTTAAATCCCAAGGCCTTTTCTTTGAAAGACCACACAGTCATTATTTTAGGCTTTACATGTCACATAAGGGCTCCATTGTATATAGTTCTTTATTTTTGCTTTGCTTTTACTTTTTAAATTTTGTCCATTTTCTGTTCCACTAACAAAATACCTGAAGTCAAGTATTTTGTAAGAAAAGAGATTCAGCCGGGCATGGGGGCACATGCCTGTAATCCCAGCAGGTCAGGAGACTGAGGCAGGAGGATAGTGAGTTCAAAGCCAGCCTCAGTAAAAGTGAGGCACTAAGCAACTCAGTGAGACCCTGTTTCCAAGTAAAATACAAAATAGGGCTGGGGATATTGCTCAGTGGTTGAGTGCCCCTGAGTTCAATCCTCAGTACCCACTCCCCTGCAATCAATCAATCAATCAATCAATAAATAAAGAGTTACAATTAGCTTACAATTTTGGAAGCTGAAAGTCCAAGATTGGGTAATGCCATCTGTTCAGGCTCTTGTGATAGCCCCCTTAACTACATCACAACATATCAGATAGGATTATGGTGGGGACATGTGAGAAGGAGAGATCCAGAAGGAAGAAATAGGGAAGTAGGGAGGAGTAATCAGCCCAAATCAAGATTGAAACTCAGCAGGGCAGACACTAAGTCTTAGAGTGCTGAGTCCACCCACCACTTCAGGTGCATGGAGCAGGGAGTGGTCTCCAAGTCTTGAGCATCCCCTCCTTCATGGCTTGCTCCCCTGGCCTTGCTGGTACACTGTTGGTCACTATATCAGGGATCTCAGCTGTGGCTTCATTCCCGTGACTCCACTAAGTATTCTATTGGAGAATGATAGATTTCTGCCTGGCTTCCTAGGCTTTCCTTTAAAATCTTGGTAGAAGCCCCTAAGTACACATAGTTTTTGCATTCTGCATTCCTAAAGAATCCTGCCACACAGATTCCATCAAATTCTACCACAGGCGCAAGCCTTGCCTGGGCCAATGTGAACCATAGGTGGAGTGGCTACAGTGCATTTCAGTGGAAAGCAGGGAGCAGAATCCCAAGGTGCCCTTGGGCAGCAAACCCAAGGAGAACACTCCCTGAAACAATTCTGCCCTTCTGGGTCTCTAGGCCTAAATAGGAGGAGCAGCTTTGAAGAATTCTGAAATGCCCTTGAGGCCTTTTCCCCATTACTTGACAATTGTATCCAAGCTAATCTCTTCCATGAATAGTTGCTTGGCCTCACTGCTTCCCAAACATATCATTTCACTGCTTCTTCCTTAGGTTCCAAAGAGTTTCAAAACCTTTTGTTCTTCTTCTTTTTTTAATATACCTTTATTTTTATTTATTTATTTTTATGTGGTGCTGAGGATCGAGCCCAGTGCCTCAAACATGCTAGTCAAGTATTCTACCACTGAGCTACAACCCCAGTCTTCCATTTTTTGACCCTAAATTTCATTACAAATCTCACTAAAAGCAGCCCATAATAATCATGTATTAGCTGAATTCTCTCTTAAGAAATTTCTTCAATCAGACACATTAGGTCATGACTTTTACATTTTATCTTTCATAAAGCTCTAGGGCATGGACACTTTTGGACACTGACAAATTCCTGCAATGGTGTGGCAAGGATAATCTTTTCTCCAATTTCTAGTAGGATTCTTATTTTCATCTGAGACTAGTTCCCTAGTCTCCTTGTCTTCTAAGCCTTCATCTGTAATTCTCCGTTTACAGAACACAAACCTTTTTCCAATCCTTGCTTATTACCCAGTTACAAAGCCATTTCCACATTTCCAGGTATAGTTGTAACAGGGATATTACTCCTACTACCAATTTTCTATAAATTGGTTTTCTGTTGCTATAACAAACACATGAGGCTAGATACCTTATAAAGAAAAGAGGTTTATTTAGCTCACAGTTTTGGTGGCTGAAAGTCCAAAATTGGGTGGTACCATTCATTTGTCCTCTGGTGAGAGACCCCTTGGCTGAGTCATAATATGATAAATAGTATCATGGTGGAAGTATAAGTGGTAGGGAGAGATCACATGATGAGAAAAAAAATCAGAGATTGGGGAGGGGACATTCTTGCTCTTTTTATAACAACTCACTCTCAAGGGAACTAACTCATGCCACAGGACCAGCATTAATCCTTTTCAAGGTCGATGCCCTCAGTGACCAATTCACCTCCCATTAGGCTAACTTCTTAAAGGTACCACCACTTCTTGATACTGCCACATTGAGCACCAAGCCCTAGGCACATAAACTTTTTTTTTAAATAAGTTTGCATAATTTAAATAAGTTCACATTTTTATTTTTAATAAGCTTGCATTTTTTAATATTGCTTTTTGTTATCAAATGGACCCTTTATAATTAACTTATGTATATGTGGTGCTGAGAATTGAACCCAATGCCTCACATCTGCCAGGCAAGCTCTCTACCACTGAACCACAACTCCAGTCTGCACGTAAACTTCTAAAGAACAAGCTAGATCCAAACCATAGGAATTTATTATTTTGAAAAATGCAGATTTTGTTTTTACCTCAAATGTCATAAAACACATTTGCAAGACAGATTAGTGGGTTGGGCCTTATTTTACCTTTCAAAGACAAATTTTAAAAATTCCTTTTTATGATATATTTTTTACATTTATGTTCTTTATTGTGTGAATCCCAATTTCTGTCTCATATAATTTTCATTCTAATGGAATGAGTTTCTATAATTCTTCTTATGGTGCTGTACTTTACTGCTAGAAATAGTTTTTATAGGCTGCTTGTTTATAGTGTTCTTGTTTTGCCTTCAGTTTTAGAAAATACTTTTGCCAATTGTCAATTTGTAGGTCAGCATTTTTTTTTCTTTTTAATGTTTTAACAATTTTCCACATTCTTTCTCTTCTCATTATTTCTGACAATAAGTCATATGTCAATATTATCTTTGTTTTTCTGCATATGTCAGTAGTTTCTGAAAGTTTTAAGGATTTTCCTTTTATTATAACGGAAGTGATTTGACTATAACCCGTGCTCTGCTGTAGTTTTGTTTTTGTTTTTATTTTCACTGTTTGAATTTTTTTAGTTTCTTGGTTCTGTGAGTTTATAGCCTTCAAAATTTTTTTTTACAAATTGTACATCATATCTTCAAATGCCTCCACCATCTACTTCTTTTTGTGATTTCAATCACATTTATGTTAGGGCCTAAATGCTGTTCACTGTTCATTTTGTTGTTTTCATTTGTTACACTATGACGTAATATTGCTATTTCTTCAGTTTTACAAATCAATCTACTGTTTATCCCATCAAGTATATTTTTTATTTCAGGCCTTGTGCTTTTCATATTTTTGGTTTTTGTTTGTTTGTTTGGTTGGTGGTTGTTGTTGTTTTGTTTTTTGTCTCTCATCCTTTCCTTCCTTATCTTAAACAAGCAGAATAAACACATAGTTGCTTGCCTACTCCATCATCTCTATTATTTTTGTTTTATTTTTATCATTTCTCCTAATTGCATATTGTACATTTTTACCTATTTGGCTGACTCTTTTTAGTCTCCCATACATTGTGAATTTTGTATTGTTATGTCCTAAAGGATTTTGTAACTTTTAAAATATGTTGAAGCACTTTTTCTTTCAATGGACTATAATTTGATCTTTACAAAATGTGATATTAGGCCTTCATAGTAAGATCAAAAACAGTTTTCATTGTAGTTTAAACTTAGCCTTGCTATTGGAAAATATGATGGTTACTACTTTATTCAATGCCTATGTATTAGAAGATATTTTCTCTTTGAATGATAAGAACAAGAACTATTCTTAAGTGTGTGACAACTTGAGGTTCATTCCACCTGTTTTTCTCTAACATTTCTTTGCTTGGGCTCAGGTAGTTTCTTCACATGTATACTCTGATCCATGCACAGCCAAGCTCAAGACTATCCCTCTGAATCCTCCCTCTCTCTTTTTCTATCTTTGTGTGTATGTATCCTATCCTGTATTCTATTTAATGGATTATAATTACCCTGACCTTCAATCCCCCACCAAACTCTGATTTCTGTCTCTTCAGCCTACCAAAACTGTTAGACTCTGGTCAGTCCTATCCTGGACTGTAGGTAACCTGGGAATTTCTTCAGGCAATAAACTGGCACAAATATAGAGCTCACTTTGTTAATTTCCCCTCTTTCAAGTGTCACAGTTCTGTGCTGCCTGTTACTCAGTATGGGAAGTCTGTTATTTCATATATTTAATACAAATTATTTGTTGTTTCAAGGCAAGGCACTAAATTCAGTTCTTGACATTCCATCATGGATGGAAGTAATGTTATTCTCTATACAAGTTTCTTTCAAAGTTGTTATATGAAAGAAATATACAAGCACATCCAGCAAAAGGCAAGCAAGCAAATGCAGAATGTGGAACATTCTAGAGAATTCCAACCTCAGTTTCTTCACTAGAAAAAATTTAATAAAATCTCATGTGTATGTGTATGGTTGAGCATGCATTTATTTGTGGATGAAGGGTTTCTTCAAAATTTAAATATATTAGGGACATCAAAGAAAATTCAATATGGTGATTCCAAATACTTATTCAATAAACAAATAAAGATACTTACAGTGTGATCTAAGACATTTCATAACGAATTCATGTCAGATTTTATAGAATTTTTAAATTTAGGTATTGAAGATGGAACACAGGGCTCATGCTAAGGACCTACTCTGCTACTGAGTTATACCCATAGCCTAGAAATTATTATTATTTTTTTTAATTTTGTGTGTTCTTTTCAGTTATACATGGCAGTATTTTGTCAGATTATACATATATAGAGTATAACTATTTAGGATCCCACTCTTGTGGTTGTACCTGCATATAATAATGGTAATGCATATGCAAGAAATAGTCTAACTTTTTACAGGCCCTTTGGTATGAATTTTGCATGTGAAGGAAAGTTATAAAGAAAAGTACTAGATGGAAAGATTAACAGCAATGAACATGACCTGACTTTATCAGATATGAAATCACACTATTGTTTCTCATAAATGAAGCAGTATCATCCTTCTTTTTCCTGTTGTTTGATCAACATGACAAGCCAGGCTGAGTTTGATGTATAGTATGAGTGTGAAGTGCAGCCACCATGTTTTGACTATAAACAATGAGATTTGTTCTGTATTTTGTCACTGAAAGGTTGAACTCGAGTTGAACATTATATCTCAGACCTTGCTGTGAGGGTTGCAAAACCCCGGCCTGTTGACAGTTGTTCAGAAGTGTAGTTTTGCCTCTGAGTCAAAGCTGTTATTTTATGGTTTTTGTCAAGCTGTAGGCAAAATTCAAATCTCCCCGCTCCATAGATTAAGTAAACAACAATGAGGCATGGGCTCTGAAACCTCACATTGGGATCACTCTGGTTCCACAGAAAAATACACCAAGTAGAGTCATCTGAACTTGCATATCAAACATAAAAATTCCAATTTGTGAGCCAGATGCTTTATCCATTCAGTGCCAGACATCTGGATGTTTATATAATCAGCAATGATTGGTTAATTTTGTTTTAATTTTTCATCTGCATATTTGGTATCATGGATAAACAACTTACATTTCTAATATAATATGTTTTACACACCAGGGAAAAAATGTGTTCGTGTTTAATAAAATGTCAGTTGACCCCATTGTCCTTTTTATGGTTTTATTTGTATAATTTTGTCTTTCAGATATTATACATAGAAATATCCGCAGTCTCCCCCAACCCTTACAAGGCATTTACATTCACATTTTTACAAATGCTACATTTAGATATGTTGTACCAGGACGTACCACAAGATCAGATTTAAAACAGGTCTTTATGACTTTTATGTTTAAGGTATGAACATCTATATCATTCTCAATATCCAATGTAGGCAATCTAATGTAAAATTTAAAAAAAAAATCTCAACCACTAATGTAGTAATATACCAAGTATTTTCACTTACAGAAGAAATGAATAAAAAGGGTTTTTTTCTGTTTTGTTTTGTTTTTAATGAGAACTAAAGTTCTCATTAAAAAAGTGAAAATTTGGAACTAAAGATGTCTTTCCCGATCACTTAAAAGATCCTTTACAGTTCTTCTCTCACTGTTTGCCTGTGCATATTCCAAATTCCCCAGATAATTTTTAGAGAACATATGCTGGTCTTATTCCATGTTCCACAGTTCCATGTTGCTTTCTGCTAATTTATGACTAGCACCAAGATTTCTGTTATTATAACAGATGACAGGAAATTATGCTTTCCAGAATATATATCAGGTATTTGAGTTAGCAATATTGTTTTTCCTGAAACATTTCCTATTCATTCACCCTATTTTAGAGTCTATACAGAAAGGATAAATTTAAAATCTACAATGTATTCAGGAATAAAGATTCTGTAGTCAGAAGAGAAATTGGAACCTGATTCTGCCTCTCACTAACTGTTGTGACCTTAGGAAAGTCCCTCAGTTCTCCAGGCCTATTTCCTCTTAATTTAATGGTTTATTTGAACTTAACTTATAGAATTTTCAAGATTAAAACAAAGCCTGTAGAGCATGGTGCCCTGCACAAAGAAAATTCTTTTTTTTTTCCTTTTTTTTATTATTGGTTGTTCAAAACATTACAAAGCTCTTGACATATCATATTTCATACATTTGATTCAAGTGGTTTATGAACTCCCATTTTTACCCCGTACGTTCTTAATAAATTCTGGCTATTATGAGGTTGATGATGGTGATCATGATGTAACCAAGTTAAAAGAACTGTGCTCAAAAGAACCCTGGATTTGAACCAGACATTTGCAAACTTCACTGTATATCCAAACATCCCCTATTGTGCTTATACCCCGGGCCCATAGCCCCATGGAGCCTGTTCAGTGGGGAGAGCAGTTATGCTGCCAGGCAGTCATCAGGCAACCCTTGGAGAAACACTGGACCAATGCTCCATGTTCCATTATGCGTCCTTCCCAATATGGTTTGGAGGCTCCCTTTACCCTGCCATGTGCTTGCATTTTCATCCTTTGCCCATCTTGCTCTTTCTCTCAAGCATGGCAGACAGGAGCCTTGCACTTTGGAGGAATAAATGGACCAGCTAGTGCAGCCCTAATGTCTGCCCTGGGAGCTGAAGATTCTCCTAGCAGCCCTCCTTGACAACCTTAATTTTTAGCAATGAATTCATCTCATCTGTAATCACTGTGGCCTCACTTGCTTGCTGAAGAATACAGTCCTTTTTGCCTGACTTATAAATGGAGTACAAGAAAGAAATGAACAAAAACCACTTTCCAGTTACAACAAAGCACTTACCAAAAAGGGAATGGGAGTGGACCCAAACCAGAAGTGGATTAAAATAGTCACTTTCACATTCATTATTCAAAAGGCCAAAATTAAATTATTTATACATGCACAAATAAGATAGCATTACAAACAATCGTATTTGTGTGATATAAAACTCTGATTGATATCCCTGCCTATAAAGTGGAGACGATTGCTTCAATTCTCTGCTTTTGCTTAAGGTATAATGTATCAGTTAAAGACAACAGCACTTCATAAATTTTCCTTTAAAGCAAAAGACCAGGGTCTTTCCCACTCTGCAAATAAATCCTTATCCCAACCTTTCTTATTCCATGATCAGACAAACCCCGATCTTGAAAACTACCTTTGAATTCTGATGAACTCACTTAGGACAAACTGTGTTTTTCCCCTCCTAAGTATTCAGAAGAGGTAAAGTGTAGACGTTGACAAAACGGTTGCCTTTGGCGGAGGCAAGTGCACAGAGTGCGATGCTTGGCTGTGGTTGCCTCCTACAATTTGTTCTGAGAATCTCAAGTTGGAGTCCAGCTGTGAAGAGAATGGCAAAAAAAAAAAAAAAAGAAAGAAAGAAAGAAAGAAAAGAAAAGAAAAAGAAAAAAAAATCTGGACTTGCTTTTAGCAGCTTACAAGTCAAAAGGATTTTGAAGTCAACAGAGTCCTGAGTACCTCCTTAGTCAGAAGTAGCAACGTGACCTTTCCTCCTGTCTCCACCTATCCAAGCTCTTCCCAGGAGGTATGAGAACCTTGTACAGGGTAGAGACCTTCACTTTGACAAAAGCTAAACCAATGTTTCTGGGGAGAAAAAAAGCATCTTTGAAATATAGTTCCCTCAAGACTGAATAGTGACATCTTAATATTAGCATTTGTTATTATGATTTATGATTTTTTTAATGCTTTGTCTCAGTATATGCTTTGATTAATGGTACTGCTTTCAGGGGGATTGAGTGCCTTAGAAAAGGAAACAATTGAGCAGATCTTCAGGGGCCAGTCATTCCACAAATAATTCCAAGGGGACCAGCTATCATCACTGTATAAACATGGGACATAGGGAGCTCATCAAATAATTTTTTATGTAGCAGAAATTATTTCTAATCAAAGCCAACTCCCAGAATAAAGTCAAATTATACAGCTGCTCCTATGAAGTATGTAAAGCAGTCTGGCAATGAGAACTGTGGGGTCTTTCTACTATTATTAGCTCAAATTGAACCCAGGTTTGACTTTAAGAACCAGTTGCAGCTATAGTTTAAGAATTTCAAAATTAATGGTGCTTTTTCCCCTAAATGAAGCAGTTGTCAAGTTCTGCCCACAGCAAATATATAAGAAAGCAAGATTTCTGGAGCAGCGGTTACTTCTTCAATAGATCACTGTTGTGTGACAAAGCAATGTGTCCCTATGCACTGACCAAAATGATATTTTTTTCACATTTCACATGCTAACTTCAAATCTGTCAGATCTCAACCTGTGCTGCTGAGGTGTCAAATAAAAGCGATTCGTCGGTGGAGATCCTTTCTTTCTCTGTTTATTAAATTTCAGGCACATGCTCTGTAAGACTACTCAGTGTACTCACAACATCACAGAGTATCCCTACAGCACAAAATCAAGCAAGAAAGTGAATTGTTGCAAATCTCATTTAATTGATATTTCCTGAAATGTCCTTCATTTTTCTTTTAATTTTATGATTGCTGAATATTTTTCAGACAATTCCACACTTTGAGCAATACACAAAGCTCATTTTTACTTGTATTAATATTTTTACTTGTATTTATTTCTCTAATTGACTTTGTGTTTTGAGGTATTTTTAAGGCATCTTTCAAAATGTTAGTTGGAGCCCAGGCATAGTGCCATGTGCTGAGAGAAACATTTGCAAACAAAGAAAATTCATATGCATCCCTCTTGAAAAATTTTAAATGATTTTAGACAACTTTGTCTTCTTCTTCTTCTTCTTTTTTTTTTTTTTTTTTTGGTACCTGAGATTGAACTTAGGAGTGCTTAACCACTGAACAACATCCCAATCCTTTTCATTTTTTTATTTTGAGAAAGGGTTTTGCTAAGTTGCTCAGGGACTTTCTAAGTTGCTGAGACTGACTTTGAACCTGTAATCCTCCTGAATCAGCCTCCCAAGTCACTGAGACCTCAACATCCCAAATTGCTGAGATTACAGGCATGTGCCACTGAACCTGGCAACTATGGCATATCTAATTGGCACACTTTACAAAGAATATTTAAAAATTTAAATCACCCAAACTAAGAAAATAATCAAGTAGGCTAGAACACTTGTCAGTCTTTTGTCTTAAACAAAAGTGTTAGTTAAAATTGTCACCATATTTTAGGAATAGACCTAGAGAAAGTGTGTACCTTCCATTCCAAGGGCCAAAGTTCCTCGTCAAAATAGGCTTTACATTTGCATCAACTATTACCTTGGAACAAAGTTATAAATAAAAGACCAGCTGTTTCTGAAGCTCCTGAATGACCTTGGAAGTCCCATCCTTCACTGCCATTGTGAAACTGTGAAATGGCATCAGGGCAGGGATGGGGGTTGAGGAACTGTCAGCACTAAGCCACCAGGCACATGGGAAATGATGCAATGATGACACCCACTCCATAGGCAGGTGGAGTTTATTTGCAGAAGTCCCAGAAAGAAACAAGTAGAGGTTGCCCAAGGGGTTTTTCATAGAACTGTTTAATAGAATTAAGTAGTTTTGGTAGCCTTGACTTGAGCAAACTAAAAGAAACTGTATTTTTAAATGCTTTTTTCAATTTTAAGTTGAGTAAACTTTCCTTGGATGAATCTTGATTTTGATTAAGAAGAAAATCCTCCAGGACATAAGAAACCTCACAGATAATCCAGAACTTTGAAATGTATTTCTTACAGAGATGTATATCTGAGGCAGAGGGAAGTCAATCAACATTAATATAACTCTAATGAAAAATTGAAGATTCACCTTCCCCAAAACATTTTTTTCTGTTCATAAGTGTTGCATTTGAAAGTCATTTTGTGAGAGATGAAAAAGAAATAATAAATAAATAAAATAATGAAATAGTAATCCTAACTCAAGTTATAAGAAAATCTTTTAGAGAGCCTCATAAACAATTTGTATCTGTATTATAATAACTTATTTTTAAAATTTAACTTAATGCCACCATATTTTTTCAAAGAAAACCATAGATCTGTACACGTGGTTAATAATTCATCTTGCACAATGACAACAGCTGCTACTCCATTTCTTAGTCTTTTTAGCATTTAACACTTAAAGAAAATGAGTCCTCATTTTATAACACCCTAGGAGACACTGACATGAAATTGCCTGCAAAATAGTGCTTATGTTATTGATAGCCTTAATAATTTTTTCTGAAGACTGTCATAATAATGAAGTAATTTTGAAAATATCCAACAATATATATTTGATCAATACCCGATACTATATTTGATGACTGGCAGAGAAAATAGATACAGTCCATGAAATGATCTAGAGATGAATTAAATAACCTACCCAAGAACCCCATAATCAGTGAATAAGAAAATAGAATTAAAATATATGTTTCTTCATTCTCAGGACCAGATGGTGACAGACACCCAACTCAAGATGAATAAGGAATTTCTTAAACATAAAAAATATAATATTTATCTGTCAAGCAATTTGTTGTGCAAAAGTATGTCATAAATTTCTATTTGCACTTCAAGAGGTCTCTACTTAAAAACAGTACTAAAATTATATAAGTAATATCATACATGGACATTTTGGGAAGAAAATGATATTTGAAAGATAGAACTATATGCATAAAACTATAAACTCTATTAAATAATATGGTATATGTGATTTATTTCTTAATTAATGAATTTATAAAATTTAAGAACTTTATTTCAAACATCACAATCCCTCCAAGTTTTCTCCTAGATCCTACCTGTTACTCTATTTAAATTATTAATTAGCATTTACTAAGTGATCCAAAAAAATAGTTTAACTTACATTTTTAACTATTTTAAGCTTTAAAAATAGAGGTTCACATTACATAATTTCTACAGGCTGCTTTAGCTTCCTATAATTACACATATAAATGATATTACCTAATATTTCAGAGTAATTCATTCATGGCGATCAATGGGCTAAGAACTTTGTTAACTGCTATCTCAAGCAACCCATGCAGCAAACTCCATGACTTAGGAACAGACATTATACACTTTTTGTATAACAAAAAAGTGAGGTTGAAGAAGGTGAAACTATTTAGATTTAAGTAAAGAAGAAAGCTGGAAGTCAAACAAACTCAGACCACCTGATAAAAGACCCATACTCTTAATCATTACAATTCACTATCCCTATTATAGTCCTTTGTGAACATGGAGATCCCAAAATATGGAGGGCAAACAGTTACCATAGTAACAAAACAGATGAAGGCCTCACTGCTAAAAATGTGGTCTTCAAATGCTGCCTTGTCTGGGAGCCTGCGTCAGCATCAGCATCACCTCGGAGCTTGATAGAATAGAGTGTCAGGCTCCACTCCAGACCTACTGCCCAGATTCTGCATTTTAACAAGATGCAAATTAATATACTCTTAAAGTTTGTAAAACACTGTTCTAAATAACACAGGCATTCAGGGGAAAAAAATAACCACATAGGATCTGATTTAAAAAGTTAATAACGTCATCCATTCTTTAAAAAATATTTCTTGGGCTAGGGATGTAGCTTGGTAGTAAAGCACTTGCCTATCACGTGAGAGGTCTTGGGTTTGGTCCCCAGTATTGCAAAAAAAAAAAAAAAAAAAGCAAAAAACACCTTTTCCCTGAGATCTGAGATCTTTCAAGTTTAATTCAATTGTATATTCAGTAAATAATAAAGCTGCCAAATGTGTATAAAAACACAATGAAAACAGTCTGCAAAACTTAAACCATATAATCAACAATATAAGGTTAGTGACATGCTAAACTAATCAGCCTAGTGCTTGGAAATTATTTTGCCTCTAAGCTGTATTTGCTCTTCAAATAAGTGAAAATGGGCATAGAATTTGATAAATTTTTATCCTTGATCACACAGTACTCGATATAGAAAAGGTCAGTGTAAAAGCTATCATTTCCAGTGAATGTGTTTCATTAATGCCACTTAGGGAATATTTTTTTCCTTCCCATATTCAAATGTCATGAGTCCTAACCACATAAAAAGGAATGTGTTTTAAGTATAGAAAGTCTGCTCTCTATATATCAGATTCTTTTTATATTCTACGGAGAACTCTAGCAAGGGAAACTATCCACATACTTTTAAATGTTGCAGTGGTTAGAATATACTATATTATTAGACCAATGAAACAGATCAAAATATCCAGACTTATTTTATGCTCAAACATCTAGAAACCAAATACATTTTTATCTTATTAGCAGATAAAATATCAACCCAGAAGCAAAGAAAATAAGGTAAAATATTTTAGATATATCATTTTCCTGTTAGTAGAACCATTTTTCTGTTCCTTGAGAATACCTGATTTAATTATTATGAAAGTAAGACTCTCTTACCAGATGGGTTTTGCTTTGCATTTTTCAGGAATTTTCTAGTTTTCTTGTTGCTGGGTTAGATTCTAAATAGCAAAAGTACAGTTTTCAGTTGGCTCCAGTGCTGTAGTGTTCAATGATCAATACTCCTCTAGCTGGGTTATTTGTGCTCTGGGCTGTTAAAGCCTAGTCTTCAGTAGGAATCAACCCTCAAAAATACAGTTCTTCTTAGTGCAAGTAATATACTTTGTTTACTTGGCATAAATAATATACTTGATGTTCTTAAAGGTCATTGAAGAAAACAATCAGACCGCAATGCCAAAATAAACATTTCTTTCCTTATTGCCAGAGTGGAATATTTACATGACAATGGAATCACATGAAATAGAATAATGAGTATCAAGGAAGCCTGCATGATTTTATCACTTGTTATAAATCTACCTACCTACCTACCTATCTATGTCTGTTGGGATTATTGACCAGGCTAAGAAATTTGAGCAATCAGCAGAAGTATTAATTTACAGGTAAATAAATATTTTCATGTCCAACTGTTATTAATATTTGTCTCAATTTAAAATTCAAGTTCTTCTCTAATGCTTTAAAATATCACAAACCATGAAAATTCGTCATCTTATAAAATAATTACTTATTCTCAATGAAGTAACTTCTTCAAACATTGACTATAAGCACAATATTGGGGTATATGCAGGTCATCTGAGGATCAAGCTACACACTAATTAACTCAGGCAGTAGGCGTGAAAGTTAGCTTGGGAATTGTTCAATGTATAACAGTGGTTTCACAGGTCAGTTTTGGTCTACTGGGCAGTAGTGAAAGGGGAGTTAAAATCAGAAGAACAATGTTCAAAGTAGCTGTTGGATGAAGAATATGGATATTGGCCTTTCTTTGTAGAAAGGTCAAGAATAGAGTATTAGAACCATGCATACCTTTTGAGATCCCTGTAATAACATCCTTCACATTATCTCAGAGATGTTAAGAGCTCCTGCATGAGAAAGGATATTCATATAAATAGCCAAAATGCTCACTAGACTCAAGACTACTGTGCAGCCTCTTAGCCTTCTTGTCTTCAGATAATTCAGAATCCCTCTATCTACTGAATAATTTACCAGTCTTGCACAGTGACCTTTAACCTGCCATGCAAAATACACATAACATGTTGAAATTACCTATAGTGAAGAACTTTCCAATAATATTATAAACAGACTCACATTGCAATCCTCTACAAAAAAGTTAAGAGAGAGTTTCATGTCTGTTATACAGATGTAAAATGAGCATGCTAGGAAGCTTTATGACCTACCACAACCCATAAGCAAACTAAGGACAACCAAAATAAAAAGTCAGAATTTGTTATTTTAAATACACCATATTATAAAATTTTAATTTAAATGAATATACAATATGGAAGTTATTTTAAATGTTTCTAAAACTATATGTGTATATTTTCTCTATTATGAAACTATAATGTCTGTAGGTGATGGAGTTTTTTTTTCCTCCCTCCCTTTAGAGTATATATCTTAAAGTACCTTTGATGTGGTTCCTCTGCCAATTTGCTTTCAGCATCCCAAACTTAGGGAACACATGGGAAACAAACTATTTTTCTTTATTCAGAAAAGAATGACAATTTGCCCCTTACCTCTGCCTTAAAGACCTATATTGCTTTTCATAAGGTGGAGACAATGTTTGGAATGACCCGTTCACCTACAGACTGGACTTCAGAGTTAATACATGTCATTTCTGTGAAGCCAGATAATTTTTAATGGAAGATAAAAATATACAATATTTATATCTTTTTCTATTCAAATACATTAAGAGTCAGCTATGTTTTTTTCCTGATCTATTTTTCTATCTTCTTGATGACTGGAGAGGACTCAAAGACCTTTGAAAAAGGCAGATCTGTTAGATATAAAGCAGTTAAACGTCTTACTTACATTGTACCAGGCCATCTGATGAGGAATACCTGCATTTGCCTGTAAAGTAAAAAAAAATAAAAAAAGTGTATTATGTTCGCAACTGAGATTTGAGAAAAGCAGGTTAGTTATTATAAATAGCATTTTATTCAATAGTTTCTAATATTCTTCTTTTAGCACAGTGGTTCTCAACAGGGGCTATTTTACCCTCAGAGGATATTTGACAATGTCTAGAGATGCATTTAGTTGTAATAACTGGGATGGAGGAATGTCATGCTTCTGAAATATAGAGGGTAAAAGGGATCCTTCTAAGCAGCTTACAATGCACAAGATAGACCAACGTCCTCTTTTTCCACCAAGAACTCACCCACCCAAATGTCAGTTGTGCTTCTATAGAGAAGCCCTATGTTAATACAAAGGAACAAATGGCAGGATGGAGAGTATAAGAGAGAAGAGCACAGAATGTCCATGACTGACCAAGTTATTCTTTCAATTTATTTCATCTTATCTGTGAAATGGGGGATATTTAATACCAAACTTCTGTGATTTGGAGTGTCCTATAAAGTCCATATGTCAAAGAATTGGTCAACAGGGTGGTAGTATGAGGAGGTGCTGGGGACCTTTAAGAAGTGGGGCCTAGTGGTAGGCTCTTTGGTCATGAGCGAATGCTCTCAAAGGGGATTTGGGGCCCCTTCTCTCCCTTTCTCTTTCCTCTGTTTAAAATGTGATTTTTTTGCTCCTATACATACTCTCACCATCCACTTCCTTCACCAGAGGTCAATATAAAAGGGCCCCTGAGACCTTGAACTTCCAACATTATAAGCTAAATAAATCTATCTTTACTTCATAATTTTACCAATGCAACACTTAGGTCCTCAGACCCTAATTTAACCATTAGTATCAGATTTGACACTTAGAGCCACGATGATCAGAAAGGGCAGGTGACAAGCAAGTTGGCCAATTCCAAAGCTTAGTCCATTGCTCACCCATATGCTTTCCTTTTGGATCCTGATCTGTGCTAGAAGTTCTCATAAGCCATGTTATGTCTCTGTAGATACAAAAGCAATGTGAAAAATAGGATAAGGCTAGATCATGTTTAGCTAGTAGGTTCTTTTCATAAATATTTCTTATTCTCTGCCATCAAGTTGCTATTGTTCAGCTTTTGTAATATGGGAAACGAAGACAAAAATTCTGTAGCACTTCATCTACAACTTTGAAATTTGTTTTGCTCAATTTATGTTAAGCATTTAAAATGGCATTAATTAATACAGTAATCATATTCAGTGATTTTCTTCCTCTAGCTATTTATATTACCTTTGTTCAAAGTTCCATAATTGAAAAGAAAATTGCAAATGGGCTTATAAACTTAAGCTAAATAGCTATAATTTTACCATTAATGAGTATTATTTCTCTTTTCCAGTATGAGGACTAGCCACACTCCCTAGAATTGTTCTGTGGCATTTCACATCCAACTTAGAACAAGCAATACTGGGGACCTTAACAGGAACCTCACAAATCTCCTACAGGCATGATAAAGCAAGAAAATAATAGAGACTTCAAGCTCTGGACAAATGAAGCGCAGGTATATTCAAGATGCATTATCTCAAAGTGCTGTACTCAAAGAAGAAAATACTGAATTAATTGGATAAACCATGAAAAAGTAAATTGAACAAGCATGGAGTGATTTTCTCCCTTTATTCTTACCCATAAATAATACATTCAAGTCAGAAATAAATTAAATAGGGAAAAATTTGATGCTAATATTATACTTTGAATTGCATACCAAATTATTATTGTATATTTCCTGAACATTTATAATAGAGTAACTGTTTTCTAGAACACAGAAAGTTTTTACACTTTCTGAGTCCTAGGGTTTGGTACTTTTTTTGGTGGTTTTGGAGACAAAAAGCCCAAGAGCTAAATTTGAAAGAAAGCTGAGTGATGAGAAACATAATATGCCAATAACTGATTATGCTTTGGAAGTGGGTGGACATTTCTCACTCTCTATGGGTTGGAGGTGGTAGTTATGTAATAACTGGGTTGGACTAGCAAAGTAGCCTGTGGCATAGAAATAAGAGGTGACACCTACAAATCAGAACAGCAATAACTGTACGAGGTGACTCCAAGGGTTGGAAAAGAATCATACGTTAAAGAGAGATCTATGAATAAATTAATATGTGCTCAGGAATGAAGAACAGACTTGAAGCTCCAAGTACTTTAGCTGCAAATGAAATTTCTTTATTGTCACTGCAGTTACTGGGGAAAATGATGTCACTTCTTACAGTTGCTATTTCTAGTTTAAGTACCACAGTGAGACCATTATAACAACAAAATCTCTGCCAGAACCAAAACACACTGGACCCAAACAAAGAAGCAATGCAGAATTGCTCCTAACTAAAGCAATAAAAATCATCTCTCCAAAGAGTACAGTGTTTTGACTTTGAACATGTAACCTCATGTTCTATTGCTTTATCAATGACCCTTGTCCTCTCTTTTATCATCAAAAGGATATTACATACAGACAATAGAGTGGTAGAATAGATCTAGCTTGATGGATAAAATATGTAGGAAAATAAATATTTGGGGATATTATGTATATTTACATATTAGGTAATATATTACATAGTAAGTACCTCTGCAGTATAAACCTTTAGCTCCTAGACTTCATTTCAGCATTCATGTAGACCACTAAACTACAACCTAGTCTTAACTCATTCATTCATTCTGTAATTTTTTTTTTATCACATTCTGTTCAGAGACAATTTATGCTGTTGGACATCCAAAGAAGCTTAAGACATAGATCTCAAGGAGTTCATGATTTAGTAAGCAATACATACCACTGTAAAAGATGGTAGAAACGTAGAGATAGACCTACGTCCTTGAATCAATAGCAACATGACAAAGGAAGTGATCAATTCTGCTGAGTGGGTCTCATTTTACAGAATACACTGAACTGGGACGTAAAGAATAACCAGGTGTGCCCCACTAAGATAAGGAAAAGAGATCAGTGCAAGTATCAGCAATGTTATATGGATTTGAGGCAATATATTAGTTTAGTGTTTCTAGAAACAGAGCTTGAAGAAAAAAAAATAATATGTCAATTATTTATTGGTGACAGAATTCCTAGAGAAGCAGGAGAAAAGGAAACAGAGGGTGACAGACACATTAATAGAACGACAAAGAGGAGAGAAAGTATGACAGAGCTGGTCACTGTTTCAAATCCAAAGCAAATGACTTTGCTTGATCCCGTAGGAACATCTGCTGAGAGGGCCTATTTACTACTACGTTTTATGTAAGTCTAAATGGAGAAGGATTAAGAATTAATGCACGATCTCCAACTTCCCATTAATCAAAAGTTCATCTTCAGGGCTGCATATTCATAGGTGCCAAGTGGATGCTTATAGCACTTTACACCTTCCTGGCAACCAAGAACCCCCAGGGGGAGAGGGAAGAAATGCAGAGTGCAGGGACAACACAAGCTGCTATTGTGTGAAGCTAATCATCACAGCAGCTGGAGTAACATAAATGACCACAGAGCAAGGGCAGATGCAGGCCCCCACACAGTGGAAGTAGCATATAGATGATGTCTGATACAGCAGCCAGGCCCAGGACATCTTCAGTTTATTCATGCCATCTCATTGTATCTGGCTTCCACAATGCAAGGTAATCCTCCATTTTTTAATTACTTTTTTATTTATATATGATAGTGGAATGCATTATAATTCATATTACACATATACAGCAGAATTTTTCATATCTCTGGTTGCATACAAAGTATATTCGCACTGATTTGTGTCTTCATACATGTACTTTGGAGAATAATATCCATCACACTCCACCATCATTTCTAACCCCCTGCTCCCTCCCTTCCCCTCCCACCCCTCTGACCTAGCTAGAGTTTGTCTATTCCTCCCATGCTCCCCCTCCCAACCCCACTATGAATCAGCCTCCTTATATCAGAGAAAATATTCAGCATTTGGTTTTCTGGAATTGGCTAACTTCACTTAGCATTATCTTCACTAACTCCATCCATTTACCTGCAAATGCCATGATTTTATTCTCTTTTATTGCTGAGTAATATTCCATTATGTATATATGCCACATTTTTTTTTTTTATCCATTCATCTACTAAAGGGCATCTAGGTTGGTTTCACAGTTTAGCTATTGTGAATTGTGCTGCTATAAGCATTGATGTGGCTGTGTCCCTGTAGTGTGCTGTTTTTAAGTCCTTTGGGAATAGACCAAGGAGAGGGATAGCTGGGTCAAATGTGGTTCCATTCCCAATTTTCCAAGAAATCTCCATATTGCTTTCCATATTGGCTGCACCAATTTGCAGTCCCACTAGCAGTGTATGAGTATACCTTTTCCCCCACATCCTCGCCAATACTTATTATTGTTTTTATACATAATAGCTGCCATTCTGACTGAAGTGAGATGAAATATTGGAATAGTTTTGATTTGCATTTCTCTAATAACGAGCAATGAACATTTTTTCATATATTTGTTGATTGATTGTATATCATCTTCTGAGAAGTGTCAATCAGGAATCAATAAATGGGATGGATTCAAACTAAAAATACTTTTCTCAGCAAAAGAACTTTGAGGTGAATAGATAGCCTACATCTTGGGAGCGAATCTTTACCCCTCACACATGATATAGAGCATTAATCTCTGGGGTATATAATGAACTCAAAAAGCTAAGCACCAACAAAACAAAACAAAAACCCAATCAATAAATGGGATAAGGACATGATCCTCCATTTTTATGAAAATAAGATGCCTCCATTTTTTCAAAGAGGAAGCATAAGCCACAGAAATACAATATCTGTAAAGACTTCAAGGCAGAAGTTTGGTAAAATAAGCAGAAGTGCTCATTGCTCACTTGCCCACAATAAACTTCTGTAAGTAAGGGACCCAGACACCATTTCAGATGCCCTGGTATCTTTTCAGATGCCATTGAACTGTCTTTAAAGGTCTAGGTAGGACTCCTTCCCAGGGCAATGTAATCCTGACAATATCACAGAGCTCTTTGGAAAAGAAAACAATGAAATATTCAACAAATATATTTGTAGTGTTGGTGAGGACTTTGGATCTCTGTCAATCAATGAACTCTGGGTTTGCAAATTAATTTAGATCTGGAAACTGGTAGGAAATAATTTTCTATTTCAGAGACGGTTGTCATATTTTTTGTTCCTAAAAAAAATACTATAGTCTGCTGCCAATCTATCCCTTGTACTATCATGATCTCCCAGCCATTTCACAAATCCATATGGTCAAGACTCCCTGATTGCCATCTGACCTTCAGGCCAATTATTGCAATTCTGTCTGTCTTACATCTGACAAGTGTGAGTTGCCACTGGGCCTCAGAATTTCTGGAATCCATCATCCCCATTTATTTAAGTAATCTAGTTTCATGACAGCATTTTCCCTTCATCCTGGCCTGTAGCTAATAATCACATACAACTTTCTTGAAAAAATCACTGCCCCTCTCCCTACCACTGATCAGCATGTTCCCTATTGACTTAGAGTAAAAAAGAATGAGTGTTAAAAACTTCTGGGATCAGAAGATGGGATAGTAGCTTCTCAGGTCTTTCCAAGTGAGTCCATTTTGACTTTCTCACCTCTCTGAATCAACTGACATCTTCCTCAATTCTATCCTTAACTTATTTCAGATAATGAATGGGCTTCAGCAAGTCATTAGGGCCACCTATTTGCTGAGTCATTTAAATATGAACCATGCATGAGAACTGCTCTTTCAATAAATTCCATTTCCCTTCTTAAGCATAACATGCTCTAGATTTTCTTCTACACCTATTGTTCCTGCCAACATATATAGCCAGAGCCTGCAGTTCCTTTGATTGATATGATACTTCCTCAAAGAGTAGAGAGCTTATCTCTCTGCTGAGCCTAACTGAAAAACTTATGCCTGGCAATTTCTGTAAAAGAAATGAGAGTTAGTATGATCAGATCTTATGGAAAATAAGTGCCATCTTATGAGATACCTATCAGGGTCAAATTCAATATGGGTCTCCAAGCAAGGGAAGGCCATTTAAGTCAGAAGAAGGAGGCTAACACTAAATGGCTTTGAGTATTCAGGAGTATTTGAAAAGTTCATCTTCTCTTCTTCTCAGGCTTGTTTTTACCAATGTCCCCAGTTCAGTTAGAGGGGTCCTGCTGATTACAGTCAGGGATCTAAATTTTATATAGGTGACATGCTATATCTGTTAATTCAGTTTTCCTTTACCAGATTTGCTACCCCATATCCTGGCCCTGGTGATCAGTATAGGAATCAAGAATAGCATAACCTATATTTTAAAGTTTTTCCATTGTTAGCATAGGATCTTTATTATAATTCCTTTAAACTTGTTTATTGTTTGAGGGTAGGAGAATTCCCACTGAATCTGCCTGGGGCATTTCCAGAAGCACTAGAGAATTATATTTTCCCAAAAGTCAAGTTAGACCCAGCTGAGCTCAAATTTCCTTTTAAATTCTACTAAAAATACCAAAATCAGAGGTATAATTTCAATTTATAAAATAAAATTGGACTTTTGCCAGGTTTATGGCCAAAGACTAATCTCCAGAAGAAAATCTTTTCTCTAAAATCAAGAGGGCAAATAAAAGCCCACATAGTACATGCTCATATATCTAAAACTTATAAATCAAAATGGCAAACACTTATATTCCACCTTTTTTCCTTAAAAATACATGTTCCAGTACCCAGCTAATTTGTGTATAGGTTTATAATTCTTGAACTTCTTACCTAGCTAGAATATGAAGGCATGAGGAAGATGCACAAACACAGATTTCACTGTTCCACAGAGAGAAAGCCCTTGCATGCATGCACTTAGAAGACCCAGACTGCTCTACTACCAGCATCCAATATCAGCTGCACCTTGATTGACCCCTCAGTCTTTGTATTCTTCATACAAGAGCTCTACTCTGCCTTCAAGAGAAAGTAGTCAGTAAAGAGCTCCATACAGGTCCTAAACTGAGGAAGGGAACTCAAGAATTTCCATAACAAAAAAGTGGTCAAGGAAGAAATGTGCATTCTCTTGTGGAGGAGAGCTTGGCTGGAGAAATGGGCTCTCTGGATAGTAGGGCCTATGCAGGGAGCTTCTCCTGACTGGATCTAAGGATGTTATTGTTTGAGAACAGGAATCATGATTTTTATATTTTGCATCCATGGATGACTAAAAGAATGATGTAATATTTCAGTGGGTATTTTTAAAATGTGTGATAATGAAGGTAATAAGCACAGATGGCCATAAGAATGTTAGATAAGAATATAGAAAAGGCTAGAAACTGAGAAAAAGCAGATTTGGACTCTCATATATATGTTTATACGATTCTGCTTCTTTTACTAAATTAATTTGGGCCACCAAAAGCTTTCCTATCCAAGAAATGAAGATATTTGATTAAGTAATTTCTAAGGTCCTTTCTAGTTCTAAAATTTCATAACTCATTTCAACTCACCCTACTACTAAAAAAGCAACACAGAAGCAATATTCTATATGTGATTTTATCTTTTTACATAAAAGGCAATAGTAATATAAAGTCTTTGAAAATAAAGCACAAAACTAATAAGTATGCTTTTATTAAATTATTGTGGGTTTATTTCCTGAGGTAGGGTCAGGATTCACTTGAAAGTATGTACTGTAAGATCTTCCACAAATGAATGAATACCAGCTGAGAAGAAACAAAATTTAAGTAAATAAATGTCATTAGTTTTTAAAAATGCAATTATAAATTTCATTCTTACCAAGAACTAAGACATAAAGTTTCTTAAGAATTGAGACTCTGGCCAGGTACAGTGGTACATGTCTGTAATCCCAGCAACTCGGGAGGCTAAAGAAGGAGGATCTTGAATTCAAGGCCAGCCTCAGCAAAAGTGAGGTACTAAGCAACTCAGTGAGACCCTTTCTCTAAATGAAATAAAGATGGAGATGTGGCTTAGTGGTCAAGTACCCCTGTGTTCAATCCCTAGTACTCAAAAAAACAAAACAAACAAAGAGAATTGAGACTTCTGGCTGGGCGTGGTGGTGCAAGCCTGTAATCCTAGCTACTTGAGAGGCTAGGGCAGGAGCCACAAGTTCAAGACCAGCCTCAGCAATTTAGCAAGGCCCTAAGCAACTTAGAGAGACCATGTCTCAAAATAAATAAATAAATAAATAAATAAAAATTGGGGATGTAGCTCAGTAATTAAGCACCTCTGGGCTTAATCTCTGGTTTAAAAAAAAAAATATTGAAGTTTCCCTGCTCTACAGTTTAGGGAAAAAAATGTCAAGAAACTGCTTACAATCAATCTGGGCAATGGCAGGCAAAGAAGCCTGGTAAGACTTGCCATATTAATCAAATGCTTGTTCTTCAATGCTTAAGTCAATATTCCTAGACTTGCCCAGTGGAGTGGGCAAATGTTTTAATTTTTATTTTGGACAGACCCAGGATTCTCAAGTTTTCCTTTTGCTGTGTACAAAGATTTTAGAAAAGTTTTCCATCTATCTTCATCATCATTTTGTGGAATGGATCATTTAATGGACAGTATTTAAGATGGACATAATTGCAGAATTAAAGTTCAATTCTATAATACATTTGACCATGTGGAAAAGTTAATGATTGAGTTATTGTTTCTTTCTTTTTTTTTCCATGTAATGGTAAGCATTGGGACAGTTTTCCAGCACTGTATGAAAGAACTATGTTGAAAAAGAATTTCCACAGGTGTTATGATTCTGCTGGAGATGAATATACCTTCTAGTCTTCTCAAAGATTTCATGAGAGCTTAACCTGCTACCAATTTGAACTACCGCTTAAAATGCTCATGTTTTCATATTGATCTTAGAATTGAGGACAACTCTGGACACATGCAGGTGCTAGATGGTCTTGCCAATGAAAACAGTGACTCAATCTTTTAAAAACCTGTTTCTAAATATTAAAATAACAATTTTAAAATGAGACCTTAAACACAGACCCTGACTCAGGAACTAACCCAATGTTCCATGAAAGATGTCATAGGACTAAGACCCAAGGATGACCTAGATTCTTATTTTCTGCTCTTTTCTAACTGTCCCACTTTCAAAATATCCTCTTGTTTCTTGGAATTCATCCCAGTTACTAGGCATTAAATATAATTTCTTCTGTCGACCATACAATGTACACTTTCCACGCAACACTGCAGTCGAGACCAATTTGTTTGCCGGACAACTCTCCCCCAGATATCACCTCTGTCTTATTTGAACCAAGAAGATGAAAGGAATTTCAACAACATGGACTAAAATGTTAATTAATAAATTTTATTTGTGTTCTGTGCTTTCTGTAAAAGATTTACCTACACAAAACTATAATTATTCATTTGTGTTAAATACCATATTGTCTAATTTTACTATTTCTTTTCACATTATGTTTTAAAGTCTGTTTCCATTGTGAATTACTTTTTAGCAAGATCTGTTGCTAAATATTTTCTCATTTCTGTTTTTTTTTTTTTTTAATTTTCAAAGGATAATTACTTAATTCAAGATTGTTTACTGTTTGATGTGATCAGTTCTAGACTCAATCATTATAATGGTTTGAATGGACAGATGAGTTTCCTGGTCAGATAAGATGGGGTGAAATGAATTAGGTTAAGTAATAAGCAAAGAAGGAATGGACCGAGTGTCATAGGAGCTAGCATTTGATGTCTTTTCAAAATATTCAGAAATACCCCCCCAAACACAATAATTATCACTTTAACCTAGTGAGCATATTACCTACTAATACTTTCATTCAATATTTACAATAAAAAAGTGTGTCCGTATTTTTGTAGATGCTAAATTTATTAAAAATTCTATTTTTCTCCCCAAGAGAACTGTGATTTTTAAATATTTTTTAGACAATATGAAATATTAAGATATATCTTCTGATATTAGGCTTTACTAAGTGAGATAACTTCTATAGAATTTGATTTTTAATGTAAATTGGCAAAATTTCAATTTATAATATAATTTTCTTTGTGCATGTCTAGCACTATGGCACAATGTCCTCTTGGTAGTGAGGGTACTCAACAACAATACAGGTTTAATTAAGCATTCTCCTCAGGAATTATGGCCAAAAGGACTTTGGAATTTCAAAATATCTGTGAGAAAATAAAATGAGCATTCATCTTATGTTGACAGACATAGGTTTAATTAACCATTGTGTGAAAATATAGATCACACATTTAATTAAACACTTTAAGTGGCATCAGATATTTTAGCCACCTAACAACAACTAAAACTCAAAAAGTAATAACTGAGACTACCTCATTTACTATATCATGATTATCCAACACTGGAGAGTAAACGTCCCAGTCTTTGAATAAATTTAGTTTCCTTAACTGTTAAGAAGTATTTTTTTAAAAATATTTTTGAAGATTTAGTTAAAATGTTGATTCATGATGCAAAGACAATATTCATTTTTTGAACTGACAAAAATTAGCCACCAAATATATACAAGACATATGCAATATCTATTGCTGAGTAACAAATCACAATAAACTGTGCAGTTTTAAGCCACATACATTTATTATCTTGCAATTTCTGGAAACCAGGAATCCCAGCATGGCTTAGTTGGGCCCTTGCTTTGCTGTTTCTCACAAGGCTCTCTTCAAGGCAGGCTTAGGTCTCATCTAAGGCTTGAGTAGGGAAGGATCTGCTTTGAAGTTGATACAAATACTGGCAGGATTCATATCTTTGCAATCTGTCAGGTGAAATCCTTAGCAACTTGCTGACCATTGGCCACACATCACCCTTATTGCCTTGCCATGTGAGTCTTTCCATATGGCAGCTTGCTTCATTAAAGCTAGCAATGGAAAGAGTCAATGGAGTGAATGCTGACAAGATGGAAATTATAGTCTTCTATAATGTAATCATGCAAATAACGTCTTACTACATTTGCCCTGTTCCACTGGTTAGAAACAAGTTGTAGATCCTATCTATAACCATGCAGAGGGAATCAAAATACCATGAAGTGGGGATCACTTGGTAGGATAAATATAAAAACTAGGACAGCCATCAGAAGACTGTCGAGTAGAGCTTAGTTTCAGGGTCTGGTGATAGAGTAGTGAAAAAGACAGACAAGATACCTGTCCTTATGGTAAATATAAAACACAGCAGCAAAAATGCCATTAATGCCCTGATACCCTTTCCTTATCCTTCTTCACTCTTAGCTGACAATAATTTTAAATATAGTATATGACTCTGTATGCTGAACTAAAGGAGAAGAGGAAATTAACTATGAGGTTATAAAAGTCATCTAAACGTTGGATAATAAGATTCTGGTTCAGCCATGGAGCAGCTGATGTTGAAAGGCTGCTTTTGATAAAGGGAGAATGAAACAGAGGGAGACAGCAAGCATGGCTTCAAAGTTTTCAGCCTCACCAATTGAGAGAATGATGACATCTATAAACACGTGTTTGAAAAAAAGATGATGAATTTATTTTCAACATAATGGGTTAAAGGTAGGATAAAAGCTTCAGGTGAAATGTTCTCAAAAAGTAAAGGAGAAAGAATGTAAGTTTCAAAGAGAGATGAGAGTTGCAGGAAATAGAAAATGGTCCTCCAAAAATAGTTCTCCTTTACTTGAGTCAAAAAAAAAAAAAAAAAAAAAAAAGTCTGCTCCATCAACTTGAAGAGTATATAATGGGAATGCTATTTCATAGAAAAAGAATAATGTGATTTGATGTTAGAAGATTCTTTAAGATTGAACTTGGTTTTATCTGTCTCAAATCTGAAACATAAAAATACTGAAATCTGGAGATTTCCTTTTATACCCTGCATCTTTACAGCTGTGCCTTTGTTATAGCTGGTCTTCTTGGCATGTATTTGCCCTCTGGCCTTGTAGAAATACTCAGCCCTTGTCCAACAGCCTGGGTTTAGTTCTAGTGCTAATTATCAGCCATGAAACAAAGGCAGATTACTCTACCCTTCTGTGTTCCTGTCTTTCCACAAACAAGGATAACCACCTGTGTCTCACCTACCTTACTGAGTTTGTGTTACTGCAAATGGCCTAATGAAGTGAGTAGTTGTAACAAATTCAAATGGAACTATTATTATCACTACTATTATTATCAAACACTGTGGCTATGCTATTCCCTGTGTTCATTTTGTATTTTTCATAAATGTTTTATATTATATTGTTCTTTAATTTGTTTCACGACTAGCTTTTTTGAGTTAAGAATTTTGAGTTTTAAGGAAAAAGACCATAGATATATTAACTTTTAAGTCTCATAACATTTTGCAAACATTAGAATATGGATATGTTTAGTAACTATTTAATAACTTGATTTTATGTAACAATTTTTCTTGTTGTGAATCTGTCTCCACATATAACCCACAGGGCAGAGAATGCTGGACAATGTTTTTGTATCCCTTCTATCTAGAGAGGCATTTGGCAAATAGTAGGCCTTCAATAAAATAACTTACAGAGCACAATAGTCCACTATCTGCAGTTTGACTTTCCACAGTTTCAGTTTCCAATGGTCAGCTGCAGTACAAAAGTATGAATATTTATCTTGACTCTCAAGAGAGACCATATTCACATAACATGTATTATGGTGTGTTGTTATAGTTGTTCTATTATAGTATTATTTATTATTGTTAATCTCTTACTTTGCCTAATTTACAAATTAAGGCATACCACAAGTTTGTATAGCAAAAATTATATAGGGTGAGAGAGTGAGAGAGAGATCATTGTGTTCCCATTTTTCAGGCATTCTCCAGGGGTCTTGGAATGCATTCCCTATAACTACAGGGGCTGACAGGGGGAATATTGTAAATGAATGACTTAATACTGGCCCTCATTTTTTAGGTTAGTTTCATTAAAAGGAAATATTCAGATAGCCAAGGTAACCATACACTGATTTAATTATTTCAATGGTTCAGGGGAAAAAATAAAATATAAATAAATAAAACTCAAAAATAAAATATAAATTTCTGTTTTCCAGAATACTTGATACATATAAACTCAGACTAATTAGTAGTAATATATGGAAGGAGAGTGTTTGAACCACCAAGAGAAACATAGTGCTAGCAAGAAATATTTGGACTCACAATTGTTTTCCTTTTGTTTTTTAACTTTGCAGTTACAAACCTGCTGCAATATTCCTTTGGAATACTTTGAAGCTGCAATCTATATAATGGACATATAGTCCCTGTACAATCCCGGTTAAGCAGGCAAGAATTGTTCACGTAATGCAGACACCCATGAGCTGCATTACAGGTGCAGTCAGGTTGCACAACTCTGGGTTCAGATTGAAGCAAACTGCAGAAAAGCAGAATCTCCCAGGATGAGACTGGAAAACTGTGGAAAGGTAGTGGCTAAGTGGAAAGGAAATAAAATTAACATTGGATTTGATCTTTACTGACAAAAGTATGTTTCCTTCCACCAGACAAAGTGGTGGGATGGAGAGGACAAAATGAAAAAGCTACAAGAAATACCCTATAATAAAAGAGTATTAAATAGAATTTGAAAACTTTACATCAAGCAGGCTCTGTATTTTACATTGTTTGCTTTTTGAACAATATCAAGGAATCTGGCCAATATAGGCTTGAGCACAGGCTATCATGAATTAATTATCTCAACAAATATTTAATGAGGCTCTATCCCATAACAAACACCATGCTAAGGATGTATATTTTCATCCTAGTCCTTGGTCTCCATGAGGCTATACACTAGTAGTACAGAATACATTAATATACTGATATCATGTGTGATTGGCTCATTTTTCAAAATTAATTTGCACACACAGAGGAAGAGCCACTGGGGGTTCAAAATAAAGTCATCCATAATGGAGGTGATTTTGTCCAAATATGTTATAAATGCATTTTAATGTTCCTTTCTATGGCTACATTGTAACTTTCCACTTCTTAGGCAATAAAAAATCAGTACTTGATCTCTTTGGCATGCCATTGGGCAAGAAAATCAGGCTTCTTGGAGAGAGAAATTGCTGCATTCCTTTAGCTATCATTAAACAAATCAAGGGCTAAAGTGGGAAGACACAAATTATAGAGTTCTCCCCATAAAGTAGGTGAAGTACACCTCATCATTTAGGTTCAGTAATGAGACTGGAGTTTGATGTATGAAAAAAAAACCTGCACAATTGGCTCCTGGGGGAATGTGGAAGGAGGAAGGAGGGAGAAAGGCAAGAGAGGAAATAGTGGCACAAATCTTAATTCCCTTCTGCAGACTTTAGCTCAGAAAAAAAAAAGAGTTAATGAGGCAAAGGATGTGGTGCCAAGAATACCCGCTCTCCTGGAGTTGTGGGAGGAAGGGCCTCATTGACACAACTGAAGGAAGTCAAATCTGGTGGCTCAGGAGGGTTAGCTCGTAAAAGGCATGGAGGATCTGTGATCATGAGCCTGCTGGTTTTCAGAGGCATAGATAAGATCTATAAATAGCTGTGAGTTTGGTTAGGAAACCTAGGGAAGGGATCCAGAGAGTGAGCCAAAATGGCTTTGGGTGAGAACTGAAACTCCACTTTGTATGAACTTCTGACACCAGAAAGGGAATTACTGCCAACTCTAAGAGGAGTCTCTAGACCCAACTGAAACTAAGGTGAAGCTGAGTCAGTCAGTACTTAGAAAGGATAGAGAACTGTCAGCTGTCCCAGCTGCACCTTCTCATCATGGACATCAGAATGGTCAAGCTAGAGCCAGGAGGAAAGAGGACAGTGTGCCAAGATCAGAGAGCCAAATAGCATTGTCCTCAAGTTCTCCAAGTCTTTCCCTCTTCAATGATTCCATTTAAATCACATTTCATTCCCCAAATATTCAGCTACCATCTCAGAAGCTGCAGTTATAATGAATAATTAAAAACCAAAACCTCTCTTTCCTAGACATATTGAGCCAAACCTAGAGAAGACTGTATGAATTGTAGATATAGAAGAAAGTTGAAACAAGAAGTGACTAAGTGTCCTACCTCAACTTAACTAAAACTTTAGAGAAAGAAAATAAATTATTGATAAAGCAGAGAAACTACAATTTCTCCAAGCATCTTAGGTATATGAGTCAAATTTAGACAGGTAGGTGTGTGGGTTTTAGCTATGAAAATTTAAAAAAAAAAAGTGAAGAAGTTCCCTATAGTCTCTCTGCTCAGACAAATTTTAAGAAAGGAAAGAAAAATTTCCTTTTAGAAATCTTTGACTAGCAGGTAGAACTGCTAGTGAAATTTAAGGTCACAGCTGGTTTAATTTGAAGCATCTAAAGAACTTTCTTCCACTTTTTCTCCTCTTCCCTTTGAGTCAAATTTCCATCCAAATCTACCAGTTACAGGAACAGCAATTCTTCCCCTAGATTTATATCCTAAATATTAAAGGGAAAAGGAATAAAATAAAAATTACTGTGATTTTAGTATATTCTAAGGTCTATTTTGGGTGATTTAAATTTAAAAAATGCAATAGCTAGGGTTGTTGGTGGTCCTTGTTTGACGATGTACATTGTGTGTGATACAAACATCATTTCATCTAATCTCCAAATTTTAGACAAATTCATAGTTATCTATCTCCATTTTATAAATGAAGACTCTTGGGATCTTATTCTGTTAGGACTAGTATAATAAAGTACAATAAACCAAATACCTTACAAATAATGTAAATTCATTTCTCACAGTTCTGGGGATTTGGGGAAATACAAAATCAAGGCAGATTTGGTGTCTGGTGAGGGTCAGCTTTCTGATTCACAGAGGCTGCTTTGTCTGTTCTCACCTGGTAGAGGGGCAAAGCAGCTCTCTAGGGTCTCTTTATAATCCTTTTCATGAGGTAAGAGTCCTTATAACTAAGCATTCCCTAAGCCCCTACTTCCTCATACTTTCACATGGATGATTAGATTCCAAAACTTACATTTTGGGAGTGTACAATATTCCGACAAATACAAGGATCAGGGAAGATCAATGACTTATCAAAACCATAAACATATTAAACAGTAAAACAGAAATGAAAACCCATGTCTGTTTCATTCTAAATCTTATATTTCCTACTGATCCGTTTGGTCTTACAAAATCATTTAAATTACAAACATCTTCAAAACGTTTATGTACACAATTTCTTATGAGCAATAACTGAAAAATCAGGGTGAGCACAAAAATCAGACCTCCTGAAGCAAACTATTTTAAGGAAAGGGTGCTAATGAGAAGAGAAGTGTGGTACTAAAGGAAACCCGAGGTCACTTCACAATTGTCCATAACATCAGCACAACTACTCTGCCTAGAGCAGTGCTCAGAGTATAATAAATACTTGCTGGCTAAGTCAGTGTTCTCTGATCTTCTCATTCTCACTGTCCTGGCTCCACATTTTCCATGTAGTTAACTTATTCAGATGTCCAGCATGCTTCTGCTCTCTAACCAGGTAGGATTTTAAGAGAGCTGACACTGGTGGTAAAACCCCCTTATATAAATAGAAATGGGCTCCGGAATCCACACCCCAACACATTACTGTGAACCCTGCCATTTGGTTCTATATTTCCCTAGGTATAATATAAATATAAATATCTCCTGGGGGGGTGCATCTCTTCTAACCACCCCCAATCACTATGGTAAAATACTAGGGTAATGCACGTTCACCTTGGATAGACACTATGAAATTACTTAACCTGGAAGAGCTTAACTTCAAACAGCTTTATTCGGTTGAAAATTGCCACATGCAAAGCTTGGTGCAGGATGCCTAGGGGACTGCAAGGAAAGTACAAACACTCGCCTCAGGCATCTAAACTGATGAAAAGAGGCATAGAAACTGGAAATAGTTAAGCAAATAAAAGAAAAGCAAAGGAAGAGGTTACAAGGAATCCACAAGGACCTCCAGCTTGCTTGATGGAACATTTATGATTAAACCCATGGCAGGAGAGAAACTGCATTTTAAGTCATGAAGCAGCAGGGATTTTCCTTCAATTACTTCATCTGGCTTTGCAACAACTCTGTCCTCCATCCTTGAGCTACATACTCATACACACACACCCATGTATTTTGCTGGTGTCCAGTACTCTCAGGGTCCTGTGTAAACACCCTCTTGTACTTTTAGTCAATTCAGGCGTAAGGCCTCCTGTTTTAGTCAGCTTTTTCACTGCTGTGACTAAAGAACCTGACCAGCACAATTATAGAGGAGGAAAGGTTTATTTAAGGGCTCACAGTATCAGAGGTCTGAATCCATAGACAGCAGGCTCTATTCTCTGGGGCTCAAGGTGAGGCTGAACAACATGGCAGGAGAGTGTAGTGGAAGGAAGCAGGTCCCATGGTGGTGATCAGGAAGCAAAGAGAGAGATCTCCACTTGCTAGATACAAATATATACCCCAAAGCCACGCCCCGATTCTCACCTCCTTCAGCCACACCTTACCACTTCAGTTACCACTCAACCCTATCAGGGATTAAATCACTGGATGGGTTAAGACTCTTACAACCCAATCATTTCTCCTCTGAACCTTCTTGTATTGTCTCACACATGAGCTTTTGTGGGACACCTCACATCCAAACTGTAATACCTCCCAAGAGCATTTGCAGGTTGGTGGGGTTACTTAAAGACAGCTCAGTGTTTTTATGATCCAAATAGGTTAATCAGCTTTAATCAGTGTAACTCTTGGTAACTTAAGTTCTGGAAAATATGAAAGGAAAGAAGTACTAATCAAGGAAGTCCAAATCGCCCTACTTGGTTGGATAGCACTTCATAGGAAATATAAAAATAGGCTATAGAACTAAACAAAATGAAGATAGCATTTATCTATAGCACTTACTGACTGCACAGCCTTGGGCAACATCAAAAAATGAAATGAGTAAAAATTGGTATATACTTGGCTATTATACATCAGAATTATAATTGTTGTTCCATGTGATGAAACAGCATTATTAAGACATGTGGCCATGTCCAGCCATGGTTTTTGCCCAATAAATGTTTGCTGAGTCAGAATCTACATCGTACTCACCAACTCGTAAGAGCAACTGTGGTGCCTGACAGAATGAAGAGACACCATTTGTACAATGTGACAGAGAAAGACTTTGTTCTTTTTCTGTGAAAAAGTTTGGTTAAATTTTTCATAAGTTGCTTTATTCAGTACTGAAATAATAAAAGTTTTTGAATATTCTTGAAAAAGATGAATACTAAAATTTCACCACTTCTTGTGGTGAAAGAGTGCCAACATAAGAAAATGAAAGTGCTAATTTTGTAGAACTCTATGTGAAGGTCAGGTGGAATAGAAGAAAGTAAATATTTTTTTTCCAGTGATGGTTTCACTGTATCTAGTGATTTTTGTAATCCCTTAAAGGCAAAGTAGTGCTCTAACCACTTAGTATGCCAATTTGTAAAGAGAAAGTTTGTATTCTTAGTAGTGGGAACAGTGACAAAGCATCCAAGGGCCTGAGGTTGCTACTGTTGTTTAGGTTGCTACTGTTGTTTAAGATACTAAAGATGTGTGTGACAGTAGTAGTCACACTAGTAGAAAGGACTTCCTCACTACATTAGAGGAGATCCTTGAAGAACACTGATTGGTTAGAATTGGTCAATTTGGGTCAAAATACTACTTTGTCACAATATTTTTTTTAAGTGCTGGGGGAAGAGAGCAGTGTGTCCTGTCATGTTTCTAACGTTAAAAGGAGTTGCCATGACAGTCAGGTGGAAATATGAACCACAAGAGGTTGAACCCTCTGAGAAAACCCCGGGTCCCTACTAGTTTAATGACAAGAAGTGGTTACCAATGAAAAGCTTTTAAAATTATGAAGTTCTGTGAAGAAGATAAAAATTCTCAAGATTTATTATTTTATCATATTTACCTTAAGGATCTCAAGTCATTAAACAGGGGAGATAACCTTGTCTGATTAGCATCCACTGTTTTTCTTAACATCAGACCAGTTTAATCATTGTGCCCACAATGCTATTGTAAGCCTAGAGATAAAAGTAATAGAAATAATCAGTGAGATGACACATTTGTTGAAATGTATAGGCCGCAATATTAACCCCAAAGCTTCTTCTGTCTATAAGATGGTTGGATGCTATGAAACTCCTGAACACATAATTCTCCCAATCTTTTCAATAACTCAACCTCTTTATTGATGGAAGTTCCATTAACCCACTAAGTTCCACGTTTTCAATTATGCAAATATTTCAACAAAATTGACACAGGGCATTAAAATAGTTTGGAACTCATGATCTAGACCTCATATATATGTTATAGTAGTGTTATAATACAGAATACAGTATTATTCTATTATTCTATACATAATAGTACTATACTATTATGACTATTGCAAATTTTATTATATATTATGTAACTGTATATTATATTTGTTTTTATAGGTGTTTTGCATCAGGGATGATGGAAAAAATGGGTTAATTGGATTTATCTATGATATAGAGCTATAGATAAAAATACTGGAAATGTTTTATATATATATATCATATATATATATATATGTATATATATATGTATATATATATATATGTATATCATATATATATATATACTTATATATACATATACATGCTTATACACATAAGTATATATACATATATATATATACTTTTTTTATTATTAGTTGTTCAAAACATTACATAGCTCTTGACATATCATATTTCATACATTTGATTCAAGTGGGTTATGAACTCCCATTTTTGCCCGGTATACAGATTGCAGATTCACATCGGTTACACATCCACGTTTTTACATACTGCCATACTAGTGTCTGTTGTATTCTGCTGCCTTTCCTATCCTCTACTATCCCCCCTCCCCTCCTCTCCCCTCCCATCTTCTCTCTCTACTCCATCTACTATAATTCATTTCTCTCCCTTGTTTTTTTCCCCTTTCCCCTCACTTCCTCTTATATGTAATTTTGTATAACGATGAGGGTCTCCTTCCATTTCCATGCAATTTCCCTTCTCTCTCCCTTTCCCTCCCACCTCTTGTCCCTGTTTAATGTTAATCTTCTTCTCATGCTCTTCCTCCCTGCTCTGTTCTTAGTTGCTCTCCTTATATCAAAGAAGACATTTGGCACTGTTTTTTAGGGATTGGCTAGCTTCACTTAGCATAATCTGCTCTAATGCCATAATTTCCCTGCAAATGCCATGATTTTGTCATTTTTTAGTGCTGAGTAATACTCCATTGTATATAAATGCCACATTTTTTTTTATCCATTCTTCTATTGAAGGGCATCTAGGTTGCTTCCACAGTCTAGCTATTGTGAATTGTGTGCCGCTATGATCATTGATTTACCAGTATCCCTATAGTACGCTCTTTTAAGGTCTTTAGGGAATAGTCCGAGAAGGGGAATAGCTGGCTCAAATGATGGTTCCATTACCAGTTTTCCAAGGAATCTCCATACTGCTTTCCAAATTGGCTGCACCAATTTGCAGTCCCACCAGCAATGTACAAGTGTACCCTTTTCCCCACATCCTCGCCAGCACTTGTTGTTGTTTGACATCATAATGGTTGCCAATCTTACTGGAGTGAGATGGTATCTTAGGGTGGTTTTGATTTGCATTTCTCTGACTGCTAGAGATGGTGAGCATTTTTTCATGTACTTGTTGATTGATTGTATGTCCTCCTCTGAGAAGTGTCTGTTCAGGTCCTTGGCCCATTTGTTGATTGGGTTATTGGTTATCTTATTGTTTAATTTTTTGAGTTCTTTGTATACTCTGGATATTAGGGCTCTATCTGAAGTGTGAGGAGTAAAAATTTGTTCCCAGGATGTAGGCTCCCTATTTACCTCTCTTATTGTTTCTCTTGCTGAGAAAAAACTTTTTAGTTTGAGTGAGTCCCATTTGTTGATTCTTGTTTTTAACTCTTATGCTATGGGTGTCCTATTGAGGAATTTGGAGCCCGACCCCACAGTATGTAGATCGGAGCAAACTTTTTCTTCTATCAGACACAGAGTCTCTGTTTTGATATCAAGTTCCTTGATCCATTTTGAGTTAACTTTTGTGCATGGTGAGAGAAAGGGATTCAGATTCATTTTGTTGCATATGGATTTCCAGTTTTCCCAGCACCATTTGTTGAAGACGCTATCCTTCCTCCATTGCATGCTTTTAGCCCCTTTGTCAAATATAAGATAGTTGTAATTTTGTGGATTGGTCTCTGTGTCCTCTATTCTGTACCATTGGTCAACCTGCCTGTTTTGGTACCAGTACCATGCTGTTTTTGTTACTATTGCTCTAAGTCTGGTATCGCTATACCGCATGATTCACTCTTCCTGCTTAGAATTGCTTTTGCTATTCTGGGTCTATTATTTTTCCATATGAATTTCATGATTGCTTTATCTATTTCTACAAGAAATGCCATTGGGATTTTGATTGGCATTGCATTAAACCTATAGAGAACTTTTGGTAAAATCGCCATTTTGATGATGTTAGTTCTGCCTATCCATGAACAGGGAATATTTTTCCATCTTCTAAGATCTTCTATTTCTCTCTTTAGGGTTCTGTAGTTTTCATTGTATAAATCTTTCACATCTTTTGTTAGGTTGATTCCCAAGTATTTTATTTTTTTTTTTTTTTTGAGGATATTGTGAATGGAGTGGTTGTCCTCATTTCCATTTCAGAGGATTTGTCGCTGATATACAGGAATGCCTTTGATTTATGCGTGTTGATTTTATATCCTGCCACTTTGCTGAATTCATTTATTAGCTCTAATAGTTTCTTTGTAGAGCCTTTTGGGTCTGCTAGGTATAGAATCATATCATCTGCAAATAGTGATAATTTAAGTTCTTCTTTTTATATTTTTATGCCTTTAATTTCTTTTGTCTGTCTAATTGCTCTGGCCAGTATTTCAAAAACTGTATTGAATAGAAGTGGTGAGAGAGGGCATCCCTGTCTTCTTCCAGATTTTAGAGGGAATGCCTTCAGCTTTTCTCCATTCAGAATGATGCTAGCCTGAGGCTTAGCATACATAGCTTTTACAATGTTGAGGTAAGTTCCTGTTATCCCTAGTTTTTCTAGTGTTTTGAACATAAAGGGATGCTGTATTTTGTCGAATGCTTTTTCTGCATCTATTGAGATGATCATATGGTTCTTATCTTTAAGTCTATTGATGTGGTGAATAACATTTATTGATTTCTGTATATTGAACTAGCCTTGCATCCCAGGGATGAATCCTACTTGATCATGGTGCACAATTTTTTTGATATGCTTTTGTATCTGATTCGCCAGAATTTTACTGAGGATTTTTGCATCTAGGTTCATTAGAGATATTAGTCTGTAGTTTTTTTCTTTGAAGTGTCTTTGTCTGGTTTCGGGATCAGGGTGATGTTGGCCTCATAGAATGAATTTGGAAGAGCTCCTTCTTTTTCTGTTTCCTGAAATAACTTGAAAAGTATTGGTATTAATTCTTCTTTAAAGGTTTTGTAAAAGTCTGCTGTATACCCATCCGGTCCAGGGCTTTTTTTGGTTACTAGTCTTTTGATGGCTTCTTCTATTTCCTCCTTTGTTATTGGTCTGTTTAAATTGTGTGTATCTTCCTGACTCAATCTGGGGAAATCATATGACTTAAGAAATTTATCGATATCATCACTATCTTCTGTTTTATTGGAAATAGGATTTCAAAATAATTTCTAATTATCTTCTGTTTTTCTGTAGCATCTGTTGTGATATTGCCTTTTTCATCCCATATGTTAGTAATTTGAGTTCTCTCTCTTCTTCTCTTCGTTAGCATGGCTAAGGGTCTGTCAATCTTATTTATTTTTTTAGAAGAACCAACTTTTAGTTTTCTCAATTTTTTCCATGGTTACTTTTGTTTCAATTTCATTGATTTCCACTCTGATTTTAATTATTTCTTGCCTCCTGCTACATTTGCTGTTGTTTAGCTCTTCCTTTTCTAGGGTTTTGAGATGAAGTGTGAGCTCATTTATTTGTTGTTTTTTTTCTTTTTTTGAGGAATGAACTCCAGGCAATGAATTTCCCTCTTAAAACTGCTTTCATTGTATCCCATAGATTCTGATATGTTGTGTCTATATGTTCATTTATCTCTAAGAATTTTTTGATTTCCTCTTTTATGTCTTCTGTAACCCATTGATCATTCAGTAACATATTGTTCATTTTCCAGGTGATGCAGGATTTTTCCTTCCTTCTTTTATCATTGATTTCCAGTTTCATTCCGTTATGATCAGATAAGATGCATGGTATTATCTCCACCCCTTTATATTTACTGAGGGTTGCCCTATGGTATAATATATGGTCTATCTTTGAGAAGGATCCATGTGCTGCTGAGAAGAATGTATATCCACTTGATGATGGTTGATATATTCTATATATGTCAGTTAAGTCTAGGTTATTGATTGTTAAGTCTATAGTTTCTTTATTCAACTTTTGTTTGGAGGATCTGTCCATTGGTGAGAGCGGTGTTCTGAAGTCCCACATAATTATCGTGTTGTGGTCTATTTGATTCTTGAACTTGAGGAGAGTTTGTTTTATGAACATTGTAGCACCATTGTTTGGTGCATACATATTAATAACTGTTATGTCTTGTTGGTGAATGGTTCCTTTTAACAGTATATAGTGTCCTTCTTTATCCCTTTGGATTAACTTAGGTTTGAAGTTGATTTTATTCGATATGAGTATGGCCACTCCTGCTTGCTTCCGAGGACCATGTGAGTGGTATGATTTTTCCCAACCTTTCACCTTCAGCCTGTGTATGTCTTTTCCTATCATATGAGTCTCCTGAAGGCAGCATATTGTCGGATCTGTTTTTTTTTAATCCAAGTTACTAGCCTATGTCGCTTGATTGGTGAGTTTAAGCCATTAACGTTTAGGGTTACTATTGATATATGGTTTGTACTTCCAGTCATGTTTATTTCTTTATTTATTTTAATTTGGCTGGTTTTTCCTCTTTGGTTATCCCCCTCTTTACTGAATTACCTCCCACTGTTGGTTTTGGGTGCTGTTTTTCATTTCCCCTTCTTGTAGTGTTTTGCTCAAAATGCCTTGCAGTGCTGGTTTTCTGGCTGCGAATTCTTTTAACTTTTGTTTATCGTGAAATATTTTAATTTCATTGTCAAACCTGAAGCTTAATTTTGCTGGATACAATATTCTTGGTTGGAATCCATAATTTTTCAGTGTTTGAAATATGTTGTTCAAGGATCTTCTCGCTTTCAACGTCTGTGATGAAAAATCAGCCGTTAACCTAATTGGTCTACCCCTGAATGTAATCTGCCTCCTTACTCTTGTAGCTCTTAATATTCTCTCCTTGTTCTGTATGTTGGATATCTTCATAATAATGTATCTTAGAGTTGGTCTATTTACGGTTTTGTATGTTTGGGGTCCTGTAGGCTTCCAGGATTTGGCAATTCATTCCATCTTTCATATCTGGAAAATTTTCTAAAATTATTTCATTCAACAGATTGTTCATTCCTTTGGTTTGGACCTCTATATCTTCCTCTATCCCAATGACTTAAGTTTGGTTTTTGTATGACATTCCATATCTCTTGGATGTTTTGCTCGTAGTTTCTCACCAGCCTTTCTGCGTTGACTATACTCTTCTCGAGTTGATAAACTTTGTCTTCATTATCTGATGTTCTGACTTCTATTTAATCTAGTCTATTTGTAATATTCTCATTTGAATTTTTGATTTGGTTTATGGTTTCCTGCATTTCTAGGATTACTGTTTGATTTTTTTTTAAATCTCTATCTCCTGGTAGAGTTCACTTTTGCTTCTTGAATCTGCTTATGTAATTCATTTTCAAAGTATTTTTTCATTGTTTGAACTTGATGTCTAATGACTTCTTTAAGATTCCTTTCCATCTGAGTCAGGTATGCCTTGAGTTCTTTCTCTGTCAATTTTTCTGATGCCTCTAGGTTCTCCTATAAATTTAAGTTGTCCTGCATTGTTTGTAATCCTTTTTTCCCTTGTCTTTTCATGGTGTTCACGTTACTTTCCAACTCTGTTTAACTGCTGAGATTCTGTTTTCTCTTATAAATTTGTTTTGGTTTTGTATATCTCTGTGGTCTCTCCTTTGTGGTGGGAGACTATGTCTAGAGATGTTGAGCTTTGTTGTAATTTAAAGCTGATTCATTCAATTCATAAAAGGCTTATAGGTTCTGTAGGCATATAGTGATCTGTTATTTGGTCTTAGGACTTTATGTTTAGGTTGGGTGCTATGATGGTATGAAGGTTAGTATGTCTTGGCTACTTTGGAAGATTGCTCTACTGAAGGGGGATATTAATAGGCAAATGGATCAGGGTATTTGGTAATAGCTAGGTAGTTAGGAGCCCTATAGACAGCCTCAGAACTTTCACCTATTTGCATTTAGAAAATTACACGTAATGAAAGTTGTAATGCTTGAGATGAAAGTTAGGGGGAAGGGGAAGGAAGGAGTCCTTAAAGAGAAAGAGGGAGAGAAAAAATAGGTAGAATAAAGGAGAATGGAAAGAACAATAAAAATTGAAAAGGGAAAAGAAAAAAAAATGATAAATGAAGTCTTAGAGTTCTATTTTCTTCTCTTCCAGTAGGCGGAGCTGTGCCCTCCGAGCCAAGCTTCTGCCCTCTATGTGCTGGCAGCAATCCCTGTAAGGCGGCTCCTCTTCCCCTACTGGGCGTCTCTCCAATCCTGTTAGTCCAGAGCCCTTTCTCTTCTCCGGCCCCTCCCCCACTTCCTCCTGCCAGCCAGCCAGGCCCCGCTCACTGGAGGGGATCTCCACAGATCTAGTTACATTTGTAGCCCCGCTGAGTGCCCTATTTCCCGAACGACTAAGCACTCTTAACGACTGAGCACTCTCTCAGTTTGTCATTCATCTAGACCCCAAGGTTGTGGAGCGGGTGATCTGGGAACTGTCAGTTTAATTTGTCTGGACCCCTTCGGTCCCCGGGAACTGGCGGCTAAGGCCTTGGGTGTTGCCGCTGGTGGTAGGGGGAGTTGGGGGTCAGGATTCCCCTCTGCGTCCCTGGGCCCCTACAGTCATGCCCACGCCGCTGGTGGTAGGAGGAGTTGGGGGTCGGGAGTCCCCTCTGCTTCCCTGGGCCCCTACAGTCATGCCCACGGAGCTATGGGGCTAGATTTTTGAGGTTTCCCAGCTGTATGCATCTAGTCAGGATAGAAGTCACATACCTGTTGTGTCACACCTGTTGAAGTGATTTTGCTGGGAAGGGATCCTGTCCTCTGAACTCTGGTGATGTCAGCTCTCTGCTATGGCGGGCCCCAGACTCCTTACCGGAGTGTCTGATGGGAGGGGTGGGTCTGGCCTGTCTCTGGTCTGTCCCAGGTTCAGTTTCAGTTCTGGTCCGCTAGGTCTCACTTCAGCGGAATTTTGCTGGGAGTTTCTCAGCAGGTAGAATCCAAACGTTCTGATGTGTCTCTCTGTCCCCATGGCTGAGGAGGTACTGAAAGTGCTGCCTCCCCGCCCGCTGCCATGTTGAGTCCGCAAGAAATTATTCTAAATCCTTTCCTGGCTTTCAGGGTTCTCAGTGTTCTCCCTGTGGTTTGTTTTCAGCTTCTGTGTAGCACAGACACCTGGGCTCCAGATCCAGGACAGAAGCCTGTCGGGCGGCTGCCACCGCCACTGCTCTCTGTATATACTTATATATGTAATATTTTCCCATGACTCACATATATAGTATTTGACATATATAACTACTTCATCTACCATTGTTATATAAGTGAATTATGTTTTCTCATGTAAGCTTTTCAGTTAGGGCTTTTTGGTTGCAAACAAACAAAATCAACAACTACTAGGAAAAGGAAGAAATTACTATAACAAAGTAGAGTAGGGTGGTTCATAGAATTAAAGAAATAGCTAAAAAGCCAGATTTGAAAAGAAAAACTCCAAGTACTGTGTGCTAGTACAGGATTTCTCCAGGTAGCACTACTGGAGATATTGTGCTTTCTAAAACAGAAGCCACTACTGCAATGTGGCTATTTAATCTGAACTTTAATTAGTTAAATATAACTAAAAATTCAATTCTTTAGTTATAACAGCCATATTTCAAATTCTCAGTCATCTCATGTAGTTAGAGGCTACCATATTAGACATGACAAATGTACAATATTTTTGGAACTACTGAACTGGCTATTTGATAACTCTAGAATATCTGTCTTTTGGATGGTTCAACTACATTCATTGTTCCATCCTGTGTAAAGACACTGAAGGTTAATATTCTACAGAGAGTTTCTTTGAGCCTGAGTTACATGTATTCATCATGTTGCGAGAATTTTACAGAACACACCAATGGAGACCACACTCCAGACTCTACATAATGGGAAAGATATAGTTTCCCCAAAGGAAAGTGTAATTCTAATATAAAAATCAGGAATGGAATCTGTATGGGCAAAAATATACACGTATATACTACATAACTACATATGCTTATTCTTACATGTTCTTATATTCACTATGATTTCAGTGTTAGAATGGAAATGGCATTTCCAGATACTCTTCATTTATCAGCTGGCTAATTAGAACAGAAGGCAACCTCTTTAAAACATCCCTTCCCTAGACAGGCATCTGGGCCAGGGTATGTTTGATGCTATGCCAAAAATCCTGGCAGGTAGGAAAGAAACAGAAAGAGCCCTGGAGTCATTTACCTGGTCTCTTTATGTCTGAATTATACTTTTCTTTAAACTCAGTCTGATGATAAAGTAATTGAATATTCTTATCAAGTTTGGGAAGCCTAGCATTTCTGGCTTCAAAGGGTCAGTTTTTATTATGCAGCAGCTTTCAGCTTTAGCACGGAAGGGGGAGAGGAAAAGAGTTTTTGTCAGAACATAACATCACCAGTACATTGTCTCCATACAAACTGCCTTTGTTCGGTATTTCTAGCTTGATTTATGATTGCAGATCATATCTAACAGTTCCTTGTGGTCTGATGGTAATGTGTATGCGGGGGGGGAAGAAAAAAAAAAAAAACCCAGACCTTAAATTGGTTGCAGCATGAATTTCACAGTCAATCTGCCAAGAACTCAGCATATCTTTTTTTTTTTTAACCACATTTTGGACAAGAAAAAGAAGTCATCCAAAGCATGAAAATAAGGGTTAGAAATGGAGATTGGGATGGTATTCAAGAATTCTGGACTCAGGTTATAGCTCTGAGCTTCAGATTTCCCTTGTGTAAAAGGAAGAAGCTGGGTTAGGCAATCTGCAGGGCTCTTTTGGACCCTAAATTCTTTCATTCTAATCATGCTGGCTTATGATCACACTGTTTTTCTTTTCATTCTGCTATTCCATCCTTCCCAATCTCTTTTTTCTTTTGGATTCCTAGCACTGAAAGACTTTAGTTGAAGGCCTGTAATAAAACAATTTTTTGTGCATTAACGTGCATTTTGCTGGCTGTTTTTCTACCCTCTCTCTAATATGTTATCCAGACATTTCCATATCCAGAATTTTCTTGCCTCTGGAACTTCATTTTTCCAGAGTTGAAATTAGAAGCCATTTGAAGTTCTCAGTTCTTTTTTAATTTGTCTACACACAAATGCACTAAGGAAATTATTTCCGATGTCTCTAAACAGAAAGGGGAAAATATTAGAAAGAAGCAAGAGAGAGATGAGAAGATTTTTCCTAAACTGGAAAAGTAAGAGTAGCATTCATTTGTCAACAGATCTGTCCCACCTTCCTACATGTTTTAAGACAAGGGCATGACTTCATAGCCTAATTTAAGGGGCAGAAACTTATGAAGCAAGGTTCCCACATGAAAAGCATTCCTATGCTTCCTATTTCCATGCACAGAAGCAACAGACTTGAAAACTTGAGGGGCCCATATAGGCTGAGACAAAGAATGCCTTGTATACTTTGAGGATTACCATTATAGAAGGATGTGTCTCAGACATTTGATAGCAAGTTAAGCACACTTAACTTTTTCCATGCTGAAAGGGATAGTCATTCTTTTGGCTGGGGAAAAAAAAAAAAAAAAAAACTCCGTATAGGAATTTGCTTTTCCTACCTGCAGGTCTGTCTGTACCACCGTTGTAGGTTATACAAAATGCTTGACCCATTACTAATAAAGAATACCACTTAACACTTTATAAGATCAGAGAACACATTTTACTGTGGAGGAGGTGGAATTGGGCATATCACAGTGAGATTCACAATTCTTTAACAAATCTTACCCAGAAAAAGCTGCTACCCTGACACAGCAAGCAACAGAATGGTCTGTTGAAACACCAGTCCAAAGGTCAAACTCCATAAAGACGGAGTGCCATCCTCCAGGATACTTTACATGCTTTAAATAGTAGCCATCGTATGGTACCATGTTCTCAAAAGGTAAAATACATGGGTCCAGGGATCATAAAATAGTGCACTTGGGGAATTTTTGCTTCCCTTCCCTGCAGATCTATTCATTGCTGATTCGGAGCAGGCATACCATTCAACTTTAAGAAATATCTGTTACCCAGGCATTCCAAGATTTATATTCTCCTGAAACCACTATTACCCTCATATATGTGTTATAATATCTATTTCTGTAGCAAGTACCTTTGATCCTATCTATTAGAAAGGATTCTGAGGTTCTTTTGAAAAGTTATCATGGGTTATTAAAATGTTTCAGTTAACAAAGTATGCATGTTTATCATGTACAACATGATATTCTAAAGTAAATATACATTATAGAATGCCTAAACTCACTAGTTAACATATGGGTTACCACAAAAAGTTACCTTTTTATGGGGAGTAAATTTAAAATTTACTCTCAGAATTTTTCTCTCAGAATGCAACATATTTTTTTATTAACAATAGTCACCATGTTGGATAACAGAGCACTTCAACTTATCTAACTGACATTTTCTATCTACCCAATCAGACATAGAAAATTTTTTTAAAAAGTTGATCTCAGGGTTGGTGATGTGGCTCAAGCGGTAACGTGCTTGCCTGGCATGTGCATGGCTCTGGTTTTGATCCTCAGCACTACATAAAACTAAAATAAAGAAGTTGTGTCCACTGAAAACTGAAAAATAAATATTAAAAAATTCTCTCTCTCTCTCCCTCTCTTCTCTCTTTCTAAAAAAAAAAAAAAAGTTGATCTCATAGAAGTCGAGTAGAAGTGTGTCATACTGTATTTTTGACCAGCATCAGTCTTAATCAGTTCCTCAAAAGCACAAGTCATATCTTTATATCTGCATCACTTCTAGAATCATAGGAAAGACAGATGAAAAGAGAATTCACAATTATTATCTGATTCTTGTGAATACTACTGTTTGCTAGTGGGATTTAAGCATTTCATTTTATTAACCAAGAAAACCATGCCACATTATTTGTATTGTTGGTTTATATGTGGAAAAACTAAAACAAAAATGTTAACTCACTTGTCAGAGAAAAAAAAGTAAGCAGGTTTGGGGTCCAGGTATTCATGGCTATGAGGTACATGGTTTCTATAATAAACTCATGTGCTATTACACTGAGAATATACATAAAAGAACACAGGAGACCTGAGTTAATACCTGATGAATGGGAGAATAAATGAATCACAATTTGTGCAGCATCCAGTCAGATGCTAAATCTCATAGTTTGTGTTTTCTCTGCTAATTCTGAAGACTTTTCTATTAGAGAAAGGTTTCTATATTCTAGTGGTTTGCAGCTATTATGACATGCACTTCATCAGAGTGGAAACATTGTCTACTCTATATTTGGTTCCACGAACCTTCAGCTCTGGGGAACGAGCCTAAAATTAGTATTTGAAAAATTATTTTTGGACTCAGTAGAATTGATGAATATGTCTGTTTTCAAAGGATACCACCGCCAGAGGACAGTTTTCTTATGTAAGAAATAGACATTAATTGCAAAGGATAGCTTAAAGACAAAAATCAAAAAGATTAAAAAAAAAAAAAAGAAAAAGAAAGAAAAGAAACTACATCTACTGGGCCACAAAGAATCATGATTCTGAAAAGAAACAATTATTTTTGCCTATCCTTTATATAATACTCTCACATTATCCCACTTAAAGGTGAGAAAGTTCCACAAAGATTATTTATTGTGGGTTTACTGCACAAAAGAAGATTAAGTCCAAACTGCCTGGGTCAGGTCCACAAATGATTAATGTAGTCCTTAAATGGGTTTCATTACCAGTCTCCTTCCTTGTGTCTCTATGGCACAGGTACAGCATAAGTAGAAAATAGGGAATCTTTCTTATATCCCAGAATAAAGTGCTTCTGGGCCAGACCTGGAAATATATAGTTAATTCCAGAAAAGGAGGTTTTATAGCCCCATCTTTCCCTGGGAAGTTGTAGAGCAGAAAAGCTTTCACTTTATAACATTTTCATTATTTTATATTTACTTTTATTATTTTGATTTTGCTTCATGACATCCTTTGAAGAAGCAGCCTTCATCTATTATGATTGCTATTTGACTTAACTTTTCCAAAGGCCTGAAAAGAGCCTCTTCTTCATTATATATGCCATAAAGGTAAATCCACTTAAAAATGAGTTTTTATAAGCAATCCTTATCCTGAAAAATAGTTCTTTTTGCTTGTTTCCAAGAAAGATAGACTAATGTGCAGCTAACCTAAATGGGATGGTCCTGATTGCTGAACTGCTCAAGGTTTGTTTAGTAAATGTGCCTTCATTATGGAAGGCAGCAGTCCACCCTTGCCGACAAAGTCCTTTTGCCTTCACTTTGACACATGCTAATGTCTGAAATCATGACTTCCATATTTTGTTGGCTCCGTACTGTCTCTTCTAATGTTTCCTACAAGAAGTTAACAAAATTAAAGTGTGTACCAGCTTATTTTATCACTGTTTTGCTCGCTATCTTTAAGAAATACACAGACTATTTTAGTTAACCAAGAAAAATTAATGGCAAAGCATTTTCCATTCTTCAATTTTCGCAGTATGTTACTAGAAAAAGAAAATAAAAGAGGAGAAAGGAAAATCAAAACCAACCACCTACTGGTAAATATTTAAGAATGCTCTTTCTTTAATCATCACAGCAACTGTGAAAAGTGTTTTACAAATGAAGACAATAAAAGGATAAGTCATTTGCAATAAGACATAGCTAGTATGATTATTGCAATAGGCTTTTAGTCTTTGCCACCTACAATTCAAGTCTGAATGTACTTGCTAGTAGATTAAATGTGACATTTGAAGAAAAGGAGGATATTCAAGAAAGATGCAAAACAGCACTTCTAAGGATCGTGCACTTTCAGGAGACTACTGACTTAGTCATGCAGATTGAGAAAAAGCCCCAAACAGATCTGTGAGCCAGCATTCAATGCACACATGTGATCAAAGTTAATAAATAAATAGGTTTTCGTTTCAGTGTCATGGAAATTTAGTCTACCCTGACCAATAAATTAATTTAGGTACCATGACATGGTGTACAAAATATCACATAGGAAATAGGAAAATAATGCTATATTCTCATTTGTTATTTACCAGCTTGGCCATAAGCTGCACACTTCATTAAACCTCTTTAGAGTCTCTGTTTTACAAAAAAAAATAATAAGTGCCTCACTGGCAAAATTATTCTGAATATCAAAGAATATCCAAGTGTCTATATGTAAACTACAAAATACATTACACATGAAAGTTCTTTTTCATTTTAAAGTTTTCACTTTGCTAGAAAACTAAAAATAACATATAAACATCAATTAAGGGCATGTTGTATTTATATTTTTAAGTTTTTCTATCAAATACTAGTAGCCATAGGACATAACTTATATTCTTATTTCATTTACCTGTATTCTATTTGTCTCAGAGTTTAGCAAGAATCTGTCATATTATTTAGTTGCCTTCAACTATAACATATAAAATGTCATTTATACTTAATCTTAGCTAGTGATTGATTATTAAATTTAAAGCGTATAAAGTGACCAACAAAGAAACTTGCATGTTCCAAATACATCTTCATCTGTATTCTGAATTGAGCTGATTTTCAGCTGCAATTTACATTTAAGAAACCAGTTACTGCTCCTGGTTGAAGATGTGGAATGGTAGGAGGGGGAAGATGCACAATTCTGACTCTCTGGATTAGACATAGGCTGTCTGCTCTACAGTTTCCCGAAGTGTGAGAAGGAGTAGACTCCACAGATGAAGACACATAGTTTTATTGAGAGCTCTTGACTGTTCCCCTCAGGATTGCTTCCCTCACACTCCCTCCATAACCTCTCTAGTCTGAGCCTTCTCTATCTCTTGCCTAGACCACTGGAATGCATCCTACTGGGGCTCCCTACCTTCAGGCACTTTCCTCCCAAGCAGACCCACACACTCTTGCTCCAGTTATCTTTATGTGTTCTATTACAATATAAAGAGAATCATATTTTTTTTTCTGAAAAGAATGACCCCAAAGCACAGGGACTAGAATCCACTCTCCTCCCTTATTTCTTCTGCTGCATGGTTGATATTTCAAGCACATCAGAATAATTCTGATCATTAAAACTACCTTGGTCCTTCTGTCTTGGTCCCTCCTTCTCTCCCCTCCTCTTGAGTCACCAAAATTGATGCTTACTTCCGTCTAGTCATTCAAGTAGACTTCTACATCTATCATATTCATGCTAAAATGTAGCACCTTCTTTAAGTTCCACAAACCTCAAGAATGAACTAATGTAGTATTGCTGGCACAATGAATGGTGACTTACATTTCATATTAAACTTAACTACAGGAAATATTTATTTCAGGTGGGACTCGTAGACTGAAATTAATTTATTAATCATAGATTTTTTTTATCTTTGAAATATACCTATAAAATGGATATCATAATTTCTAAATCATGGGAAAAGATAAGATTTTAGCAAAACTGAATAACTTTCACCACAAATGCACAGAATCTTCTTTTACAAATAATAATTACCATAATTTTGCTGATATTTGTAAACAAGATAAATGAATGAATGCTCACAAATAACACCAGATAATCAAGATCCAAATTAAGCCCAGCACATGTAAAGAAAATGCATAGGCACAAAGTTTAATTAACTGTTCAATTAATGTCATGGCGAGTTGTGATATAATCACTAACAAACATGAAATCATGAGCTGTGGTATAGAGACACTGCACCCATGATAAATTGTTCTCAAGTTCTCTGCACTGGTTAGTCTACATCTAGAACAGGAATGAGTTCATCATCTTGAGTTCAACCTTAGTAAGATATGGTACAGCTAATGATGGTGAAGAAGATTGATGGTCTGAAAACCAAACATTATAGAGAATTGTTAAGGGAATTGAGGATTTTAACCCTGGGTAGGGAGTGGTAAAGGATTTGGGGAAGCTGTGTAGCTGAAAGACTGATTAGAAGCCAATAAATTAAAGTTAGGGATGGTAGCTTTAACAATCTGAATAAAACCATTCAATTGGATCTCACTGAGGGTGGCAAGGACTGCACTTACCATGGCTCCTGCTATACCACTTTTGCCTGGTTCTCTTCCATTGCCTGAGAGGATGCTACTCAAAGTGATGTTGGCCAGGAGCAAAGAGCTTGCCCTAAACTGAAAGATTCATGCTACTTCCTTCATAAAGTCCTACTACATAAAAATGCCAGCTGAACTAAATGGTGTGCGGAGTGACCTAATACATTCATATTTTGGTGAAAGCTCTTTATTTCATAGAGGGCCTGTGATAAACAGAAACCACTCTGTGAACCAAACCTTTGCCTAGGGTTATGCATTCCTTCCTTTTATTCTACCCACAGCCTCCAATGAGTGATCTTCAAACTTTTTTGCCCTTCCCTTGTGATAGAAGTGATAATACACATCTAGAATATTATGGAAAACTCCAAATTAAAATATTCTATCCTTTTAATATCAGCTTTTCCTGGCAATGACAAAATGCCTGACATAAGCAGAAAAGGAGAAAATATTTTGGCTCAAGGTTTTAGAGATTTTAGTCCAAGTTCAGCTATGCCCATTGCTTTAGATCTGAGATAAAGCAGAAGGTCTTGGTGGAGGGACTTGATGGAGGAAAATTGCTCACTTTAGCATGGCCAGGAAGCAAAAATAGAACCAAGTAAAGGACCAGGAACATGATATAACTTTCTCTGGCATGCCCCAGTGACCTCCTCCTACAGTTTCTACTACTATAACGCCACCAAATAATGATCCTATCAGTGTATTACTCCACTGATAAGATTAGAGCTGTCATAATCCAAGAACTTCCCCCAAATCCTCACCTCTAAACATTGCTATAGTAGGGATCACGCCTTTTAATAAATGATTCTTTCAATACATGAATCTTTCATATCCAAACCACAACACTTCTTTTCAACAGAGTAAAATAAGGTGTCATAACAGGCACAGACTTTTTTTTTTGGTAGAAAATAAGCTATAAATGAACTATCTTTTTGTCTTCTTACTAAAGAATATTGGAAAAGCATAGTTATAAAACTAGAGGCACTTTTTCATTCTATCAGTGAAGAAACTATCATCAAATGGAAAAAAATCTAAACATATCAATTAACTAACCAACATCATCAGTAATAGGACAATACCTATTGTTAGGGCATTAGGGTCTCTTTTATTCCCTTAAAATATTGATGTATGGGCAGTTCTCTACTCCCTTCTTAAATTCAGTAGTAGTTTAAAAAATGAATTTTATTTCACACCTCTAATTCATGAGGGTTGAAGCTAAGTTGGACTGATCTTCCTTCTCTCTCTCAGTGAAGTTGATAGAACTGGCGGAATGAAAAGTGATTACTGTATAGCTTTCTTACTAAAATTTCTCTGGTCTCTTCTTAGCAATCAAATTAAGGTGTAAAAATGCACTATCCTGAATGAATATCAGTCCAGAATCACACCACTTTGTCTTATATCTAAACATATAAACAGACACAAAAACAACAATAAAAAATAAATAAAACAAGGAAGTACTTCTTCCAGGTTTTTAGGGTATAAGACAGTATTTTTAGACCTATCTTCTTTTGTGTGTATATGTAATAATTATACAGAATAGTAGTTGTCACTGTTGCTTACTTGTACATGTGCATAACATAATTTTTTGATCAATTTAATTCCCCAGTACCTCCTCTTGCTCTCTCATCCTGCCTTCCTCTCATTCGTTTTCCTGTACCCTACAGATCTCTCTTGTATTTTCATGAGATCACTTTTATTCCTTTTTTCTCTCTAGTTTCCATCTGTAAGAGAAAACATATAACCCTTGATTTTCTGAGTTTGATTTACTTAATTTAACATGATGCTCTCCAGTTCTATTCATTTTCCTGAAAATTACATAATTTTATACTTCTTTATGACTGAGTACAGCTTCATTGTATGTATATACACGCCTTCTTTATCTGTTCATTTGTTGATGGACACCTGGGCTGGTTCCGTAACTTGGCTATTGTGAATTACTCTGCTATAAACATGAATATTCATATATCTCTATGACATGCTGACTTAGTCTTTTTGGGTAAATATCAAAGAGTGATATGGCTGGATAAGATGGTGGTTCCATTCCTAGTCTTTTGAGGAATTCCATAACTGATTTCTATAGTGGCTCTATTAATTTATATTTTCACCAGCAGTGTGCAGATTTTTATTGTATATATTTTTTATTTTATTGTATACATTTTTCATATATTTTTGACTATTTGTATATCTTCATTTGAGAAATTCTGTTTAATTCATTTGCCTATCTATTTATTAGGTTATTTGTTTTTTGTTGTTGTTGTTTTGTTGGTTTTTTTTTTTTTTTTAGGGAGAGGACTGGAGGATTGGGCACTCAACCACTGAGCCACATCCCCAGCCCTATTTTGTATTTTATTTAGAGACAGGGTCAGACTGAGTTGCTTAGTGCCTTGCTTTTTGCTGAGGATGGCTTTGAACCCATGATACTCCTGCCTCAGCCTCTGGAGCTGCTGGGATAACAGGCGTATGCCACCAGGCCCAGCTTTTGGTTTGTTTTTTGATGTTAAGTTCATTGAGTTCTTTATATACTCTGGGTATATTTGAGTCCTGTCTAGGTTCAAAGATAGTATATTAACTAGTGGATATGAACTCCTTTTTTTAACATGCTTTGTTTTCATTTAAAAATTTAAAAACTCCTTCTGGGTTCAGTTATCATATTCAAAAGACTGATAAATGTGAGGCTACCATTTATGAGTTTGATCCTCTTTGTTTGCTGGACCATCAAAATGCTAAACCCAGAACAAAATAATTAAAATCTGAATACCATTTAAAAAAATGCTAAGCCCAAAGCCTAATCTATAAAAGCTTCTCCTAGGCAACAGATGCCTTCATGTTTCTAACTGAACATGTGCCTATCATGTGTGTAATGACTAGCCAGGCGTCTGGTGGTATGAACTAGCTGGAACTTGGCTGATCTTTTCCTTAACTGAAATTCTATGAGTGAAATTTTCCCTATTTTATGCACAGAGTTGTTTTGAGAATGAAAAAAAGATTGCACATATAAAAATACTTCCTGAGTTACCAAAGATGATAATAGAAAAAAATAGTGTATTGACCATTGACCTTTTCTTCATTAACTTAAATCTCTTAGCTTGATCTAATTAGATTTCACTCCAACTTCACTTTACGTTTTAAATTAGGACACTAATTGTTATATTACACTTCCAATAAGGAGAATATTAAAGTACAATTTAGATCTTAGGGAATGAAAGTAAGTTTGCACATTACTGGAGCGTATAAAATTTGTTATTAGAACCCTTGGAGAACAAAAATCTTCATATGAAAAAATCAAATTAAACAGAAAAAGTATATAAATTCACACAAATTAATTGCAAAACTACAAATATTGGTTAATTATTAATGTTCAAGTATTTGGTAAGGCAACTAGAATTAGAAGCTTAAAAATATAATATTTAATTCAGTGATATAGAAAAGATAAATGTATACACATATCATAATATGGTGATATTAGAAAGGCAATAATAAAAATACGAACAAGATAAAAGATAAGATCACAAAAGAGAGTGATCAAATCTAATTTGGGGATTGAAGGAAGATCTTCAGAGGAGAATGCCAGGTCATTATTTTGATGGATTGATTGACTTTCTATGGTGAATAAGATAACAGGTAAGCAAAGACATAAAACTGTGAAATCACATGAATCTTCACAGAATCTTAAATTGAGTTATATGATAATGAGGAAAGTAAATGCACAAGATTGAAGGCAGGAGAAATTGCAAGTTTCACAACAGGGCTGGCCTTATGTGCCAAGCCAGTAAACTTTGCCCTTACATATAGGTTATCAGATGCCACAAGAAAGTTTTATATAGTAGAGCAAAAGAAGCCAATATATATGGTAGATAGTAGAAAGGACTGTGGAAAATGGACTGGCATTAAGAGTGATAAGGAACAATACCACTAATTACATGCATTTAATAATTTAAAAAATATGTACCCAAAGCCTTTTCTCCTGCAAGGACATATGTGACTTCAGGCCATTGGGCAGGCGAAAAGGGACCACCATAAGTTAAAAAGTAGAAATGTTGCCGCCCCAGCCTCACCCTGCAGAAATAAAGCCCAAGTCCCTTCTTTGCTTCTTCATGGCATCTTCTGTCAAACTTGGATCCATTCCAATACCTCTGAAGCCAATAATTGTCATCCCTAGCCATAGGAGACAGGGTAAGCACAATCGGGTATACCCAGCACTTTGGTATAAATTCACCAAACTCATAGAGGTCAGGATACAGTGTTTAGACAGAACTGATGTTGTAAAGGGCAGCAAAGAAAGCCAGCTGCTTATTTCATGATTGTGAACAGCAAGAGGTCTATGTGAGCCCCTCCCAGGCAAGGACATTTGTATCCCCAGGAACACACATGGTGTTTGGAACATAGGAGTATTTCAGTAAATGTTGAAAGAAAGAAAAGATGGGGGATGGGCAGGGAGAATAAGGAATGGGAAAAGGAAAGAAAAGGAGAGGGAGGGAGGAAGTAAAACAAGGAACCTTTCCTTGAAGGGATTTGCCATTCTTCTAGCAAGATGACACCAAATTCACAGATGAAAAGTTCAGAACACTAAAAGATCCCAAAAGTCTTCATTTTCATATAAAATCATGACTAAAATCAGATTATTTTTCTCAAGCCCAAGGTTTCCATGATGAACATAAATGTTGACAATTTAACTCTCCAGGGAAATTCAGGAAGCCAGGATTTGCTCATTCAGCTGTGATATCACTGACAAAGACCTAAAAACACTAGAACATTTGGTGGAGGGGAAAAAAAAATCACTGGATCCATAAAGGCTTTGATGTGGTTAACAGTATTTTCTGATATGCAGAGAGCACATGTCAGAGAGAAGGACAGATCAGCTCCCACAAGGGTGAAGATATCAGCTCTGAAACTTCCAGTCACTTCACTTCGGCTTGCGTGGACTGCTGGTTAGAGATCCCCAAAGCATATATGCATTAAAGTAAATAGAAACATTATTTGTACAGCACAGGTATTAAGGAAAACATTAAATGGAGATACTTCCTCTTCACTTCAGGTTGCTGAACAGCAACAGAAGACTTGGTCAGCTGCTTGAAGTTTACAAGTGTGATTTTGGTTTGGTTTGCATTTCCAGATGAGTTTGAGGTCTTTGTGAAGGAACTTAAAAGCATTCACATAAATGTCTCCAAATATGATTGTATTTTTAAAATTTAATACATTGCACACTGAGAAATCCAAGTTATACAACATGTCAACTTGAGAGGTACTAAATATACAGCTCTCTAGTCATCCAGTGCAGCTCTTTTACAATGCTACAAGTTCACTGTATCAAGCTCATTAACCTTTCAGATAGTTTAAAGCCGTCTGCCAAAAAACTCATTTACAAAATTGAATGGTCTAGGTACTGAATGCCCTGGTCTTGTATGTCTGTTAAGTGTCTGAAACTTAGTTTAAAGGAGGCAGGTGTCTAAAAATAAAACAGAGCTGTCTAAAAATAAACTTGAAACAGGACATTTTTATTCCTCTTTGTGTTCCAATCCCATTTTAATAGGAGAAACAATTTACTGTGGTGTTTAAGAGTATCAACTTTATAGTTGAAGAACCTAAATTTGATTTCCAAATGTGACAGGCACTAAGCTAAACAAAGTTGGCTATGTCACTACATATGTTTGTAGTTTACTTCCCTCAATAAAAGGGAAATAGAAATATTATTGCCTACCTAATTTAAAGCATCATTGTGAACATTAAATGAATTAGCCCTTGGAAACTTCTTATAGCAATATCTTACCAATATTAAGCCCTCCCGAAACATCAACTATAATAATAATATTTACCTCATTTTTAATCCTCAATGCCACTTTTGCCAATCCCTAACTGCTAATCTCCCTACCTTCCCATTGCACTAAATCATCTGTTTGCTTCCTATTGCTTGATTCTTCCTCAGTTCCATCCTAATTTACCTGTCATTTCTAAAAATTTTAGAGCAATCACCTTAAGCCTTATTTGACTACAACCTGCATTAAGAAATATATTTAACTTTTAATACTTATGATTGCCTTAGGTTCCATTCTATCCTGTTCTATTTAAAAAGAAACGCTGAGTGTGGTCCATTACATTGACTTCATAACCTATGTATATAGATCATGGTCCAGAGTTTGAAAATTTATTTTCTAGAGGACAAGATTATAATCAGATGAACTACTATTTTATTAAAGGGTGATGGAAAGTCATAAATTAGCCTAACCCCATATTATCAGAGGCCTCAAGTGCTTAACCTAAAAGAAATGTGATGGGCTGATGAATAGTGTGAGAGATTTTTACACTGAAATATCACTCCTGTCTCCTAAACCTGGGCCAAATATGTTCCATTTCTGAGTGCTGTAGGTTCCTCTGTCAACAACTATCTCTGAAGCATCTGTAGAGTCTTCTGAGCACTGGTATAAGAGACACAGGCATGCCTATGACCAGTTCACTATTGGTGTAAAATGTGTGATGTCTCTGATGCCCAGTCTCAAAAAAAGCTGACCAGAAATTATTCACTTAATAAAGAACTGACAATACCAGAGGACTCGACTAATGGTCTCGGAATCTGCAAGTTGATGGGTTCTTATTGATGTTCTGCTCGAACATTACAGAATAAGACAGTATCTACACTATAATATTAGACCATTGCTGTTGGGATTCGCCCTGGCTCCAAAGACTAACTTCCCCATCCCCAGAGAAGAGCTGTCCCATGGTGAGCCCTGCTGGCTCACATGATCCTTACCCACCAATCAGACTAGCCCTGCTGGCTCACATGATCCTTACCCACCAATCAGACTAGCCCTGCTGGCTCACATGATCCTTACCCACCAATCAGAAAGCACCCCATGCCAACTGTCAAACCCTTCAACTGTTAAACTGTCATAATTGTCAAACCACCCCGGCTCTGTAAATATGCAGAGCTGTTCCTCAATGAACGGGCATTTTTTCCTATGACAAGCCTTGTTAGTTCTTTCAATTGCTTGCTCAATTCTTTTGAGAAAATAAATAAATGTGTTATTGGCTTCCATGACAATCTAATCAGATTTTTAACTTTAAACCAATATATGCTAACACCCTTTTTTGGTGCAATGAACCCCTTTGGCACTCTGGAGGAGTCTATGGACCTTACTTCAGGATAATGATTGTAAATACTTAAAACAAGATAATGGAATTACAAAGCAAAACAACTATATTAAAATGTTAATCTACTAATAGGGTCCCTGAAGATCCTCAGATCCCAGGTTAATACACTATGGTCATGATTTGTTTTGAATGTCGTATTGTTTTAGTTTTCTAAAACAATTTAGTTTTCTAAAACATTAAAGATATCCCATACCTGCTCTGCCTCCAAAAAAAAAAAAAAGGAAAAGATGTGAGCTGGACGACTACACCATGAAAAACAAAAACTGGCTGCAATTGGAATCACACCTGACTTGAGATGAATAAATTGCCACTGTTATTGGAGGTTTTCCCTGACACTATGTCTCTGATAAATCCAAGAGATTTGAAGGCTTCTAAATTAGTATTTTGGTTTTCTGTGTTCAAATAAGCTTTATTTCCTCCCTTAGGGTATTTTTATTTTCTCTTTATAGTATTTTGATCTCTCATTGCTAGAAATTTTATCACATTCTGACTTGAATATTGAGGTCATCTTCTTTCTAAAATATCAATCATAACTGTTGTTCAAATGAAGTTCTCTGTACTATTGATAAACCTTTCATACATGATCAATCTGGCTAACCTGCTAGAAACTGATGAGTGACAGATAGTTCTTAATGATAAAGACCAGAAATGAAATAACAGAAATAAATATTAAAAAAAAAACTTAAAAAATAATGAAAAATCAAAACATTACCCAACTTCACAGTCTCTGCAAGTACTGATTCAACACATCCATTTACATGATATTCCTAAGGGAACCTATATAATCTGAAAGCACAGATTTGTTAGACAGAGAAAAATCAACCCAGCATTCTCTCTTCTTTCATATTTACAGTCAATTACATGAAATATTCAAGCAGGAAATTACCTCAGGATCTAAATCATCCATAAATAATTCAAATTGTCAACTTTTGGCAGATTCACTAAAAGCACTGTTTTTGTTTGTAAAAAAATTGTGCAGTTTAGTACAGCGGAAGATATGTATATGAAGAATCCAACTACAGTGTTTTACAATAGGGCAAAGCATGCTTCCACCTACAGTGTTTTACAATAGGGAAAAGCATGCTTCCATATTCCTGGATGATGTTTTTGAAGTACAGGTTCAGAAATGACATCCTATCTAGAGCTAGTCATTAGCAGGTCAAAGGTGATGGTTTGCTTAGAATAAAGACCTCTAATAGAGGTTTAAATGACAGATATTACTTATAGTAATATTGTGATACTATTCATAAGAGGAAATATTTTACTTCAAATTAGACTAATTGATAATGTGTACTTATAAAGTGACTCATTGAGTATCTAATATCCACTTGTCACTCTATTGGATGAAAGGTGAGATAAAATGCAATCCTTACAACAAAGAAATTCCATTACACAGAAAAAGAAATACAGAGAGAGAGAGAGAAAATGAGCCTTTATAAAACCATATAATGTCAACAGCTTACATTTTAAATTATATTCAAGTTAAATATCAGATTTCAGAATTTCAACATATCTTTTCTTAAGCTACATGTGTTATGATCAAATCTTTTATCTTAAAATATTTTTCAATTGTATTTGACTATCACCTGAAGGGGAGTAAAAGCAGAAACATAAGTTCCATTGTCCTCATGCCAAATATTTGGCATAATCAAAAGCAGTGATCTGTGTATACATAAGGTTTTATTTGAAAGAAGGCAGACAGCTAGGTGAATGAAGTTTGCTCATGTTCTATGGGTCATAGCTAAATAGACCAAAACTCATGGAGAGTCTGGTTTTGTTCATCAGATTAATTTTTCTATTAAATGAATACTTAGAATGTACTATGCAAGTGTATGTACAAAGCACTTAGGACATAAAAATGAGTTAAATAGAAAGTCAAAATGAAAGATACAAGCATATACAGTAGTATAAAATATTATAGTTAATATATTAGATATATTTAGTTTTTAAACTATTTATAGGTAAAGGGTGGGCAGGAAAACAGGAGATTACATTAAGTTGATTATATTGAAGTGAGTTCTAATGGTGATTTGGCAACTAGATTCTAGGGTGAAGCAAGAAATATATTAGAAGACATAAGATTAGAAATGCTAACATAGCTCATTTCCCAGTTAAGGAAGCCTTTCTTCTTGAGGCTGAGATGCGGCTCAGTGATAGAGTGCTTGCCTAGAGTATGTAAGGCACTGGGTTTGATTCTCAGCACCACATATAAATAAATGAATAAAATAAAAATCCATCAACATCTGAAAAATACTACTACTAATAATAATAACAACAACAATAATAAAAGAAATGGTATCACAGGACATCAGGTTTCAACATAAAAAGGGCTTGGAAGTTATTGTTCTAATCCTATAATAGAAACATCTATAAAACAGAAAAGTCAATTAATTTTCCTGAACCAGTTGAAATCTGAGATCACAGGGACAAATTGCCACCCCCAGATCTGAAGAGACAGGAGCATCCAGAGAGTCAGACCTGAGATGTAATTACCATGTGAAGAAGCCACTGAAGGCATCGAATGGCAGGAACACTTAAATGGTTATTTTGATATTTTATAGGAGTCTGATTGCAGATTAGCTTTATAGTGACAATCTGCATGCTGCAATCTTGGTGGGACCTCACATAGTCATGAGGTTTATCTCCGGGAAGTCCACTGGCTTTTCATCCTGATGATCCATAAACAATTTCCTTGTGTCTCTGGCAGTAGATAGAAGATAATATATTTTTTTAAATAAACCCAGAGCCTCTTACATAACAGAAGTTCACTTTCCAGGTGAAAGACTGTCAGTCTCAGTGCAACTGGGAAAAGGGAATTCTTCCCAGTTCAGCCTCCTCTATCCACTTGTCTCAACCAGGAGAAAAATAGTCAACAGGGATCAGGGCAACAAGCAAATAGGTTGGAAATGTTGTAGGCAAGAAAAGGTGTATGGAGGATTCAAAAACCAGCTATATCCCTGGAGGAACACTCGTGAAGGACAAGCACCAAGAGCCCATTAAAACCCTGAGGTATAGTCAGATGATTGCAGAACATTTCCCTCCCTAACCACTACTACCATATCAGTAGAGATCTAGAGCAACAGTGGATTACAGCTGAAAAAATTGTAAGACAGATTCTCTGAGGAGGAGTACTTGGAGAAGCCTAAAGTCAAAGGAGATTAAAGCAATCAAACAGAAGCCAACAGCACCAGCAGCTACAAAATACAAAAACAAAAACAAAACAGTACCAGTAGGCCAGGATTTATTTACTTCTCTCTATTATGCGTATTTTACCTTTTCCAATCTGAGAGACCTTTGCAAGTCATTTAACCCATCTGAATTTTAGTCTCCCTACAGGTAAAATAAAGGCATTGTGATAAATTACCCATAAAATCATTGTCTGTTCTAAATAATATCATTTTATCTACACTTTTATTTCTGAGCATTAGAAGATTCTAAAAATGCATACAATTTTTTAAAATTTCTCTCCTTTTTAAAAAGCATTGTCCATAAATCAAATCTTTTGTCACTGGATTTTTCTGAACTAGGTGGTGAGAAAATTAACCCAACAGAACAAATCAAAGCAATGTAAATATATACCCTGTATCAGGACACTTGGTTTCTATTACTATTCTATTGTTCACCATTATTATTTTAGTTGGGGGAAAAAAAAACCTAAAATTCAGACACTGGTATTTTTCAAATTTACTTGATTGGAACATAAGTTATTCTACATGGCTGATAATTTTTTAAGATCAGTACAAACCTCACAAGCTATAACCAGCTCACTTTTAATAAGCAGAGTATAATCTTAATTTGTGAAAGCCACTGGAAAGCTGAAAGATGCCAATTAAGGAATCATCTCAATCTTGTAGCTGCACAGGGTACTAAAATATATGGAACTTGGAATCAAATGAGAGTATCACTGAATAATAAAGTCTTAGAATATTCTTAAATAGGACATGTGTTTTTAAAATAAAGATTCTTCTCTAATACTTTAAACAATGAATGACACAAGAAAGTATAAAAACTAAATAACAGTAGATTGAAATTTTAATCCAAAGCTTAGCAATAAACCCTGTGTCTCATGGAGCAAGGCATTTTATAAATGCTAGTCACAAGTACTGCATCATGTCATGTCATAGAAAAGCATTAAACTAATTTCAACTCCTGGCATTTGGCCTCTTAATTGAACATTTCATTTATTCATATCCCAATTAAGTGGCTTTAACTACCTCTCTGGGTATTATTCATCCTTTAATAATGACACAAGAATAGCAGAGTAAGGTAGATTCTTATTCAAAGGAATAAATATATGCACATGTGGTGTCTTACACTAATGAAAGCCAGTAGTGATGTTCATTATTGATGTAGGGTCCACAGTTAATGCTGATTTATGTTTAGCTTCATTTTGCTCAAAAATTTGTCCTTTTGTGAGCTGGCTACAACTTGTGAGGTTTCTGCTGATCTTAATTATCAGTCACATAATTATTTATTTTCTAATCAAGTAAATTTGAAAGACAGTACTGTCTGCATTTTCAGTTTTTTGTGTGAAATAAAATAATAATAATAGATAATAGAACAATAACAATGTCTAGTCTTAGAGTAGAAACTCTTTTCATTCATGGTAGTATTTTGAGCCCATTGCATATAAAAGGGGTCCACATTTTTTTTCATGCTGTTGTTAGAGTCAGAGCTTAGAAGATGAGTCCCATGACAAAATGAATCTTTGGTTAAAAATGAGTCCCACCTGCTAACTTTGTTAGTACAACTCAAATATTTCTATCTGTAGGTAAACCTAATCCAAGTATCAGTGAAGTTTCAGATTGCAACCCTGCCCATTTTTTCTCCCTTCTTGGAGACTCAGAAAAACACCTCTAGAGCAACTGTTCTCAACTGGGAGATATTTTGCCCCCTAGAGGCAACAATGTGGGTGGCATCTAGTGGACTGTGAGGAAGAAAATGGCTAAAAATGTAGGATGACAATGCACATCACAGTTCCCCACAATAAAGAGTTATCCAGCCTAAAATCAGCAGTGCCAAGGCTGAGGAAGCTTTGCTCTTCAAGGATGAACTGTGGTAAAGGTCAAGCAAGTGTGAGATGTCTGTTAATTTAGAAAGGAAATAGGAAGGGGCTGGACAGATTAATTTTTGTGTGTGTGTGGTGGGGGGGATATATACTTTGTAGAGCTACAAGGAGGCTCCAGAATACCCCTGAGTTTCAGCAGATGACAAAAGCAAGAGTCTTCAATAATAAATGCAATAGAAACAAATTACCTGCAATGCTCCTTCAAAATCTTCATAACTAGGGATCAAAGCACCATAATATAAAGATCAATTCTTCCTGGAGCTGCCCTTATATCAAACCCAATGCTGCTTGTGATTGCTGCAAAGCAAATCAGAGACGGGTTTATTATTATGGAAAGTGGTCTTTCTTACAAGGAAAGAGGAGGCAGACCTTCAGTCTTCCTTTCTTCCACTCTCAAGTTCTCATTTGTCTGTTTTCTTGTTTTGTTCTTTATGTAAATTCTCACTGACAAATTCTGAAACCTATCAAAATGTAAGTTGTGAATAAAACATACCAATATTTCCTTATTAAAGTTACTCAAAATGTCTATTTTCTCCATCAATATCATAAAAGTCCTCAAGGTTAAATATTATGTATTCTTTAGTTTTAAACATATTCTCAACTTTTAAGATTCAAGGTAGGGGGGATATGGCTACAAAAATCAAAACTGAAGAAGTGGCACATCTCCAATGAGACTGGTTGAGTCTGGGATGTCTCATGAGCTGAGCCTTGGCTCTTAAGCAGTTCCCATTTGCGTGCTTCACTGATATTGAGTGCTGGCCATTAGCTCTTTTAATACCCTGTTATATCAATGGAATCAGCAATATAAGAATGGAAGCAGCAGCTTTTTTTATATTTGACAGAAATTTGATCGGGTACAAACAAACATTGCTATGACAAAGTCTTAAATAACTGGGTTATGAAAGTGAGGAAGAATTTTTTGTTGCCTTCCTAATAAGGCTGAAGAATAAGATTTTTTTTTAAAGTTCTCTAACCAGAACTAGAACAGAAATAAAATGACCACAAAGCAGCATGCAAAATGTTCTGATCAATTAGCAGTATCCACAGAAGTTGTGTTGGGGTAAAAAGTGCCTATAATACACATTTTTCACTTGGATTCTTATCCTCAACAAAAATATCAACATTACCCTCTCTATGACCCTCCCCAGAGCACACATCAGCAACCTCTGGCCAGCATTCTTCAGACAACATCCCTTTCCTAACAGATGAGTCTTGCTGCAAGCATTTTTTTTCAATCTAATCAGCATTTCCACAGCTCAAAGCCCATACTGTCCACAGGAAGAATCAAATAATGGGTTTCTCCTCAACTACTTCACAGCAGACAATTCAGTACAAACTATAAATATGCCATTTGAAGGAGTCTACATTTTCTACAAATAGAAAATTTTAATAAGGGATATTGAGAAGGGGCTAAGCCACAAATTCCTTCTATTGAATTCTGTAGCAAAGGTTCCAGGATGCACATGGATATACAAGATATGGAGGAGCATTTCTGGAAATGAAAACTGAGAATATTAAAATCCAGATATTTTAGGGCTCATCTGATCCCAACCATCTGTACTACACTTTCCTTGTGTGTTTTCTAATGAGAGAAGGAGTCATTTCATTTTGTGTTGGAAGCTCTTGACAGACACACAGTGCACGAGCCTTTGCTTAAATGTTCACTTCCAAACAGTCTCCACAGGCATCCATTCAATTTTCTAAATGTTTTTCAAAGTCACTCTTTTCTTCCATGTACTACTGCAACAGGGCTCCATGGCAGTTCACATCTTAATCTATCCCCACTGATGTATTATCTGCAAAGCATAGAAAATTAAATGTTCAACATACTCAGCAAAGCGAAAAACATAATACCTATAGATCTATTATCCATTTTTCCATAAGCACTTCAGTTTGATAGATATGTAGAAGAGTATGTGTGGGAAGATAATAGATCATTGTGAAATAACTCAGGCATACAAAATGAAAAAATTATATACATCTATCTATCTATATGTATGTATTGTATGTATGTATGTATGTGTGTGTGTGTGTATATATATATATATATTTATTATATATATATAATATTTATATATATATAATCAAATTCTACAGCCACTCTCAGTCTAAAACAAAATATTTCAAACTCCTGAACTTCTATGCATTTCTTCCCCATGTTCTTCTCTTAATTTGCCCCAGTGGGAACATTGTCGCAAATCTGATATTAATCATTCCCATTCGGGATTTTACCTATGACTATTTACATGTGTATTTAGAAACATCATTTAGAAGGTTCATTCCTGTTTTCCAAATTTACTCAAATAGCATAGCTTGCACATCATTTGGAAACTTGATTTTCCTTCTGTTAGATTTTTGAGGGATTTTACAATGCAACTCTAGTTCATCCATTTGGACTATGTATAGTGTCCTGTGACTTATTTGTTCTCTTTTTAATGTACGTTCAGGTCACTCTCAGCCTTCACCTTAACAAGCAATGTTGCCTTGGACATCTTGTTTGTTATCTTAGGTTACCAAAACTTCTCTAGGATGTATAAACAGTGTGAAGACTGTGGTTATGACTGACATTGCTCAACTGTGCTGGATCCTACCTGAAAGTCATCAGTGAACATTCCTATCAACATGAACAGGAATTTTCTTTGTTCCACTTCTTCATCAATTCACTTAACTGTCAACTTGGATTTTAATTTTTCAAATTTGATGGATAAAACTTTCCTAACAACCTGAATGACATTTCTGAATCATACTATGTTTCCACCAAAGTGCTTCTGATTCCTTAAAATTTTCCATTTTTCTATTTGCATAACTTCAACTCCAGTATATAATCATAATTAATATTTTATTAAATAAGCTTTATAAATTTGCTTTTCCTTGTTCCTGTTTCTCCATTTTGTCTGAGCAATTCTTGGCCCTTTGTGTCTTTGCTTGAGTTTTATAAGGAGCTGTTAAGACTCTGAATAAATTCATTTAGGTTTTGAGTTGAACTTGCATTGAAAATACAGATGAATTTGAGGTAAATTGATGCCTCTTTAAGATAATGATTGTTTAACTCCTAAACTTGAGTAGCTTTCTTTTTTTTTTCAAGACTTATAAGCTTCAGTACATTTTGTAATCATTCTCTTGAAAGTATTAACAAGCTCTGACACAGCCATTCCTAAACACTATTCATTGTTATGAAATCTTACTCTATAAATCAAATTTCTTCTTACTAGTGAATAGAAGTTGTGTAATCTTTTTCCATTTACCTCGAATTCAGCAAACTTTCAAAATGCTCTAGTTCAATTAGTTTATCTCTATATGTTTTCCAGTTTTCTATGAAAGCAATCATGTGATTGCCAAATGAATTTTTTTTTTACTTTACTTTCTATTTTTTTTTGTAATTTTATTTCTCTATTTTACTAGCCTGATTGAACCTGCTATTATATGATGAAGAAATTATAAGTGGCTGTTATGGTTTGGATGTGATGTCACCCCAATGCTCCTGATTTTTTAGTACAGGAATATTCAGAGGAAAAGTGATTGAATTGGATTGGGACAGCTATAATCTAATCAGTCCATCTTAGTTTGAATGGACTGGGTGGTAACTGTGGGCATCTAGGGCATGGTTGGAGGAAGAGGGCTACTGGGATATGCCTTGGATGGGTGCATCTTCTCTGCAGCCTCTTCACCTGTCTCTCTTTGCTTCCTGACCCCACCATGAACTGAGCAGCTGTCCTCTGCTGGGCCCTTCCCCCACGATGGGCTGCCTCATCTTGGGCCTAGAGAAATAGAGTAGACCATCTATTGACTGAGCCCTCTAGAGTGAGCCCCAAATAAGCTTTCCCAACTCTAAGTTGTTTTTGTCAGGTCTCTGAGTCACAGTGATGCAAAGCTGACCAAACCAGTGACATATTTTCAATTCTAAATTTAACAGGAGATAGTTCTAACTTTTTATCAATAAATATGATCCTTGTGATAGAATTTGAAGAGACACTTTTTCCCAGATTAAGAGATTTCCTTTTCTAACAGTTAAAAATGCACTTGACCAAAAGTAAGAACATCTAACATTGATGTTTGCAACAAAGATATTTATCATACAGCAATAAATCCATAGCTAGGATGGTCCAGATTGGGGCAGTAGTTTACAAATGCCAGCGAAGTAGATCAGGCCTATGGGCATCCTTGTGATGTATTTCTAAGTATTATCTACAAACAATTGTGGTCGTAAAAGAGAAACAGGGTAGTGAAAGCACATGAAAAAAAAATCTCACATTTCTTTTTTTCATTTGGGAAGGAAATCTTTTCCAGAAGCTTCCCATTAGAATTCTCCTTACACCTCACTGGCCAGAGCTGGTTTGTAGGGCTACCCGTTCATAAGAGAGGCTGGGAAAGTTTGAGTAGTTGACTTTTGCAGTTTTGAGAGTGGGAAATAGGAAAGGAAAAGTGAATTTAGGAAAACATTTTGGTTAGACATTGAAACCAAAAGATGTAGCATATTTTATTTCCTATTAAATCTGCCAAGTTTATAATCTGTCAAACAGCAGTGAATTATATTTCTATTTCCTGCATCTACTGAGCTACTTACATAGATTTATTTATTTGGTCTATTTATCAGATATTATTTTAACAGTTTTTAAAATATTGAAATATTCTTTTTTTCTGGGATCACCTATACATGGATACAATGTATCATTATCTTTAATTGATATCTTTACAATATTTGGTCTTCCAATCTCTAAACACACACAATCTCTGTATATTTTTTATTTCTTTCAGAATACTGACCCTTTTAACAACAGTAATGGATCTTTTTTCATGTAGAGCTAAATTAAATTTATTAATGTTTTCAGTAGGATTTTTTTGCATCCAAATTCATAAGTGATCTTTATCTATAATTTTTGTGCTTAAACATTTACTACTTAGTTTTGGTATTAATATTACACTAAATTTATTAGACTGAATATGGTCATTTCTGCCTTCTATTCTCTAGAGGAAAATTCACATAAAGATTGTTGATTTGGTCAGCTACTTGGCATTATGTGTTTTCCTATATGTTCAAATTGAGGCTGTATGATAGTTAAGGAAGCCTCACAACGGTGGCATCCCCATCAAGCCTGGCTTTGGATGACCTCAGCCCCACTACCCTACAGGAACAGAAGCACCACATTTTAGTGTCCTGCTTCCCATAGCAGAAAACATAGCTTCAGTTTCATCCTATATTTTGTGGGGTGGGTTTGTTTTTGGTCTTCAGAAATAATCAATTTATTTTGGAGTCCAGTGATATACTTTTGTGGGTTTTTTTGTTACTCTTTTTATATTTTATGCATCATTACTATGTGTTTGTACAATCTGGATCAGAATTTGAAAAACCCTCTTTGAATGTGTGGTCTAGCATAGACTGTAAGAGTGAGCTATCATCTCTCTCTCCATCCTAACCTTCTATCCCTTTCCCTTTTATTTTTCTTGCTTCATTCACATGGGCCTACATCTTATACATTTGAAAGTCTATCTGACCTCAAGATTTTCTGAGTATTTTCTTACCTACCCTGGAATTCTTCCCATCTTTCATACACGCATGTCTATCAACAAACAATGTAATCCCATTAAACATTTCTAAACTTCAAGTTTAATTTACATGCTGATGGTCAAAGAAGACTTCCTTTTTTAACCCACTATGACCTCTCAGCATCGTGCTTTTCTTCTATAGAATTTGTCCAAATTGTAATTAAATAATTTTTTAAATTAATACTTACTTCTAGAACTTGACCAAAAATCTGGTAAGGGCAAGAATCTTATCTGTCTTGTTCATTATATTTCTACCACTTATCACATTGTCTAACCCTTAATGAGAATATAAAAGATGTTATTAAATTATTGAATGGCTTAGTCCTGTTTTCATTCGCAAGTTCTATTATAAAATGTAGATTCAATTGATCAGATAAAATCAGTCTATGCAATGGAGGCTAAAAGAGATTTGTGATTAAAAATCACATAGCAGAAGAGGAATGGTGATAATTTGTGGAAAATATAATTGTTGTTTTCATGCACATAATTAAAAGTTAAGGAAACAGCCTTGTTTACTCACTGTGATTATGGCACTGTAATTCTAAACCATCATCTATAGTTCTTATCAGATAATATGAGCTATAGGTAGTTTGAAAACTATTTATTGCTAACAATGGACATATTTTTAAAGTTGTTAAGGATTAAAAGTGAATTAGAACAGATTCATAGCTTAACTTATAAAATCATTCTCATTAACATACATTTTCACATTTATTCTAAAGTGTAAGAGAAAATGGAGTTCAACTTGAGAAATAGGGAATTGTTTAGTCAGTATGCAGAATAATTTTTGCAAATTAAAAAAAGTGTTTTAGATATTGGGGAGTCAAGTATAGCTGTCTGCATCTTTTGCAAATAAAGTTTATATTCAACTATATTCATTTATTTACATATTGACTATGGCTGACTTCTTCCTCTAGTAGCAAAGTGAGTAATTGTGAGTAATGGCTTTTCACAGCTTAAAATATTTCAGAAAACGTTCATTGGCCTTTCTTCTAAATTACACCTATTGCTCTGTTCTTGGGAGTCTGGCCAGTACAAGTTGGGCCACACTTACGTAGGGCCCCATCCTGCAGAGCCAAAGTATCCCTTCTCTAAGGAGGGTGACTCAAAATGGGGTAGGGAGGAAGAGCATAGGAAGAAGATTACCTCTAGATAGGGAAGAGAGGTGAGAGAGAAAGGGAGGGAGAAGGGGAATTGCGTGGAAGATGGAAGGAGATCCTCATCTTTATACAAAATACATGTATGAAGATGTGAGCAAAAAAAAAGAATAGCGTTACCTTAGATTAGGTAGAGAGAATTGATGGCAGGGGAGGGGAGGAGATGGGGGGATAGGAAGGATAGTAGAATGAAATAGACATTTTTATTACTGTGTGTATATATGTGACTGCATGACCAATGTGATTCTGCAACCTGTATACTGAGAAAAATGAGAAATTATATCCCATCTGATTCAAATGTATGATATATCAAGGTCATTGTAGTGTCATGTGTAACTAATTAAAACAAAAAATTTAAAAAATAAAAAAAATAAATTACACCTATTGTGGGAGGCCATCCTCACATGTGATTTGAGTTACCTCCCTGGCTGGGTGAGAGGTGCTTAGGCAGAGCTGTGTCAGAGCTTTCCCCACCCTTCTCCAGGTCCGAGGGCTTGTCCCTGCAGAGGCGTGTCTGGCCACTGTCCCGAAGACCCAGTCGTCGCCTCTGACCTTGGGATGCTACCCTTCTTAATCTTCATTGGATGGGATTTTCCCCAGAATTTTTTGTTCCCCAATAAAAGTCCACTCCCTGGCGTGTTTTCTCTCTCTCTCTCTCTCTCTCTCTCGCCTCTTCAGTAAACCTCGCTATCGCATTAGGTGGCTGGAGGCTCGAACCTTCTTTCATGAAGCTGGCATGGGTCTCAGGCTAAAACCTATTATAATAAACATTATAAGGCAACCATGCAATTTGCAATCTCACCTCTGAAAAACATTTCGTGTCCCTTTTCTCCTTTTATTTTCTGGCTCCATCTCTCTGTTTATAGAAGCTAATCTAGAACTCAAACCATTGACTGTACCTTTCCATAAGTGGGCCCAAGATGTAAGTCTATTACCAAATTATGCAGTTCAAACCCTTCCCCAGAATTTTATGAAACTCGTAGGAAAAAGCTCTGTTTTTCTCTGGTTGTGTAGTTCGCAGCAGGCAGCCATATCTCGTTCACAGCTTACTGCTGGCATGTGGAGAATATGCAGAAAGAATCAGTTAAACGTTGAGAAAATCCTGATAGTTTCTAAAACTGGATGGCAGCCATCACTATTCTGCCTCCAGCACTGATCTTGAGATTTGGCTCCCACGATTTGCTGCAAGTAGTTCCATTTTAGTTTCTGTTACTTGCAAACAGAGAGCCCTGATAAATATACATCCTTACAACAATGACACTCTTTAATAAACATTGTCTCAATTGAACTTATAACATAAGGCCTGAATCAGATATAGTATTTCTGAGAGTCATAACTTCCTCTCCTCTTTATAGTTACAAGGATGAAATGTAGTGGGACCAAAACATCCCCACAAAAGAGACAATATGGAATGTCTCCTCCCAAAGTCTACCCCTGATGTGACATATTGCTTCACCCCCCTCAAGAATTATTAAAGTCATTAACATGTGGCAATAAAAATGCTTCATGTTTGTGGTTCAGTTTACATATTTTAAAACATATTTCATACTTAATCCCCCAAGATCCTTACAGTAATCCTGAAAACAGCTAAAACAGATTAGCAACCAGAGAAACCAGGATCTGGCTTAAAACTCATCCACCACCACCAGTCATCCAGACATATTTTTCCATAGAATAATGCTGTGATTACTGTTCTCATAAGATTCAGAGCACTGACAGTATAGTAAATTATCTTCAGGTCCATAGATGGAAGTATTTCATTTCCTGTACAACTCAAATATCAATAACTTGCTTTTAAATCAAACGCACTTCTATTCTTTTTGGTTGTCTAGACGTTTATGTTAGTATCTCCCTACTCTGATATATATTACAGACAATTTTATATAGTAATATGACTTTGTTTCTTCTCAAAAGATGGAACTAAAAGCTGAAACAAATATAACCCAGTAGGTACTTGAAATTTAGATAGTGGACCAGCTTTTAAACCTTTCATAGAAATTAATCCCTTGGTTACATTTATAGCACAAGTAATTAATTTGGCTAAAACAAATATCCTTTGATGATCATCAAGAATAAAGCACAGTGGTTTTAATATGATAGAATTATTATTGACTGGGGAATAACATGCAAAATTAGTATAACCAAGCAAAGATCAAAAAGGCTCTCTGATTATAAAACATCAAAGCTTTCAGGCAAGTCCTTCCTCAGAGACAAGCCTACAGAACTGAAGAACCCATTTATACCATGACATTAAGGAATTATTTTAATGAGTATCCCCTTGACGATAGACTGAGGTAAAATTTCAGAATTGCAGTGCATTAATTCCATGGACTGCTTAATGAGAGAAATGATTCTCCCACTAAGCAACTGTCACTCAAACATGTTCAGATTATTTTTAAATATATGGTGTCAAGGAAAGTATGATTTCTAGGTAGTTCCACTTTGACCAATTATTACCCACTTGACCCCAGGTTATTCTCAACTTTTATGAACATTTATCTCCTTTTAAAATACATTTTTATGAGAATTAAAAGGCACAGGGTTTTAGTCCATTTTCTGTTACTATAACAAAATACCTGAGATTGGATAATTTATAAAGATTTGAAGTTTTACTTGGCTCATAATTCTGGACATGGGGAAGTTCAAGAACATAGCATTGGTATCTTCATGGCCTCTGGCAAGAGCTTTCTTGCTGCATCATAATATAGAAAAAAATCTTCTCAAGGTGAGACAAACCTGGCTGGCTGATCAGTTCTCTCTTCCTCTTTTTATAAAGACAGTGTCATCATGGGACCCCAGCATCATGTTCTTATCTAATCATTTATAAGTCCTCACTTATAAATGCCATTAACATGTGGCTTTGGGAATTAAGTTTCCAATACATGAATTCTGTAGGACATATTCATGCTGTAGCAGACAATATGTACAGAAACCATACCAATTAATAAATACTAGTAGATTTATAAGCCATGAATTATCAATGTCAGTCACTGTTATCTAAGCTATATTTTTCTGAAGTTAATACATTGGGGTATAATTCCAAACCTTTCTTTGGGAATTATACAAATTGAAACAACTATCAGAAACTTTTTAATAGAAGTTCATATCTGCCAAAAGACAAAGACACCATCCAGGCATGGTGATGCACACCTGTAATCCCAGTGGCTTGGGAGGCTGAGGCAGGAGGATCTTGAATTCAAAGCCAGCCTCAGCAAATGGGAGGCACTAAGCAACTCAGTGATATCCTGTCTCTAAATAAAATACAAAATAGTGCTGGGGATGTGGCTCAGTGGCTGAGTGCCCCTGAGTTCAATCCCCAGTAACTCCTCCCATATAAAGACAAAAATAACACCAGCTATGGTGGCAAATGCCTATAATCTCAATTACTTGGGAGACTAAGGCTGGAAAATTGTTAAGCTTGAGGCCAAATTCAGAAAATTAATAAAACCCTGCCTAAAAAGAAAGAAATAAAAAGAACTGGAGAATGTATCTTAGAGATAGTGTCACTGGGCTCAATCTCCATCTCTGTGTACAACTACAGAAAATTATATTTTGCCAGATTCTTGAAGTCAATACACACCACCCACATTGTTCTACTCTGACATGAGACTTCCATCTTTGACAATCAATATTGCAGGCAGGGGAAGAATGTTGAGAGCAGAGGGAAGCACATTTAGTATTTGTTAGTAGATAATATTATGTAGCTAAAAGGGTACTAACTGACTCCCCCAATACTGCTTCAGTCTTGGCAAGGAGATTAGATAATGATGAATAGCACCAAATAGGATTTAACTCCCTCTGATGTAATAACATGATAAATGAATAAGTTCTATTTCCAATTATTGAAGAGAGAAAAAAAAGATCAAGACATGGAATGTCATGTAGATTATGTTTCTTTTTGTATATGTATTTTGTAATATATATATATATATATATATATATATATATATATATATATACAGTGTTAAAATACTAATATTTTATATAGTTATATTTCTCACTCTTAGATATTCAATGTTTTTATTTATTTAAAATTGGGGTTGCTCACCCCCTTTATAACTAGAATGTTCTTCATAGTAAGCAAGTCCAAAAATTCATTCTTCATAAAACCAATGAAATCATTGGCATTATCTGGCATAATCAACTTTTTGGGGAATTCTAGAAATTATCCAGAAGTATATGACAACTAAGAGAATATTTAAGAAAAAAAAAACTGGTCAATCTTGGTGAAAAGAGAGAATGTATTGTAACATATCCTGATGCCATTACCAATATGGGACTCAAAATGACCCTCTAAGTGGAGGTAAGCCTGTAATCCCAGCAGCTCACGAGGCTGAAACAGAAGGATCACACAAGTTCAAAGCCAGCCTCAGCAATTTAGCAAGACCCTAAGCAACTCAGTGAGACCCTGTCTCTAAGTAAATTTTTTTAAGAAAAATAAAAAGAAAGCTAGGAACATTGCTCAGTGCTAAGATAAAATTGCCATTCTGACTAGAGTACAATAAAATTTCAGTATGATTTTCATTTCCATTGCCCTGATTAAGAATGTTGAGCATTTTTTCATATATTCATTGTCTATTTGTATTTCTTCTTTTGAGAAATGTCTCTTTAGATTGTCTGCCCATTTATTTATTGGGTTATTTGTTTGTTTTATTTGTGGAGAGGATTAAGTGTTTTGAGTTTTAATGAATAGCGGGCAATGTTTTATTTTCCCATTCTGTAATCTCTTTCTTCACTTTCTTAATAATTTCCTTTGTTGTGCAGAATTTTTTAATTTGATGCCATCCCACATATTGATTCTAGGTATTATTTCTTGAGCTTTAGTAATCTCATTAAGGAAGTCAGTACTGTGCTGGTATGTTGAAGTGTTGATCTTATGTTTTCTTGAATTTGCAGTGTTTCTGGTCTTATCTTTAGGTCTTTGCTCCATTTTGAGTTGATTTTTGTTCAGGGTAAGAAATAGGGATCTAGCGTTATTCTTCTGCTTAAGGATGTCCAGTTTTTCTTGCACCATTTGTTGAAAAGGCTCTTCTTTCTCCAATATGTTTTTGGCACTCTTGCCCCAAATCAGATGACTGTATCTATGTGAGTTTGATTCTGTGCCTTCTATTATATTCCATTGTTCTTTATGTCAATTTTGATGCCAATAACCTGCTGCTTTTGTTACTATAGCTCTGTACTATAATTTGCAACCAAGTATTATGATGCCACCAGAATTACTCTTATTGCTCAGTATTGCTTTAGTTGTTCTGGGTCTTTTATTTTTCCATATGAATTTTAGAACTATTTTTCCTAGTTCTGTGAATAAAGGCATTGCTATTTTGATGAGGATCACATTGAATCTGAATATCACTTTTGGTAATATGGCCATTTTGACAATATTAAACCTATTCATCCAAGAACATGGCAGATCTTTCCATCTTCCGAGGTCTTCTTCAATTTCTTTCCTCTGTGTTCCACAATTTTCATTGTACAGGTCTTTTACCTCTTAGGTTAGATTTATTACCAAGTATTTTTTAGTCCGTTGTGAATGAAGTTGTTTTCCTTATTTCTCAGCAAATTTGTTATTGGAGTATAGAAAAGCTATTGATATTTGTATGCTGATCTTGTATCCTATGACTTTCCAACTTTCCAGAATTTATTTAACAGTTCTAATAGTCTTCTGATGGAAGGGTTTTTGTTTTGTTTTGTTTTGATTTTTGACTTCTAAGTTTTTGATCATGTCATTGGCAAACAGATAATTTGACTTCTTCTTTTCCTATTTGTATCCCTTTAATTTTCTTCTCTTGCCTTATTGCTCTGGCTAGAGTTTCAAGAACTATATTGAATAGTAATGCTAAGAGTGGACATCTTGTCTCGTTCCTGGTTTGTTAGGAAATGCTTTAAGTTTTTCTCCATTTAATATAAAGAATTTGGGTTTGTCACATATAGAATTTATGGTGTTGAGGTAGGTCTCTTCTATCCCTATTTCTTTTCAGTTCTTCAGTATGAATGGATGCTGTATTTTGTCAAAGATTTTTTCTGTATTGAGATGATTATATGATTCTTGTCCTTAATTCTTTGTATTTTTCTGGTGAAATACATTTATTGATTTGCATCCTTGGGATGAAACCCACTTGATCATGGTGTACTGTCTTCTTAATGTGTTTTTTAATACAGACAACAAATACCTTATTAAGGATTTTTGCATCTATGTTCATTAGGGATATTGGTCTGTAGCTTTCTTAACTTGATGTATCTTTATCTGGTTTTGGTATCAGGGCACACTGGCTTCAGAGAACAATTATGGGAGAGTTTACTTCCTTTCTATTTCATGGAATAATTTTAGGAAAATTGGCATTAGTTCTCCTTTGAAGTCTGGCAGAACTCAATGAAGAGTCCATCTGGTCCTGGGCTTTCTTTGTTGAATGCTATTTTATTACTGTTTCAATCTTTTTAGGCTTTCTATTTTAGGTAGGTTATATGTGTCTAGAAATTTGTCAATCTCTTCTATATTTTTCAATTTATTGGAATGTAACTTTTCAAAATATTTTCTAATGATCCTCTGGATTTCAGTAATGTTTCTGCTTATCTTTTTCTCATCTCTTTGCTGATTTGAGTCTTCTCTATCTTTCCTTTGGTTAGTTTAGCTAAAGTTTTATCAAACTTGTTTATCTTTTCAGAAAACCAAATCTTTGCAGCATTGATTCTTTGTATTGATTTTTTTCATTCTCAATTTTATTCATTTCAGTTCTGATATTAATTATTTTCTGTCTTCTATTGGTTCTACAATTACTTTTTACTTACTTTTCTAGGGCCTTGAGATGTAACATATTACTTATTAGGGACTTTTCTTTTTTAAAAAAAAATGCATTAAATGCTATTAACCATCTTCTTAGAACTTCTTTCATGATATTCCAGAGATTTTACATATTGTCTCTCTTTTCTTACTTGTTTCTAAGAATTTTTTTATTTCTCCTATGCACCATTCTTTGTTCAAAAGCATATTATTCAATATCCATGTATTAAAATGCTTTGCTTTCTGATTTTTATCTTGTCATTAATTTTTTATTTCATTCCATTATCATATGATACAGTGCAAACAATTATCCTGATTTTTTTCTGTATTTACTAAACTTGCTTTCTATCCTAAAACATGGTCAATTTTGAAGAAGGTTTCGTGTGAAGATGAGAAGCAAGTGAATTATATTGTCAAAGGGTGAAAATTCTGTAGGTCTATTTGATTAATAGTATTTTTTGTTTGTTTGTTTTTAAGTCTGAAGAGTCTTAGTTTATGTCAGGATGATCGATCTAATGGTGAAGAGATGTGTTGAAATCTCCTATCAGTATGGTATTAGCTCCATCTGAGTCTTTTTATTGAGTAAGCTTTGTTTTAGGTAAATAGGTGCACTGAAATTTGAGACACAAGTATTTACTCTCCTCATATTTTGTTTTTGGATAGTTTCCCTAACCAGCATGATGTGATCTTCTTTGTCTCTTGCAGTTAATTTTTGCTGAATGTCTACTTCATTTGATATGAAAGTAGCTACCCCTGCTTGCTTTCAGTCTCCAGTATCATGATACATATATTTTTAATCCTTTTACTTTCTACCTATACAGGCATTTGCCTCTAAGTTGAGGCTTTTCTAAAAAAACTATAGTTGAGTCTTATTTTTTAATTCATTCTACTAGTCTATGTCTTTTCACTGGAGAAGTTGAGACCATTTACATTCTGTGTTATTATAGAAAGATAATTCTTTTTTTCTGCTGATATATATTGTATATATACACATTTAATTGACATTTGATAGTATTTTTCTTGATTATTCTTATACTGATATTCCATCATTCACTGGCTTTGATGCTTATTTTTCATTTCTTCTGAGTTTAATAAATATTTCATTAAGTATTTTCTATAGTGGTAGCTTAGTAGTCAGAAATTCTTTTACTTTATATTTATGTTAAAGTTTTTATTTAACCCCCAATTCTGAAAGATAGCTTTGTTAGATATAACAATCTTGGTTGGCAACCATTATTATTCAGGTTTGAATAATATACTCAACGAATCTTAACTTTTAGAATCTGGGAAGAGAGATTATAAGAAAGTGTAACTGACTTACCTCTAAATGTGAACTGCCATTTTTCTCTTGGGGCTTTAAAAATCCTATCCTTGTTTTGTATGTAAGATATTTTATTTATAATGTGTCTTAGAGATGATTTTTTTTTAATCTTGTCTACTTGAGGTTCCAAATGCATCTTGTACCTGGATTTTCATCTCATTCCTAAGAATTGGAAATATTTGTTATTTTATTGAAAAGTTTTTGCCCTTTAGTCTGTACTTTGTTACCTTCTTCTATACCAATGATTCTTATATTTGGGCTTTTATTGTTAGCCCAGATTTCTTGAATATTCTACTCATGTTTCTTAACATCTTTATTGCTGATTATTTTTAATATATTCTTTTTAAGGTCTGATAAATCTGTCTTTTATGTGAGCTAATCTATTGGTGATGCCTTCAACTGAGTCTTTAATTTGATTTATTGAGACTTTCATTTCCAGTAAGAGATTCTTACAGATGGAAATTCTTTTTCAGAATCTCTCTTTATTTTTTTATTTTTTTTTTTAAATTTTTTATTGTGGGTTGTTCAAAACATTACAAATTTCTTGACATATCATATTCCACACTTTGATTCAAGTGGGTTATGAATTCCCACCTTCACCCCATACACAGATTGCAGAATCACATCAGTTACACATCCATTGATTTACAAATTGCCATACTAGAGTCTGTTGTGCTCCACTGCCTTTCCCATCCTCCACCCTCCCCCCTCCCCACCTCTCCCCTCCCCTCCCCTCCTCTCTCTCTACCTCCTCCACTGTATATTTTTAAGTCTATTGATGTGGTGAATAACATTTATTGATTTCCGTATATTGAACCAGCCTTGCATCCCAGGGATGAATCCTACTTGATCATGGTGTACAATTTTTTTGATATGTTTTTGTATCCGATTCGCCAGAATTTTATTGAGGATTTTTGCATCTAGGTTCATTAGAGATATTGGTCTGTAGTTTTCTTTCTTTGAAGTGTCTTTGTCTGGTTTAGGTATCAGGGTGATGTTGGCCTCATAGAATGAATTTGGAAGTTCTCCCTCCTTTTCTATTTCCTGAAGTAGCTTGAAAAGTATTGGTATTAGTTCTTCTTTAAAGGTTTTGTAAAATTCTGCTGTATACCCATCTGGACCTGGGCTTTTCTTAGTTGGTAGTCTTTTTATGGTTTCTTCTATTTCCTCAATTGATATTGATCTGTTTAGGTTTTCTATATCCTCCTGACTCAATCTGGGCAGATCATATGACTTAAGAAATTTATCTATGCCTTCACTATCTTCTAATTTGTTGGAGTATAAGGATTCAAAATAGTTTTTGATTATCTTCTGTATTTCTGAAGTGTCTGTTGTGATATTGCCTTTTTCATCCCGTATGCTAGTAATTTGAGTTCTCTCTCTTCTTCTCTTCGCTAGCATGGCTAAGGGTCTGTCGATTTTGTTTATTTTTTCAAAGAACCAACTTTTAGTTTTGTCAATTTTTTCAATTGTTTCTTTTGTTTCGATTTCATTAATTTCAGCTCTGATTTTAATTATTTCTTGCCTTCTACTTCTTTTGCTGTTGTTTTGCTCTTCTTTTTCTAGGATTTTGAGATGAAGTATGAGATCATTTATTTGTTGTTTTTTTCTTTTTTTAAGGAATGAACTCCAAGCAATGAATTTTCCTCTTAGAACTGCTTTCAATGTGTCCCATAGATTCCGATATGTTGTGTCTGTGTTTTCATTTATCTCTAAGAATTTTTTAATTTCCTTCTTGATGTCTTCTATAACCCATTGATCATTCAGTAACCTATTGTTCATTCTCCAAGTGATGTATTCTTTTTCCTTCCTTCTTTTATCGTTGATTTTCAGTTTCATTCCATTATGATCAGATAAGATGCATGGTATTATCTCTACTCCTTTATATTGTCTAAGAGTTGCCCTGTGACATAATATATGATCTATTTTTGAGAAGGATCCATGTGCTGCTGAGAAAAAAGTGTAACTGCTTGATGTTGGGTGGTATATTCTATATATGTCAATTAGGTCTAGGTTATTAATAGTGTTATTGAGTTCTATAGTTTCCTTATTCAACTTTTGTTTGGAAGATCTGTCCAGTGGCGAGAGAGGTGTGTTGAAGTCTATCCATGATTATGGTATGGTGGTCTATTAGACTCTTGAACTTGAGAAGAGTTTGTTTGACGAACATAGCTGCACCATTGTTTGGGGCATAAATATTTATGATTGTTATGTCTTGTTGGTGTATGGTTCCCTTAAGCAGTATGTAGTGTCCCTCTTTATCTCTTTTGATTAACTTTGGCTTGAAATCTATTTTATTTGATATGAGTATGGACACTCCTGCTTGTTTCCGAAGTCCATATGAGTGATAATGTTTTTCCCAACCTTTCACCTTCAGCCTATGTATGTCTTTTCCTATCAAATGCGTCTCCTGTAGGCAGCATATTGTTGGGTCTTGTTTTGTGATCCATTCTACTAGCCTGTCTCTCTTAATTGGTGAGTTTAAGCCATTAACATTTAGGGTTATTATTGAGATATGGGTTGTTCTTCCAGCCATATTTGTTTATTTCTGTTACTAAACATGGTTTGTTTTCCTCTTTGATTATTCCCCCCCCCCTTTACTGTCCTACCTCCCACTGTTGGTTTTCATTGTTATTTTCCATTTCCTCTTCCTGTAATGCTTTGGCAAGGATGTTTTGAAGAGATGGTTTTCTAGCTGCGAATTCTTTAAACTTTTGTTTATCGTGGAAGGTTTTAATTTCATCCTCCATCCTGAAGCTTAATTTCGCTGGATACACAATTCTTGGTTGGAACCCATTTTCTTTCAGTGTTTGAAATATGTTATTCCAGGATCTTCTAGCTTTCAGAGTCTGTGTTGAAAGATCAGCTGTTATCCTGATTGGCTTACCCCTAAATGTAATCTGCTTCCTTTCTCTTGTAGCTTTTAAAATTCTCTCCTTATTCTGTATGTTGGGCATCTTCATTATAATGTGTCTAGGTGTGGATCTCTTATGATTTTGCACATTCGGCGTCCTGTAGGCTTCTAGGATTTGGGATTCTGTCTCATTCTTCAAGTCTGGGAAGTTTTCTTGTATTATTTCATTGAATAGACTTCTCATTCCTTTGGTTTGGAGCTCTGTACCTTCCTGTATCCCAATGACTCTTAAGTTTGGTCTCTTAATGTTATCCCATATTTCTTGGATGTTCTGCTCATGGTTTCTTAACAGTCTTGCTGAGCTGTCTATGTTCTTTTCCAGTTGAAATACTTTGTCTTCATTGTCTGATGTTCTATCTTCTAAGTGTTCTACTCTGCTGGTAGTATTCTCCATTGAGTTTTTAAGTTGGTTTAGTGCTTCCTGCATTTCTAGGATTTCTGTTTGTTTGTTTTTTATAACCTCTATCTCCCTGTATAGTTGATCCTTTGCTTCCTGGATTTGTTTGCGTAATTCGTTGTCGAAGTGATCTTTCATTGTCTGATTTTGCTGTTTAATGTCTTCCTTGATACTCCAGATCATCTGAAGCATGTATATCCTGAATTCTTTATCTGACATTCCATCTGCTGCAGCTGTTACCTCTTCTAAAGTTGCGTTGACCTGCATTGCTTGTGGTCCTTTCTTTCCTTGTCTTTTCATACTGCTTGCGTATCTTTCCTGCAGGTGCGGGCGGCAGCTCTGCTCTCTCCTTATTCCAATTGGGGTGTCGTGGCTACCACCCCGGCAGGTCACTGGGCCTGTTCTGGGAGCTGGCGGCGGCTCTGTTCTGCCCCTACTCCAATTGGGGTGACGAGTGTACCACGCCGGCAGGCCACCGGGCCTGATCCGCCGGTCGGTTGCAGGTTTGCCTACCCTGCAGGCGCGGGCGGCGGCTCTACTCTGCCCCTACTGCAAATGGGATGACGTGTCTGTCGTACCGGCAGGCCACTGGGCCTGTCCCGCTGGTCGGTCGCAGATCTGCCCACCTTTCGGGCACGGGTGGAGGCTCTGCTCTGCCCCTACTCCAATTGGGGTGTCGTGACTACCCCGCCTGCAGGACGCTGGGCCTGTTCCTGGCACGGGCGGCGACTCTGCTCTGCCACTACTCCAATTAGGGTGGTGTTTGTACCACGCCGGCAGGCTCCTGGGCCTGATCCGCCGGTCTGTTGTAGGTCTGCCTACCTTGGAGGCGCGGGCGGCGGATCTGCCCTGCCCCTCCTACCACGCCTGCGGACCCCTGGGCCTGATCTGCAGGTTGATCACTGGTCTGCTCACCCTGCGGGCACGGGTGGCGGTTCCGCTCTGCCCCCACTCCGATTGGGGTCACGTGACCACCACACCGGCAGGGCCTGATCCGGGAGTGGGAGAAGGATCTGCTCTGCCCCTACTCCAGTTGGGGTGACGTGTGTACCACACTGGCAGGCCACTGGGCCTGACCTGCCAGGCTGTCACAGGTCTGTTTACCTTGCACGCTCATTCATCACAGCGCGAACCGCGGCTCTGCCCTGCCCCTCCTACCACGCCCATGTACCACTGGGTCGCGGGTCTGCCCACCTTGCTGTTGCGGGTGGCGGCTCCGCTCCGCCCCCTCTCCAATTGGGGTCACGCGGTCACCACGCTGGCGAGCCGCTGGGCCTGCTCCGGGCGCTGGCGGCGGCCCGGCTCCTTCCCTCTGGCTCGACGACAAATTGAGGAGACTCGGGTGACTGTGCCTCACCCCCCCTACCAGGAGACCAACTGCTTATGTCACCACTGGTATTGATGAAGTTCCCTCCTCCGCCGCTTTCTGCAGACATCAGATCTCTGCCATGTTGGTATCCTATGCGAATGGCAGCATTTCGTTCCCCTTGCCGGGCAACCAAAGCACCGGGTGAGTCCTGACCGGCCCTCAGCAGGACCCGGACCGAGAAGCAGTTTCCGCGGGCTCCTAGCCCCGGGCCAGGGAAGTTCCGGGAGCCGGAACTCGGCCGCTCCGTGCTCGGTGTAAGCTCCTATAAATGTAAGCTCCAAGAAGCAGTCCCCGCGGGCTCAGTTCCGGGAGCCGTAATTCGGCTGCTTAATGCTTGTTGTATGCTCTGGTAGGAGCAGGGTCCAAGAAGCAGCCTCCACAGGCTCAGCAGCCCTGGGCCAGGGCGGTTCCAGGAGCCGGAACTCGGCCGCCCCGCGCTCGGTATTCACTCCGATAAGATCAGGTTCTAAGAAGCACCCAGGCGCTGAGCCCTAGCAATCTGTCTGCAAGCCGCAGGCGAATTGCAGCCTGAAATTACCTGTTCTATGGCTGAATGAGCTGCGGTCAGTCAAAAACAGGGGTGGTGACGTCAGTTTACCAACATGGTGGCTGCTGGCCTCCTCTGTGGTCTGACCGGTGTGGAGAACCGAGATGGACCGCTTCCTTCCCCCGTCTCGAACCCAGAATTCAGCCCTGAGTACGGTGCTTACGCGGCTGGCAGAAACTGCAGCGCTGTAACCCTGCGTCTCTATCCCAGCGCACGCTGCAGATTCTAGCCGCGGGGCGATTTGCTGAATAAGCAGTGTTACCCTCCGTGCGACAAACCTCTCGCGTTTGAGTCCCCATAGCTGATCCTCGTGCGATGGAAATCCTTCCTCCAGGTTCCGGAGCACCCCACTATTGCTGGAAATTCCTAACAAGATATCCTTTAGCCGTCCTGACTTGTCATACTCCCACACAGTGAAGCAGCACACGGGGGCAATGCACTCCCCTCGCCGCCATCTTCCTTCCTGCCAGAATCTCTCTTTATTGAAATGTTCTTTCACTTCTTGAATTTTTATCTGAGTTCATGCCTTACATCTTCTTCTATTTCATTGAACATGTCAACTGAATCCTTGATTTATTCTACATTTCCCCCAATATGATGTCAATAGGATAAGTTATTCAAGTGTTGTGGGGTATTTGGGGTGACTAGTTTCCTTGTTTTTTTTCATATTGTTTGTATTTCTAGACACTGTTGGAATGATTATCTCTGATTATACTTTTATGCAAGGATTATTTAGTGAGTTTCTTTCTTTTAAGTGCTCCAGGCTTGGTGGATATGTATTAATACTCCCACTCAATGTGTACACATTGATATGGCCAGTATCCAACACTTCAGAATAAACCGTATACTAATAACCATTAGTGAAAAAAATATTGAAAATGTTCTTCACAATTTCTCAAATTCAAATATAAAATTGGAAGTAATATTCTTGAATAAGTTGAGAAATTAGTAAAGATAGTGAAATTACTATTAAACTCTCTAGGGGAAAAACAAAAATGGGCAAGGTGAAGAAGAAGAAGGAGGAAGAGGGGGAAGAGAAGATGAAGAGACAAATGAAGAAAATACAGGAAAAAATGGGGAGTTTGGACAGGAGGAGTTAATAAAGAGTGGAAAACAGACTAAGAGAAATAAGTATAAACCTGAGCTAGGAAAGGAAAGATAGAATGCTTCCAATTAATGCTGTGGAATATTAGAAGATATATAATGAATTTGGTCGAGGACTGCAAATCAAATAATAAGGGACCATCTATCAATTCATCACAAAAAGTAGTATCTGTAAGATAAAAAATGACACTAGAGGTATTTTTTTTTTTGATATTTCATGCTTAGCTATTTGAAGTGGGAAGCTTTTTGTTGACTCTTTCTGATTTGGATTTCTTTAGGATTTGGTATCTTAAGAAGATACCCATCATTTCTCAGCTTTACCTTTTAGTTTCCCTACATGGGAAGTAGTGATCACACCAGATCCCCTTTGATACAATTCTAGGAGGCCCCCTCCAATCTTTGGTGTGTCCAGACATCCGTGAACTTTCTGATGGTCAGAGGAAATGGTCCCTAATTTTCTGTGACTTAGCAGCCAGGTTAACTCCCTGTTAGAGGGTACAGTCTTATGTGCCCTTCTGAGGATAAGCTCCATGTATGCCATGCTGTCAAATCCATTATGGACTCCCTTGTGCATATTTTGGAGCATTCAGGGTATGTTGTTCTAAAATATAATTACTGTGATCTGATTGAAGTAGTGCTGGATGGCTCATGAGAGGTATAATGTAGTTGCCCTCCCTGGAGTATATAGGTCACAGACTGGTGGGCTTGTGTCTGGTTACAGTGGGTGGTGGCTCATGTCTGTGGATGCTCCCCTGTAAGTTCCTTTGTGGGCTATACTATATTGCATATGCATGAGGCTCACCACTGACTTCTTGGAATTGTCCTCAGGAAATTCTTCCTGTGGGTTTGTGTGCCTGAATGAGAATAGAGTTAATTGGCATCTATGGGACTCAAAGCTGTGGATCCTCTGAGAGGTGCCAGAACTCAGGTACTACTTCTCTGGTTGCTATGGTTCTCTCACCAGCCACTGATACCTTGTTAGTCAGTCCAGAAGCCCAAGTCTGAATGGTTGGAGAGTGCTGCATCTATTGGCTGCTTTTGTTGGGTGTAGGGATGAATTCAGGGCTCAGGGATTTTTTTGGCTGCTGTGGATCACTGAGCACCCATTCCCCTCTTCTGGAGCTTGTTTGAAAAGGTCCAAAGCACTTGGTGGCTCTCTGGAAATCTTAGGCCTGTAGATGCAGGCTGTCTATGGGTCGTCTGTGTCTCAGAAGCCTCCAGGCTTTCTGTTCTACAAAATATTCATAGAAGGAAGCTTAGATATATATTTTCGTGATGTTCGGTTAGTCATAAGTTCTTAAATGTAACACCAAAAGTATAAGCAACCAAAGGAAAAAAAAATGATAGATCGGACTTCATTAAAATGAAAGATTTTTAGGGCTAGGGGTGTTCATTGATAGAGTGCTTGCCTGCTACATGAAGGGCCCTGAGGTTTGATCTCCAGGACTGCAAAATAAATAATAAGTAAACAAATAAATACAAAATAAAACATTTGTACATCAACAGAAAGCATCAAATAAGTGAAAGGAATCTATAAATTCAGAATGTTAACAAATCAAATTTCTGATAAGGATCTAGTATCCCAAAACTATAAAAACCTCTCATAGCTCAACAACAAAAATCCAAACCTGGGAAAAGGTCTTGAATAAACATTCTCCAAATAATATATACAAATGGCTTATAAGCACATGTGAACATGCGCAATTTAACAAATAAAAATAACAAATATGGACATTTGTTATTAGGGAAACACAAATCAAACTAGATCAAATGACCATTTTGTACCCACTAAGATAGCTATTTTAAAAGCACACAGAGAAAATAATGTATTGGGAATGAAATGTTCTCCAGCCACAAAAGGAGTGAAATTCTATCATTTGCAACAACATGGAGGTACCTGGAGGACATAATGTTATGTGAAGTAAGCCAGGCACAGAAAAACAGATACTGCAGTGTATGATCTCACTTCTATGTGAAATCTAAAGAAAATGATCTCATAGAAGTTGAGAGGAGAATAGTGGCTACCAGAGGTTGGGGAAGGCAAAAGGTGAAGGGAAAGAGAGAGATTAGCCAAGAGGTACAAAGCTAGATTGGTGTTCTATTGTAGAGCATATTTCAAATAGCTAGAATAGGGGATTTTTAATGTTCTCACTACAAAAAAATGATAAATGTATGAGGTGATGAACAGGTTAAATGCCCTGATTTAATTATTACTAGGTGCATAAGTATAGTATAACATCCTATCATGCCCCATAAATATATACAATTATTATGTGTCAATTATGTGCAAAATCTAAACAGGCTAACTGACAAGAAATAAAGTGTAAGAATAATATGGACACAGTAGAATCCTCATACATTTTCAGTGAGAATGTAGAACAGTGAAGCTGCTTTTGAAAGCAATTTGGCAGTTCCTCAAAAGGCTAAACATAAGATTAACATATTATCCAGTAATCATACTGTTAGGTAATAACAAAGAGAAATGAAAATGAATGTCAGCACAAAATTTTGCACATAAGTAACCATAGCAGCATTATTTCTAATGGCCCAAACATGAAAACAATCCAGGGGTTCCTCAATAAATGAATAAATAAGTAAGATGTGTTTTGTTAATACAATGAGATATCATTCAGCTATAAAAAAGATTTGATACATGCTATAATATGGATGAATACAATATGCCAAGTAAAAACAGTCCAGACTTGTAATACTATATATACTATTATTTTATTTATTTGAAATATTGAGAATAAGCTAATCCATTGAGACAAAAATTAGATTAGTACTTGCTTTGGAATTGGTGGGGAGGGCAGAATGGGAGTGACTGGTAATGAACGTATGGTTTCTTTCAGGAGTAATAAAATATTCTGAAATTAGTGGTGAGAGTTATATAGCCTTGTGACTATCCAGAAATCTAGTGACTTGGACAGTTTGAAATTATTAAAATAAATTTTATATTATGGAAAAGATCATCTTGATTTTAAAAATCCTAATATTCAATGTATTTTTAAAAGCAAGCATTAAACTTCAACTTAAATAGCTAACTATAATATTAATGAGTAGAAAATACATGAGTTCTGGAATATTTTTTAAAGGATGATAATAGAGATAGTATATTCTGGGTTAGAGATTTTGCAAACTACTATTTCATACCCTTTTTCATAATGGGTCTTAAAAAAACTGTTATATAGGTCAATTTTTGTATTATATATTTATTTTCCCCCTACCTTATTCCAAAGGGGATTTTTTAAAAAAATCATAAGAAGTAGGAACTATTATTCCATTAAATTCAATTATCCATCATTTTCTCATTGCTAGAGGAAAATTTCAGTTGTAGCTCATGATTAATGTTATAGAAACCAGTATAAGAATTTTAATAGCACCCTAATTCTGATGCAATAATAATATAATAGCAAAATTATACAGCTTCAGAAATTTTGTCACAAAATTTTATTACATCAACAGGTCATAAAATTTCTGGAAAAGAACTCTATATAGTGGAAATTAATCCAAAGCAAGAAGCACTTATTTATTTTAACCTTTCCTTTACAAAAGCTATGGCATATTTAAACCAAATTACCAATGCCCTCCTTTTGGTAATCATGTTTCCTGCCATTCTTTGAGTAAAAACTTTATTGTCTTATTTTGCTTAATTAAGTATAATCCTTCAGATGAATTGAAATTTTTTACTGACAATGAGGCAAAGAACAACTTTTCAAAATGTCAATTATCAAGCTCATTACAATTTATATTATTGAAACTGGACATCTTCTTGGACACATAGAAGTCTCTCTAGAATATGATTCCTATCTTTCAAAGCAAACCATATAAGCAAGTCACTACAGCTGCTGCCAGATAGCTGTTTCTCCACAGTGAAACTTGTCTGAAGGTACAGCTGGCCTAGTTTCAGATGCTGTATACACCCAATAGAAGCTAAAAGAAATGCTACAGTATGTTTAATTAGTCTTTTGTAAAAGATCTCGTGGTTTCTCTCCCCACCACACACTTTTTCTTGGTACTGGAGATTGAACCCAGAGGTTCTCTACTACTGGGTTACATCCCAAGCTCTTTTAATTTATTTTATTTTATTTATTTATTTTTGAGACAGAGTTGCACTAAGTTCCTTGCGGTCTTGCTAAGTTGCTGAGGTTGCCCTTGAATTTGATTGACGTTCTCCTGTCTCAGCTTCCTTACTCTCTGGGATTGCAGGTGTTTGTCACTGCACCCAGCTGGCTTCTCTTTTTGGTCAGATTCCTTGCTCATTGCCTGATTTCCCAATCACATCTAATGACTAATTGTTAGGCAACCCAGCCATACCAACCAGAGGGTTCTCCTACCCATTTCAATGTGTGTTATGTCTTTTAGATACAAAAGGGTTTAAAGCTTCAGAACTTTTTTATGTGACTCAATAAGTCAATGTGACTTGATGATGCATTTTTGATGAGTAAACAAAAAAGGTAAGCCATTATCTTTAATCTTTATCTTTTTTTTTTAAGAATGAGATAATTTATTTTTAAGAATGAGATAATTTATTATCAACGTGTCATGATTTTATGGTACCAGCAATGTTAAAGTTTGGATCTAAAGTGTCCCCAAAAGGTACATGTGTAGGAGACTTGGTCTGAATCTGGTGGCACCATTGAGAGGTAGGAAACTTTAGAAGGTGAGGAAGTTGGTGCTTAATTAAAGGAAGTAGATCACTGGAGGTGTGTACTTGAAGGATATGGTTGACTTCAGCCCCTTTCTTCCTTCTCTCTCTCCCTCTCTCCTTATCTTCATCTCTATCTCCCTATCTCTCTATCTTGGCTGTCATGAGGTAGGCAGTTTTGCTCTGACATGCCCTCTGTACTATGATGCTCTCTCTTACCACAAGGCCCAGAAGCAATGGAGCTAAATGACCACAAATTGAAACCTCTGAAACTGTAAGCCCAAATAAACCTTCCCCACCTTCTGCTGATTTTCTTGGGTATTTTTTCACAGTGACAGAAAGCTGACTAACCCAAGCTAATTTTAAAATTGAGTTTCTTCATTCCTGACACAAAAGCTAATACCACATAAGTTTTTGTTTGTTTGTTTAGAAAAGCTTTATTTTAGAATCAATTAATGGGTAAATTGGGGAGGGGGGAATGATAAACATTGCATTCTGTTACACAATAATGTATGGGAAAAACATTTTTCATATATTATATCAGCATGAGACCTTGAGATAACCATTATATTTTCATAAAATTGTGATATTTCCCAATAGTTCCTTTATTAAACTCAGCTTTTACCTTTGATTTGATTTTTTTTTTCATCATGTAATCTAGGATTACCTTCTGCGCACAATCAACTGTTCTACAATTTTTTTTGACATATCAGGTCTTTTTATAGATATAAACTGATGTTCAGATCAAGGAAAATTCAATAAAAATGTCTTTCTGTGGATTTCTCTAATAAGTAATTTATAGCAATCCTGTACAAAAATTGTTAGTCCCTGTTAACTTATGGCAGAATATTTTACCGCATCAAATAATCAACCATAAAATATTACATGAAATGATGACATTTGAGCGATAGGTGACAAGCTCCAATGTTTAATTTTTCTTCTGACTTTGGGATTCTATTCCCAATCTGCAAGGCAATCGTGCTCTTACAGCAGTTGGTTATATCAGACATAGGTTTCAGCTCACCTAGAAGTTACTCATGCAGATGAGGGAGCTCAAACTTTTCCGAAAGAGGGGATTAAGCAGCTGTGCCCCACTGTGAAAAACTGATTTCTAATCTAAAAGGAATGAATTAACCAGGTCTGGGAAACCTGCTCAGGTACAAAACAAGAGAAAAGCTACAAGTTAAAAGGAAAGTAGAAAAGACTTTCTGGTTGAATAAAGATTAAGCTCATAATTAAATATTTATTATGGAAAATGACTACAATTCCTAACACTTGCATAATAAGGGTAATTTGTAATGCTCTTTGACATAATTTTATTTTTAATTTAACTCTCAAAAGAGCCATGCTATATTGATTTGTTTTTCTATTTTATAAAAAGAGAACCTAAAGTTCAAAGCTGCAAAGACAACAGAATTAGAGATAACATGTGACTCACAATTCAGTGGTTTTGCAACTACACTTACAACCTAAAAGTTGAGGGCACATATCTTAGAAATTCTTATGGCTAACTCTCTCTTCTTTTTTTTTTTTAAAAAAAAATAGAAACAGTATGACATTTTAAAATGTTTCCTATAATCTGAGTTGCTATTGAAACTAAATTGCATATTACAGTGGATTTTGAGTCAATCGGGCAATCACCACCATATCAAAAATGTACTAAGATATTTTGGAAAGTGACAAATTGGCCACATCAAGGGTTTCTTGCTTCTCTGTAAATAGAATCACAAAGAGAAAATCAAATTCAATATGCTCAAAATAAACTGCAATAGTCAAGCAGTTTCATAAGATCATAAAACTGTGCTTGGGTATTAATGCCATCCCTGTTCAAGCTTGTTGCAAACAAAAGTCACTTTCTGAGGCTGGGACTTAATCTTCTTCTGTCTTGTCCCCAATATGTTACAAGTGTTATGAAGCCTTTATGTAAAACCATCAAAATTTAGTTTCTTCTGAATAGATCTACCTGGAGTTAAAAGAATTAACACTGAGCGTAAATACTCATAAAATGAACATATCTATATTTGAAGGCTATCTCTAATTCTTTGTGAAAGCTGGGATTAGAATTATCCCTATTGGGCTGGGATTGTGGCTCAGCGGTAGAGCGCTCGCCTAGCATGAGTGGGACCCGGGTTCGATTCTCAGCACCATATAAAAATAAAGGCATTGTGTTGTGTCCATCTACACCTAAAAAATATATATATAAAAAAAATCTTTTTAAAAATTATCCCTATTGAGATTGTTCTTTCAGTAAATAACCACTGAAAGGACTCCCAAGCAAAAATTCTTTTTTTCTCTTTTTATACAAATTCAGATATAAGGTATAAATGAAATAGCAATGATCTACATTAAAATGGGGACAAAAATAATGTTCAACTGATTTTCTGAAAAGCATCTTCTTACAATTAAGAAAAATCATTATCACAGGTCTTCACGTTTTGTACAATTATACAGTCTCATCATAAATTGCTAGGGTCCTATTTATTTAGGCTGACCACAGCTACTTCTGAATTTAGGAAACTCCTAAGATATGTGGACAGGAGCTTAAAAATGGGAGAAAACTGAAGATGTGATATAAGTACAATATGGACAGAGACATGCCTCATTATTACCATTTGGCTCTCTGATTGGAGAACTTTTGGTACATATTTAGAATATTTTAATCTAGTTCATTTTGCAAAAATTCAAAAAAGCTATAATTTTAATGTGTAAGTGAATATACTAATTTGTTTATAAATGCAAGTGTGAGGTCAGTATGTGGATGTATTTCAAAAGAGCAAAATTTTAATTAGTACATTTAAAAAAATTACTATAGGAAAATGTATTGAATAAATTTGCATGATTCTGTGTTTTCCTATAAAATTAAAGTTACAGGGGGTGGTGTTTTGTTGTAGTGGTAGTTGTTTTGTGGTCTTGGAGTATCCTAGGGTATCAAAGTAAACCTAAATATTTTATTGTTGCCATTTCAACCAATCATATACTGCCCTTCATATTTTCAGATTGCTATATTGAACTATAATTTAATTCATCTACTTTTTAACTGTTCATGTATTTTGCTTGTGAGAATAGGGAGTAATAGGTTGTAGGGTAAAGAAAACAAACTCTAGTGTCAGACTAGATAGTCCACATTTATTACTTAATAAGTATAATTTTGGATAAATTTGTTAAATTATCTAGTTTCCTCTGTGGTTATATAGAAATAACATACATCTACTATGCAGTTTTTTTAATCATGACTAAATATAATAATGTATGAATTTCTTGGCACAGTATTTGACACATATCAATATTAATATGATTCTTGGTGTTAGTCTCAAAAGAAGGAACACTAATAATATTATTATTGTCAAGTTTTAAACATATAGGAAGAAGGGAATCTTTATTTCATTTTTTATTTATTTGTTCTAATCGGTTTTACATGACAGTGGAATGCTCTCTAATTAATTGTATACAAATGGAGCACAATTTTTCACTTCTCTGGTTGTATACAAAGTAGGATCATACCATTCATGCAATCATACATGTACCTAGGGTAATGATGTCCATCTCATTCCACCATCTTTTCTATCCCCATGCCCCCTTTCCTCCCCGCCCTCCCCTTTGCTCAATCCAAATTCCTACACTTATCCAATGCCGGCCCCCCATTATGGATTAGCATCCACTTATCAGAGAAAATATTCAGCATTTGGCATTTTGGGGATTGGCTTACTTTGCTTAGCATGATATTCTCTAATTCATTTATTTACCTGAAAATTCCATAATTTTACTCTCTTTTATTGCTGAGTAATATTCCATTGTGTATATATACCACAGTTTTTTTTTCCTTTTCTTTTTTTTAAATTTAAATATGACCGTGGAATGCATTACAATTCTTATTATATAGAGAGCTCAATTTTTCATATCTCTGGTTGTATACATAATATATTCATACCAATTCGTGTCTTCATACCTATACTTTGGATAATAATAATCATCACATTCCACCATCATTAATTACCTCATGCCCCCTCTCTTCCCCTCCAACCCCTCTGCCTTATCTAGAGTTCATCTATTCCTCCCATGGTCCCTCTCCCTAACCCACTATGAATCACCCCCCTTATATCAAAGAAAACATTCAGCATTTGGTTTTTTGGGATTGGCTAACTTTCTTTATCAATTCCTCTATTGAAGGGCATCTAGGTTGGTTCCACAGTTTGGCTATTATGTATTATGCTGCTATTAACATTGATGTGGCTATGTCACTGGAGTATGCTATTTTTAAGTCTTTTGAGTATAGACTGAGTAGTGGGATAGCTTGGTCAAATGGTGGTTCCATTCAAGTTTTTTAAGTAATCTCCATACTACTTTCTAGATTGGTTGCACCAATTTGCAGTCCCACCAACAATGTATGAGTATGCCTTTTCCCCTACATCCTTACTGACACTGTCTATATTCTTGATTACTGCCATTCTGACTGAAGTGAAATGAAATCTTAGAGTAGGTTTGATTTGCATTTCTCTAATTACTAGAGATGTTGAACATTGTATATCTTCTTTTGAGAATTGTATGTTCGGTTCCTTAGCAATTTATTGATTGGGTTGTTTGTTTTGGGGGATTTTTTGTTTGTTTGTTTGGTTTTTGGTGGTTTTTTTTAATTCTTTATATATCCTGGAGATTAATGTTCTACCTGATATGCATGTGGTAAAAATTTGCTTCCAAAATGTAGGCTCTTGCTTCACCTATTAATTGTTTCTTTTGCTGAGAAGAAGCATTTTAGCTTGAATTGATCCCATTTATTGTTTCTTAATTTTATTTCTTGTGCTTTAGGAGTCTTGTTAAGGTAGGTAGGGCCTAATCCAATATGATGAAGATTTGGGCCTACTTTTTTTTCTATTAGGCATAGGGTCTCTGGTCTAATTCTTAGATCCTTGATCCACTTTGAGTTGAGTATTGTGCAGGGAGAGAGAGGGGGGGTTAATTTAATTTTGCTACATATAGATTTCCAGTTTTCTGAGTACAATTAGTTGAAGACACTATCTTTTCTCCAATGTGTGCTTTTGGTACCTTTGTCTAGTATGAGACAGCTGTATTTATGTGAGTTTGTCTCTGTGTCTTCTAGTTTGTACCATTGGTCTACATGTCTGTTTTGGTGTCAATACAATGCCTTTGGCTCTGTAGTATAGTTTAAGAGAAGCAAGAAATCTTTCTAATTTATCCCCTTCAACTGTGTTGCATACAGCAAGCAAGCAAACATGTTGGTTGATTTATTGATTCCAATGATACTTCTATTGTACCCTTCAGAAGCAAGAATTACAAGTCCTGTTCAAACAGTGAGGGCAATAAGATATGTGCTTATATGTTATAATTTGGTTTCTACACAGTAGCAAACATTCTGAACCCTATTTTGAGAATGTTCCTGGAAGACATTAGTGTTTGAATCAGTAGACTGAATAAAGAAAATGCACCCTCATGTGCAGGTGGGCATCACTCAATCAACTCAGTGTTTGCATAGAACACAATGGCAAAGGAAGGATCAATTATCTTTTTCTCTTTGGATAGTATCATTAATGTTCTCAAACATCAGCGACATTTGAGCTTCTGATTCTAGGGACTTCAGACTCTGGACCTTACACCAGTGGTTCCTCATCCTGGTTTTCAGTCCTTTGATCTCAGACTTATATCATTGGCTCCCCTCCTTCTTGGGCCTTTGAGTGTAGAATAGGTTGCACCACATGATTTCTTATTTCTTAGCCTGCTGACAGCATATAAAGTAATTTTGGTCTCCATAATTGCATGAACCAAATCCCCATAATCCAGAGAGATAGATAGAAAGACAGACAGACAGATAAATAGATCTTCATTCATTCTTTTACTTTGAAGAACCTTAAGTAATATAAACGATATAGCTCTTCTCATCCTTTTTCTTTCAACCTATTCATGTCTTTGAATCTAATGTGTATCTCTTGTAGATAGTAACATAGTTGGATATTATTTTTGAAATGCACTCTTTCAGCCTCTGAATATGTTCATTTAATATAGTCATTCATAATGGAAGATTTGTATATCCATTTTTCTATTTATCTTCTATATATTGGGTGTCTTTTCCATTCTTTCATTACTTATTTTGTTTATCTTGGATATTTCCCTGCATATCATTTTTTAACTTCATTGTATTTTTTAAACCACACTTAAAATATTGTTTTCTTGGTGATGATTTAAAATTATTGTTTATGCAGTTTTTAAAAATAAGTTAAGTGGGGCTGGGATTGTGGCTCAGCGGTAGAGCGCTTGCTTAGCATGGGCAAGACCCAGGTTCGATTCTCAGCACCACATAAAAATAAAGGCATTGTGCTGTGTCCATCTACAAAAAAAAATTCTCTCTCTCTCTCTCTCTCTCTCTCTCTCTCTCTCTCTCTCTCTCTCTCTCCTTTAAAGAAAAAATAAGTTAAGGGAAAATACTTTTATGCTATCTTTTATGCTTCACAACATAGTTACCTTCATTGGTTATCTTTGTTTCTTCATGCTGATTCAAGGTACAGCCTGAAGGACTTCAGTGTTTCTTATAAAACAGTTTTTCTAGTGAGGAATTATCTACTTTTATTTGCTAGGAACTCTGAATCTTTCCTTCATTTTTGTATATGATTTTGTGGAATATAGAATCATTGATTGCCAGATGTCAGCATGTTTAATATGCCATCCCCCCTGCCTCTGTCCTCAGTGGTTTCTGATAAGAAATCAACTGTTGATGAGCAGCTCTCCTCTTGCTGCTTGTAAGATTCTTTGTCTATGGTTTTGACAGTTTGGTTGTGATGTGTTTATTTGTGGTTCTTTGAGTATATCCTGCAAGGAGTTTGTTGAGCTTCTTGGATATGTAGATTACTGTTTTTCATCAAGTTTTAAGAGTTATACTGTCATTATTTTTCAAATATTCTTTCTGTCCCTTTCTCTCTCTCTCTCTTCTTCTGAGACTTCTATGATATACACATCTGTAAGCTTCAGAATCTCTCAGGATATCTTCTTTTTTCTTCATCTGTTTTCCCTTCTACTTCTCAAGTGGGATAATCACAGTTCACCCTCTTTAAGTAATAACTATTTCTTTACATAGTCCAACTCTAGGAATCACAATGAATTTTCTTGGGCAATTGTTGCAGCATTAGATAAAAGTGAAAATTTTGAATTTCAGGTCTCTAGGTTATCTCTTTAATTTTATAAAAGCAAACAAAAAAGACTAATCCAATTTTATTTTCAACAGAATTAGTTATGAAGTAATGCTTCTGGGTGTTGGGATCTGCTTTGTTCAGGGTAGTCACTGATTTTGTCACAATGACACTAGTAATGATAGGAGTACTTCCAATCTTTATTTTTATCCTCATTATACGACAGGGTGTGTCTCATTCTCTGTAAAAGAGAGAACTAAGTGAACTGGTGCCAAGGCATTTAGTTCCAGATGGGATAAGAGAAGAAATAAAGAATTTATGCTAACCTTTTGTTGTTATTCAGCCCTCCCTATTTGATGAGAGAAAGCCCTTCTTTCCAGAATAATAGTTGGTGACCATTTAAAGCATGAGTTAAGTAGAAATTCCCCATTTTGCTGCTGATAGTGAAATAATTGATACATATGTCAATGATGAATTTCATATGTATAAGAGAAAGACTATTAGGGAACAAGCCATTCTCAAGTAGCAAAAAAATTCACAGTTTTTGCTAATTGTGAGTGAGTTTTGTTATATATGTATAACCTTCCAATAGAGGCATCTGACTGTCATCAACTTAACCAAGTAATCCCATTTAACACATCTTTAACACATGCTAATGCTAATCGTGGGACTATCTGATACCACTGCTTCCCTGATGTGCTGCACTGTGAAGTACCTGACACCTTGTCATGAAAATATCAAACCTGAATGAAATCAAGGCTTTAGCTCTACTTTAGGGATTACAAGAAATATGAAAGATAGAGAATCAAAATAAATGACTAAATGATGCATCAATAAACAACCAGATAAATCTAGACTATGGGACATTCCCATGCAAATTTACCCAGGTTCTTCAAAATTTTATTTAAAAGGAAAGATAACAGGCCAGTTTTAGAAACTAAAATATCAGACCAACTAAATATAAAGCATGACTTTCATAAGAGTCATATTGAATTTTTATTTGATGTTCTTTTTATAATTGATAGATAATGGTTTAATTATCTATTCGTGTATTTAAAAATCACTTCAAATCTCAAATACTTTGAACAATAATTTTCTTTTTTCATGATCCTGTGAGTTGGAGGTGTGGTTTTTCTGCTGTCCTCATCTGGGTTCATCTTTGTGGCTGTTATTTAGCTGGCATTTAGATGGTCTGGAGCCTGGGCTCAGCAAGGGCACTGGCCAGGTCATCTCAGTTCTACTCTAAGTGGATATTGAAAGTTTCCTCACAGCATGGTAGTCTTAAGAAAGCACTCACACAGGGAGCGATATATTCAAAGAGCACAAAAACAGAAATCACCAGCATTTTTACAGCCTAGCCTTGGAAACTACACAGTGTCACTTCTGCTATGTTTTATCAGCCAACAGATACCACAGTATGAACCCATATTCAAAGGGAAGAAAAATAGACTCCATGTTTTGGTAAGAGAAGAAACAAAGTTTTATTGTAAAAAGCCTATGGATGGAAGATATTAGTGCAGCCACTTTGGGAAATGCTCTATAATGTTAGATAAATAGTTAATTATAGATTTTTTATTAGGTATAATTATTATGTTGAGATTACTTAGGAGAATGTCTTCATTATTACTTCCCATTGTTTTACACACAAGCATATATATAGAGAGATAGATAGATAGATAGATAGATACACACATACACTCATATGGTGGGATAAATCAAATGTAATACTCATGAAAGAACAATATAGGTGATAAATATTTTGGCAGTTATTGAAGAATTATATTCTATGGATGAAAACTCTCAAATTAAATATTGGGGGGAAAGCACCAAAAAATAATAATAATGAATAAGAAACTGTTTTAGTGTTTAGAAGTTTTGTGACTCCTTAGAGTAAGTAGCACTGGAAGTGTAACACTTCGTTTTTATTTGTCCCAGTGGTGGTACAAACTGTGTTGACATACAGACACTGTTTTGACTCTATAATTCCACTTTTCCAGAGGTTGAATTATGGTTAAACCTTGAAAGAGAGTGACAGGGCTGGTGGTTCTGTACCTGCTTTGTAGGAAAGAGAACATTCTGGGTAATATGAGGGAAAATGAGGAAATGTTCAATCAAAATAGTAGAGAAATTGGGCTGGAAAGGTAGGCCCATGTAGCACAGTAGGAAGAGGTACTGAGTAGGTTGGTGGTAGATTTTGGCTGAACTCCTGGGACTAGATGCTTCACCAATGACACTTAACAGTATGTGAATCTGTAACATAGGACCTGATCTTTGTGATGTTATTGTAACATGGTTCCTTTGAATAAAAATGAGTCAACTCTGCGTAGGTGACAAATTTCTTGGATTATTGCATGTATTTTTTAGAAATTCATATTTTTTGAAAGTTGCTAGTCACAGTGTGATTTGGGAAGTGACTTTGGTGGCATACAAGTTAAGAGTGCATGTGGCCAGTGATACCACTCAGCATACCCTTTCCCTGTTGGGTGAAGGTTACCACTCATCCTCTAAATGGCTGTTCTTTGAACCCAGGGTTGACCCTGGTCCAAAGAGCTGTCATTTCAAAATCTAAAGTATAGAAGTCCATGTTTGAAAATGTACTTGCTATTTTATCTGAAGAGATGCCAAGAATTTGCAGGCACTTGCGTTGTATGCCAATTAAATAATGATAGATTTTTTAGTTTTAGTGTTATCATGTGAAGAGCATGGTACCCAGGGATATTAAGAATTTTGCTCATAGTTACACAAGATTTGGTGTTAGAACCAAGTCTCCTAACTGTCTTACAATTTCTCATAATTTTTACTTATTTCCAAAAGATTTAGTGAAGCGACATTCTCAATTATGCAAGGACTTGGAATGGATTGTTGGAGCTTGTTATAAGAGTAGAGCTCAGAAAAAAGAATATTTTAATTTATTTCCCTTTGATTTAAGGGAAATCAGAGTCATAAAGAAAATGGTTTTACTGTGACCACCATTTGCTCATGGCTCCCTGACTGGCCTCTTGCTTGGGCCAAGAATCTCTTCAGGACCTCATTTTGTCCTTAACTCCTTGAGAGCCAATCTGGGGGCTCAGGGCCTGTCCTTCAGCAACATATTCTTACATCTGTTACCGAGGATGCAGAGGCAAAGTTATTTTCCTCTGCATTTTTCTGCAGAACTGTCAGGAACCTTCTGCAATGCAGGGAGCTGCAGTTGGCAAGTTCAAGGATAAGGACTTATGACTTGACACTGGTCCCTCATCTCAGGTTTCATGATTTTCCCTGGTTTATCCTACCTGAAGATCATAGGTCTAGACTGACATTTTAGCAGACCTGGGAGGACATGTGCTGAAGAAGAAAGAGCATGACCTGTGGTCAGTTCTGCTGCTCCCTGGCTGGGTGTCCTTTGGGATGTCATCTCACACCCATGAATCTTTATAATAAGGACAACACCACCTATGGTATTATGAGGGTTAAACAAGATAAATGCATGTAGAGGACCTAGGAAAGTGTTTGGTTTAGATGTGTGACAAGGTCTACTCTCCATCCTTGGAAACACCAATTTATGGAAATTACTGAATTATCTCACCTACTTTCACATGCAAAGTATACAAGAAGCTGAAATAGTTCAAACCTGCTCAAAATGAAAATGTTCTTCTTAGATCTTTGTACTTGGTAATGACATGATAACTTGGTTGTCCTGATTATCCAGGCAGGTTTTGGGCTGACTCCAGGGCTGCTCTTGGTGGTTATAACTGCAGAACTGTTACCCAAGTCTCTTAGCTCAGAGAATTCATATATATTTTTCTTTTATATATATATATATATATATATAATGAATGATAGGAAGAAGGGGAGAGGAGACCGAACAACTGCAATCTGTAATATCAGTATATCAGTCAGGGATCCCAGTGATAAATAAGAGAAGGCTTGGGACTCAAGTCCTAATACAAGATTTAATCAGCAGTCATTTACTGAGCACTTCCTATAGGATAATAGTTGGGCTTGACACTGGGGCTATCCTTACAAACAAATCCATTTGTGGTAGATTAATTGCTAAATTGCCTCTAATTTGTACTTCCCCCTACCTGTATCTATTCCTTTGGCAAAGGCCCCTTGAAGTTATGCCCCTAGACTATTTTTTCTATCTTGAGTGTAAGCTAGTCTTGCTTAAGCCAACATAATGCAGTAAAGATAGCAATGTACTAGTTAGTCCCAAACCTAAGCCCCAAAAGGATTTGCCCTCATCCACTTGCTGGAAGGTCAGAGAGCATGTGGAGAAAAGCAAGCTTCCCAGCCCACAGCCAGTGAACTTCCAAACAGAGCTGCTCCTCTGAGGTCAGAACCACCCAGTGACTTACAGAATCATGAGAACTTATCTGTAAATCCTGACCTCAAGATGCTTAGAATCCTGTAGGTACAGAAACCAGTTTCAGACTTTGAGAAAATGCAACTATATGATAACCTCTCAGAAGACAACAGAGAGCCATTAGTACTTCCCATTGTAATGTTCAATGACCAGGCTGTAAGGTGTGAGCAACAGGAAGGTATATGCAAATTGAGCAAAGACTTCTTTCTTTTTTATTTTTTATAAGAGGAAAAGAAGGCAGAAAAAAAATGCCTAAAAAGAAGAAAACTTTAAAGCATGCAAGGTTAAAAAATGTCCTTTAGTCTGAACTTGGTAATATTCTTGCAAGTGGCTAGTGCTCTTGGTTACAACTGCAGAACCGTTACCCAGATCTCTTAGCTCAGAGAATTAATATACATTTTTCTTTCTTTTATATATATACATATAAATATATAAATTACATCTATATTTATATATATATGATATGTATATAAACACACATATATATATTTTTCTCACATATTTTTTATTTTTATTTTTATTTTTGCAGTATTGGGGATTGAGGCCAGAGTTCTGTGTATGCTAGGCACATGCTCTACCACTGAGTCATACCCTAGCCCACCAGAAGACTCACAAAGTGAGTGCTGCTCTTTCTAGTGTTAGTTGAGCCTCAAGATCTGGAGACTATCTTCAAGAGCTACACTATGCATTTTAAGTACTATAGCAAGTTCCTTGGAAAAGGACAGATCATTTTAAGTCAAACTAATTTGTGAGGTATATATTTTGACCTCCATGGTAGTGCTATATCAAAATCAAATGTATTTGAAATTGGCCTATTTTCTAATAACAAGCCAGCTGCTACGGCTCCTCTCTAATGCATGGATTTTTGTCAATGAGATTTCTGGGGAATTGTATCCAAAGCAAAAGATCATAGCACCATTGTGTTAGACACATTCAGATCATAAGCAAGTGGATCAATAAGGTTGAGAAGATTTTCATTTTATAAGGATTTTTCTTTTTAACCATGTTTGCTGTTAAAGTATTTGACCAATAAGCCAATTTCAAGGCTCAAATTGCTCTTTATCCTGAATGTGAAATTGCTCTATATTCATATATTACTATTACAAAACTACTAACACACACACACACACACATAAATACACACACACACACTTTTCAACATTATGATGTGTCTTCACTATGCTATTTACATACCATCTTATTTATCCTTATAATAAACTTTTGAGGTTAATATAGGTTTTCCCCACTGGGTATATGAACAAACTGAGGTTTTAAAAAATTAGGAGCTCAAGTATAATTACTTTAGGAATGTGAATCTATATGTGAAATGAATGAAGATTTCTGGGTCCAAGTCCAGTTTGTTTGTTTGTTTGTTTCTTTGTTTGCTTGTTTGTTTGGGGGGGTGGGATACCAGGGATTGAACTCAGGGGCATTCAACCACTGAGCCACATACCCAGCCCTATTTTGTATTTTGTTTAGAAACAAGGTCTCATTGAGTTGCTTAGCACCTCGCTTTTGCAGAGGCTGGCTTTGAGTTGGTGATCTTCCTGCCTCAGCCTCCTAATGCACTGATGTCTTCTTCTTCCAATGGAAATGAGATGCCTCTCCTACCATCATCACAAGACAGAAGAAAGAGTAAGATTCTATAAATGATTTAAAATTCTGTTGTATTCAATGAGTCTAACAACACACTTTAAAAAGTCCATCTAGGGAAGAATAGAGATTTTAAAAAAGCAGCCAGGTGCAGTGGCACACCTGTAATCCCAGAAGCTTGGGAGGCTGAGACAGGAGGATCAGAAGTTCAAAGCCAGCCTCATCAACTTAAGGAGGTCTTAAGCAACTTAGTGAGAACCTGTCTCTAAATAAAATATTTATAAGAAGGGCTGGGGATATGGCTCAGTGGTTAAGCAATCCTTGGTTCATCCCCTGTTACCCTGAGAGAGAGAGAGAGAGAGAGAGAGAGAGAAGATGAGATACCAAGGATGAAAGTAGGAAGTCACCAAATGCTTATTCATTTATTCAGCATGCATTTATTGAACATTTGTTATGTGCCAAGCACTCTTCCAGGCACTAAAGATAAAGTGGAACTCACATTGTAAGTAGAAGATCTAGACTGTAAATAATTTTTTTTCTTTTTTTTATTGGTTGTTCAAAACATTACAAAGCTCATGACATATCATCTTTCATACATTTGACTCAATTGGGTTATGAACTCCCATTTTTTCCCCAAATACGAATTGCAGAATCACATCGGTTACACATTCACATTTTTACATAATGGCATATTAGTGACTCTTGTATTCTGCTACCTTTCCTATCCCCTACTATCCCCCCTCCCCTTCCCTCCCATCTTCCCTCTCTACCTCATCTGCTGTTGTTCAATTCTCTCCCTTGTTTCCCCCCCCCCTTTCCCCTCACAACCTCTTATATGTAATTTTGTGTAACAATGAGGGTCTCCTACCATTTCCATATGCTTTCCCTTATCTCTCCCCCCACTCGTCTTTGTTTAATGTTAATCTTTTCTTCATGCTCTTCCTCCCTGTTCTGTTCTTAGTTGCTCTCTTTATATCAAAGAAGACATTTGGCATTTGTTTTTTAAGGATTGGCTAGCTTCGCTTAGCATAATCTGCTCTAATGCCATCCATTTCCCTGAAAATTCTATGATTTTGTCATTTTTTAGTGCTGCGTAATACTCCATTGTGTATAGATGCCACATTTTTTTTTTTATCCATTCATCTATTGAAGGGCATCTAGGTTGGTTCCACAGTCTAGCTATTGTGAATTGTGCCGCTATGATCATTGATGTGGCAGTATCCTTATAGTATGCTCTTTTAAGATCCTCAGGGAATAGTCCCAGAAGGGCGATAGCTGGGTCAAATGGTGGATACATTCCCAGCTTTCCCAGGAATCTCCATACTGCTTTCCAAATTGGCCTCACCAATTTGCAGTCCCACCAGCAGTGTACAAGTGTACCCTTTTCCCCACATCCTCGCCAACACTTATTTTTGTTTGACTTCATAATGGCTGCCAATCTTACTGGAGTGAGATGGTATCTTAGGGTGGTTTTGATTTGCATTTCTCTGACTGCTAGAGATGGTGAGCATTTTTTCATGTACTTGTTGATTGATTGTATGTCCTCCTCTGTGAAGTGTCTGTTCAGGAACTTACCTCAACATTGTAAAAGCTATATATGCTAAACCTCAGGCTAGCATCATCCTAAATGGAGAAAAACTGAAGGCATTCCCTCTAAAATCTGGAACAAGATAGGGATGCCCTCTATCACCACTTCTATTCAATTTAGTTCTTGAAATACTAGCCAGAACAATTAGACAGACAAAAGAAATTAAAGGCATAAAAATAGGAAAAGAAGAACTTAAATTATCACTATTTGCGGATGACATGATAATATATTTAACAGACCCAAAAGGGTCTACAAAGAAACTGCTAGAGTTAATAAATGAATTCAGCAAAGTGGCAGGATATAAAATCAACACGCATAAATCAAAGGCATTCCTGTATATCAGCAAAAAAACTTCTGAAATGGAAATGAAGAAAACCACCCCATTCACAATATCCTCAAAGAAAATAAGATACTTGGGAATCAACCTAACAAAAGAGGTGAAAGATTTATATAATGAAAACTACAGAACCCTAAAGAGAGAGATAGAAGAAGATCTTAGAAGATGGAAAAATGTACCCTGTTCATGGATAGGCAAAACTAACATCATCAAAATGGCAATATTACCCAAAGTTCTCTACAGGTTTAATGCGATGCCAATCAAAATCCCAATGGCATTTCTTGTAGAAATAGATAAAGCAATCATGAAATTCATATGGAAAAACAAAAGACCCAGAATAGCAAAAGCAATTCTAAGCAGGAAGTGTGAATCTGGAGGTATAGCGATACCAGATCTCAAACTGTACTACAGAGCAATAGTAACAAAAACAGTGGGGTACTGGTACCAAAACAGGAAGGTGGACCGATGGTACAGAATAGAGGACACAGAAACCAATCCACAAAATTACAACTTTCTTATATTTGATAAAGGGGCTAAAAACATGCAATGGAGGAAGGATAGCATCTTCAACAAATGGTGCTGGGAAAATTGGAAATCCATATGCAACAAAATGAAACTGAATCCCTTTCTCTCGCCATGCACAAAAGTTAACTCAAAATGGATCAAGGAGCTAGATATCAAATCAGAGACACTGCGTCTGATAGAAGAAAAAGTTGGCTCCGATCTACATACTGTGGGGTCGGGCTCCAAATTCCTTAATAGGATGCCCATAGCCCAAGAGTTAATAACAAGAATAAACAAATGGGACTTACTTAAACTAAAAAGTTTTTTCTCAGCAAGAGAAACAATAAGAGAGGTAATAGAGAGCCTACATCCTGGGAATAAATTTTTACCCCTCACACTTCAGATACAGCCCTAATATCCAGCATATACAAAGAACTCAAAAAATTAAACAATAAGATAACAAATAACCCAATCAACAAATGGGCCAAGGACTGTAAATAATTGAATAATACTTAGCAACTATGAAAAAATATTTGTATAAAAATGAGTAGGGTGATTTGATAGAGGCTGAGGGGTACCAACAGTAACAGGGATGAACTCTTATAGGAAGGAACATCTTATCCACCCAAAATATGTTGCCTTCATTATAAGAGTAATAGGGACAATAGTTGTTTTCAAAACTGACCTCCATCTTCTTCTAGATCTCATTCATCTATCAACAGACACAAGTTGGTTTTTTTTTTCCCAACTCTTTACTACTAAGAATAATCTGCAATGAATGTGTGTACTGGGTTAAGGCACCAGTCTCTTCAAAAGGGTGGGTTCCAATTCCACTGCTGCTGCCTTTATTGTAAATTAACTCAATGTGATAATAGGATTTCTGAAATTGCTTTGTAGCAATTACAGAAGGCAGAAATAACACTCCCAGTACAGGGCACAATGAAGCATTCATCTCTGTAATACTAGGTTGAGACTATTGTTAGTTCTTAAAAAGAAACTCACCCTTAATTTTACTGACTTGTTTTGTGATTTTGCAAGTGATATAGAATGTTCTGTGAGCACTCAAGAGGAGTATGTATTAGGATGCTGCTGGTTGGAATGTTCCATGTATGTCTGTTAGGTCCTTTTAAATCCCAAATCATTCTTGCTACTGTAAAGGTCGGGCAAGCTTCGGAGGAAGAGACCACCAAAAGACTGTCTCATGCAACAGCAAAGGGTTTATTGGGGGAACAGTATGCTGGGGCTCAGAGCTCACTTGAATAGAGCAGAGAGAGCCCCGGGAACAGCTTAAGCAGAGCTTATATACTTACCTTGGAGAGGGCAGGGACTTCACATACAGCATAGCCAATCATTGCACGGTTTCTGGGAGGGGTTGTTTCATAGAGCAACCAGATGATCAGGGGAGATTTCAACATACATTTAGTGGGCATTTCCGGGAGTTGTTTTCAACTTCTACATGAGTTTCAGATTCCAGGAAAACAGAACTTAATTCTTACATTCTTAACCTTTTCACTACCTCCAGTTCCCTCACTCTCATATCCAATCCATCGGCAAGTTTTCTCCTTTCCAACTCCTCAGTCCATCTCCATTCTCTACCTGTTCTTACCTCTTTAAATGACAGCAAGCCACCTGTTATGGTTTAGATGTGGTGTCCCCCAAAGCTCACATGTGAGACAATGCAAGAAGGTTTGGAGGAGAAATGATTGGGTTATAGCCTTAGTCTAATCAGTGAATTAATCCCTAATGGGATTAACTAAAATGGTGGGGTGTGGCTAGAGGACATGGAATTGAGGCATGGCTGTGGGTTATATATTTTGTATCTGGAGAGTGCAGTCTCTCTCTGCTTGTGGATCATCATGTGAGCCACTGTCCTCTGCCACACTTTCCCCCCATGATATCCTGCCTCCCCTTAAGCTCTGAGGAATGGAGCCAGCTTTCTGTGGACTGGGACCCCTGAAACTTCAACTAAACTCTTCCTCCTCCACAGTTGTGCTGGTCGGGTCCTTTAGTCACAGCAGCGAAAAAAGCTGAAACACCATCTCTTTCCTGAACTAGTTCACTGGTTCTCAAAATGGCTCCCTGCTTCTTTTCTTATCCCTTCCCAATAGCTTAGCAGCCCTTAAAATGTGTTTAAAGCCTGTCAAACATTTTTCTTTGCACTAAGAACAAAAGCAACCCCTCTCATCGTGGTTCCTAAGACCATCCTCTACCTTCTGTTCATCCAGCTTCATCCTCTGCCACTTCCTCTCTTGCTCAACATACTTTAGCCAGTGATCTTCTTTTATTACAAGGAAAAGCCCACAAGAGTCTTATATTCTGCTCTTGCTTTTTACATGCCTGCGTCCTTCTCATCTTTGGGGAGGATATCATCTACTTGAAGAAGCCTTACCTGAACACACCAGCCAATGAAGACTCCTTCTTCATTCTGAATTACAATACTATTCATTTCTTTCATAAGTTACTTATAGGCTTTTAATTTACTTACTTAGTCAATTACTGATAATTTAATTACTTGATCTATTACTTAGATTTTGTTTTGCTTCCCCATCAGACCATCAAATTCATGGGGGAAAATACCCCCAAACTCTTCTGGTCACAGCGTCTGGCATGTAGGAGTGCCCACAACTGTATGTTAAATGAATGAAAGAATAAAATACATAGGATACACCAGGCACTATCTCAAGCACTTCATATGATTATTTTAATCTTCAAAATTCAATGTGGCGTTAACATAACCAATATAACTGGTCACATTTCTAGCAGGATGTCCCATTTTTTAATGAGGGAACACAGTCAAGGGGCTTCAGTGATTTCTTCAATAATACATGATTAGTAAATAACAGAGTTAGAGTTTCAACTATGGTCTTTTTTTCACTCTAGAGAGCAGTATCTTAGCCAACTGTCATAGCCTGCCAACTTTGGGTCATTTTTTCTTATTGGCTATACCTTTATTTACTCTTTTCTGTGGATCCTGATATCCTTGAAAGTTTTCTTTCTTTATTACTGAAGGTAATGTCCCAAAGCAGAATATAGGTCTGTAAATCAGAGTGGGTGTGATGGTGAACGGTCTTGAAGTTTTTGAAAGTAACCATATCCAAACCATGTCTTATGAATCTGAGCTTCTTTTTGAAGACCTCTGTCAGAACATGAAGGAAGCTAAGAGATCTATTTGAATTGCACAGCTAATAAGTATTAAAGCTAGGTTCTACTGTAATATTTATCTTGTCAGAATTCAAAGTTGATACTCTTTCCCAAATCATTATATAGTTCCCCTTGTTTCTGTGCACTAAAGTTTTCTAAAAGATTGAGCTTCATTATATATGTAAATGTAATTTTGTTAAATATATTTATTCCTTTTTACCTCATTTGCAAGTTGAAATATCTTCAAAGATAATTTATACACATGTTTTTATTTTCTGTTTATGTCAAACTACAAACATCAAAATTAATCAGACAGGTCAGGGATTGGCAATATTTCTGTTAAGAACCAGATGGTACATATTTCAGGCTTTGTGGTTCATATGGTCTCCGTCACAACTACTCAACTCTGTTGTTGTGGTGGAAATGATTTCCGAGACAATATGTAAACAAATGTACACAAACTGTAAAATTACAGGCAAGGAACCCAATTTGACATGATAGTAATAGTTTCTGGTCCCTGAGCAAGATTAATATTCCTTAAGTAACAAGATAGTTTTCATTTTTCAATTTTTTAAACATCCCAAGTGCTCTTAGATGTGTATTGAACTCCCTAACTCATCAATTAAGTAGATTTTGAATTAAAACATGATTCCTCTTGATCATAAACATTGCATTTGTCCTTCAGTTATAAAAGTGGATGAAACATTAGGGAAAATATTTTAATGATTAAAATTCAATTATAGTATCATTTTTAATGCTACCTCCTAATTAGAAGTGCCAAATCCATGAATTCACAACATTTAGATAATGCCCTTCCCACAGAGTCTTTTTTACCTTTTTATTAATATCTGGAATATAAAATAAATGTCAATGAAAGTGAGTGGAATAAAAAGTGAGATAGCTATTAAAATAAAAAATGTTCACAATGAGGCTGGAGTTATAACTCAGTGGTAAAGCATGTTCTTAGCATGTATAAAGCCCTGGGTTCAAAACTCAGCACCAAGAAAAAAAAAAAAAAACATTCCTCAATGGAACCAGGTAGCATTGATGAACTAAGTTAGGTCTCACCTGGTCTTTGCTTTTTATCACTAGCAAGAATTGGTACTGGAACTATGGTTTGTTTTTGTTTTTGTGATTTTTGTTTTTGGTTTTTTGGGGTTTTTTTGCTTCAGATATTTTTATCTATATAATGGTGCATCTTTAGCTTTAAAGAGATGAATAGTTTAGCTTTTTGTGACAAAGGTCCTAACTGAGACAAATGGAGGTCAGTGTGGCTGTGTCCAGTGAAGTGGAGATTTTGCAGGGCTTGGGCTACTCAGCAGGTGCTGATTTGCTTGGCAGGTTTGTGGAAATGGACCTGGCTAGGAAAATTGTCTTGTCTGGAAAGGTGGAGAAGGGAGTGAACTGCTGTCCAGGAACTGCTGCCATTTAGTCTGAGCCCTGACTAGAGAACATAATCTCCTACATTTGTGTGAAACACAGCATGACTCAACCTCCTGAAGCTTGAAGTAAAGATAGCGTGGTGTATCACCCGGAAGATCATTCAACTGAGGGAGCATCAAGAGACTATGGGCAGAACAGTGGTCCCTGGAGAGCATGGGCAGCCAAAGCAGCTGCAAGAGCCAAGCTCTGCCCTTCATTAGCTCTGAGGAGAGCAGACATCTCCTGAGACACAAAAGAAAGAGGAGAATGATGTGAGCATACTTCGAACCATCCCATGTGAGGACACCAGGGTCTCAGAAGTTCTCAGCTAAGACCACCCCATTTGGGTATGTAAAGGTGACAAGCCACATGCACTAGGCATAAATGCCTGATGTGACTTCATTTGACCCCATAAGCTAGAATCAGGACTTGCAGTGTCAAAAGGCAGACAAGGAGGCACACACCAGAAGCCAAGGTAGAGAAAACTTTCAAGTAAAATGCTTAAAGTTTTTCTGTAGTAGACACTAGTATTACTGTATGTATATACGTGTCTGTATAACCAATGTGATTCTGCAACCTGTACACTTGGAAAAATGAGAAATTATACCCCATTTGATTCAAATGTAAAACAAAACAAAACACCCTGTTCCCCATGATGGGCAGAATCACTGGCTCTGGGACAAAAAAAAAAAAAAAAAAAAAAGTTTTTCTGTAGTATCTGATCTTAAGAAAGGCAATGGTTACATTTGAGCTTTCCAGATCACAGTTTCTTTATTTTTGAAATGTGGACAATAATCACAGTTAGGGTATAGAATTTTTAGGAGAGGAAAATTATATCAGGAGGAGCTGAGCGTACATAGTTCCTGGACATACAGGTTTTCAATTAAATATATTCTTATTCTTACTATTATTAACATTGGAACTGAGATTTTTTTTTGGCCTATAGTTTTCAAATTGACTCTCAGAAGATAGCAAGACACCCTGTCAAAATCTTATCCACAAGCAGGATAGATACATTGTTTCCAGGAAAGTTAGTTGAAAGTCAGAAAAAAATTCACTCAGGTGGGTGTCAGAATTTCTTACCTTAAGGCCAATTATATGTAATTTGACATTTCAATGTCATGTTTCCTCTCTACAATGGACATAGTATTTTCAAGTTATAACAAAGTTTACAGGTATGAATACCTGAATTCATGATATCTCTACCTTCCATGTGTTTAAAATTCTGTCTTTAATTGTTATAAAAAATCACAAGCAGAGAAGATTTGGGAGATGTACAATTTTTCAAAAGGAAAAGTTGGGCAGGGAAAAGTTAACTAGGGTAAGATGTGTCCATAAAACAGCAAGGACAAATTCCTCCAACGCTAATCAGCCTATTAGCAGATCACTGATACTTTCCCTCGGACATGATGAATGTACCTGCTGCCTATGGGCAAATGCTCAGGAACAAACCTTCCTGTTATTGGTTTAGAATTTATGTCTTCCTGTCTGTCCAGTGATTTTTCTTCATTTCCAATTATATTCATAATCTTAAGTTTATGCCATTCTGGACACTTATTTTTAATTTTTAAAATAATTTTTATTTTGACATTATGTTCATTGTAGAAAACTTGGAAAATGCTCAAAGTTACCTAAATCTTCACAAATTCCTGCCCTCAGTATAGAAATGAAAATTATAAATATAGAAATAAATTATTATCATTGAGTTACATTTTTATTTTCCACATGAAACACTAGTATTACATATAAATCTATTTTTCTCTGCAAACTGGCATCATGTGTACATACCTTTTTCCCGCTGCATGCTGCTTCCTTCTATGATGTACAATGCACCAAAGAATTTCCACACCATTTAACATTCTTCTAGAGCATGATTCTTCAGGACTATATTATATGAATGCATAATTTATGCAGCCAACTCCCTTTTTGTAGACATTTATTTTGCTCCAAATTTTTCATTATAATGACTAATGTTTAGATGGAGGCTTTGTAGATAAATATTTGTGCACTCTTTATTATTTCCTTACAAAACATTTTTGGAAATGAAATTTTGGGAAGAAAAAAAATAGGTATGCATTTAAGATTTTATTCCTAAAGTGATCTATAGGAGAGTTGAATGAATGTACATTCTGTCTAGCAACACATAATACATTTGCTTCCTCATACTCTAGAATGTAAATGGTATTTTATTGCTCACATATTTTTACACTGGTTACCAGTGAGATAATTTTTCATATGATTATCACTCATTTGTATTCATTTCTTTATGTACTGCTACTCAGGTTTCTTTGATTATTTTCCATTGTCAAATTCGATTATTGATCAAAATAAGCTTTCATATGTAAAACTTATCAGGTACTTATTTGTTTAATAACAAAACTTATTAGAATTAATTGTCATATATCTTGTGAAAATATACATGTTTTATATTTAACCTGAATTCTCACTGTACTTTACTATTATTAATGGTGGGTGTTAGCTGTATAGAATTTTTTGAAATATGTGTACTAAAAGCAACATAATTTATTTCTGATTTCTGTCTCTGATTTTAGTCTTAAAAACGTTTTTATCAATTTGACAGAAGACAAACATCATTTATATTTTGTCATTTTATTTTATATATATATATATATATATATATATATATATATATATGTTCAATGTTTAGTTATTAAATCTATAAAATTATTTAATGACAGTGAATTGCTCCATCTTTCTATAAAAGTAGATTCTGTTTGAGTCAGCTCTGTGTATCTCTTATACACCTTTGTTCTATCTCAATGCTGTAGCAGAATGCTGGTACTGTACTATTTTTCATATTCCTGCTTTATCATGATGTCTCTTTTTGTATTGAATTGTCTGGCTTCTTTAAATTTCCCCAAAGTTGCAATCTTGAAAGTATAATTCCACATTCTTTCTCCTGCAATTTTTCCTGCCTACCACAGTGTCTTGTGCAGTGGTTTTATTGATGCCTCTGGATTTGTCTTGTGGAGTTATAGAGTTGGTGGCAATTCTAGTCTTCTTCAGGGGCACTACTGGCCAAAGCAGCCCAATCCATCACCTTGACAGTCATGTGCATAGGTCTCAAAGTATCCAATACTCCCATCTCTTGTTTAAGAGTTATGTTTTTAAGATTTTTATTACTTCACGGGCAGTTAAAACTGCCTCAATATTAGCCTAAGCATCTTTTATTCTTATGTAATTACTGTCCAGAGTCACAGAGCAAATTTCAACCTCTCATCTACATGAGGATCCAAATGCATTTAGAAAGCATTAAGAAAATAATTTTGGAGGATGTTTAGGTCCAGGTACTTGTCAGAGTCAGAATTCTAAAACTACACCACCCCCACCCACATGCACAATTTTCTGCCTTAGTCCCTATAATTATAAATTTGATATTGTGCCCATGAAAATGTTATGTTACCTAGAAAAAAGGACTACGAAGATGTAATTAATGCTAGTGATCAATTTACTTAAATAAGGACATTATCCTTGATTATCATTTGGGCTAATCTAATCACACAAACCCTTTCAAGACAGCACATTTTCTCTGGCTAGAAGCAGAAAAAGAAGGCAAGAGATTGGAAGAACAAACATTGCTGGCTTCCAAGATGGAGGGAGCCATGTGATAGGAATGTAAATAGCCTTTAGGAACTGGAAACAGATCCCCATTTGTCAATAGCTAGCAAAGAGAAGGAGACTTTTCCTGTGACTGCAAGGAATTGAATTTTGCCAATGATCTAAATAAGCCAGGAAGTGGGTTCTTCCGCAAAGCCTTGAGATAAGAGCAAATCTTGCTGACACCTTGATTCTCAACTGTGAGCCCCTAATCAGAGAACCAAACCACAATTATTATATTTCTGACCTATAGAAATAATGAGATAATAGATGGTACCGTTTTAAGCTAAAGAAGCATATGATAATGTGTTAGGACAGCAATAGAACCCCAAAACAGCACCTACCTCAGGGCTGTCATTTTCTCAATAGCTAGTTGGCCTATAGCAGTGATTAGGAAGGGGAGCCAATGAACACCAGTGCATGTCCTCACCAAGAGAAAACCACCCAGACTCTGAATTGAAGAGAGGTGAATGGGACAAGGGGCCCTGACTGTTATGGATAGGGTATTCCTTCTTCAGATTTTGCTTCCCTATAACCTCCATAATGGCAGGCCACCTGCAGGAAGCACAAGCACCCTGCCACATGGTCACAGTAGCAACTTTTGGAGTCTGGATAAGATTAGACCACTCGCCACCAGCTTTCTTGAAAATGCTGAGAAATCACCTCATCTGCAGTTGGTGCCAGAGAGAAAGACCATGGGCATAAAGCAGGATGTGGCAGCCACTTGTGTCTATGTCTACAAAGGGCAAAATTGAACTGTTGCTCTAAGTGCCACTCTGTGAAATCCATCACAGCTTTCATACTAAATCATGCTTCCCATAGCTGCTCCCAGCCAGTGAGAGTGCACCAGAGGTGCTCAGGCAGGCATGTTCCTGAAACAGGCTATTTTTCCCTCAAGGGAGAGAAGACTGGATAGGACACTTTTCTTTGAGTACAACCCTTGCCTTGAACATGACCCAAATAACCTCACTGATTTTCTAATAGCATAAGATGTTCTCAAACAATCTTCCTTCCTTCCTTCCTTTACTCCTCCTTTGGAGTCATACCTGCAGTGTTGTCTAATGCTATTTTCTGACTCTTCCTACTTCCCCCCCCCCCCAGACATTTCCCCTAGTACATTTCTTCACATTAGCTCTGTGTAGATATCGTTTCATGGAGGACTGAGAGTAACATGCAAGGTATGAGTGATACAACTCTTTGAGGATGAAGCTATAGCTTATTTTAATTCATCAAGGACCACGAGGGTCAGTCACAGATACGAAGCAACTTTCAGGTCTGGGTACAGAGGCCTCAGCTATGATCTTTAAACTTTGCAAATTCTAAAGAACACAAACACTGACACCATTTGTTTGTGGGTAGACCTTCATTTGTACCCTTGCCCCAGGCCCTACAAGCATCAGGAGCAGGCTTGCACCGGGGTGCAATGTCTGACACTTCCTTGCATCAGTTATACATCTTCATCATAAAAAAGGAAAGTTAAAAATCATTCTGAACTGTGTAATTGGGCAGCTGACACTTTATTTGTGAGTTTCCTTCAAAACGATGATAGCCTGGGGTTTAGCCTTTGATTTCTGGGTATCAGGGAAGGACTTGGAAACCAAGATGACTTAATGAAGATAATTAGTGTTTGTCAGTCTTTTTTAAGTGGCCAGGGAATAAATAGTTGTTTACACTGATCAGGGTAATATTTTCCAGAAGGATCACTGTGCATTTTCTGATGTTGGACATTTTCAGTGGCTGTGATGCTCATCCTGCTTTCATTCAGGTAAAGAAGCATCTAGTAGAGAATCATACAGATGTTTCTCCTGAAGGCCATACCACACCATCACAGAATCTTTGCACTGAAATGAAGATCACTTACCAGTTGTGCAAACTGAAGTCCAGAGAGGTTAATTGATGTGGAGTGTGACACACAGCTGATTAGTGATGAGGCAGGAGCTGAAGGTCACTGTCTATCAGATGATGATTCACTGAGCATTCTCCACTGCAGTAATATTCAGTTAGAGACAACTCGAACAAATGAGCCGTGGGTCAGAGGCAGTGTGGAAGGGAGTGTTATTTAGAGTCTGGTGTCACTTTCCACGCGATTACTTCAGCTCTGTCACTTGGGTCACCATAAAACCATCACTGATTTACTCTGGGCTCCTGTCCCTGCCTCATAAAGGCATCTTTGTAATTCTCACCAGAGACTATCCTCTGGGATGACAAATAACATCGATCATTAAAAATGACATCCGTAATTTTGCAGCCAGAGAAGACGATCTTTTAAAGCTGTCAGTGAAACAAAAGAGATTTTTAGGAGATGCTGATGCAATCTCTTTGAAAATCTTTAGAAATGCTAACGCATGAAGATGAACTGTCTCTTTGGAAATTGCAGGATAAATCGTGTGTTGAAGCATGCCCACTGTCAGTGGAGGTGAGATGTGAGACCCTGCAGCTCAGTCATTAACTTTCTGAATGACCTGAGTCAAAGGAGTTACCACCTGGTTGCATCCAGAGTCCCAGCAATTGAGGGCAGGCAGAGAGAGATGGGAAAAACACACTGTCAATTGTAGGAAGAGAAGATGAGAGCAAAGCCACAGAGGAAGGCCAGGGAGACACAGACCCTCATATGGCATCAGCTCCACTTTGGAGTTATTAAGCAATGAAACAAACCCTGAAACAAACCCTCCATTTTACAGAAGCTAAAGTCACCTTAATGAATGGTACTGTCTCCCTGTCCTCCTCATTAAGTTTTCCAGGACAGCAAAATTGCTGAATCATCAGGCATGTCAATCTCCATCGACAAAAAATAATAATAAAATGAAAAGGAGGGGGAAGAAGAAAGGAGTGAGTCTAGATCTCACATCCTTTTCTCACCAGAGGCAGGAAGCTAATTAGTCTAAATAAGCAGAAGCTCAAAGCACCAAGACTAATGAACAGATTTGCTCTGGCCAAGTGGAAAGTAGGAATCCTGAAAACAGCTGCAACTGCAAAAGGACTGGAGTGACAGGGTCCAAGTTGCCTATTCCAGAAGGTGCAAGCATTCATCCCAGGGAGAAGCCTCCCCTTGTAGTTCACATAATTGACTCAACATTCAAGGTGAGCCGGAGCGGCAGTGTGGTCCATGGACTCAATTCACACCTATCCACACCGGTTTCCTTTCTCCATGCCAATTTCAAATATGCCTTTTGTTTATTCCATTAGTTATATTTTAGAGAAAACTGCAAGAGTTACTGCACAAGAGTCAGAGAAACGGATGACCTACATTGTTAGCTGTAGTTGGTTCCTTGAAAGCTTCCCTGCTTTGTAACCTGATTTGATGCTTTTTTCTCCTCCCTCTGTCCTTGGTCTGCCATGAATTGTGGGCTTGTTCCGACCCCTGCAGTCCTTGGGATTCCCAGGCTGGGGAGCTAGGAGATGTGTAGTCAGCATGTCAGATTCTGAAGTGGAAGTGAGCACTAGGGGGTAGAATAATTTTCCTATGCCAATGCTTGCTGACTGGGCATGTAGTGTAAATCCCTCTTGCTTCCAAGATACCTCTTTCATAATTACCAAGCATGCTTCTATTTTCATTTCAATAGCTGAGAGGGTATAATTGGAAACCACAGAGGCAGATTATTTTCTCTTTCTTTTAGGGGTTTTTGCTATTATTGTATAATCTTCTCCTCCTACTCATTCATACCAGGTTCTTCTCATGTCCAATTAGAACACATACTTGTGAGAGTATTTCTTTTTAGAGGTTTATATTGCTTGAGATCTGTAGAAGTGGTAAAACATGGTTGACCATGACAGAGTTGATGTTCCTTTCAGCTTCAGTAAGGTTTAAGACAGGTTCCTGTCTGAATACAGATCCTTTAACTTCTATTTTAGAAAACCTACTATGGTAAATTCTTTTGCTGCTCCTTTGAGATGTAAATTTTCTTCAACCTGAGGATGTCTTTCTTCAGGACTTAGGTGCCATCACATTGAAATGTAATCATTGAAAGATAGTGCCTCCAGTCGTCTGATCTCAGGGATGGTAAAAAACCTAACTTCAATAAACTTCAGTTAGCAAACTCTGATGGACCAATGACATTGGCCAATTTCCTTCCTAACTTTGTCTAGTCCTTTTGCACTAGTTTACCCCAGTGCTTAGAAACTCTTCTACCTTTTGTTTTAATAAAGTTGACTTCAATGTCTCTCCCCAATTACAGCAGTCTTGGCCTTTTTCAATAATTTTATTTTTTTAATTGATTTTTTTTAATACACTCTTCCTCAACTATTTAACTTGGAGTTTGCATCAGTTCTATACTGAATCCTCTCTTCTCTACTGCAATAGCACAAATAGCATCAGTCTTGACATTTTATCATACGTATTCTCTTCAACATGGAGCACCTGGAATGTCAAATCTTCTTTCTGCACAATATAAAATATGTAACCTAGAAATCATTTGCCAATTTATAGAGCCAGCCCTTATGTAAATCATTCAAGTACCATGAGTTATGGATATTTATTTTCTGTTGAAAAATTAATTTTATATAAAATACCTACTGAGTTTGCACTATATACTAAACCCGGGAGATTAGATTATGAAAAAAAAAAAAAGTAGACATGATTCCTATTCTCATGGGGCTTATTACATGGGAGGGGGAACAAATATTAATTGAAGGACCACACAACTAAGTATAAAATGACAAATGTGAAAAGTTCTGTGGAGGAAATGTTGGGAGTCTCCCTGGCTCCAAAGACTAACTTCCCCATCCCCTGAGAAGAGCCATCCAATGGTGACCCTGCTGGCTCACATGATCCTTACCCACCAATCAGACTAGCCCTGCTGGCTCACATGATCCTTACCCACCAATCAGAAAGCACTCCATGCCAACTGTCAAACCCTTCAACCATTAAACTGTCATAACTGTCAAACCACCCCCAGCTCTATAAATATGCAGAGCTCTTCCTCAACAAACGGGCATTTTCTCTGACAATGAGCCTTGTTCGTTCTTTCAGGAAAAGCATATGGTTCTATAAGCATGCAGTAGGATGCAAATGATCTCATCAAGAGTTCCCTGAGGGATTTAACTGAGTTTGAAAGAAGAGCAAGGTGTGGGTGTGTAACATGTATGCAGGTGTCCTTTGAGAATTTTGAGAAGGAAAGTTGAGGTGTCCGATAAGGCCAGAATGCAGACTCTACATCCTTGCTAGTGATGGTTGATATAATCCGGTCTGGTCAGTGATCAGATGTCCACCCTCTCCAATATTCCTTCTCACTGATGTACATGCTTCCTTGGGGACTCTCTTCACACCCACACCGTGACTCTCCTGTATTTTATCAGGTTTTGACCCAATGCTTTGGAGTCAGCTCTTGCTCTCCATTCGTTGCTGATCATTTAATATTTTTCACTCCTGATGATTTGATATTTTGGATGAACTACTTGTTATACTCTATTTGACCTCTTACCCCTGTACTTCAGTTCTACTCTGTAGCTTTATTCATTCTATTTTGGGCTCAAGGAGGCTTACCTCCTAAATCTGTACCACCTGGCCTCCTGTGTGTTTGGCTGATTGAGGTTAGCAAAAAAAAAAGCACCAGCAGGAAGTCAGCCAGAGGAGAGAGCAATTAGGGTTGCATGCTTGCTTTGGGCTGAGTTTTTAGCAGTGGCCTTATACTTTCATCATTACAGTTCTTACCAGGGAAGTTCAAGTTCCACTGAGCTCCCATAGCACTATTTCTCCCTCTGTTTCTTCAAGCCTGGGGTGGCAATGGCTTCCTGCTGTTGGTAGTATCTGGACTCCTCAACGCCCTTTTTTGTTGGTTGGTTTTTCTTTGTTTCTAAATGGTGTTTATATGTCTATGGATATTCTTTTCATTAAAACTCCTTGTGCCCTCTGAACTGGATTTTGATCCCTTCTGGGATCCTGACCTATGTAGATAGTCTCACTAAGGCAATCTCTGTTTAGGATAATAAAGTGCTCTCTGGCACCACCTTCAAAGTTAGCAATTAGCCTGGATCAGTCACATTCATATCCCTGGCTATTCTAATCTAGGGTTCATCCCCAAGCCTTGCATATATCAGGAAAGGAGATTGAAGGGTTCGATGGTCTCTATAGTAATTCCTAGGACATTTCTTTAGAAGAGACTTTCTCCTATGTTCATTTTCCACTGAAAATTCCTGAATCCATTTGTTTCTGATCCCAGAGGTCCCCAGCTCTCCTTAGAATGAATTTTAAGGTTCACTTTAACAAGTTGGTTTACCACTTTATTTGTAGCTATGCTTAGATATTTTTGCTTCTATCTTAACAACAAGCCTACCAACTGAAATTTACAACCCATTCTAGGGGGTTAAATATGATTTAAAAAATTATATAAACAGCTCTTGTTGCCAATATTTGTGGATATCTTGGGTATCCAGAAATCCCAGGGCTTTCATTTACTTGACAGTTGAATATTCAAGTTAGATTCCATAATTCTGGATTGCTTTTATAATCAGTGCCTCAGTTTTGGGTTTGTTTAATTTTCCATTCCCTTCTTGCCTATGGGGGAAAGAGAAAACTTACCAGTCTCAAATTTCATTCGCAACAAGTTTCGTCTTCAGCTACCTGCCTAGAAAGACTTTGCTAGATGACTTCAGATGGAAATACTGATAATTATTGTTCTCCACACACTTGTATGCAACAGATGGGAAATTTTTATATACGGCAGATGGGAAAAACATGCCCTAATCTCCCAAAACAATTTGCAATGTGTAAAATTTTCAACATTGTGATACGCTAGTAGAAGTTATGTTAGAATGGAAGGATAAGAGTCTATACATGAAGGTCTCCTTAGTAAAGCAGTTGAAATGCCTACTCTACCTGTTTAGAAAAATACCTTTTGTTAGAGAGAGGCTAGGATGTTTTATTTGTGCCCTAGATTCTCTGTTACCAAGAATTATTCACCTCATAATCCTAACTAAAAAAGAAAAGAAAATGGTAGAAGTTTTACTTAGAAAACTGAGCACCATGGGTATTTTATTCAGTACCCACCACCCATCCCAAGGATGACAGCATTATCGGTACTTTAGAACTTGCCATTTGCTCCTCTCTCCTTTCGTCTCTGCCTCCCCATAAAAAATTACTACTGCACTTTATGATTTGCAGCTTTACCCCAGGGTCAACCATTCTCTAGCACCAGTTCCTATACAATAGTGTTTTCTATGACTTCATGTCCTATGATGATTCTTCTACCTAATGAAAATAGACATGGTCATTTTTACAGAAGTAAAGTGCACATATCTAAGAATATTTTTTATCTGCTAATCTGATTGATCAATTTTTAATGTCATATTTAAAAACGAAATGCACTCTTTGTATGGATTGAGAAGGTTTTTATAATCTAGTATCATTTCACCTCCTTAGGAGTAGCCTTGCTGCTTCTGTGATAAATTCTTTGAGATTCACCTGAGCACCCAAGTACTCGCTGATGTTTGACCATCATGGTAGCAAAGGTCAAATCAAAGGTAACATTGAGACCAATACCGAATCCTATGTCACATATGATTCAAACATATGCAAGACATTAAAAAATCATAAGTCAAAGTAATTTTAACATGGGAGCACAATTAGTCTGATTATTTTATACAATAGACATTGTCTGGATTAAAGAATAAAAGAGAAAATGAGGAAAGTTTCTGACTTTTTGAAATGCAATACAGCATTCACTCCATATTGTTTTCTATAACTTGAAAGCATTAAAAAAAAGATAAAAGTAGAAAAAGAATATATCACTGTAAACTCCAGGAGAAATAATTCTTGAACAATACAATCCTGTAATGACTTATTTATTGTCAATTAGCCCCTCAATTTTTAATGATTAATTAAGATTATTAATGATTAGTTAAGAATAAAGAAAGTTCTCTTATCTACAGAGAAAGTCTTTGAGACTTGTCTCTGGTGAATTTCTAAGGTTTCTGACCAGATAGGATACGTTTTTGTGTTGTTTTTTTTTTTTAAAAAAAAAAAAAAAAAACCTCTATTTTTAATAGCTTACTATTTAATGGTCAAGACATCTCTGTTTATCAACAGAGGGACATAGTCATTGACTTTGAAAGGTTACATATTCTAGCTTTACAATCTGAAATGATTCTATGAATAAATGCAATACACTCTCCTTTCCCCTCATCCACATAATGTACTTATCCACACACACATTCCCCACCCTTGAAAGTGAGGACAATGCCAGTGTGACTCCTGAGGATTTATCAGGGTTAAATAAATAATTGAATGATTAGATGAGAGAGGCAATGAAAGTATGAAAGTGTGAAATTGGACTGTAAAGCAATACAGACGGTGAAGGCAATAGCAGATTTAAGTGCTGAATGAAATACTGCAACACAAACTGGAGTCATTAGTTCACAAAGTGCTCTGAAGATTCCACGACAACCCAGGATTCTATGCTTGTGATGTGAGACTTCTTTTCCCAGTGAAACAATATATATTTCAAGAAGCAGTGCTAATGTTTATAAAGCAAAGTTTCTCTGTTCTTGAGGAGATGAGATTTCAGAGGGAAAGATGAGGTTCTTTTTATGAGTGCAGACTCCCCCCCCAAAAAAAAATAGCATCTGCTACAATTCATTGGCATAAGGAAGAAAGAAAAGGAAAACCTAGTGTAATCAAGGACATCCATTAGCTTAGGAGGTGTCAGAGGTAAAAGGCCAGAATTGAGGGACCCTCAGAAGTCCCCAGATGTAGCCTGTGCACCTATATGGAGTGTGGAAAGACTCTAACCTGAAATATAGCTCTTTGAAGATGCTGTTGTTCTTTCCATACAAGCCTATGGAAAGTTAGCATGCCATCCATCTATAGGCCCTGGGAAGAGGAAGCGTTTGCCCAACCATCATTGCCTGATGCTCTACAACTTTCAAAACCCTGAAATTATGGCTTATCCCTGGGTGTGGCACCAGGATGCAAAGTAGTGTCACAGTCATTCAACTATACCCCATGCTGTGCCTGGACACTCTTCTTAGCTGTGCTCCAAAGAAAGAAAATACAAGATGTCCCATTATATCTTTGTCAAACATGTGCTCTACCTGTCATGGAAGAGGAAGAATAAGCATTCCAGGTTTTCTTTTTGTTTTTGTTTTGAAATATTTTTTGTAGTTGTAGATAGACAGCATGCCTTTATTTTACTTGTTCATTTTTATATGGTGCTAAGGATCAAACCCAGTGCCTCACATGGGCAAGACAAGTGTTCTACCACTGAGCTAAAACCCCAGCCCACATTCCAGTTATTTTAAGAAAAGAAAATGCCTGAGCTGTTCTGATCTCAATGAAGGCCACTTACCAAGCTGCTTTGATTTTGTCAGTTTTGAAAGAGTGATAAAGTTTTGCGGTAGACTTCATGCTTGATCTTAATCAGTATGATTTTGTACATTCTCTTGCTCTTATGAATCAGAAAATAAGACAGAAAATCATTGAAATGTTTTCCATGGCTACTTTGTGCTGAAAAATCTATTCTTTCACCTCTGTGGGGAGAAAGAATGGAATTTTCAGGAAAAGCATAATAATTCTAGAATTACTTCCCACCACAAGAAAGCAAAGCAACCATGGGCATAACTGATAAGAGACCACCATGCTAGACAGAGGGTCCTAACTTTATATTCTGATCCTAATTCAAGCCTTTATTTATACTTTGAACTCTTAATAGAGCTATGCTTACTTGAGAAACTTTTTGAACTGAAGAAAGCAAGCTTCAGAAGGGTGCCAGGCACTCGGCCACCCTACTTTTCATGGGGCTCCATGAAGCCTGCTAGGAGAGAGGCATCCCTTAAAGATTAGGTGATTATCTGCAAAATTGTTCTACAAAGTAACTGCTGCATTGTGAAGGCACTCCAAAGTCACAATAGAATAATTACTAATTTCTATCTTTTCTAAGATGACATTAGGACTTTGCTTTTTTTATATTCTCCCATTAAAGAAAATAAGGACCCAAACTATAAAACATTTCTCAAAGGCCCAAGTGGCAATTTGGGTCAATGCATTCTTATGTCAGAGCACTTGCTATTGATTCCTGACTGCAAGACCTGTTAGTCATGTGACTTTGAGCAAGTCATCTCAGGCCCACCCTTCCATTGCTCCAGCTATATTTTTACAAGTCTATATGCAAACCAGAGTCCCATTGGGAAAGCACCTCTGATGAGCATGTTAAATCTTCACAGTGACTCTCATTTCAAGTCACTTAGCTTTGCAATAGTGCTAGTTCCCTTTTCTGAAGATACTGAGTAAGACTCTCAGTTGTTTCTGCTCAGAGAAATCCCAAATTAGTTTTCTCCAGAGAAAGGGTTTGGTCCTTTTCCTCTAAGCATTGCATCCATGTCAAACCCAATCTCTTTATTGGTCTAAAGCAAATATTAAATTATTTTTGAGGGGAATTGTGTTATTAAAAAAACATGCATGTTAAGTTTATTACAATCAAATTATCATTATCCCCTTATATGTCCACTAGATAAACCATTACTTTTTGTTTTTTATTTTTTGTTTTTTACATATTGAAGCCTTGTATATTGAAACTGCACTTTTTCTTATAAATGTAAACGTACCATTTCTTCTCATGGAAGCCATGAAATAATGTTACTAATAATAAAAATAGCTAAACTTTATTGGATACTTAGTGTTTAAGGACCTTGGCGAGATGCTTTTAATGGAAGTAATATTAATTGAGCTCAATAGTCCTGTGATGATCCTAAAACTCCATCTATATGGGCAAAGAAACTGAAAATCCTTTTATTTGGGTTCTGCACACTGCTTTTTACCACTAGGTATTTCTGTCTTGTGAATAGCTTCAAGGTCTAGGCACCTGATATTACTTTTGGTAGGCTTATCTCACCTGAAGGCCAAGATGTAATGATATTCAGATGGCCTCTTAAGAAGTTGCAGTGGGTACTTATTGTCCCCATTTGATAGAAGGGAAACAGGGTGGGAGAAAAAGACAAGTCTTATACTTACACATTTTCTCCTAAATCCTCAAATGGATTAGTACTCCATTTATAGCAAGGGTAGAGTAAAAACTTGGATTCAGCTTTAAAATTGGAAACTCCAAATAGAGCTGCAAGTACTTTTCCTAAAAATTAAAGAAACCTGGCAACCACAAAATTAAATTTGTCCAATCCCAAAAATAGTACCTTCGTAATGAATGTGGTTATTCATGAAGGCCTGTAAATTAAATGGAAACCTTCCAGGCCCACACCCCCTACACAGTCCCACACGCACACAGACACACAGGCACAAATTCATCTCTACAGCTATCAGCAAGTAGCCAAGTGTGTGCGTACATTACCATGCTGTGACAGCCAGCACGTGGTTACACTGAGGCAGCACTGTCACACTCCCTGCCTCTGGAATAGCTGAGGCTTCCCACCCCTTTTGGATCCTAGTGAGAAAGGACAGGCTTTGAAACTGTCATGGGGGAAGCTCAATTTCACCTTCAAGCTTCCATCCTGTGTTTATTCACCTTCAACTGTGAGATGTTAAAGGCAAGAGAGGAACTTTCCTCAGGGCTGCCTGAAGGAGCTGTGGGGAGGAGACAGTAAGCAACCATTCTGTTCATTCTCCCCCACCAATGGCTTCCTAGGCCTGCATTCAAGTTTCAAAAGGTTGACTGTGTCATGGGATGCGGAATGTTCACCCAGCAGTACCAATCATCACGTTCTTTCACCCTAAATTGATTTTATCACCTCAGAGGAGTGATTTAGTATGAGAGTTCTGCTTTTAGCCAGCCACATGACGTTGGATAAATCACTGAACCTATTTCAATGCTTCATTATCTCCTTAAAATGCAAACTGCATCAGACTTTGCCACCACCGCTTAGGTTCTGTGCCAGCTTTTCACCTTCCTATCTCCCAGACATTGGGCAAAGCTCTTTTGATGCCCTCCTTTCTTATGATGAATAAGGATTACTACTTTCCAGGACTTTTATCATTTATATGAAGATTAAATGAGGGGCATATTCATACATGCACATGTGCACATACAAACATACACACATGTAAATATAACATGTAGATACATAATAAATATATGTCTATGTAAAGTATTTATATAACAAACACAACATTTAGTATATATTTACATATGCATATGTATTTATATGATGCTCTTTGTGCACTAAGTTCCGTGTAGTTATACCAGATTGATAGATGTCCAATATGAGAAGGTGCCATGAGCTCCCCCCTTTGCTCTTGCCACTTCTTTGTAACAGCACTGAATTATGTCTGATAAAGATGGATGGAACCCCAAATTCCCTGGTTGCCCATTAAGTCAACATCTACCAGATTTTATTCTTTCTCGGTTGTTTCTCTTGTGGGACTCCTGTGAGACAGAGGCATTAATATGATACAGTTGGCTGTAAAAATGGCCCTCCCAGACCTCCTAAAGGAACCTATGCTGAGATCCCCATGCACACTTGGTGGCCAAAGCTTAGGTCAGGACTTCTGTGCTTAACTTGTACCCAGAAATGGACTTTCACAAACAGAAAGAAGTCTGTCTTGAAAGTAACCACATACTATTAAGCTTAGAAGAAACTAGAAACAAAAAATTAAATAAAAGCACAAGCAGAAGAATTTCCTCTTCCATAAGAAGAAGGTATGCAATTTGTCAGATATGCAACACAGACATTAAACAGTGTTCGATAGTGAAGAAACCTCCTAGAAAACCCTTTTCTGTTCCTTTTTCTGCCTTTCCCTTTTTAACCCCTCCCTCCCTTCCTCTTTCAGAAAACTATGTACTTGCTTTTATGGAAGGGCTAGTACTGGAGAAAATTTTACAGATTTCACATTTTGGTCCTGGCTGGCATTTCCCAAGTGGCATGCTTATCTTAAAAAAAAAAAAAAAAAAAAAAAAAGTAAAAGCAAGGATGTTTCTGTTTTATGCAGCAGGGATCCAAGTTGCAGGAAGGCAGAACTGAAAAATGCATTTCCCTTCCTCTGTTGCAATGCACTGAATGCCAGACTATTGGTCTATCTGCTTTGCTACTCAGGCTCAGAATGAGTGAGTGAGTGAGTGAGTGAGTGAGTGATTGATTGATTGATTGATTGATTGATTTATAACAAAGATTGAACCCAGGAGCTCTTAACCAATTGGCCACATCCTCAGGCATGTTATTATTTATCTTGAGCCAGGGTATTGCTAAGTTGCTTATGACCTTGCTAAATCACTGAGCCAGTTTTTGAACTTATGATCCTCTTGTCTTAGCCTCCCAAGCCCCTGGGATTATAGGCATGTGCCACTGCACCCAACTAAGGGTCTTATGTTTTAGGAGGAACTGGATCTCCTGTTCCTATTTTCTTTGGTCCCCTTGCAAAGGTTTTTACCTCTGGGTTAACCAGGATTACTGGAGCTGCCAATCTCCCAGACACCTTTTCTTCATCTATGAAATGAAGAGATCAACCCTTTGTGGAATTTAAAGAGGACTCTGCCCTTAAACCTATCTGGGAGCATAGAACAGGGGTAACTGCTAAGGTTTCTCATGAGAATGGAACCCATTAAAGGGGCTTCTAATTAGCCTTCCCACCAATTGCTCAGGAGTAGGATCACATGAAGTTAAGAAAGGGTTGTCTGACTTGTACCTCATCAGGGTCAACTTGACTAATCACAGGTCTCAAAGAAAGAAGTTGGTACAGGAATCAGTGTTCCAGAGGTCAGGAGAGCATCATCCGTGGTGCCAGCTCAGACAAGGAAGACCCATCTGGACAGGGCAGAGTTAACTCTGACATAAGCTCCTGTGGTATGAGGTACCTGGGCTTCTCCACTGACTTGGTCCATGGGAGTGTGAACAGATGCCTACTGGCCACACTTCCTTCTGAGTGAGATGCAGGAGCAATATCACACACCCTAATAATGAACACAACCTGTTCAGATATGTGACAATCTCTGCCACCTTGTGCACCCCAGTACAAATCTTACAAAATATACTGATTCATGTCTAAAACTGTATTGCCTCCTCTTTAACCTGCAAGAACAACATGTTTATTTGGTATATGATTTGACTATTTCAGAGAGTTACCAGTGGAGCTTCTGGTAGTCAAACAGTGTAACCTCACATGTAAAAACTGCCTCACTCATGCACCAACATAGTCCACTATGGTTCATTTGCAAAGAGCTGAGCAGAGGCCCAATCCACATATATTAATAGTATTTGGGCACTAACCCAATGACCCCAGGTGGTTGGCATCATTCTTGTCATTGCCTCCAGAATCTCTTTAGCTAAGATAGCTGATCTGCTGCTGTGACTCTGCAGCATAGGGATTTCCCACATGAAATACCTCCTGAACAGGATCTATCACTGATCAGGATCTCAATTGATAAGGAAGAACCCAGAGGAGAAATTCAGGGAATAGGCTCAACACAGCTTGCATAACTTTATTTTTACCTTTGGTGAAAAATACTATTCATTTTAAGAGATCAACCAGAGAAATACAAGTAAAGCATATGTTGTTCAGTCACAAATGGTCCAGTCCTTACATGCCTGGTGTTTTAACATTTGTAGTGCATGTGTACTGTGTAAAGAGATGTGACCTATGCTGCTCCACATCTCTGGGCTTGTTATTATGTCGAAGATCTATTGGTAATTTGTAATCTGCAGGGCTTAATAAAAAAAGTTGTGGTTCATATATTTGGTTTATATATTTGTATGTAAACACTCATGTTTAAAGACAGGCACAGAATCGTGATGTTCTTGTGGAAGGTGTATAAAAGAGTCAGTATGAGGAATCAGAGTGCTAACACAACATATGATCTTTATTTGTTATTTCATTTATACCTAACTTTATAGATTAGAAACAGACTTATAAAGATTAATGAATGTACCTAAAATCAAAGGCAATAGAAAGTAGCAGAATTAGAATTTGGAGCCTAGGACCTTAGGATTCTGAAGCTCATGCCCTTTTTCCAACTCACAACTGAATTGAATGTTACTTCTTTATGTGTTGAATCTGACTGATGATTTGAGTAGGCAGTGGCCATATATGCTTTTCTCACCAGTCAGCATCTCTGGTGAGTGGGGATTAAATTGTTAAAAGAGCATTAAGAATAGCCATAGGAAGCTGGACCTAGCATTGAACCACTCTCCAGTTTTTCTCTTGATAGCAATTTCCTAATATCCCTTCAGCAGATTCTGATTTTGCTGGTCTATGTCTTTGTACAAACTACCAACTACTGTAGAGTCTTTGCATCCAACCTTGTAAGAGATATTCTTAACCATGGCTCATAATCCAGGGGAGACACAGAGTGCTGGAGTCAAGGGCTCAACATGGAGCTTTGGCCCTAACCCAATGGTACTGGGAAGAGTTCCCAGCCTCTACCTCCTTAGCTATTATCTTAGTTCATTCAGGCTGCTGTAATAATACCATGAACCAGGTAGCTCTTAAAGAACAAAAGATTTATTTCTCATTGTTATGGAGGCTGTAAGTCCAGGACCAAGCTGTTGCCAGATTCAGCATCTCATGAGGTTCTGTACTCTGCTTCATAAGTGGTAACTTCTAGCCATGTGCTCATATGGTTGAAGTGAAAAGCAGCTCTGTGGTGACTCTTTCATAAGGGCGTTAATCTTCCTGCTCACAGGGGCCCTATTTTCATGACCTAATTGCTTTTCAAACTGTCCTACTTCTTTATATTGCATTGGGGCCTCAGACTTCAATATATGAACGTAGGTGGGACACAGACATTCAGACCATCACATTCTACTGAAAAAAAGCCTGAGAACTAGTAACTCTCATGCTCAAGGGTTGAAGATAGGTCCCAGCTCAAGAAGAATAAGCACTTCCTGCATCTTTGGGTTCTATTTAGGCCCTCAATGGACTGGAGAAGATCTACTCACTTCCCAAAAATAAATCTTTACTCACTTTACTGATTCAAATGATAATCTCTTTTGGAAACACCCTCATAGCTCATAGACTCAGTCACAAATATATTTTACCAGCCATCTGGTCATTCCTCATACCAATCAATTGACAAATAAAATTAGCTATCACTCTTCTTCAACAGAGATGAAACAAATGTAAACTATTTTAGAGACTAGGTTATTTGGTCCCATAGATTTGAAGTTTTATTATCTGTTGGTTTTCTTTTTTTTTTAATTTTTTATTGTTGGTTGTTCAAAAACATTACATAGTTCTTGATATATCATATTTCACACTTTGATTCAAGTGGGTTATGAGCTCCCATTTTTACCCCATACACAGATTGCAGAATCACATCAGTTACACATCCATTGATTTACATATTGCCATACTAGTGTCTGTTGTGTTCTGCTGCCTTTCCTATCCTCTACTATCCCCCCTCCCCTCCCCTCCCCTCTTCTCTCTCTGCCCCCTCTACTAACATTCATTTGTCCCCCTTGTATTATTTTTCCCTTTCCCCTCACTTCCTCTTGTATGTACTTTTGTATAACTCTGAGGGTCTCCTTCCATTTCCATGCAATTTCCCTTCTCTCTCCCTTTCCCTCCCACCTCTCATCCCTGTTTAATGTTAATCTTCTTCTCATGCTCTTCGACCCTACTCTGTTCTTAGTTACTGTCCTTATATCAAAGAAGACATTTGGCATTTGTTTTTTAGGGATTGGCTAGCTTCACTTAGCATAATCTGCTCTAATGCCATCCATTTCCCTGCAAATTCTATGATTTTGTCATTTTTTAATGCAGAGTAATACTCCATTGTGTATAAATGCCACATTTTTTTATCCATTCATCTATTGAAGGGCATCTAGGTTGGTTCCACAGTCTTGCTATTGTGAATTGTGCTACTATGAACATCGATGTAGCAGTGTCCCTGTAGCATGCTCTTTTTAGGTCTTTAGGGAATAGACCTAGAAGGGGAATAGCTGGGTCAAATGGTGGCTCCATTCCCAGCTTTCCAAGAAATCTCCATACTGCTTTCCAAATTGGCTGCAACAATTTGCAGTCCCACCAGCAATGTATAAGTGTACCCTTTTCCCCACATCCTCGCCAGCACTTATTGTTGTTTGACTTCATAATGGCTGCCAATCTTACTGGAGTGAGATGGTATCTTAGGGTGGTTTTGATTTGCATTTCTCTGACTGCTAGAGATGGTGAGTATTTTTTCATGTACTTGTTGATTGATTGTATGTCCTCCTCTGAGAAGTGTCTGCTCAGGTCCTTGGTCCATTTGTTGATTGGGTTGTTTGTTCTCTTATTGTCTAATTTTTTGAGTTCTTTGTATACTCTGGATATTAGGGCTCTATATGAAGTGTGAGGAGTAAAGATTTGTTCCCAGGATGTAGGCTCTCTATTTACTTCTCTTATTGTTTCTTTTGCTGAGAAAAAACTTTTTAGTTTGAGTAGGTCCCATTTGTTGATTCTAGTTATTAACTTTTGTGCTATAGGTGTCCTATTGAGGAATTTGGAGCCCGACCCCACAGTATGTAGATCGTAGCCAACTTTTTCTTCTATCAGACGGCATGTCTCTGATTTGATATCAAGCTCCTTGATCCATTTTGAATTAACTTTTGTGCATGGTGAGAGAAAGGGATTCAGTTTCATTTTGTTGCATATGGATTTCCAGTTTTCCCAGCACCATTTGTTGAAGATGCTATCCTTCCTCCATTGCATGCTTTTAGCCCCTTTATCAAATATAAGATAGTTGTAGTTTTGTGGATTGGTTTCTGTGTCCTCTATTCTGTACCATTGGTCCACCCGCCTGTTTTGGTACCAGTACCATGCTGTTTTTGTTACTATTGCTCTGTAGTAGAGTTTGAAGTCTGGTATCGCTATACCGCCTGATTCACACTTCCTGCTTAGCATTGTTTTTGCTATTCTGGGTCGTTTATTTTTCCATATGAATTTCATGATTGCTTTCTCTATTTCTACAAGAAATGCCGTTGGGATTTTGATTGGCATTGCATTAAACCTATAGAGAACTTTTGGTAATATCGCCATTTTGATGATGTTAGTTCTACCTATCCATGAACAGGGTATATTTTTCCATCTTCTAAGATCTTCTTCTATTTCTCTCTTTAGGGTTCTGTAGTTTTCATTGTATAAGTCTTTCACCTCTTTTGTTAGGTTGATTCCCAAGTATTTTATTTTTTTGAAGATATTGTGAATGGAGTGGTTGTCCTCATTTCCATTTCAGAGGATTTGTCGCTGATATACAGGAATGCCTTTGATTTATGCGTGTTGATTTTATATCCTGCCACTTTGCTGAATTCATTTATTAGCTCTAATAGTTTCTTTGTAGACCCTTTCGGGTCTGCTAGGTATAGAATCATGTCATCTGCAAATAGTGATAATTTAAGTTCTTCTTTTCCTATTTTGATGCCTTTAATTTCTTTCGTCTGTCTAATTGCTCTGGCCAGTGTTTCGAGAACTATGTTGAACAGAAGTGGTGAGAGAGGGCATCCCTGTCTTGTTCCAGATTTTAGAGGGAATACCTTCAATTTTTCTGCATTCAGAATGATGCTAGCCTGAGGCTTAGCATAGATTGCTTTTACAATATTGAGGTATGTTCCTGTTATCCCTAGTTTTTCTAGAGTTTTGAACATAAAGGAATGCTGTACTTTGTCGAATGCTTTTTCCGCATCTATCGAGATGATCATATGGTTCTTATTTTTAAGTCTATTGATGTGGTGAATAACATTTATTGATTTCCGTATATTGAACCAGCCTTGCATCCCAGGGATGAATCCTACTTGATCATGGTGCACAATTTTTTTGATATGTTTTTGCATCCGATTCACCAGAATTTTATTGAGGATTTTTGCATCTAGGTTCATTAGAGATATTGGTCTGTAGTTTTCTTTCTTTGAAGTGTCTTTGTCTGGTTTAGGTATCAGGGTGATGTTGGCCTCGTAGAATGAATTTGGAAGTTCTCCCTCTTTTTCTATTTCCTGAAGTAGCTTGAAAAGTATTGGTATTAGTTCCTCTTTAAAGGTTTTGTAAAACTCTGCTGTATACCCATCCGGTCCTGGGCTTTTCTTAGTTGGTAGTCTTTTGATGGTTTCTTCTATTTCCTCAATTGATATTGGTCTGTTTAGGTTGTCTGTATCCTCCTGACTCAATCTGGGCAGATCATATGACTTAAGAAATTTATCTATGCCTTCACTATCTTCTAATTTATTGGAGTATAAGGATTCAAAATAATTTTTGATTATCTTCTGTATTTCTGAAGTGTCTGTTGTGATATTGCCTTTTTCATCCCGTATGTTAGTAATTTGAGTTCTCTCTCTTCTTCTCTTTGCTAGCATGGCTAAGGGTCTGTCGATTTTGTTTATTTTTTCAAAGAACCAACTTTTAGTTTTGTCAATTTTTTCAATTGTTTCTTTTGTTTCGATTTCATTAATTTCAGCTCTGATTTTCATTATCTCTTGCCTTCTACTTGTTTTGCTGTTGTTTTGCTCTTCTTTTTCTAGGATTTTGAGATGAAGTATGAGATCATTTATTTGTTGTTTTTTTCTTTTTTTAAGGAATGAACTCCAAGCAATGAATTTTCCTCTTAGAACTGCTTTCAATGTGTCCCATAGATTCCGATATGTTGTGTCTATGTTTTCATTAATCTCTAAGAATTTTTTAATTTCCTCCTTGATGTCTTCTATAACCCATTGATCATTCAGTAACCTATTGTTCATTCTCCAAGTGATGTATGCTTTTTCCTTCCTTCTTTTGTCGTTGATTTTCAGTTTCATTCCATTATGATCAAATAAGATGCATGGTATTATCTCTACTCCTTTATATTGTCTAAGAGTTGCCCTGTGACATAATATGTGATCTATTTTTGAGAAGGATCCATGTGCTTCTGTGAAAAAAGTGTAACTGCTTGATGTTGGGTAGTATATTCTATATATGTCAATTAAGTCTAGGTTATTAATTGTGTTATTGAGTTCTATACTTTCCTTATTCAACTTTTGTTTGGAAGATCTGTCCATTGGTGAGAGAGGTGTGTTGAAGTCTCCCATGATTATTGTATGGTGGTCTATTAGACTCTTGGACTTGAGAAGAGTTTGTTTGATGAACATAGCTGCACCATTGTTTGGGGCATATATATTTATGATTGTTATGTCTTGTTGGTGTATGGTTCCATTGAGCAGTATGTAGTGTCCCTCTTTATCCCTTTTGATTAACTTGGGCTTGAAATCTATTTTATTTGATATGAGTATGGACACACCTGCTTGTTTCCGAAGTCCATATGAGTGATATGATTTTTCCCAACCTTTCACCTTCAGCCTATGTATGTCTTTTCCTATCAAATGCGTCTCCTGTAGGCATCATATTGTTGGGTCTTGTTTTGTGATCCATTCTACTAGCCTGTCTCTCTTAATTGGTGAGTTTAAGCCATTAACATTTAGGGTTATTATTGAGATATGGGTTGTTCTTCCAGCCATATTTGTTTATTTCTGTTACTAAACATGGTTTGTTTTCCTCTTTGATTATTTTTCCCCCCTTTACTGTCCTACCTCCCACTGTTGGTTTTCATTGTTATTTTCCATTTCCTCTTCCTGTAATGTTTTGCCAAGGATGTTTTGAAGAGATGGTTTTCTAGCTGCAAATTCTTTTAACTTTTGTTTATCGTGGAAGGTTTTAATTTCATCTTCCATCCTGAAGCTTAATTTCGCTGGAAACACAATTCTTGGTTGGAACCCATTTTCTTTCAGTGTTTGAAATATGTTATTCCAGGATCTTCCAGCTTTCAGAATCTGTGTTGAAAGATCAGCTGTTATCCTGATTGGCTTACCCCTAAATGTGATCTGCTTCCTTTCTCTTGTAGCTTTTAAAATTCTCTCCTTATTCTGTATGTTGGGCATCTTCATTATAATGTGTCTAGGTGTGGGTCTCTTATGATTTTGCACATTCGGCGTCCTGTAGGCTTCTAGGATTTGGGATTCTGTCTCATTCTTCACGTCTGGGAAGTTTTCTCGTATTAATTCATTGAATAGATTGCTCATTCCTTTGGTTTGAAACTCTGTCCCTTCCTGTATCCCAATGACTCTTAAATTTGGTCTCTTGATGTTATCCCATATTTCTTGGATGTTCTGCTCATGGTTTCTTAACAGTCTTGCTGAGCTGTCTATGTTCTTTTCAAGTTGAAATACTTTATCTTCATTGTCTGATGTTCTATCTTCTAAGTGTTCTACTCTGCTGGTAGTATTCTCAATTGAGTTTTTAAGTTGGTTTATTACTTCCTGCATTTCTAGGATTTCTGTTTGTTTGTTTTTTATAACCTCTATCTCCCTGTATAGTTGATCTTTTGCTTCTTGGATTTGTTTATGTAATTCATTGTTGAAGTGATCTTTCATTGTCTGATTTTGCTGTCTGATGTCTTCCTTGAGACTCCAGATCATCTGAAGCATGTATATCCTGAATTCTTTATCTGACATTCCATCTGCTGCAGCTATTACCTCTTCTAACGTTGAGTTGACCTGCATTGCTTGTGGTCCTTTCTTTCCTTGTCTCTTCATACTGTTCGCGTTCCTTTCTACTTGGTGAAACTGTTGTGCTATTGAATTTTCCCCCTATATATTTATATTGGTCTTGTATAGTTGCAAAGTCTCCCTGCAGGCGCGGGCAGCGGCTGTGCCCCTACTCCAATTGGGGCAATGTGCCTACCACTCCAGCAGGCCGCTGGGCCTGCTCTGCCGGTTGGTAGCAGGTCCGCCTACCTTGCAGGCGCGGGCGGCGGCTCTGTCCCTCTGCGGGCCGCTAGGCTTGTTATGTCGGTGGTCGCAGTTCTGTCTACTTTGCAGGCGCAGGCAGCGGCACTGCCCCTCTGCAGGCCCCTGGGGCTGTTCTGCCGGTGGGTCGCAGGTCCGCCTACCTTGCAGGCGCGGGGGGGGGGGGGCAGCTCTACCCTTCCTCAGGCCACTGGGCCTGTTCTGTCTGTCGGTTGCAGGTCTGGCCTGTTCTGTTGGTGGTCATAGTTCCGTCTACCTTGCAGGGGGAGGGGGCGGCTCTGCCTCTCAGCAGGCCGCTGCGCCTGTTCTGCCGGTGGGTCACAGGCCCGCCTACCTTGCAGGAGTGGTTGGCAGCTCTGCCCCTCCACGGGCCACTGGGCCTTTTCTGTCGGTGGTCACAGTTCCGCCTACCTGGCAGGCGCGGGGGTTGGGGGGCGGCTCTGCCCGTCAGCAGGCCGCTGGGCCTGTTCTGCGGGTGGTCACAGTTCCGTCTACCTTGCCGGCGCAGGATCTGTTGGTTTTCTTAAAGAAAGAATTTATGCAAGGGCAGAGACAGAGTGCATAGAATAGAATTTAATAAATCATAAACTAGGAATATTATTTGAAGAAAATTTTATTCAAAGAATTCATAGTTGTTGCCAGGACATTTTCTTTAAGTTGATTGGAAACAATGAACTGAAAACAAAAATCAGTTTGAATTCCGACTAATTGATATAGAAACAAAGTTCATAATGGGAAATAATTATCTTTAAATTTTTAAACTTGTCCCATGAATTGTCTGTGACTTTTTCTTATGAGATAGATATAATCTGGACTTTGATTCTTAGCATTTAGGATAAAATGTCTATTGGACATTCTTATTCAGCAGGGAACTGATCCTGTCTTTCTTTATTCTCATTTTAAGAGAAACTTCTCTTTTTAACAAGAGTGACTTTTAGCTGTGTTTATAGCACCCAGAGGAGCTATGCACTCATGAGAGAAAAGGCCTATATGTGGTCAGGATGTGTCCACCAGTCTGATTCACTTCCTGTTGTCCACCCACTACACTCAGGAGCTGGTTTTATCACCCTATCTGAATATGAACTTTACTAGGTGATTGGAACACAGGGATCTTCCCAAAGTCAAGGCATACAGAAAATGGCAGGAAATGCCTTTTAGGAGGGGCATTGCTCCCAGAAGAAAGCCAGGCATTTAAAATTTGTTTACATATTTCACTCCAAGGTGAGTTTATAATCCTTCCGTCACCTAGTAGGTGAAACTCCTGTCCTTTTGTGAAGACTCCCAGGCTATAACTCATTTCTCACTTTCTTTCCATAGATAAACTAACACCCTTGGGTTTAAGGACTCCATTCCTTTTCCTGAATCATTCTGAGACCTAAAATGGTTTCAAAGTCCTGATCTAAAGCTGGGTGTAACATTATGCAAGAGAAGCATACATTGAATGGAAAGAAATCTTCCCAGGGGTGGAAGGCCTTTGGTGAGTCACGTTAACATTTCTCTGCTTGCTTCATTCATTTATTTGAGGATTCAAAGCTATATTTTCAGAGTTATGTTCTACCTCAAATTCAGATAATTTGGAGGTTAAGATCAGTGATCTTAACTTCAAAATGTTGAAAAGGGCAAACTGCCACCATGCAATCATCTATCAATAGAGCTGTGTACATTCTCTTTAGGGAGCACAGAAGAGGGGGCAAAGTTCAACTTCACAGTGAATGAACATGGAGTTGGACCTTTGTTGAGAGTTTGTTTAAATATATATGAAATCTATATCATCAGATATACTCACAAGTCATATTCCCCTTCTTTTTGTCAGTCTTCTCTCTATCAAGAGGAAATGGCCTTGAAGGACAAGTTAGAATTAACCAAATGCACCAGGTTTTCTAGTCTAAGAAAAATGAGATATATAAGACGTGGAAGCATGAGGGAGCATGACTCATATTCGAAATGGCACTTAGGGCAGCATGGCTTGTCATATGTGTGAACAGAATGGAGAGGCAGGGAAGGAGAGGCTGGAGAGGCAGATGAAGATCATCCATGTTTGAGATGGTGTGATGGAGAGCCATGGGGAATCTCACAATCATGTCTATATTTTTAAAAGATTACTTTAGTGGTTAGTGGGGAGAAGGTGGAAGGAAGCACTGTCACATTCTAGATAGACATATCAGGACAATCAATGAATGTTTCTTTATCATGGAAACATCATTCCTCTAAGTAACATTTGCCAATAACTTCTCAGTTCTCTTAAACTGAAGACCAAAATCTTTAACATGGTTTGTAAGGCCTTACATGGCCTGGCCCTTGCCTTTCTCTCCATCTTCATCTCCTTCCAGTCACACCTACATCCCCTGCTGCATTCATTCTCAGCTGAATTGACTTCTCGGTTTCTTATTGACCTTTAAACTAACTCTTTCCTATTTTAGTGTCTTTGCAATTGCTGTTCTCTCAACATGAAGTATACTCCCCTCAGAGCTTTGATGGCTAACTCCTTTCAATATCCAAGTTTCAGATTAAATGTTACCTGCTTAGGTAGACCATTTTCCCAAACCACCCATGTCCTGCTACCATATTACTTTATGGTTATGATTCTTAAAATGTGACCACAGACCAGCATGATCAACATCACTGAGGACTTTATTACAAATGCAGTTATTCAAGCCCCACCCCAAACTTATGAATCAAGGACTTAAGGTTAAAACAATCTCTGCTTTAATCAGCCTTTCAGGTGATGCACACTCAATTTGAAAACCACTGCTCTATCTTCCTTATTGCACTGATCAGGACTATATTGTATATCTTTTGGGCAGAACAGTATTTCTGTTTTGCTTCTCCCCAAAGAAAGGTGGAACCATGAAGACAGGGACACTAAGTCTTCTTCACTGCCCTTCCCTGAGCCTAGAGTACTACCTGGCACACTGTAGGCAGTTAATAAATATTTGACCACTTGCCACATACAATGGTTTTTATTCCCACCGAGCCATATACTTCTTCATTGTACTATCCAATATTATAGTTTTGAAATTCTTTATGATGTTTGCCTATTAATTCTTGTCTTCCACATAAATTATAGTGTTTAATGCTTATAGTATCTCTTTTTGCCTAAGAAAAGAATAGCCCAGGACTTAACACAGAATAGATGTTAAAATATTGTTTGAATACATCATCTATTAATGAGTATTTATTTTGCTAACATATATTTATTGAACAGATATTGTTATATGTCAGATATTGTCCTTCTCAGTGCAGGGACATATACTATTGAATATAACAGGCATCATGTTATTCTCTTCATAGTATTTGTATTACTTAGTATGTACATATGTATACATGCATGCAAATATATATATATGTATATATGTATATATACATACATATGTATATATATCTTATTTTTAAACTTCTAACTATATTATGCCTGTTTCAAATTTTATTCATCTCTCCTACATAAATAGAGCTATCATGAGCTTGGTATCAGTAGTGAGAAATCATGGTCCAAAGCTGTGGTCCTCAGACCTTTGGTTTAACCAACAAATCAAATCAGAGAAAGATAGAGACCGATACCCTCTAGGCCGTTTTTAATATTGCCAAACACATTAGTTATTTTTAGAAAGTACATTTTAATGTGAAAAAGAAAGGGCATGGGCAATCTTCAAAACAAAGTAGGAAAAATTTTGAAGTTACAGAACAATGATACCTTAAAATTTTAGTTTCAATAAGTTATATTGTGTATAATGGTTTTATCACCAATTTGGAGTATATATCTTAATATGAGGCATAGCTTACACATCCATTTTTTTTTGTCAGAATCATTATTAGGAACCAATGTTCCCATGATGATTATAATAAATACAGAAGCATCACTTTCAGTGCTATTTCTCCCATAAGGGAATATTGCAGGTGAGCTACAACTGTATCTGTAGACTTCTCTCTGAAGGGCTACTAGACATCAAGGCTAGTGAGGGCTTCATAGAAGCTATTCTCAGATACAGGTCAGTCATGCTCAGGCTGCCTGGCTACTTTACAGGAATTATCTCCCAATGATGCAGACAGAGCTTTACCTGAAATAGAGGGCATAGACTCCTCGTAGGAGCTGTTGATCTGTTCTTTTGAATCTTGAATCTCATATTTTAAACCATCACCAGACTCTTAAAAATAACACAAATACTCATACTCACTCTAAAGCATGCACATAATTGAGAAATTATGTAATAGGCTCTTGGCTATGTAAGCATTTTATATACATAATGTGATTAAACCACCAAAATAACTCTATGAAGGAAAGTGTCTCGCAGTTTTTACCAGAGCAGAGGAGGTGCCTGAAAGGTTAGATGATTACCCAAGATCACACAATTTACGAGTCAGAAAGTGAGGATTTAAATCAGGAGTCAGACTTCAGAACTGATTCTTTCCCTGTTTATTATCTTTGCAAACATCGTAGGGATTCCTTTCTTAAAAATCTCAATATGTGAGTTTGCTCCTTTTTACTACAGGTCAGAGTATTTTAATGGACCTAAATCATGCCACTGGGAATTGAGCTTATCATGTTAGTCATTAACACAGGCCTGTGGGCAGCCTCACCAGCTCTGAGATGTACTGGCTCCCTTACAGTAACTTCATACCTTCAAAGAAGAGGCCTGAAGAGGACATAGGGAAGTCTGTTCTGTGGAACTAGAAGTGGACTCAGGACCAATTATACCCTGAGGGGGCTCAGGGCTGACTCTCCTAGGATATTACACCTCATAGGAGGCATATTTTAGCCCAGACCCCTCAGTGTTGCCAGAACTAGGGTTCTCACAATTTTAGATGACTTAATATCTTCTGGGATATTTTGAGATGGCACTAGAAAGAATCTCATAGAGCTTGGTAAAAAGTGCAGTGAAGAGAAGCCAGAGTCAGGCTGTTGTGCTAAAATAGCTCCTCCACTTGATCCCCAATTTGAGGACCAGATAAGGAAGGAGCTATAACACAGAGTTCAGGTCATGATGGAGATTGCAGACCTTGCTACCACACTTTTGGCTCTTCTCTTCTACCATCATTTGGACATTCCAGTACCTCTTTCCTCCACCATTACCTAGAGCTAAGAGAGATTTCCTGAAAACTGGAAATGCAAACTTGCTGAAAATGAACAGTTTTATCCACTTAGCTCATGTCTGAGATTCCTCCATCTTGAAGAAAGATGAAGTCTAAGAAGTTATAGAGATGAGGGAAATTCAGAATGATGACATTAGAGAGGCCAGGAGCACAGAAGTGTAACATATTAACAATTTAGCTCATTTGCGATTTCATGCCATTGGAAATTTTCTCTCAGATAATGAACTGCATATTGATTTTCAGTGAAGCTTTATTTTAATAACCATGATAGGAACATCTCTGAAGAAAATAAATATAACCTTGCTTTTTGTAGGAGCCAGAAAAGCTTATGTCAGTGAACTGTTTAGAGTAGAAATAAAGGTGCTTTTATTTTTATCAAAGTGAATCTATAGAACCCTGGCAGTCACGCACCTTGCATTGATCTTGGCACTGAGCAATGACCTAAGTGACTTGACTTCCCTCTGTACTCCTTCCGCCATCTCTCCAAGTAATAGAGGTGAAATGAAAGTGAATAAACAGAACTAAAGGCAACAATGCTGTAGCTATAAGCAACTCTCAGCCTCTGAACTTTAAGATATGGTGTATGTCACTAAGTCCCTGCCACTTCGTTAATCACTTAATGTGTATCTGAGCACATTGTAATGGCTTATCGGTGCAACTCATGAGACGGAGTTAAAAATAGCAAGTGGACAATTCCGCAACCTTCACTGGACTGTTCATATCATCCTTGGATTGCCCTGACAGCATGCTGACCTGGAAGGATTCCAGAGAAGTTGCTTCTGTGCTCCCTCTGCCATCAGTAGCATCCCAGGCGTGCACAATTTCACATTCTGGTAACAGGATGCTGCTAACTGTTAGACAAAGTTCAGAGTTAGTGGGACTCGGAGATAAGAGGCCCAAAATAAACACATGAAACGTACTTGGTTCACAAAAAGGTGAATCTCTCTAAAACATGCCAGGACTTTACTTTTACTTTGCTCAACTTCAAGGAAAACTATTCTAAAAAAAACTTATCCACATGCTATGGATGAATAATGGTGTCAAGTGATTCAAATATCTGTTTCCAATTTTATAAATTCTAAGAAGCTCTTAAGCCTCAAATAATATGCACTGATATTCAGTTCAATTTTTCAGACCATGGAGCTGAAGGCCACAAATAGCTCCAAATTCTCTCTGGCTCAGTGAGTTGCTTGCATTTAATAACTGTTCAGTATTAAAAGCAACCAAATGTGTGCCAAACTGAAATAAACCCAACCCAACTCTTTCTAATCTTTGCCTTTTGCCTCTCACAGTGGTATGGATGTGTCTTTTCTTGGCTTTCTATCTCTGATAAAGCCTTCACTGACCAATATCTTAAGAGAACCAGTCAGCACACAAGAAACTTTCCAGGGTCTTCTACATTTCCTTACTCTGAGAAGAAATGGGACACAAGTTAGAGCATAGGATTTTAACTATTGAGAGCCTAAAGGGCCTACCATTTCTCTTTTCTCTACCCTTAAGTAAAGTTAGCCAATCCCCCAAAAAACTGAATGTTTTCTCTGATATAAGGAGGCTAATTCATAGTGGGGTGAGATTGGGAGGAGGATCATGAGAGGATTAGATGAATTCTAGATAGGGCAAAGGGGAGGGAGGGAAAAGGAGGGGGCATAGGAGTAGGAAAGACAGTGGAATGAGATGGACATCATTACCTTAAGTACATGTATGAAAACACGAATGGTGTGAATATACTTTGTGTACAATCAGGGTTATGAAAATTGTGTTCTATATGTGTAATATGATCTGTAATGCATTCTGCTGTCATATATAACAAATTAGAATAAAAAAGTCTATGACTGATTTTATGCCCCATCTTTTTAATCTTAAAGGAATATATTTAAAGTTAATTAGTTGATTTTAAATAACTTTATTTAGTTAGAGTTTGCATACCAAAATATCCATGTTACATGTACTATTCATTGGTTTTTAGTAAAGTTAGAGTTTGCAACTATCCTCATAATTTTTGAATATTTTTCATTATTCCCAAAAGTTCTCTCATGCCTATTTGAAGCATCTTGCTATACTTATTAAAATGGAATTTAACATAAACAAAAATTGTTCTTTCTGGGCTCCCAATTGTATTTCATAGACATGCATGTCTGTCCTCAAGCCTGGGCAAATTAGTCTTGTTGCTTTATAGCAGATTTTAGAATCAGAAAATGTAAATTCTCCAGCTTTGGTCTTCATTTTCAAGATGGTTTGACTGTTGTAGGTCTCTTGCTAATCTGTATGAATGTTTGGATGAGCTTGTCAATTTTGAAAAAAAGAAAAGAAAAAAAGGCAGTTTAGATTTGGACAAGAGATTGTTTAATTTGTTGATCAGTTTAAGGAATATTTTCACCTTTATGTTGTCTTCCATTTCATGAACATTGGACATTTTTCCATTTTTTAAGTATTTTTCAATTTCTTTTTATGATATTCTATACTTTCAATATATAAGTTTTATACTTCTTTTGTTAAATTTAATCCTAGCTGGGTATAGTGGTACATGCCTGTAATACCAGTGGCTCAGAAGGCTGAGGCAAAAGGATCTTGAATTCAAAGCCAGCCTCAGCAAAAGCAAGGCACTAAGCAACTCAGATCCTGTCTCTAAATAAAATACAAAATAGGGCTGGAGATGTGGCTCAGTGGCTGAGTGCCCCTGAGTTCAACCCCAGTACCCACTCAAAAAAGACAGAAAAAGAAAAAAACTTAATCCTAAATCTTTGATTTTTTGATGCAATTACCAATGGAAGGGATTTCATAATGTCATTATCAAATTTATCATTGCTAGTAGATAGAAAGACAGTTGGTTTGTACATTGCTTTTGTATCTTGTAAACTTGCTGAACTAATTTTAGTTACAATTTTTATTAAACTCTTATTAGAGTTTTCTATATAGGAAGATTATGTTGTCTGCACATAGAGGTAATTTTACGTCTTCCTTTCCAATTTTTTTGTCTTTTTCTTGTGTAATTTCCCAGGTTAGAGCCTCCAGCATAATATTGAATAGAAGTGTCAAGAGTGACACCCTTGTCTTGTTCCTGACCACAGGGAGAAACCTTTCAGTCTTTCTCCATTAAGCATGTCAACCATGCATGTTTTATAGATGATTTTTACTGGGAGAAATCATCTATAAAACTTTTACTGAGAATCTTCCCATCTATTCCTAGATTTTTGAATTTTTCTTATAAAAGGTGTATTGGAATTTGTCAGATGGTTTGACAAATTTTGCATCTATAGATAAGATGGTGTGTTTTTGTTCTTGTTGCTATTATGTTATATTACATAGGCTGATTTTGATGTGTTTAACCAATCTTGCATTTCGGGAATAAATCCTTTTGGTTATGGTGGATAATCTTTTCTATATCACTTTACTAATATTTTATTAAAGATCCTTTTGCTATTTTCATAAGAGTTATCAGTTCATAGTTTTCTTTTGTTCTTAAATCTTTGGTTTTGTTAATTCTGTCTTCAAATGTATTGCAAAGTATTCCTTTTTTTCTTTTTGGAGCAGTTTGCCAATTATTTGTATTAATTTTCCTTTTTATGCTTCTTAGAATTTACCAGTGAAACTTTACAGGCTTGGGCTTTTCTTTGTGGTACATTTTGAAAATTATAATATTTAATCTCTGTTATCAGCCTAATCAGATTATTCATTCCTTCTTGAGTTAGTTTTAGCAGTTTGTATCTCTCTAGGAATTGTCTATTTTATCTAAATTATCAAAATTGTTGCATAGAGTTCATCATCATAGTATGTATTTTTTTTCTGATCCTTTTGATTTCTCATTCTTGATCTTAGTAATATGGGTCACTCTATCTCTCCTCTCGCTCCTCGTTCTGTCTCTCTCCCTCAGTTTGGTACAGGTTTCTCAATGTCTTTAGTCTTTATAAACACCTACCTTTGGTTTAATTGATTTTCTATATCCGCTTTAGTTCCCTATTTTGTTTATTTCTGTTCTAATCTTTGTTTCCTTTCTATCTCATTGTTTTGAGTTTAGTTTTCTCTTCTTTTCCTGATTAGTTAGGTGGAAGAGTAGCTTGTTGATTGAGATATTTCTTCTTTTACCTCTGAGAATTGTTGGAATCCCGTCTCATAAGCTTATCATGTTATGTTCTTATTCATCAAAAAAAATTCTGATTTTTCTATTTGATAATTTTCTGTGGTCTATTAGTTATTAAGGTTTGTGTTGTTTAATTTCTACACCTTTTTGTATTTTCCAACTTCCCTAGTTATTGATTTTTATTTTTGTTTTATTATTGTCAAAGAACATATTTGTATGGTTGTAATTTGTTTTATTGACCTAGCAAATAATCAATTATGAAGAATGTTCCATCTGAGGTTAATATGTATATGAATTCTGCTGTTTTGGGGTAGAAGTCTGCTAGTAGAGTTGCTTGACTTCAGCTTGATATGACTTGAACCATCCTAAATCATAACTGCCATGATTGCCTCTGAGTAGCCCCCTTCAGTTTTCCCACATATTTTCCCAGTGAACTATAAATAGATTAAAACCATTAAAGTCATATGTGAACTTTTATGAACCCACACTGGCATCAGGAATATGAATGACTCTTGAATATTAGCTTGAGATAAACTATGTACATTCTAGCATGGAAAAGGTCACTTTTTTCCTGACCCCATCTTTCTGGTCCAAATTGTGGGGATGCAGCTGGTCTTGCTGCAAGTCAAGACCACACTTCTTTCACTAAGTCACCAATAAATTGCACTTTGTGCAAAACTGGATCCATCCACCTCTTTCTTTGGTCTTATAGTAACTTGGGACTAGTTCTCATACACTGGGACCAGGGCATTTTGGAAAAGTTATTGAAGTACTAAATTTCCTTATTGATCTTCTGAATAGTTGCCTTGCACATTATTGAAAGTGAGTTATTAGGTCTCCCACTATTATTATTGAATTGTATATTTTTCCTCTTGTTTTGTCCAATTTTGCTTTTGTATCTGATGCTGTCTTTAGATGTTTTTAACTTTATAATTGTATGTCTTCATGGTGAATTGATCTCTTTATTATTACAAAATTTCTATCTTTATTAAAAATTTTTCAAAACTCTAATTTGTTCATATCAGTCGAGTCCATCTGGCTCTTCTGGTTGCTATCATATGGATTACCCTTTTTGTCATTTTATTTTCAGTCTTATAGTTTTGAACCTTAAGTGCTTGTCGTAGACAGCATATGGTAGGGTTTTTAAAAAAATAAAATAGAAACCTCCTGGCTAATATTTTCAGCCTTTGATTGAATTGTTTAATTCGTTCATGTTTAACATTATTATTTATATGACTGGATTTGTGTGTGCCATTTTTCTTTTTTAATTTCTATACACTTCAACTTATTATCTCCTTTGTTCATTTTTGTTATCTTCTTTTGATCTAAGTGATTATTTTATATGTTGTATCTTGATTTTGTTAGTCATTTTTAGCTATGGTAGGCAAAAAAAGTAAACCTACATAGTCTCCATGTCTGACTGTTCAGAACCATTATATAGATTACCTGATATGGCAAGTGGTACTTTGAAAATGTGATTAAATTAAATCTTGACACCAGAAAATTACTATGGTTTTTCTGAGTGGATCCAATGTAATTGCATGAATCTTTATAGGAAAAGTAGAGAAGCTGGAGAAGGAGGTATGAAAAGAGAAAAAAGTGGTGCAACTTCCAGCTGGAAGAGGGGGAGGGGACGGGAGCCAAGACATGTAGGTTGCCCTCTGCAAGCTAGAAAGGATAAGACAACAGTCCCCTTTGAGTCACAAGAGGAGTATAATCTCACTTACTTCTTGATTTGCCCAGTGGAATCCCTTTCAGATTTCTGACCTCCAGAACTGTAAGATAGTGAACTTGTCTTGTTTTAAGCCACTAAGTTTGTGGCAATCTGTTAAAGCAACAATGGGAGACTAACACTTGATCTATTTTTGAGTTATTTTCTTTGTGGTTATTCTAGGACTTACAATATGCATCTGTACTTCTCAGGATCTACTTCAGACATATACTACTCAAACCTCCTGAGAGAGGGAAGGCTTTTCTTCTATAGAACTCTGTTCCCTCCCATTCCTTTCTGTAGGCTGTTGTTGTTTTGTGTTTATATGTGCTACAAACCCAAGACTACATTCTTATGATTATTATTTTAAAGAATTCTATCATCTTAAAGAGGCTGGAGGAAGACAGGAATATAGTTTTTTATGATTACTCCCCCCCCCTCCCCCGTCTCCTGTTCCTCCTCCTCCTTTCTTCTTTTTCCTTGTGTCTTGTTTGCTTTACTTCTTCCTGTGGATTCAAGTCACCATCTGCTGTCATTTCCTTACTCCATCAATATTTTGTAGCAACTCTTTACACTGATATCTTTTCCCAGTAAAGTTTACTGTTTTTCTCATTTGCTTATTTGTTTTATTTGTTTGCCCTGGAATTGTTCAGTGAAAGACTGTATCCCCTATATCATGTGCCCTTGTACTTTGATCATCAACTCCAGGGTGGTCAAAATACAGTCTTTGGAACTAATAGCTACACAATCCTGAGCCCAGTTCTTTCTTCAGATAAAGAACAAATATTTTTGTCTTCCTGATATTTTACTTGTCCGTACAGCAAACTTAGAGATTGTTTGATTTAATCCAAAGTCATGCCTGAAATTTAATAAGCATTGCTTGTTTATACGCCAGAGTTTCTCCCCCACCCCACCACCACCCCCCAAAAATGCTGAAGTTCTGCATTCCTCCACCTGGTCCTATTGTAAAGGGCAGTATAACTTCATAAGCTGCATTAACAGATCTAAACATGGTGCGAAGACCCCTCTAATGGGAGATGCTGTGTGGATATAGAACTAATTAACAAGGAGAAAGGGCACAATTATTCAGTGCATGTAATTTTCCCAAATCAAATAAATACTTTAACACTGAAAAACATACACTTTTCTTCTTTAGACATATAGCATGTCCCCTTTTAAAAATGGTAAAATGTATCCATATTGAGGAGATTTAATGTATAATTTCAGAGGATTCTCATTCTCATTAGAAATATAAAGGCTTATTAGTAAATTCTTTAAAGTTGGTAAATTTAGTAAAAATGTTTCCCATAGCTTTCTTCACTATTCTTCCTCATGCATTTTAAAGCATGTTTAAAGGAACGTGTTAATGTTAGGTTTTTCTCATTACATTTATACAAGTGTTTAATTGAATAAATCCTTGGTTCCTTGTCTTCTGAGCCAGCTCCTTAATGTAGATGAGTCCTATTGTTCCACTTTCTAGCCATCTCGCTACTGTATTACTGATATTCTGCTCATGTACAGCAGCATTAACTGATTTCTTTTAATGTCTACATGTTTTTTCTCCCAAATATAAAATTCATAAAATATGCATTGTCTTAATACCCCCAGGCCTTGTCAACCTGTGGAAATAATGAGTTCACCTAAAAAAAAAAAACTGCACTCAAATCCTGCTGATGTATTGTACTGCCTGCTCAAGCAGGAATTCACCTCCTCAGAAAGTCCACTGTCCCTTAGGGTGTCCTTGGGAATTCCTAGGGAGTGTTTTACGTTGACCAGTGGATCTCTTTCTCCCATCAAACTTCAGTTTTTAGGACAGCAGACTCTGGAGCTAAACCACATGGGCACAAATTCTGGTGCCACCATTTAGATGTGTGATCTTGGGCAAGTGGCTTAATTTCTCTGAACTTCAGCTGATTATGGAATGTGCTGTTCATTTTGTGGTTAGATGAGATACTGCCTTGAAACAGTTGTAAAGTGCCTGACATATGTTAAGTGCTCCTTTGTGGTTTATCATTGCCATTATCCATGGCATCTTCTCCCTGAATACTAGATCAGAGTTTCAAAATCTACAAATCTAGGAGGCATCAGAAGTGTCCTTGATTTCCCAAAGCAATTGCACATTCATCCCAGAAATGGGGAGAAGCCCTGCTCACATTTGGCTCAAGTACTTTCCCTTAGGGTTGGTTGGGGTCAAGGTGGCGATGGTCTCTCGAATTTCTCATCTCTTTTTCATGCCCTAATGCATCAAAAGCCTCCTTTTTGCAGGGACCCTTCACCTATCCAAGTCAATCAGTAGGACTAGGAACCTGGGTAGGGATGAGGGTGGGAAGTGACTTCCCTTTGTGTCAGTTATGATCTCTACATGCAGAGGAACTATTTTCTCCTTTGCATTTTCTATCTTAATTTATCCTAATTTTAGTCATTTATATATTAAGTGAATTATTGGACCACATTCATGTAATTCAAGTCAAAACCTCTTATTTTCTTTTGTGTTGATATAGATATTTCAGTGTATTTTATTTCCTCAGTCATACAATTTATTCAGCTTTTGTTTGCCTTGAGAAAATACATTTAGAAACAATTTAGCTATGGAAAGTAATCCGATTATTTATAGAGCAAAGAAAAAGTGACAATGAATTTAGTAAACACACATTTTTTAAGAGAAAGATTTAAAATGTTTAACTTCAGAATAACTACTTTTGACTGATTTAATACTTTTTGCTTTAAACCAGCTATAGGATATATAATACCTTAATTTAATATTAAGATCATAAGGAAAAACTATTCACATGAAATCTTTTTAATGGATAGCAAGCCACAATTGAGAATACTTAGACTCTGCTTCAATTTTTGATGCCTTATCCTTTTAGAAAGACAAGCAAATGTAGTTATTAATTAGGAGGACTGGAACCAGTTTCTAAGATTTGAATCCTGGCACTACTTTATAGTAACTGTGTATCTTGAGCAAGTTTCTTAACTTCTCTGTGCTTCACATTACACATATGCAAAATGGGGATAATCACATCTCAGACATAATAGAAAATATTGTAAGGATGAAAATAGTTATTATATTTTTACATAGTCACAGTTCATGGCACATAACAAATATATCAGCCCTCTGTATCCCTAGATTCCACATCTATGGATTCAACCACTGGATGGAAGACACTTTAAAAGAAAATTACATCTGAACTAATATGTACAAACTCTTTTTTGCTTGTCACTGTTTCCTAAACAATAGCATAATCACTATATTGAGAATTTACACTGCATTTACACTGCATAGGTATTATAAGTAATCTAGAGATGATTTAAAATCTATAAGAGGATATATGTAGATTATATGCAAATACTACACCATTTTTTTGCAATGGACTTAAGTACCAGCAGATTTTGGAATGGGGTGGGGGTCCTGGAACCAGTTCCCCACAGACATCAAAGGATAAATGTACTAGATAACTGTTTAATTATGCCAAAAGTATCGCACAAAAAAAACATTATTTTGATTAATTGATTTTACACATATTAATCAAGCATCCAATAATATGCCAAGGACTGTGCTACTTTCTTAATGGCAAGTAAGACAAAATTACTCTTCTCAAGTAATAGTCTTGTGTCCTAAACTTTTCAGATGATTTCGTCAATCAAACATTGCACTTTGGAGAATAGCTATCTTTGTGACCTATTTTATCAAAGAGATGGGTATTTTGAAAAGAAGAAAGATTCTGAATTTAATGAAAACTTCAGAAATTATATTCATTAATCTTTTTTTGTCCAAAATATCTAGATCTTAGGCAAAGTCAATGTAGATGTATAGCTTTAATGTAATTTAAGTGACTAGAAAGAGTTAATGAAGAGGACTACAAAGAGAGCTTGATGCTTTCATCCTCCTAGAATTCATTAAAATAATTTTAAAATGAGGCTCATGAAGATAAACTAAAATAATTTCCATTTTTAATACAACATGGTACAATTAGCATTTTCCTATTTATTTAGTGTTCCTTTCCTTCAAAGAATAAGGGCTATTTAGACTTATGTGATACAGCAAAGTTATTTATAACTAGTCACAACACTTTTATTTTACAGAAAATATGTAATGTTTTCTTGAAATTCAGCATCATCCACAAGAGCTCTTAAAATGACACAAATTGGGAGATAATTTAGCTTTGCAATTACTGAGAATTTATAAGCAACACTGATAATAAATCTCTGGGGGTAAACAGAAGTCAGTCTGCAACAAAAGGTGCATGTGTTAGTTTTGAACAGAAACTGACCTTGCGCCCATCTCTCCACCTCTCCTTAACAGATGAATGTCATTTGCTGCGTCAGTGATTTGAAGTCAATAACCATTGTTACTCTCCTCTGGGACCTCTTGGGCTTACAAAGGCAATATTTTAGAATGAGGACACAGTCTGCTGATGAGTAAGTATCTCTAATGATGGTGGGAAGATATGTTACTTTGAAGCTCTGAAATTCAAAAGAATTATTGCTGCTTTGTTCTTTTTAGTAGTTATTGAACAATAATGCTGAATAATTCCCAAGTACACTCCAGAAGAGGAAAAAAAAAGGTTACATCCAATATGAATTTTAAAATGCTTCTGCTCTACAATACATCACTCTTTCACTCTTTGGAGAGCAATTTCAAAATGCTGACTCTGAGAAAGGAACTTGGTGAGGTAACACCTTTTAAAATGGACTTACTCATTATGTCTCGGTTAGGTATATAATTTAGTTTTCAACCCAGACATATCCCCACATTCTGCCTTGTCTTATGAATCTATACTCCAGTGCTCATTTGCTTGCTTGCTTTGAGCAAATTATAAACATTGGCCTCTTCATGAGTTACAATCTGATGCTATACTATTTGTGTCTTTCTTCTCTTGTCCTCATATCTTTTTTTTTTTAGATGTCATGTAGTATTTTAGAAAAGTCATGGAAGAGTTGGACAGCCTCTCAGCCTTTGGCATTGGGGTAAATGGAAGCGAATTAGGTGTCAGTTGATCTTAGTGTCAGAGACAGGTAGACTGCAAAATTCACAGGTCTGACTCCACAGAGCAATTTTTCTTCTCTCATATGAATCCCAGATCTGAGTGGGAGTTATTAGGGATGTGTTGATCTCCATTTGGATGGCACAGAACTAGAGATATGGCTTATTGAATGTGAGCTAGTGTGTGGGGAGGTCCATTTTTACCTTAGGGCTACTCTTTTGCCAGGAGGAAGAATAATCTGTAGTTGGATATAAAGTCTGTAGGTCATAGTTCTCCTGGATTCTAAAAGTACATTCTTATAATACAAGACAGAGCTGGTATTTAGAGAGTTTTGCCTTTGTTCCTCATCCTTCCCTTCAAAAACCTCTTAGATTTTAAACAAGTGGAATGAAGCTACCCCTGATGAGGTGCGACAGTTACAGTATGCTTCCATAGCACCCTGTCAAAGACTTGCCATACCATATTGTAATTTATCAGTTTAAATGTCTGTTGTCCCCTATAGACTTTGGCTTTCTTAATGCAGGGATTGTGTTTTACTGCTACTCCATCAATACCCAGCGAAAGTTCTGTAGTATAGTAGGTATTTAAAGGTCAATGTTAACACAGGTGAAAAGTAAATGAGCAAATGAGTCAACTTGGAGTAGGTCACTTTTGAGAAATGTTTTGGTAATATGTACTGCAGAGATTCAGGGTTTCTAAATTCAACTAGAAAGCGTGATTTACTCACTTAATCAATAACATATGAACAGTAGATAAGTGAGAAAGGCATATATGAATGCTGAAAGTAGCACTTAATTGAACCCAGAGGAAACATGATATCACTGAACATCATGAAAGTTTTTGACATTTGACGGTTACACTTTTGAGATACTTAAGAATTATCCAATGTCAGAGTATTTCCCCCATCAATCAAAGTTGGTTCTGAGTTTCGTTAATATGACTTCATAGATCTGACCACCTTCTGAAGAGCTGACAGAATAGCCTCCTCTTAAAGACCTTTCTGAATAGCTAATCAGCATCACCCACAGATTTTTGTATTTCAATTCATAGTTACAAATTATGAATAATAATGCTACAAATGCCTTCTATTAGTCACTTCAAATTAATCCTGCAAATTTCCCTTTCACAGAGAAACGAAGTTTAAGTTCACATAAACAATGGCATTAATAATAATTGGAAATAAACTCCCAAGAAATATATGTACATACCTTATTTCATTCTTTATAAGATTTAGTCATCTCATTGGCTTTCTATTCTCCTAGGTGAAATGACTAGGTAATGGAATTTGAACTGATTGATTTGACTGGCTCAGTGATTAACTTATGTATCTATTTATGAGGCTTTTTAACAGACTTCCTTAAGGTCAAAGTAAAATCTGACTATTCAGGTAAACTACCTTTGAAATATATTCTGTGTATCCCTTCTTGAGTCCCATATAATGGGCATAAAGACATAACATGCTCTATTTACAAACCAGAGCTTCCTTGGGCAAATTCTATCCATTTGATCGCTAAGACAGGATCTAATACATATTGAACTGTTTTTCTTCTCAAATATTATGTGAGATGAGCAGATAAAGGCCAGATTGTGCACTACTAAATTAATCCATATCTGAAAGGGTTAGCACCATGTGAGAAATCTTAACACAAGGTTTATCATATAATCCTAGTTTATTCATTATACAACGAAAACATACAGCCATACATGTATACAAATATATACATACAGACATGCAATATACACATACATATGTACTTATGTATATATATACATATACACACACAAAGATATATTGAGTATTTACAATTTATAATCGAGATTTATAATCAAAGATTATAAATATTTTAAATAAATCTATATAATTGATGCAGTCCTTATAAAATACCAACATCTTGAGAAATTTGACAAAATGATATCAAATTTAAGTTAAAAGCACAAATATTCAAGAGAATTAATAACGTTCAGTGGCATTTACATTATAGCTGGGAGTGACACAAACATATAATTAAATATATATACAACTTTTCAGATATGAAAAGTCCTCTAGAGAAAAGTTAAGCACAATGTAGAGAAAGGGCTTTCCGTGGGGTTTTAGATTTAAACAGGGAATACCAATGAGGTATTATTTTCATTTTTTAGGAGGGAAGTTTTATATTTTCAACACAATAAGGGACTATCTGAAATTCACTAATGGCTCAAACAAAGTTTGTTTTGAGAATTGAGATATTTAAATCAAAACTCCAAGACAACCCTCTTGAAATGTAAAATAAAGCTAATAATGTGTAACAAGTGTTTTTGATAATTATTCACAGGATAGCTATGTTAAACAAATCATGAATGAAAAAGAAAATAAAAACATCTATGTAAAAGGGATATGGGCACTCACACGTTCCTTGCAGCATTTTTCACTGAAGTCAGATGTGGAATCAACCTGTGCCTATCAAGAAATATACGGATTTTTAAAAATGTGGTATTTATACACAATGGAATACTATTCAGTATCCAAAAGAAGGAAATCCTATTGATTTCAACAACATGAATGAACCTGATGGACATTATGCTAGGTAAAATAAGACAGGCACAGAAGGACACAAAGCCCATGACCTTACTTCTATGTGGAATCTAATAAATTTGAACTCATAGAAGAAGAGAGTAGAATGATGGTTACTAGAGGATGGAGCAGTGGAGATGGAAGGAATTGGGAGATGTTCAAACCATACAAAGTCTTAGGAATATAGATTGACAGGAATAATAGATTTTGAGATCTATTGAATAGAAGGGTGAATATAATCAATAAAAATATAATATATTTTTCAGAATAATTAGGAGAATAAATTTCATAGATCTCACCATAAAAAATGATAAGTAGCTGAGATGATGTATATGGTAATTAGCTTGATTTAACCATGTCATATTGTAATGTAGCTCAAAATTATACTTTGCATCTTACATATATATATATATATATATATATATATATATGTTATATGATTTGCCTACAACATACAATAATAATAAGGAATAAAGTTGCTTAAAAGTAATAATTATTTTTAATATGAAATTTTAAAACACCCTTAAATTGGAAATAGAAACTTCCTTAGCATGAATTAAATGTACATCTTAATTAAAAATGAAGCATCAGGCTTAATAATGAAACACTATGATATTCCTGCTATCTCTTGATAAGATAGGAGATAATTTAAAAAAACTAAAAATGTCCTTTTTATCATTATAATTTATTATTTTTTTCTGGAAGTATAGCCAGTATGATAAGATAAAAATTGAAACTAGACCTATGAACTTTGGAAAGTAAGGGTCATATTTTCGTTTTGCAAATGATACTATTGAAAACCTAAAATGCCTAAAAGAATTAACTAAAAACTATTATAAAAATAATTTGAAGTAAAAGATTAAAAACTAATAAGCAAAAAGTTTTATACATACAAATGTTACAAATTCAATAAACAAAGGAATATACTACTTAATATATAATGTTTCATAATATAATTAATGATCAATATGTAGAATTCACATGAGAAAAATATGTAAAACTTTTCTAAGGACAGTAAAGAAGTATTAAAGAGAAAACATACATAAGAATAATCTACGGTATAAAAATATACATTTGTTTCAGATGTAAACATTTAATATCCTGCCTTCAAAATACCAACAAGATTATTTTTGAGGAAATTTTCAAAATGTCATTGAATTGCATCTGGAAAGTAGATAGGATTAGAATGAAAAATTATAAATAAGTCTAATAAAGAAAAACGAATTCTGTCAGGTACATAAATTATAAATCTAGAGAACTTAAAAGAGTGTGTTGCCTCTTCAAGAACAAAGTGAAGAGAATTATAGTCTCAAAATGGAAGTCAGATAATATGAAGATTTAACACATGATAAAGTAGAATTCAAATAAATAGAGGAGGAAATGGATTATTTAATAAGTGGTACACAATTAATTAGCTTTTAACATTTTGGAAAATAAAGTAACATCTCCACTTATTACACTTCATTTCAGATGCCTCAAACATTGAAAAATAAAATAAATTCATAAAGTCAATGAAGTGAAACTTCAGAATATTGGTACAGGCAGGCCTCCTAAGCATAACATAAAATTCAGAAGTCATACAGGGAGACTGCTAAATTCAAGGGCATGAAAATTAAGTCCTTTGGTAAAAAAAAAATCAAAATCAAAATATGAATGGCAACCTGGGTAAAAGTAATTGAAATACCATGTGAAAAAAGGATTAATTTTCTTTCTAATAAAAATGTATAATAAGCAAAAGTAATGCAACCCTCTAGAAACATATGACAAATACAAAATAAATCTAGAAACAATCTAATTATCTATCAACTATGGTTCATACAAAGAGTAGAATATATTGCACAAAATTTATTTTAAAATGATGTATATATTTTTAACAGAAATGGAAAAAAATCCAATCTAAATGATGATATGAATAAAAGAAGTGAGCTAAAAGTATACATGGATTCATTTTACTTCTGAAAAAGTGGGATGCACATAGAAAATGTATGAAAGAATATGCAAGGTACAGTTTTTTCCCACTTCTTTGGAAAAAGGGCATGAAATAACACTTGAGAGATTCTTAGATTTATACATTTTTTGAACTCCATGATTAAAATATGTGTGGATGCATTATTTTACATGGATTTAAATAAAAGTGAATTTAAATCAAAAGAATAAATAAATTTGATGTTATCTTATAATCAAAATAAATCTAGCTTTTAAAATAAATTAAAACATTACCTTAAGCAAGGACAGGGGTCCAACTTCTACAAAGACAATTCATCCCTCCTCCATCCTTTAGATGTGTGACTTTAAAATAATCATCGTGCTACAAGACAGGTCTATCAGCTTCTGTGCTACTTTGCCTAGCAAATTAACATTTTTCAAGTGAAGAATAGTATTTCAAGTGAATAACATTTAAGATCCTTTAGAAATGGAATACCAATTGTGTATATATGCCACATTTTTAATATGTATTTATTTATTTTTAAGTTTTATTGATTTTATTTTTTTAAATGCATGACAGCAGAATGCATTACAATTCTTACTACACATAGAGTTCAATTTTTCATATTTTTGTATATAGAGTGTGTTCATACTTTATACATGTCTTTATACATGTACTTTGTTTTGTTGTTGATTTTTTTTTGTATTACAATTCTTATTACACATATATACCTCAATTTTTCATATCTCTGGTTGTATATAAAGGATGTTGACACCCAATTCCAGTCTTCATCATGTACTTTGGATAGTGATGTCTATCACATTCCACCACCCTTGTTAATCCCCCTTTCCCTCCCACACCTCTTCCCTATCTAGAATTCATCTAATCCTCCAATGGTCCCCCTCCCTACCCAACTATGAGTCAGCCACCTTATATTAGAGAAAACGTTTGGCATTTGTTTTTTGGGGATTGGCTAACTTCAATTAGCATTGTCTTCTCCAGTGCTATCCATTTACCTGCAAATGCCATGATTTTATTCTCTTTTATTGCTGAGTAAAATTCCATTGTATATATATGCCACATTTTTTTATCCAGTCATCTACTAAAAGACATGTAGGTTTGCTCCACAGTTTAGCTATTGTGAATTGTGCTGCAATAAACATTAATGTGGCTATGTCCCTGTAGTATGCTGTTTTTAAGTCCTTTAGGTATAGAGCGAGGAGAGGGATAGCTGGGTCAAATGGTGGTTCCATTCCCAGGTTTCCAAGGAATCTCCATACTGCTTTCCATATTAGCTGCAACAATTTGCAGTCCCACCAGCAATGTATGAAGGTACTTGTTTCCCCACATCCTCACCAACATTTATTGTTGTTTGTCTTCATAATATCTGCCATTCTGACTGGAGTGAGATGATATCTTAGAGTAGTTTGATTTGCATTTCTCTGATTGCTAGAGAAGATGAACATTTTTTCATATATTTGTTGTTTGACTGTATATCCTCTTCTGAGAAGTGTCTGTTCATGTCCTTGGCTCATTTGTTGATTGGATTATTTGTTGTTTTTTTTCAGTGCTTGGCTTTTTGAGTTCTTTATATATCCTAGAGACTAGTATTCTTTCTGATGCATGAGGTGTAAAAATTTGCTCCCAGGATGTAGACTCTCTATTAACCTCACAGATTGTTTCTTTTGTTAAGAAGAAAGTTTTTAGTTTGAATTCATTCCATTTATTAATTCTTGTTTTTAATTCTTGTGCTATAGGAGTCTTATTAAGGAAGTTGGGGCCTAATCTGACATGATGAAGATTAGGGCCTACTTTTTCTTCTATTAGACCCAGAGTCTCTGGTTTAATTCCTAGGTCCTTGATCCATTTTGAGTTAAGTTTTGTTATATGTCACATTTTTTAATCCATTCATCTACTGAAGAGCATCTAGTTGGTTCCACGGTTTAGCTATTGTGAATTGTGCTGCTATAAGCATTGATGTGGCTGTGTCTGATGTGTGAGGGGTGAAAAATTTGCTCCCAAGATGTAGAATCTCTATTACCTCACAGATTGTTTCTTTTACTGAGAAGAAACTTTTTGATTCCATCCCATTTATTGATTCTTGTTTTTTTTATTTGTTTTAATTAGTTACACTTAACAGTATAATAACATTGACATATCATACATTTGAATCAGATGAGATATAATATCTCATTTTTCTGAGTATACAGGTTGCAGAATCACATTGGTCATGCATTCACATATATACACACAGTAATAATAGAGTCTGCTTCATTCTACTATCCTTCCTATCTCCCCTCTCCCATCACTTCTCTCTACCTAATCTAGGGTAATGCTATTCTTTTTTTGTTTTTTTCCTCACATCTTGATTCTTGGTTTTAATTCTTGCGCTACAGGAGTCTTATTAAGGAAGTTGGGGCCTAATCCCACATGATGGAGATTAGGGCTTACTTTATCTTCTATTAGATGCAGAGTCTCTGGTTTAATTCCTAGGTCCTTGATCCACTTTGAGTTGAATTTTGTACATGGTGAGAGATAGGGGTTTATTTATTTATTTTGCTTATGGATTTCAAGTTTTCCCAGCACCATTTGTTGAAGAGGCTATCTTTTATCCAATGCATGTTTCTGGCACCTTTGTCTAATATAAGATAATTGTAATTTTGTGGGTTAGTCTCTGTATCCTCTATTCTGTACCATTGGTCTACCAGTCTGTTTTGGTGTCAATATTATGTTGCTTTTGTTATTATTGCTCTATAGTATAGTTTAAGGTCTAGTATAGTGATGCCACCTGATTCACTCTTTCTGCTTAGCATTTCTTTAGCTATTCTTAGTCTCTTATTTTTCCAGATGTATTTCATGATTGCTTTTTCTATTTGTATGATGAATGCCATTGGGGTTTTGATCAGAATTGCATTCAATCTGTATAGTGCTTTTGGTAGTATGGTCATTTTGATAATATTAATTCTGCCTATCCAAGAGCAAGGTAGCTCTTTCCATCTTCTAAGGTCTTCTTTGATTTCTCTCTTTAGGGTTCTGTAGTTTTCATTGTATAGATCTTTCACCTCTTTTGTTAAGTTGATTCCAAGTATTTTATTTTTTTGAGGCTATTGTGAATGGGGTAGTTTTCCTCATTTCCCTCTCAGTGGATTTGTCACTGATATACAGAAATGCCTTTGATTTATGAGTGTTGATTTTATATCCTGCTACTTTGCTGAATTTATTTACTAGTTCTAGAAGTTTTCTAGTGGAGCTTTTTGGGTCTTCTAGGTATAGAATCATATCATCAGCAAATACTGCTAATTTAAGTTCTTCTTTTCCTATGTGTATCTCTTTAATTTCTTTCATCTTTCTGATTGTTCTGGCCAGTGTTTCAAGAACTATGGTAAATAGAAGTGGTGAAAGAGGGCGCCCCTGTCTTGTCCCAGTTTTTAGAGGAAATGCCTTCAATTTTTCTCCATTTAGAATGATGTTGGCCTGGGGCTTAGTTAGCGTAGATAGCCTTTACAATGTTGAGATATGTTCCTGTTATCCCTAGTTTTTCTAATGTTTTAAACAGGAAGGAGTGGTGTATTTTGTCAAATTATTTGTCTGTGTCTATTGAGATGATCATATGATTCTTATCTTTGAGTCTATTGATTGGAATATTACTCAGCAATAAAAAGAATAAAATCATGTCATTTGCAGGTAAATGGATGGCATTGGAGAAGATAATGCTAATTGAAGTTAGTTAGCCAATCCTGAAAAAAACAAATGCAGAATGTTTTCTCTGTTATAAGGAGGCTGATTCATAGTGGGGTAGGGAGGGGGAGCATGGGAGGAATAGAAAAATTCTAGATAGGGCAGAGGGGTAGAAAGGGAAGGGAGGGGGCAGGGGGTAGCAAGGATGGTGGAATGTGATGGACATCATTAGCCAAAGTACACGTATGAAGACACAAATTGGCGTAAACATACTTTATATACAACCAGAGATATGAAAAATTGTGGTATATATGTGTAATAAGAATTGTAATGTATTCCACTGTCATTTGTTTTTTTAAATCAATTAAAAAAATTTAAGAAGAAATGGAATACCAAGAATTAGAATGATATTTTCAATGTTTCAGAATATCTGTTCTTCAAACTAACATTTGATGCAGTTGCCTTTCATAATAAAAACATTTTCTCCAACCCCCAAAGCAAAGTGTGGGAAGAAGCAATTATGTTTGGGGAATGAGTTTTTCAAGCACAACTTCAGTTCAATCCATCAAATATTTGTTTAGCGCTTGCTCTATTAGGCTGTCCTAGTGAATGAACCTACCACTAGGTTGGTTCCTGGCATAAAGGAGTCTACATTATTCTTGTAACCCAGCCCTTTGCCACTAATGTATTTACTGACAGTGGTCACTGGGAATTTCTAAGGGACTAGCTCTATTATTGCTCTGTGGTAATGTTTGTTTAATGCAAAGCTTAATGGGGGTATTCTATCCCAGACCCATTTTGATTGTTTCAAAAGTCATCAAATTCAATGGAATTTAATGGCAAAAGAAAAGGAGAATGTGACAATTGCAATGTATGGAGTTGAATGCATTGTGTTGATTTCCTATAAAAATGATTATATGTTAGTTTTTGAAAGTAATATTTAAATTTAACATTTTATCTTAGACATAAACTTGAAATTCATTGTGTAACTTTGTAGTAGACCCATATGAGACACGTAAAAGCTAAATTATTCAGTTTATTATTCCAGTGGAATAATAAATGATTCTAATGGTAATGATTCTAAAGGTAAGTATAAAGAAGTTTCTTTAATTGAAAAATAGTAGTCTTTTATAACTTTTGGGGTTTTTTTCTTCATGATAAATTTTCTATAGCTTTTCTTTCAGAATAAAAGAGTAGTTATCTTAAGACTCTAGGTAGTTGCACAAAATTGTTTCATTTTAAAGAAAAAAAATAATAAACATTTTTTTTTTCAATTTCTGCAAATCCCTGGAGTGGAAAAATTGTCTCTCCTGATACTTTGCCTATTTTTTGTCTTTGTTCTCATGGTTTGAAAAGATGTGAATAACTCCCATTCCTTCCTTCTTTATAGGAATGTTATTTTTAACACCACTGTGTTTTAAAATGTAAACCAAGTATAAACCAGAGAAATAAAATTCATTGAGCTACCACATTAATAACAGATTATTAAGAACTTGGAAATCAAATGATGAGCTAAATTTTGTCTTTTTTACCTACTTCTCTTAAACCTTTTTGGGTATAGAAGCAGTTTAATAAGCAAATAGGAAATTTCATTTTCGAAAATCATTGCTTATTTCTATTATTATCAACAAGCCGCTAAAATAACTTCAACCACTTAAAAATATATTTTAGGTATATACTGTATAGAAGATGAGCAAATGATAATTTTATATACATATGCACTAGGTAATGGTTATTACAATCAACTAATTAACACGTACATCACTACCCACACTCTCTGCTAGATCCCTAGAACTTATTCATCTTATAACTGAAAGTTTGCACTCTTTGATAAATGCCTACCCATTCCTCTTCCCCACCACCTGGCAGCTACTGTTTACTCTCTACTTGTATTTGTTGGCTTTTTTTTTTTTTAGATGCCACATATAAGTGAGCTCATACAGCATTGGGCTTTCTGTGCCTGGCTTACTTCACTTAGCATAAAGGCCTCCATGTGCATTTATACTATTCCCAAAGACTGTACTCCCTTCATTTTTTTTTGTAGTTGAATAACATTCCACTATGTGTATTAATAAATATACCACATACATTTTGTTTATTCATCTATTGATATGATACTTAGGTCATTTCCATATTTTCAGAAATTATTTGGATTTGTTTTCCTAAAACTTGGTAGGATGGTGATGTTCTTCCATTTTCTACCTGAAGAAATGGGAACCCAGTTCAGGAACTAACAATACTATGATATTAATCATCCCTAGAGTTAAGAGTTGGAAGTCCTGAATTTCAGTTCTCCCAACTGTCTCTGACTTTGGATTACATGAAATACCTCCAACTTGAATCGACTATCATAATCCTTTACCTAAAATTATAAAACAGTTGGGAATTAAAAATTGATGTTTTGAATTTGAGGGAATAACATTTTTTGACAAAATGAAATGCATGTAGTGATACAATACATGTAGTTATCTGAAAGAAAAATAATAATTTTCCCTGTATTGAGTGATGCTGTATTTTCGAGTTTTCCAAATGACATGCTTCTGAAAAATAATGTCTCCAGATGTAACACTTGATAAGAGATACTAGTTTGCAAATAATCTGAATTAAAAAATTGAAACCAATTTTCTTTTTTTAACTAAAAATCTTCTCCAAAGCTAAATTATATTCTAATAAGAATGACTCAAAGAGGAGACTATTTCACAAACTTACATAATCATAAAAACTCTTTTTTTTCCCCATCAGAACATCTGTTTAGTAGAACAATTTGGGTAACAATGATGAGAACATATCTCCAGACATTAAAAAAAAGAATAATTACCCTAACAATTTAAGTTTTAGCCAACTCTGCTCGATTCAGACACATTTATACTTCAGAAAGTTAATCTATAATATCACCTTTTATTGGTATGAAAACAACTAATTTTTATGGATTTGATTAGATTTCATGACTAATTGATGTAATTACACCTTGGAGGTGATTCTACGGAGTACTCTGTTGGTCAAGTTGTTGCCATGAATTTGTTGAAATAGAGTATTACTGATCATCAAAGGTCCTGGGCATAGTGACTGAGCCTTGTTATGTTCTGTGGGGCTCTGTCCAAAATTTCAGTGATAGAGGCAATCCAGATGTGATGGCTGGCTCTATAGAAGCCATGGAATTTGGCAGATGAAGCCATGTAAATGGGCAAATGAATAAAAGGCATTTCCCTGTTTGTATACTAGGTGTTTTTCACTCTTGGAAAGGTCAATGAGTATGAAGTGGTATTTGCAAAAAATTTGTAGCTCTGGGTTCTTTTGTCATTGCTCCTGGTATTTTTAGGGGATTTAAACTGTCACTTCTCTTATTGTTTGGAATTTTCTGTAAGTATTCAATTTATTTTTGGAAAAAGTTTTAGAATTGTTTTTGGTCACCCCTTACCTTTATATATTTAAAGTCAACTTTAAAAAATGCCAAGACTATCAGTCAGTTGGGTTATTTCATTATATCAGTTGGCAACTTATTTTTCATTTCTTACACATCTGTTAAATTTGGTGTCTAAATGATAGATTGTCTACCAGTGTTTCATTCTTCTCTCCAACAGTTCAATTTCATTATGTTTGCAATTTGTGTGGTCTACCATACTTAATATATGCCTATAGAAATCTTTTTGTTATTGTGTCTCATAAGCAGCACATGGGAAATTGGTTCCCATTAGTAAATTTCCTACATTCCAAAAACATCTTTGATATAAAGGACAAAATTTCCATTGTTATTGGAAGAATCAAAAAGAATATAAATAATACAAAGCTGGTTTATAAGTTGTTGACATAATATAATGGATCTTGCAACATTAAAAAAAATGAAGTCTGTAAACCTTCTAACTAATGGGTCTCACCTAGTGGTCTTAAGACCTTTGATCCAATGCTAAAATGTGTATAGGTCTTTGGGTTCTTGGTTAGATACATAAACATACTATGTACTGAGATTTTTTTTTTTTTGTACTGGGGATTGAACTGAGGGGCACCCAACCACTGAGCCACATCCCCAGCCCTATTTTGTATTTTATTTAGAGACAGGGTCTCACTGAGTTGCTTACACCTCACTTTTGCTGAGGCTGGCTTTGAATTTGTAATTCTCAGACCTCAGCCTTCCAAGCCACTGCGATTATAGGCATGTGCCACAGGACCCAGCCATGTACTGAGATTTTTAAGTGAACTGATTTAAGAGAAAGATTTGAATGGGGAAGAGACAGAAAAGACTGCTTGAGGATTTTAAATAGCTAATATTGGGGGCAGGGAAGATGGACATAGAGGAGACTGGAAATACCAAACATAAGCAATTCTACTTTGCTAAGTGCCTGCTCTAAATATCTCACCAAATGTCCTGCAGGGGGAAACCCAAATAGTAGTGCTAATATGGGTATCTGAAGAGGAGATGGTTCACATTTTGTCAACTTTTGGTTGGAAATGTGATATATGTTTTAAATTTTGGAAGGTATGGTTGTTAACATACCACACTAAAAATCTCTCCTAGACCTTGTGCTTGTTTTAATTGAGGCTGCTTTGAAAGTCTGACCCACGTGCTTCCTGAGCTAAGAAGCTTTTGTTTTGGGTTCTTGAAAGTCCAAATCTCTTCAACCATCCTGCAGATCCTCCCTGCCTTCTTTAATGTCTGCAACCCTTGTCAGTGAACTCAGAGCTGTAAGCTTCAGTCTGGAAGTAGGCTGAGGGAAAGAGCTGGGATATAGTGGAAATTCAAGGACAATGAATCTGAAAGGTTTGATTTGGGGAGAGACACAAGGACAGGAGATGCCTGTGTTCTAACCCCAGGCATTTGAAGAATAACTGCCACCATTTATCCTTTATTTAAAAATGATGCACTGTAGAACACCTCTGTCTTCTCGAGGGGAGGTTAATATTCACCCTGGCTGTTCTTTACCAAGTTTGTGATTTTAAATATGTACATATCATTAATTGTTTCAAAATAATATCGCTTTAATTTTTAGCTTAAATGTCAAAGGAAATCATTGAGTCAGAGATACACAAAACTAGCTTAAGTTTCAGTTAGTTTGTAACACCACACCCATATTATCTTAGGTGAAGGAAGGAACCTTAGTGGTTCACAGATGAAGAGCCCGAGGTCTAGAAGTGGAGTGACTTGCCCAAGTCTTCAGAGCTGTGCTTTCTCTCATGGTGCCACATGACCCTCAGTGCCTCTTTGGATTGACTTAATTCACCTTAAAGAAAGAAAAAAAAAAGCTTCCCTAAAATACTATAAAAAGTCAAGGGCTTGTCATAAATTTTTAGCCCTAAAATTCAAATTAAAATGTAAGAAAAGTCATACTTTAATAAAGACCAGCATTAGCTTGTTACTAGATAAAACACTACTGGAACTTATTTGGACTCTGAAAGAAGTTTAAAAATAACTAAAGGCAAGGATAAATTTTGCAGATCTACAAAATGCAAGTTGGCTTGAAGAAACACACGGTAGGAATTCAAAGAGAAGACACCTGCTTATGTTAGTCCCTGCTTACTCAGCGAGCTGCCTACCCACCTGTTCTACTAATGAGCTTGTTCTTACCAAACCCCTCCCAGTACTGCCTTAGCTTGACAACCTTATGAAGTGAAGAGGTTATTGTCCTGCTCAGCATGAGCAAAACAGTTCTTTAATTGAACTCTAATGTCATGCATATTTCAGAAATTATCTTCATTATTTTTTTCTGCCTTAACTACAATCTTTACCACTTTCAAAACTTGGGATGACTCCTGAAGCTCTCTGCATCTGAATCAGAAAATCATCATTCACCTTGAACCAGCTCACCTTGCTTTCCCTCTTCCTTTAATATTCTGCCTTGAAATGGACCTGGGACTTGAAGTGTCCTGGGTAATAATGTGGTGCATATGGAGGAGGAGAACAGATAAAGCAGCATACTTTTAAATATTTTAAAGATGCATTTTTTAAACTAATACTAATACTATTAATTTGTGTTGCAGGACAGATTCCTGGGGAAGGTTTTCTTTTTAATTTTTGTATAGGAAGTTTAGTGGGAGTGCTCTTAGGAACTATGTTTGTGAGGGAACGGAGTGATGTAAACAGAGGGAGAAATTAAACTGCAATGTAGTCACAGTGAAGATCTCTGATTCCATAGAAAGTTCTCTCTACGGAGTTGACCACATGGAAGCAAGAGAGCAAATACCTTTATACCCTTATTTGGACGTGGTCTGGCTGTGGAATGGGGTGTGGGTAGTGTGAATTAAGACAAAGGGCTCTCGTTAGCTGGCCAGAGTGAATCCCAGAGATAAACTTAGCTAAGATTCATCACCTTCTCACACTTACAGAAGGCATGGAAATGAGTGTTTCATTCCTGGAGGGTGGATCTCGGCAGAGCGCTCTACATGGCACCTACAATAGTCAGATCCACAGGCTTCATTCAGATAATAAGCTCCTCCTGGGTCACATAGACCATTCTAGGAAAATTATAAGAGGACAGTTAGTGAGATAAGCTCTTACTACAGTGGCTTCAGCTGGTCTCAAGTCTATAACTTAATATGTCTCTTCCACTGTCTACTCTAGATTCCACTTACCTTTACCTAGGGTCTCTGCTAGTCTAGATTTTATATTTGTTGGGATGACTGGGGCCCTCATCTCTGATGTGTCTGAGCAAGTTCTTCACAGTATATAGCTGCTGAAATTGCTCATTTACAAGCAAAATTGTTCCAAAGAGTACACAGAGAAACTGAAAAAGTTCAGCTGGATGCCCACATGTTCTTTCAGGCTTTCACTGGGTAACAGCACTCTAATTCCTCCTGCTGATCCAGTCAATTATTCCTGCTGGGCTAGGACTCCTTTCCTTTCCTATTGGTCTCTAACCCTACAGAGTCCACTGTTTGAAAGAAAGGGAACTATATGTTTTTCATGTTGGCTACTGAGAGAGTGATGGTACCCACTCTTTAGTTCCTAGCCCCTAATGTTATTTGTTGGGAAAACAGCACTGTTAGAATGTAGGGTGTGAGACTACACTTTGGAAGAAGATTCCTCAATCTCCCTTTGTGTCATTTGCAAGCTGGTGCTTCATCTGTTCCTTCTTGGCCAGCATCTTCCAGGTAGCACAAGCTCCAGTGGCTTGTCTTGTCATCTGACCACTGTAAAATATGTGGGATCCTGTGTCAGTGGGTCAAACGCTGTGTAAACTCAGAGAGGGAATCTAGGTTAGACCTTGCAGGCTGGGAAGCCAAAACATACACAGGATAATTCTACTCAAATTGAGTTATTGTTGCTCCTTCTAGGGTGAAAGCAACCAACTCCAATTGACTTGTCAAAAAGAGACTAGGCAGGCTTCTTGAGGAGAGGTGCCCTTAAGGTTGCTCAATTCATGCATCTACTGTGGCAGAGTGAAGTGGATAATCCAGTCAATTGATGTTGGCTTTCCAACATCAATTGACTGGATTATTCAATGTGGATGTTTACTGCTCTTCTGAGGTGGTTACTATTGATGGGAGTTCCTATATAATCAAAGGCCTTCACATTCTATATGCCTATTTCTCAAACCTCCTTTCAAATTTTGTCTTAAAGGCCCTTACCTTAACAGTAAAGCCATTTTTCCATTGTCCATGAATCTGTGTATATTCTAACATTGGGGAACTTGAATTTCTCTTTTCATACAATCTATATTTTTTATAGACCATTACCCAAAGTGGTCATTCACTTTGTATGAGCAATTCATGTGCCTCCAGCAACAGCAATCAAACTCTCTGTACCTTATGAATACTATATTTCGTATTTCATCCTGTTGATTTACAAAATTAATCTAACAATTTCTCTATTGTAAGTTGTGTTCTCCTACCTTTTTGCAAATATAAATAACATCAGTGTAAATTTAAATTGTAGGTCTCTAATCTAAACATATTGAAAAGGTTTCTCTTGTGTGAATTGATAAGTAAATAAATCTTAATCAGAAAAAGTTTCTCTATTTTTCCTTCTTGAAAATCTGGGCCTGGTAGTTGTGATGAAAATAAATCACAGCTGGGAATCTTCTGGTTTTCATATGTCTTTATTTTAATTCTGTCACTTATCAGCTCTGTGATTTTAGGTTAGTTAATTAAATTATCTGAACTTAAGATTTTATTATTAGTAAGTAACTCCTGCCCTTATCCCTTACATCTTTATTGTAAAACAAAACAAAACAAAAAAGCACTTTACTAATGTAGAAGGGATCAACAGTTATGTCATGTCTGGGAGAGGGACAGGAGAATAGTACAATGAACAGAAATAGAGACAAAGCAAAAACCCTTTCTCTTTCAAACTGTATTCCAATTTGCCTAGTTTCAGGATCATACATATTTGCACAGAGAAATAAGAAAAATACAACTCATTAGTTTTGCTGCAAAACAGGCAGGGGCTTTTGCTTGCATAGCAACCAGCAGCAGGATAGAGGAGAGCAGGTTTCAGCTGTTGGTCCAGATGCTTGCTGATATTCACAATGTCAACAGAGCATCTGGATGGTTCACTGAATCTCCCATCCATCACCAAGATGCTTGGTTTGGTGTGGACAAAATTGCAAGTTGATCATAGGAAGGAAAATAATGCACATCGACAGAAATACATAAAATTATATGTGTTCCCAGTCTAGTATGCTTGAATGTGAATGTCTCTCCTGGTACCCTCTTAAGTGGGAATATTAGGCAGCCTATTAAAACAGCAGGAGCAGCCATAAAGACAGAAGGGATGCAAATGATAACAGGATAAATGGTCTTTCATCCTATTGCAAATAAGCATAAGCAAGCCTTTTAAAACAGAGAACTCTAGGAACCATCCTAAGCTGGTATATGTTTATTTGTTTCATCTAAAGGTTTTCAAACTGTGGCCTTTCCAAAAGCCAAGGATCATCTAATTAGTAGGGGAGGAACCCACAAATCCTTGTTTCTTTTCCAAGAATCTGAGAATATGATAAGATTGGAGCCTTTCTGGACATGATGTCAATGATTTAAAAATTCCAGGCCCTAACCTGAAACTCAAATCAGTGCACCCAGATTCCAGATTGGGATGGGATGTGGGGGGATTTAGATGACACATTTATCCTCTACCCCCAACCATGCAAGAGAAGGGAAGTGAGCCACACACATTTTTCTAAAGGGAAGAGGAAGTAAATCTGCTTAGACCCTCATTCTTTTCCCTTTTCCTCCTCTATTTCTGTAGCTTTGTGGGAACTTTGAAAATGTGATTGATTCTTTTTAATAATGAACCTCTTTTCTTTTGAGGCTTCTCATTTATTCCATATCTGTTATAAATATAAATCACCTAATACATGATAACTGGAAACACAATAACATTAGCATATTTCATCCAGTGTGTGCTTATATACATATTAGGCACCCAAGAACCCACAAAATGTGCAGAGTTCTTTTACTTTCCCTTTCCTTATCTCTCATTTAGTCCTCCACCCCCCTACATATGACTCCCACTCCTTCCTACAAGATAATTGAAATGTCTTTTGCCAAAGTCAATGATGACTTCTTTGCTGATAAATTCAATAGACAGTCCTTATCTCATCTACCTCTCAGCAGCCTTCCACATGCTGACTGGTTTCTCCTTGAAAAAGCTTCTTCCCAAGATACTTGGACACCTTGCTACTTGGCTTCCCCTCCACTTCTCTCCTTTGCCTCTTTCTTTGGTCCTAGGCTTTCTTTCTCCACCCCCCCTCTCTTCCCTCCTCTGCCCTTCCCTGATCTCTTTTTCTCCTCCTGTTCTCACTCTGCTCAATCTGAGTAAATAGATCCACTCTGTTTTCTGATAGCTCCACAATCCCTCATTCTGTATTTACCATACAGCTCCTTATATAACTGATTGATTTGAAATTTATATTTTCATCTGAATTTTCACACCTGGAGACTACTCCATATATCAAATTGCCCCTGGGATGCCTTGATGTTGTTGTCTCACAGGTGCCCTCTTCCAGAATAACCCAAGAAAAGCTCATTATCTTCCCCCACAAATTGGACTTTCCTGCATTTTGCCTTCCTCACTGAATGGACCAATACTCAACAGTGTGAGTCAGAACCATGGGTGGCACAGTTACCACTTCTTTTCTCTCATATTGTGCACATTCAATTAATCACCTAGTTCTATGGAATTTAACTCAAAAATATTTTCAAGTATATTATATGCTCTGCCTTCCTCCCCCATGGATATTCCACCATTTCTTCCCAGATTAGCATATAACTCTCCCTTCAAGCTTGCAAAAATTGGAAGGGTCTGCAAATTTGGTGAGTTTTTAGAAAGCAAGTCTTAATGTCTGCCAAAGAAGAATAAAGAAGGCTCCATGGGTTGAGCCACAACAGCGCTTCACATTTTCCTTGTGGATACCTTTCAGTTCACACAGAGTGTGCTTCAGAGGGAAAGTTAAGAGCTCCTTCTACTTCTGATCCCCTCTCTTTTCTTCTCCTAATGATCCCTTCTGCTCTTCCCTCACACTCTCACGTTAAGTGCCTTAAAACCCTTGAGATTCCAATGCTGTCTCCCAGCTCATTCATAGGGCCTCACCAGGTCAGAGCCAAAGAAACCTGTAGACCACGAAGAAGATGGACACACTTGTCTTTTGTTAGTACTGAATACCTCTCTTGGCACAACTTTTCCATAATACCATACTTTCCTGATCTTTCTCTCTAGGATGGAGAGGAAGAGGGAAGAAGAAGGGACAGTGACATCATTATATTGGCCTCCTGATTGGCAGCCTCCGAGTTCTTAGGGTGGAGGACCTTCCCACTCTACCCACTTCCTCTCTCACTGTGCCTTCCCCTCAACCAAGCAGGATTCTTTCAAGTTCTTACACCATCTTGACCTGTGATCTCTAGCTCTTTGCACATCTTATCTCCCCTGCCCAACTCAAACATTCATTGAATCTCATTTTTTGTCTTAAAATGTTCTCTCTTTCCTCAGTTCTTTAAGTTTATACAATTCAGTGTGACCCGAGTTTCATCTGGGTGTTTGTTTATACTACATCTTGTTTAGTTTTATTTGTTTATCCAATCCTATCAATAGCAGGGGGATAAAATAACAAACTTCAATTGAATTCCTGGCCTCCCCTGCATATAAAAAGTGCCTCCTACTAGAGAGTGCTACTTTTTCTGTGACTCTGTTGGATGATGATTGTCTCCAGGTGGAGGGTGGCAGAATGTGATTTCTAGTTAAGATCATGCCAGAAGGCCTTCCAGCTGTGGGATAAAGCCAAGACCTCCTGTGCAAAGGTACAGAGGACAGCCAAGATAAATTAGGAACTGGTATTTAATCTTCAATGTTGGTGTTACAGAGAGGTGGGTGAAGGATTGTTTTAGCATAAGGCATTTAATACCTGTCATGGTACTATGCAGCATTAGCATAGGAAAAATAAAAATCATTCCTAGCAGTTTGGGGCTTAGATTCAATGTGTGGTTATTGGCATCATTATTTAGTACTAGAATTTCTATCAACAGAGTTGATATATCTCTGGCTCCTTATTTATTTATTTATTTATTTTATGGGCTCACTTTTGTTTTTCTTTTTATTTCTAATTTGTTATACATGACAGCAGAATGCATTTCAATTCATTGTACACAAATGAAGCAAAACTTCTCATTTCTCTAGCTGTACACGATGAAGAGTAACATCATTCATGCAATCATACATGTACATTACATCCTTCCCACCCTCACACCCCCTCCCCTCCCTCACTCCCCTCTGCCCAATTCAAAGTTCCTCCATTCTTCCCTAGCCCACACTCCCTTCCATTATGGATTAGCATCCACATATCAGAGAAAACATGTGGCCTTTGGTTTTGGGGGATTGGCTTATTTCACTTGGAGAGATTCTCCAACTCCATCCATTTTTCTGCAAATGCCGTAATTTCATTCTTCTTTAAGGCTGAGTAATATTACATTGTGTATATACACCACAATTTATGTATCCACTTATCTGACTGCAAATTGGTGTAGCCACTGTGGAAAGCAGTATGTAAATTCCTTAGAAAACTTGGAATGGGGGAACTGGAGTTGTAGCTTAGAGGTAAAGTGCTTGCCTAGCATGTGTGAGGCCCTGGGTTCGATTCTCAGCACCATCTATAAATAAATGAATAAAATAAAGGTACATTAACAACTAAAAGTATATTTTAAAAAGAAATAAAGAAAACATGGAATGAAACCACCATTTGACCCAGCTATCCCACTCCTTGGTTTATACCAAAAGGGCTTAAAATCAGCATATTACAATGATGCAGCCACATCAATGTTTATAGCAGCTCAATTCACAATAGCTAAACTCTGGTTCATTATTTAAATATGTGTGTGTATGTGTGTGTGTGTGTGTGTGTGTGTGTATATATTTCTCTTAGCAAGAAGAATGTTACTATCTATTAGATGTGATGGGCTGGCAAAGCTGAAGAAAGCACAGAATATAAAATTGTGAGCTCAAGCACTAACAATATTTGGGAAAGGAAACAATCCCAGGAGAAAGAATTGGGTAAACTTGATAGGTTTTCTGATTTATCTTTTTCACAAAAATGTTCTTACATCTCTAATCAATCTCCTGTGTTCTCTGTCATGTTCTCCTTCCCTACAGCATACCATAAAAATCACTTTAATCCTTAAAGAATCAGAGTTGGCATACTGATAGCACAATAGCTGCTAGTACATTGATTATTGTACCAGCTTTAGAGATGATCTTCATCATTTTCTTAGGGTTATGATGGCTCTGAAGAAAGTCAGCAGGAAAAGACAAAATAAGAGGCACTGTTTTACAATGAGAGAATGACTAATTTAAATTTTCATCTTAAAAAATATTTATTCATTAGTCATGCTGACCTCTCTTTGTTAGAGCATGAAAAAAAATATACATGAAGAGGTTTTGTACCCTTTTTTCTTTTCTTTTGTTTGTTTTGTGTTTTTTTTTTTTTTTTTTTTTTTGTTTTAGTTTTTGCTTACCCTTCATGTCAGAAGATTGTCACAAACTCCTGTCTCTCAGCAATGGGCATTTTCAAACCCTACTAGATATTATGTTATTACAGTCGGGAACTAAAATAAGACTTTATGGGGGGAGGTCTGTTTTCTAAGAAGACACAAGTGATCAGAGCTCTTATGCACCTCCTGAGAATTTTGCAGAGGTGAGACTTTATATCAAGTTGATAATTCCATTCCTAAGAGATACTGAACTAATATGGGCAATGGAACCCATAGACACCAAGCATGTTCACTTGGGCAGTAACAAGGGTCTTATCTATTATCAACCTTTATTAGAGTGGTTAGCAAGTAGCTAAAATTAGACTGATCGGGGTTTAATTTTATTTCATTTCACACATTTCCACTTACATAAATGGCATTATCTAGCAATGAATTGATGAGACCTCAGAAGAGAGGTAAAAGGAGAAAAAAAGAGAGCAAATGTCCAGTTTTACCTGACACTGGAAAAATTGACTGGGTCAAGGCAAAGCTCTACCTTTCTGCAAGAAGCTGCAGCAATACCTGGAGCCTGCAGGAAAACACACAATAAAAATAAATACCATATATTGTTTTCACCACAGCTTGAGACAATCTTGATTGTGATTCCTGGGCTTCTCAGGCTCAAGGCTGGAGGTCTGGGTGTACACAGCTTGAGTGTAGGATGGAGCATCTGGGTTGTATGTACACAGCATTATGTGCAAACATCTCCTATGCCCACGCTTCAGACAATTCTGACAGCTGCTGGCACAAACTATTCTTCCAGCACAATTATACAAAGCCAAAAACAGTCAACAATTGTATTTACCATTGTGAATTGTGTTCCAAATCATATTCACTATGAGAGACTTGCTTTAATTAGCCAAAGATGTTCACTTAAAAAATAAAAGATTTTGCATGTAAACATCTTCAAAAATGTTTTTATTCTGCCTGGTAATGTTATCATGTTTCTTCCTGAACATATTTTGATTCCTAAGTTAGATCCTACTATAGCCAAAACGCAGGTCTGCAATATGTTGAAATGCTCTGTTATAGTTAGTTCTCAAGATCTTGTTGTCTTGATCCACCAGTAACAGATTAAATGTTGGGAATCATGACAAATAGAATCTTTGATGATATTTGTCTTCAGTCTCTCTGAAGAATATAGGTTTCCAGATGAGTGAGAGGATGTGACAATAAAGCAGATTTCTTTTTTTTAGATGATGAAACCAAAGATAGTATAAGGCAGAGGAAGCTCAGAAAATTGAAACTTCTAGCCAATCTATTCTGTCCATTACTTTTAGACTCTTTTGCTCCAATTAAATCTCTTGTTCATTCTACCACCTCACATGAATTGCTAATACACAATGGCATAAATAACTAATGATAGGAATCAAGTGAGGTATCCTCTCCCTTATATACTCATTGAGTCTGGTGGACAGTGGGTGCCAGAGTGTGCAGTGGAGGGAAAAGAGAGTTAAACAAGTAAAAGTGAAATAAAGTTTAAAATAAGAATCAGCAGCAGCATGGAGATGAGCCAAATTGCCGACTGTCTTTCTAGCACTCTGCTATGTCCCTGTAGCCACATTATTTTATTGACTTCTTACAACAGCCCATGAAACAGATATGTTTTTACTATCTTAACTATCTAGGTAAAGAAACTAAAAGAGAAGTTGATTTTCAAAAACTCACCCTGCTGGTATGTGTTTCTGCCAGTGTTCATGGATTCAAATCTTGGTGCCTGAATCTTCTAAGTGGTTAGCAAAGAGTGAATGGAGAAAAAAGGGGCCTGAGCCACCTACAAACTGTATCTGAAGACAGGGTTCCAGGAGGAACACATGCTGGGGGCCACCCTTCTAAAGGGCTGAAGCTTTGGGGAAAAAATGAGCAAAGGCTGTTTCCTTCCTCCTTGCTGCCACTCGCTGGTATTCTCTTTCTGTAACCTTTGTAAGTAAAGATCTGAAAATATCTTGTCTGTCAGGGTTTATTAGAGCATTGATCTGGGCCAAGGTAGTCTCTAGGGGAAGGCAGTAAGGAGGGCTGCCTGACCATCCTGGGTCAAATCTCTGGACTACGAATTCTCTGCTGTCCAGCCTGGGTGGGGAGGGAAGAGGAGAGTACCAAGATCCAGGCTCTTGTGTGGTAATGGTTGCTCATTTGTCTGGTTCAGATCCTGTGTCTTTTCTCTTGGGAATCTGATTGATTTGGATTTGGAGTGGTACTGACTGAGCCAAGGGAGCCCTAACATCTGCCAGAGCCCACAATCGGAAGTCTCAACAGCTGGTAAACGAACAGCAAATGCTACCTGCCTCAAATTGCAATAGCGACAGTTTTTTCAAATAGTAGGTAGCAAATGTACAGAATTTACTCACTGGAGATTAGCCTCCAAAGATGTTTTTTGAGAAATTAAAAAAAAAACTACAGAGATTCAAGAAATATTTCAACATCACAATCGCTCTTAAAGGGAAATGATGAGCTTAGAATCTACCTATAATCAGGATAGATAGTAGGGTCAACTAGCTTTCTGACTGTGGCAAATACTCAAATACTTATGTAACCAACCATATATACTAGTATGCATGTATACATATATGCATCTATGTACATATATTTATGCATATGCACACACATGAGATGGTTCGTTGATTTGGCTAAAACATACTGCTCCATTGTCAATTGTATATTTTTGTTTCAATTTTTAAAGATGAACTAAATTCTAATATATGAGTCTTGACCAGGAGATTGAAGTACTATCATCAAGTGATTTGATAGTCTCAAATAACCTAAAGCTATTTCCAGATTGCTTATTGATTCCTATTGTTTATTTCCTGCTATTGTTATTCTTCTCTTCTTTCACTGTGTCTCTAATCAGAAAACTGTGGCTATAGTGTATGTTTAGAAGTAAACAAGAGAATAAACAAGAAACCTGTAAAGCTTCATTAAATTTCTAGGACACCAAGGAAAGAATCACTATGCCAATCTAGTCATTTATGAAAAGGCAGAAGCTATTTTGCTTTGGATTCTCTTGTTACTACCTCAGGGGTCCATAGAAATCTTTTGAGTCCTTTGTTCTCACATGTTGTTTTCTTGGAGGATGAATGCACTATGTTTGTTTTTATGTATAATCTTACTCAATAAACTCTGAAATTACAATATAGGAAACATATAATTATGGAAGCAAGCAAAGCAATAATCATTTTGCACCAAACACCAAAGACCTACAACTGCGCAATTAGTATGGCACACCTAGCTGAGATCAAATTTGCATAGTGTTAATGCCAAAGTGATGCTTCCATGTGGTTTGCAAGAATAGAAGGTTTTCTCATCCAAGGGGACTTGCAAACAATAAGAACAGAAAGCTAGCTCTTCGGTGACCTTGCAAATGTCTGTATCTTCCCTTCTAAAATTGCTGGATCATTTTTTTTATTTGTCTAATCATCAAGGAATGGTTTTTATATTATTTCTACCATAAGTTTTTAAAGCTTTGTGCAATCTGAAAAATGCTTTATAGTTCATTTCATTCTTATAATATCCCCTTAAGGTGAACATGAAGCCACTTTTTTTTATTGGTTCTCCTTAGTTATACATAACAGAAGAATCCATTTTGATAAAATTATACAAGCATGGAATACATCTTAGTTTCAATAGGTCTCAGCATTTCAGATAATTCAAGTAATTGGTCTGAGAGAGTCTAAATGTGTTGGTAATGCTGAGTGACACACACTCAGAATTTGACTTCACATTTTTTCCTTAATATAGAGAGTATCATTTTTTACCTGACCTATAGAGTACTCTGTATTATTTATTTATTTATTTATTTATTCTTCTAAGTCTAAACAGCTACCATTTAAAAAATACTAGGTTACACTTAGTCTCATATTCACAGTGCAAGTGAAACAGATTAAATTTAAACCCTGTTTAGCTTTGATTTAATGATTTTTAGAAGAGTCTTTGGAAAGTAATATCTACATATTTTGAGAACATATAAAGGATGATAGTTCTAGTTAACAATTAAGGATATGCTGAAGACTCTACCAAACCCTGTGGCTTAGGTTTTATGGATGGGGAAACTGAAGCTCAAAGTTTAAATAATTTATTTAAAGACACATAACCAATAAGTGGTAGAGTTGGGATTCAAATGCAGGCAGTCTGGCTCCAGTGCCCAGACACTGAATATTGCTTTGCTATAGCCTGGCAATATTTTTACATCTAGATGGACATGAATTTCTGTTTGGCTAAGTAGAGATAAACTTAGTAGACAGGTAATAGGAGCCTAAAATGAAAGTGAGCATCATGTCTCCTAGCCAATGTGTGCAGAAGTAAGGGAGTGTCAGAGAACTTTTACAAGTTTCTATGAAGCTTTTCTAACTATTGTGGTCATTCTGTTGTCTCTTTGTAGAAAGATATAACAGAACAGCTCTGAAACTTTTTGATGCTTTTCCCCCTCCTTTTTTAATCCTAACTATAAGATATTGTGCTTTTGAGGGGTTTTCGTCTTTGAAGTTCTTTCCCTTCTCCACTGAAGTGTGTCCATACGGTTTCTAGACAGCACCTTGGTGAAATGTGTGAAATCAGCCTTCAGTTTTATGACAAGGTCACACAGGTTGGTCAGCAATGGTTGCATTTCTCTGAAGCTGTGTAACTTAATTTTCATGACTTTTCTGCTTTATTCCCTTTCTGTATTTTTATTTTGCTCTATCATACTTCATGCCTGTGTTGTGCTCAATGTCAGCAAGGCATGAAAAGGATCTGCAAGGCCTCCTTAGCAGCCAGGATACTTCAAGAAGTTCATGCTACAGGTGCTGGCCGTGCTGAAGCCAGAGCAGCCACACTGCTGTGATGCTCTTAGTGCCTACAAAGCATGGCCCAGTGACCACTAGCCAGGCTTCTCATACACAGCGCACAGCACACAAGTACACAGACCTACTGTAACAACATTGGAAAAGTAAACAAAATGCTATTTTAAATTATGGACAAAGAATGCTGCTCTTAAAAAGTACCTTTCAAGATACCTCACAGTCAGACCAAGATTCTAATGAAAAGCCTTGCTTCCAACTTCCAGGCTTACATTTCTCTTTGTAATGCTCCACTATAGCATTTTTTCAATGTGTAGCTGACCTTTCCTATTAAAAATGAGACTCTGACTTCATTATGGGATTCTGTCCCAACCCTGTAGCAATTCTGTAATTAGAAATTACAGAAAACGGCCATTATGTGCTTGCACCTACCTGACTATAAAGAAAATATAATAGACAAAATGATCGTGGTTTGATATTTACAAAGATAAATATCATAATATGACATCATAATATGATATCATAATATGAGATTTGTTCCAATGAAGTATACATTTTTACAGATGTACTTTATCATGTATATTTATATAACATGTACAACATGGTGTTTTGAAATATATATATACCATGTTTTGAAATATACATATTCATGTAGTGAAATGATTGCTACAGGTGAGCAAATTAACTTATCTCTTACCCTCCATAATTACCACCTTTTGTTGGGGGAGATGGGATAAGACAACCTAAGATATACTTTCCTCACAAATTTTCAATAATAGTACAATATTAGTAACTATAATCCTCATGCTGTTCATTAGATGTCTAACATTCATCCTTTGTAACTGCAAGTTTGCACCCTTTGACCTACACCCCCCATTTCCTTGCCATGCCTGACTTGATAAACCTTCTATAGTTTCTATATATTCACTTTTTTATTTTTAAATGCTACATATAAAAGAGACCATGCTCTGTTGGTCTTTCTGTGCCTGGCTTTTTCTTTTAAAACTGAATAATATTTCATTGTGTGTCTATATATAGATAGCACCATTCCAAGAAATACACAGTTGTGCCCCTTCGAGCTGCACTAAAATTTTTGCCATTTCAATCAAAGTAAAGAAACGGAAATATTCCTAATGTTTTATGGTGGTAGGTGTTCTTCCCTGGCAAGTTTCATATAAATTATTTTTGTCAACCTCTGTCAGGGGTTAAACTTTAAACTTATTTCAAAAGGCTTATATACTTTCCCACATGTTTAAAAGCTATAATTAAGTCACATAGAATTATGCAAATGAAGACTTTGTAAGGACATTTAGGTCTATTCCATACCTTGGCTTTGTGACTAGTGCTACACAGATGTCTCTTTGACACAGTAATTTAATTTCCTTTGAGCATATACCTAGTAGTGAGATTGCTGGATCATATGGTAGTTCTATTTGTACTCATTGAAAAATCAGATCATTTATGCCAAAACCGAGCCTTGCTCTGATTCAATACTATGTCTCTACAAGTTGGTCACACTATTTCATGTTGTACTGTTTTGAGGAGACAATTTGTTTTCTTGTTTTTCAAACCTCTGAATATATAGTTGCATTGAGGTTCTGGCAGCCTAAAGAAGAGTATCTTAATCCCTTTTGAGATATTATAACAAAACTATCATAATCTAGATGGTTTATAAACCACAGGAATTTACACAGTTCTAGAAAGTCTAACATCAAGACATCAAGAGACTTGTTGGATGAAGGCCCTTGTTCTAGACTTTCAGTACTCTTATAACTTTCCCAAACTGATTTGTTGAATGTTGTGCAGTATGTCATATTCTCTCAAATGTGAATTGAAGCCAACTTTACTTATTTCTCTTTCAGAAGTAATAACTTTGAAGTCTTATCTGAGCATACAGGTCTTTGGCTTTGGCTAAGGGAATTGTGGCATTAGATAGGAGGCGACTATATTGTTAGTCTTAGAAGCTACAGTGTAGGTCAGGTTCATAGACTTTCTGCTCTCCCAGCTGATCAGAAGCTGGAGTTAAAGGAACCTCAGTAGTGGAGCTCTCTTCTACTTGCATTTAGCAGGTTGGAAAGCTGAGGCTTTTACAGTTTTTATAGCAAGAACTGTGATGATCAAATGTACCTGACTAAAAGCATGAAAACACCAGTTACAGTTGTTCTATTAAGATTTGGGTGAGGTATAAAAAAAAAGTTCTCCAATATTATTTGTAGGAAGATATTTCTAGGAAAAATTTATGGAGACTTTTTTTAAAAAATTTTTAGTTGTAAATGGACACAATACCTTAATTTTTATTTATTTATTTTTATGTGGTACTGAGGATCGAACCCAGTGCCTCACACATGCCAGGCCAGTGCTCTACCACTGAGCCACAACCCAGCCCCTGAAGACTTATTTTTGAAAGCTGCTTCTAGAAAATAATCTGGACCCAGATGTGTCTGCATGCATGGTTAGCTGTAAACCTCCTATTCAAATGGAAAAGAGCCTCTTTGAAAATAGAGCAGGTTTTAGGCAGAATCCCACCAGCTCAGGGGACTCTTGAGATCCCAGTAGTTAGAATGACAAACCCTGAGCCAGTTCACCTTTGCCCAGTATTGGTTTACCTTAGGGCAGAGAGTGGCCTTCTGAGTATGCTGTTTTTGGCATTCCACGAAGAGCTCTCTGCCCAAAGGTTATGGCAATGTACCTGATATTCAGTAGTCATTGACTCATGCCCTTGTATTTCAAAGTGAACTGAACAATCAATGATTAGCTAAGGCCTTGCACACAGTGGGTTCTGAAAAATATTTGATGAACAAATACTTTTCTTTGGTACAGTAGAAAACTCTAAATGAGCTGATGAAAAGCAATAACAAATCAGTGGCACAGAGTTAATTTTGGCTTCCTGTTCTCTCTAGACAGTGTATTGGATTTCACCCCATGGGATGGCTGCCAAAGATACACTTTTTCCAGCTCTGTTTGTGCTCCTAGCCTGGGCAGGAGCTGGGATGGCTGTGGCAGCAGAAACATGAGACAGACATGGGGCCAACCTGACTGGGTCAATATCTTCCCACTCAGCACTTCAGAAACGTTTCCTGTATTATTAGCCTCTTTGAACAGTAACAAAGACAGGAAGGATATTTTTTAAAAAGGCAACTTATAAATATGAAACAGATACCCAAGTGTGCTCTGGATTAGACCCAATTTTATAACTAGAATTTTCATACCTGATTTTTTTTTCTTAGTTTCTTGCTCTGGCCTTGTATGGCTGTGGGAAGGTGACTATGAGACATTATAGATTTCGGATGTTGCCAAGTCAGTCTACCATTGACTCAGTGGGTTTTAGAGAACAGTTAGTAATCTCCTGGGTTCACTGTCTTCTTTTTAAGGACCTGACAGATGTCTTCAGAGCTATCAGATAAGGATGGTTGTATCTTTATAAAGAGAAGGACATTTTGTTCCCTCCTATGAAGTGCAAGTTTTCTGGTGCTTTCCTGAGAATTTTTCTCTCATTTATCATGTAAATAGCATAAAAATAACATAGAAACAACAAAAAAAAGAAGTTGCTCAAAATATCACCACTCAAATATACAAAATATCTTAATTTTCAGTGATTTCTTGTAGGAATTATTCAAACAAATATTATATAGTATTAATGAAGATGTAGATACAATTATGTCTTCCATTTTATGTCAAAATTTATATTATAAGTATTTTTCATAATTTTCATAAATCACATTAGTGACTATTTTTTTGTCGTGGTGGCAGATAAACTGCATCTTGGACTTTCTTTGTTGTTTGATACTTATTTGGATAGTTCCCAAGTTTCCCTACTATTAAATCCATCAAAATGCATGATTTCACACACACACACACACACACACACACACACATATATATATATATTCCTTCTCTTAAAAACAGTATAGTGCAGAGATGATCACTCATCTAAAGAAATTTACATTTTAGTGAAGACAGACATGAAATGAAACAGGTGGGTGGCAGTTGCTATAGCAGCTGTTTGCAGTGACACAATGACAATTGTGAATTCCTGAAGGGGCAGAATGTTTATATGTGATGCTGTTTTGAAGTGTTGAAAGACACACAGATTTTAAGCAGGTATGTGGGAGCAGAAAGAGACATACAGACATAGGAAAGAACTGGTTCAAGGGCATAGAGGCTGGTAAATTCTGAAGAACTGCAGGTCAGTGTGAAGGAGGGTCAGCTCCAGGGCTAAGATGGGAATCAAATGATGAAGGACCTTGTGTGCTCAGTGTAGGAACAAGATTATCATCATGTAGGCAGTGATAGTTCTATTGAAGGATTTTAAGCAGATGAGAGATTCAGTATGATTTCTACTTTAGAAAGACTTTTCTGCCAACCTTAATGAGGAGAGATTTGAGAGTGACCAATTGTTGGGAGTAGAGAGACCTGCCATTATGATAATTCATATGGGAGGTGAAAAGATCTTTGGGCACATTGGGTTTTACGTACTTGTGGGCACAAAAGGTTTTAAATTTGTTTAGATTCTTGACACTTGGGAATATTTAAGTGGATGGCATCATTAAGGGAAATTTTCAGAATGAGACAGAGCCAAGGGCAAAGGATTCGGAAGTGTGAGAACTATCACGGAGGAGGGAGGAGGGGAAAGAAAGCAAAGGCAGAGGGCCTTTGCAGGATGGTAGCATTGCAGTAGTCAAAACTGTTTACTGGATTCATGAATTTTGATAAAAAAAAATCTCTTTGACTTCTGTCCATCAAGTTCTTTCTGTATTAAAATCATTAAATCATTATTATCAATCTGTGTGAGTTTTCTATGTCAGTCTGTTTTAAAAATTATATCTGACATAAATTTTTACTACTCTATTTTTGTATTTTTAAATTTTCAATTTAATATATTGTTTTCATCAGCTTTTTTATTGCTACAAACAAACAAACAAACAAAGCTGACAAGAGTAATTTTAAAGAAGGAAATTTATTTAATGCTCATGGTTTTAGAGGTCTTAGTCCATAGGTAACTGGCTTCATTCCTCAGGTGTGGGATGTGGCCACTCTGAATGATTCTCATTCTCCTTCCCTGAGCTGAGAGGCCTTGACTGATACTACTTCTCATAGTGACCCCGACATTGCCCTGGTCCCAGACGTTGAGGATGCATCTTCAGACGTGGGCGTTTCGCCCCGTGGATGGAGCTATGCTCACCTGTTCCTTTGTGATACCACCCCTTTGCCCTGTTTGGGATAAAATGTTCCATGGAAATGCCTTTTGTATGTCCCCTTCACTTACTCTGCCTTTGGGTGTGGCCTTCCTAGATGTCAGTCAACCTGCTGACAGCAGACATCAGGAAGCTAGATTCAACCCCCCTGAAACCTGACCCCTTGCCTCATTTGAATGGCTTCTCCTCAAAAAAAGGATTCAGCGCCGCTTGCTCTCTCTCTTTCTGCAGACACTTAAGGTCAGAGGAGCCATCACAGGACCCCAAAGAAAAAGGTGTCTCTGTTTCTTGTGTGATTATTTCATGCAGCCCAGTTCACCTGGGTGACCCTGAGTGATTTAGTCCTGAGGAACTCAACACTCGGGGTTTGAGGTGAGGCAGAAGGGTGTGGTGGAGGAAAGATGCTCAGGAAATGACCACCAGAAGCAGACAAAGAGCCTAACAAAATATATACCCCAAAGCACACCTCCATGACCCGCCTTCTCCAGCCACATCCTTATCTGCCTATAGTCACTACTCAGTTAATCCTTATCAGGGGATTAATGCACCAATTAGGTCAAGGGTCTCATAACCCAATCATTTTACCTCTAAACTTTCTTACATTGTCTTACACATGAGCTTGTGTGAAGCGGGGAACCTCACATCTAAACCATAACACATATCATGAGTGCAACAACTTCAAAACAATTGAATTGTAATGTATTTCCTTCATTAGCAAAAACTGGGGGAAGACATCAAGAGGATTCTAGAAGTAGAATCATTTCAGGCTAAGGGAGGAACTATAGTTAAGGTACTAACAGTGTATCCAAGAAACAGCAGAAAGACAGCATGACTGGAGCATGGTGAGTTGGTTTATGTTAGTAGAAGGTCAAAAACCATTCAAGAGTTGAAGGTCATTGTTTAAAACTGTGTTTTTACTCTGAAACTGGGAGGCACTGCATTGGTATTTGCCAAAGGAGGGACATGATTGACATATTTGAACAGAATGGATTTTGAATACTGAGGTAAGTATAGGCTATAGATGGGATGTTGGCAGGGGGGGAACCATGGAAAAAAGGAAACCTGATTATAGTAATCAGGAGATGATGGTGTCTCTGAGGCTGGCAATATCAGAGAAGGTGATACAAAGGGGTAAGAGTACAGATATACTTTGGGGATGAGACAAATGGAACGATAAATGATGACTCCAAAATTTGTATTTTGAGCAATTGGTAAAATAGATTTGTGTTACTACAAATAGAGTAGGAGAGATCAGTTCAATTTTGGACATGAATAATTTGAGATAACCTGATATCTCCAGTTAGAAATTTTAAGTAGGTAGACAGATATATGATGTGAGTAGTAAGTTGGGCATCATCATATAAATCTGTACTCTCCAATACAGTAGTCACTGGCCACCTGCACGAGCTTCTGTATTCAGTGGTCCCCTTTTGCTTTGCTGTTCCTCCATTAATCAATACAGAGAGGGAAGATTTATGTGATATAGATGATATCTCTGATAGATGGTGCTAATCTGGAAGGTATTTCAAATGATTTAGTTTGTATGATGTCACCAATGGAGTCATAAGAGGAAATACTGAATTTGGGTTAATCCAGTATTATGTGATTAGACAGAAAGTGTGAGCATTCTCTGAGTATCTAGCTAGATGGATGTGATGATGGAGGCTCCTCTTTGACCAAGACTGCTGGTATACCCTCACCAAAGATGCCTATTCTAGTGGATTCAGCAGTAGTTTGAAGTCTCAAGGATTAATACATACATGCAGGATGTGATGAATTAATGACAGCTTTGGCCAAAGCTTATAACCAAGGTTCAATTCCATTCAGTTTGCTGTGATTACTGAGAGTGTTTGCTTTTGAATGACCCGTCCTCCCTAAGTTTACCACATAAGAAGCAGAGATGTTCATACTGACTGTCAATTCAATAAGTCCTAAGACTACTATTGTCCTAAATCTACCATTGACTCACTCAGTGCTAAGACTGCTACATAAAATGTTTAATGGATTACCTGATTTGATATTTCTTATTACAAAAGCAGTAACATCATTTATGTCTTGGTTTGAATGTCTTTGAAGGTACATCTTGAGCTGAAGATTTAAATGCAGGTAGCTTATTTGGGAGAAGTTTCTAGGAATCAGAAATGAGCAGAGAGGATGAGGCAAGGAAAGGAAGGAAACTAAAAAAGTTTCATTTTTCCATATGGGTAACTGGGGTTTAATCCTCCTGGGGTTCTTCTGAATCTAATGATTCCTATCACCCTTGAATGTAAACTCTCTTTGGGGAAATTTAATTCCCACATTTCTGATCTATGCTTGTACACAGTTTAAGCTGTGTTCTCAACTTCTCCCTGGGCCAAAATAATCAGAGTTTTTATTTGAGGTTAGACACAGGCACTGTATGTGGAACTGTCTACTTAAGTCATGCTGAAATCAAGTGGGCTAGAGGTGTGGAACAGCATTTGTAAGTGTAACACAGTTGAAGATTAGCATAACTTGACTGTAGATAGTTATTAATGAGAATGGGATTAATTTTTCCCCCTCAACATGGTTTTGCATTTTGTATAAATATATTAGATGATGATATCATTTATTCCTCTCCAAAGGCAAATAATTACAAATTGAACTTAAAAAGAAACCCTCTCTTCTTGTTCAAATTAGGCTTAAAAAGTAGTACTAAATAGCAAAGGACACACTTTATCCCTAATACTAACCTCACTTGTCTTGTTTACTGTTACTTTGGAATTAGAGAAACCAGGTTATAGTCTTAGTTCTGCTTCTTATTGCTGCCTATAGGGGAGCAGATTAACAATTCTACCTATCAGTTTTATAATCTGCACAAGGGAAATACAGATATTTACTGATATTTTAATATTATAACAATTATATGACAGAAAATTACATTGTAACAATTATATGTCAGGCATTGATTAGTTACTTAATAACCATTAGTTTTCCTTTTTTTAAAGTAAAAATGTCCACTTAGTTAGCTACTTTCCTTCCTTAACTAAGTTATCTTGTTTGAATGGAAGAACAGTATATGTTTATTGTTATCAACAATAACAAAAATAGAATAAAGTGATGTAATATTCCATTATGTTAAATAAATATTGAACTGTCATGTAGAATTTCATCACTTAACCAATGGAAAATGAAAAATCATAGAAAAAAAAGAAAAACATTAGCTTATTATTCAGAGTTCACACTAAAAAATCCATATGCTACAGCCTAATTTTCCTTTTTATAAGATTTGAAAAGAACCAATCTACTATTTTTACTTCTGTGTACTGCAATGGACATATTGTTGATTATAAGCATTGAATTTTCTATTAAATATCCTCTTATCTCCCTTTCTTTATAGCATATTCATTCCCCATTGTTTTCTGTTTATAGCCTTATTATCTAAAGATGAAGGGAGAAAAGAAATGCCAACAAGTCTACACATCGAAAGGTCAGGCTATTCACATGCACACTGTCTCGCTTTTCAGAATGCATTAGGTATTACAAGTCTTGTATATCTTTCAGCTTTCAGATATCAAATTGATGTTATGCCACTTTCTCTTCCAGAGGCAATTTTTGAGATGATGAAAGTGCAAGGGACATGAAAATATGGCCTGAATGATTCAGAACCGAGAGCATTTTCAGCTCACAGGTAGTAAGAGTAAGCCAAAGATGCTGATTTCACTGACTGTTTTTGTAACAGTCCAAGAAACAAAAGCCTCAACATGAATTCTGGGTTGATTTTGTTCCCTCATTGAAGTTTTGCTCTGTGAAATGATGAATCCCTTGGCACAGGTATGTAAATACTATGCTGCTAGTTAATACAAATGAGAGGTTTCTTACAAAAAACTTCCCTTTCAAAGGATGGAATAAGAACAAGGATTAGAATGGACATGGTTGGAGAAGAAGAGGGGAACTGGAGTTCCCCAGTCAGAGATTTGCCATAACAGATACTTGCTGCCATTGTTCTATTCTGACACCTTCATTTTTCACTGGTCAAATTGTCCAGCACAGTATTCTGCCTTTTGGCTATCAGGGTAGTCTCTAATGGTTGGATAATTATAGAATCAGAGGCAATAAAAATAAATTTAACAATACAAAACTTTTTAAGCTGGGCAAGTGTCACATGCCTAAAAATCCCATTGACTATGGAAGCCTGAGGCAGGAAGATGGCAAGTTCAAGGCCAGCCTCAGCAACTTAGCAGGACACTGTCTCAAAATAAAATAAAACATAAAATAAAAGGATACGGGTATAGGTCAATGATAGAGCATCCCTGGGCTTCAATCCTCAGTACCACCAATTTTTTTTTTTTAATTAAACTGCATTTAAAAAGTCATGAGCAAAGACAATTAACAAATTTCAAGAAATTATTTTATGGTTTATCATATATAAAGGTTAAAAATTACTGAATTTGAATGAATTATTGAAATTAGAAGAGAAATAATAAAAATATAAGAAACAAACAAATATTTTTCAATAAAAGTAGCAATTACACATAAAGAGGCATCTAACTCCAGATATATATTAGAAAAATAAGAATAAAAATTTGCTGAGAAACTACCTCTCATCTTTCCCAATTTATAAAAATTAAAAGGTCTGACTACATTCTATTGGAAAGGCCAGGCAGAAACCATCGCTTTCGTGTATTGTTGATGGGAATAAAATGAATGCAAATTTATCGGATAGGAATGTGGCACTATCTTACAAAACTATATATTTATTTATGTAGTTTGACCTAATAATACTACTAGTAGGACTTAACTCTGATAATACACCTCCAATAATGCAAAAATATATGTGCAAGAGGTTATTCATAATAACAATGTTAGAATCACAGACTGTTAGAAGCAATCTAAATGTGTTAAATGACATATTGTGTTAAATGACATATTGAAGCATGTTGCACCTATAAGAATAATGAGAAAAATCTCTATAAACTGATATGTAGTAAATGCTATGATATGTCATTACTGTTTTTAAAAGCAAATGGAAATTTGTATCTATACAAATCAGTATGCTATCTTGCATGTAAGAGAGAAAGGAAAATACAATGTGTGTGTGTGTGTGTGTGTGTGCGTTGCTAGGGATTGAACCCAGGGCCTTGTGCATCAAGGCAAGCACTCTGCCAACTGAGCTATATCCCCAGCCCGGGAAAGGATAATACAATTTTTTTGCTCATTTAAGGAAGAAGAAACACAGAAGACATAAAATAAAAACTGATAGAGGTCCTATATCATAAGATATAAGTAGGAGTGGAAAGAAAATGGCAGTTGGAATAAGGTTGGAGGGCTGGGGTGGCACTTCTCTGGGTATATCCTTGGTTTAGTTTTGATTTTAACAACTTATCAATGTTTCATATAATACTCAAAAATAAATTGTTAAAATTAGCATGGATGCAAGAAATTCAACAAACAGAATTACAAGTCAATAGTATTACCACAGTAAGGGAGAGGAGAAGAAAGAAAAGTATAACCTAAAAACCTTGAAAAACCAATATTTTGACCATATATGCTAAAGATTAAAACAAAAATAACTGTATGCAAATTTTCAATTATGGTTAGTAGGTTTATTTTTGACCAGTATATAGGTTAGAAATTATGAAATTATTTTGTATATATTGAATAATTAAGCAAATTAAGTAAATACATTAAAATGTCTGACTACATTCTATTAGAAAGGCCAGGCAGAAACCATGTGGGTAATGAGAGCCACATTCCTAACCATCCAAGAATAGATGAGGAATAGTTATAGTTATAATTAGGGAGAGGGGAAGGCTAGAATAAATCTTGTTACTTTCAGTCTGGGTCAGTCAAAGACTAATAGAACTACATTGATAATTGATAATGGGGTTTATTACTCTTGGCAATGGTGGAGAGCACACACTCATTAGAGAATCATGGGTTTTGCCTTATCTCTCCATGATTGTAACAAAATATCTGAGGAAAAAAAAATTAAGGTGGAAACATTTATTTTGGCTCACAGTTTCATAGGTTTCGGTTCATAGTCACTTGGACCCATCACTTTGAGTCTGTGATATGGCAGATCATCTTGGCAGAAGGGCATGAAAAAGGAAAGCTGCTCACTTTATGGTGGAAAGGAAGCAAAAAGAGAGCTAGAGAAAGGGGCCAAGTGAAAGATGTACCCTTCAAAGGCACACCTCCAAGGAACTACTTCCTCCAACTAGCCTCTACCTAGTTTCCACCACCTTCTAATAGCCCACTAAATTGTGAATCTATCTATGGATTAATCCACTGATGAGGTCAGAGCCCTCTTGATTGAATCACTTTACAAACGCCCCACCTCTGAATACTGCTCTAATGGGGACTCAGCCTTTAATGTATGATACTTTGGGGGATATTTCAGATCTGAACCACAAGGTCTATCAGTAAGAGAATGGTAGAACCTATTATAGGATTTGGACTTTTTGAAAGAGGTAAATTTATGAACATTTAAAGTAGGAGATCACTCTAGATAGAATGCAGCAATTCTGTCATTGGGTATCTCAACCATTGTATTTATAGAGAAAACAAACCAGAATGGGAATAAATCTGCAATAGGAAATGTAACAGTCACTTATTTTAGACAAGAGAGAGGGATATTGTGTATTTAGAGGATGACACAATGACCTGTTATTTTGTCTGTGTTTAGAAAAAAAATACAGTGATCTTTGTTTCAATTTTTTTAACCATGGTCTCAGAGTAAACTTTTCTGATGTTAGTCTCCCGAGAGATTATTTATGGTCAACAGAATGAGTCACCTTCAGGAAAATGTGGGCTGCTTTGTTTTGTCTTTCTTGTGGCATTGGATTGGAATCAGGGGAATCGATATAAACTCATAGTTTATGTACATTGATATGTATGTCTATGCTGTATCTACTGAGAGGGTCTAGAAGCAATGATGTTCCAATATGAATGCACATATTTCTCAAACTCATGTTGTTGTTGTTGTTTTTTTAAATACTCCAATGAAAGAAACAAGAGCTCCCTGAAAAATTTGTCAGTTTTGTAGGTGGAGCATAGACATTGGATAATGAAAGGAAAACATATTGTCATGCTAGAAAATAAGGAAGTATTCACAAAACAATTAGTAAAACAACAAAAAAACACAAGATGTGATGTAAAAGGACTCTCAATGGCTAAATGATAAACCAAGTACTAAAATAAATATTTATGCTAATGTGTCAACAAAGGATAAAACAAAAGAACCATGAAAATTATAATCTTAAAGAAGACAGAAAATGATGAAAAGTAAAACAATGAAAACACAAAATAAAAAGAAAACAAATTCCAAGATGTAAATTTAGACATAACCCTATTGTTAATCAAATAAAATACACCAGACATGATGGTGCACACCTACACCTGTAATCCCAGTGGCTGGGAGGCTGAGTCAGGAAGATTGCACACTCAAAGTCAGCCTCAGCAATTTAGCAAGGCACTTAGCAACTCAGCAAGACCCTGTCTCTAAATAAAATATGAAAATGGACTGGGGATGTGGCTGAGTGGAAAAGTGCTCCTGGGTTGAATCCCTAGTACAAACAAACAAACAAACAAACAAACAAATAAATAAATAAATGCAAGTTTGAGAAATCCCAATTAAAAGCCAGGGATATGATGTGGCATAAAACAATCAAGATCCAGTTCTAAAACTTGGGATTTTTTTATACTACTAATAAAAATGATACCCTCATAGCCAGCCCACTGGGATAAATAGAGAAAAGACAATCTATGAATGTCAGGAATGAGTGAAATGATGTCATTATAGAATCTACTAATCTTGAGTTATAATAATGGATATTAGAAGCAATTTTATGTTAACAAACTTGATAATATACATGAAATAAAAACATTTTCTGACAGATACATATTATTGATACTTCCTAAAGAATAAGAAAATTATATGAGTTGCTATTTATTTATTTATTTTAAACAAGTCAATTTTTTTTTCATAGTTTTGGAGTCTAGAAGCCAAAAACCACTGTATTGGCAGATCTGGTTTCTCCTGAGACCTCTCTCCTTCACTTGTGAATGGCCATCTTGTTATATTCTCCCGTGGCTACCCTTGATTTGTCTCTACTTATTTATTATAGAAACACCTCATTATAGAAATGAATTTGTAATAACCATCTTGTTTGTTTTAGTGTGTGAAATTTATTTTGACACTCTTGAGTTATGGGATGCAACAAACAAATTAGATTTAGATGGCATTTATTTTCTGACACCATTCATTCTATATTATATGATAAGGCAAAAAAGCAATGATATTAATTTTGAATACAGATATAGGTATGAGATTGATAAAGTTAAGTGTAACTCTTCAGTCTTGTGTTTGAATTGAGATCCTTTTAATGTGAATATCTGTTTTCTTTAAAAAAAAAAGAAAGAAAGGAAAAAAAAGAAAGAAAGAAGAAAAACAAAGTAGCTCTTTCCACTGATAATGCAAGAAAGGAAGATGAATGAGAATGCAAAGAGAGCCTGTAATGGCCAGATCTTGCTCTTAGGTAGTGAATGAAGAAGGAATGACAGCTACAGTTTGCAGCCCTAATAAAGTAATGGATCTAGGCAGTGATCAATGGATAGTAACATCACTGAAAAAGTTGCGATCAGACATCTTGGGCCTCTACCTATTAGGTTCTAGTCAGGAAGTACTACTATAACAAAATACCATAGACTGGGTGATTTAAACAACAGAAATTTATTTTCTCTGGGTTCTGGCTCATTTGATTTCTAGAAAGGGCTCTTTTCCTGGTTTCCAGAAAGCTGCCTTCCTGCTGAGCTCTCACTTGGCCTGTCCTCTGTGGTGCATGAAGGAGTGGTGGGTAGAAGAGGGAGAGCAAGTTCTCTGACATTGCTTTTTACAAGAACACTAATTCTATTGAGATGGCACCCCATCCTTAAGGCCTTGTTTCACCTTAATTAGTTGCTTAGAGTTCCCTTCTCCAAATATGGGCACACTTGCAGTTTTGACTTCAATTTATGAATTGTCAAGGACAGAACCATTCATTCCATAACTGTTAACCATATCAGAAAAACTAAATTTAAACTGATCAAGTATCTAAATCAGCTACCGATTAATGGATAGTCCAAAAAACAGAGAAATATATTCAATGACATCAAAGAACTTTTGCTAAAATTGTGTAAAATTCTACAAGAGTAATAAACCTTCAAATAAAAAAATAAAACATTGTAAAGGAGGGGGAAAGATGATTTAACCTAGAGATCAACCAATTTAAGTATGCACTGTACTTAGATACCACTTCTTTATATGTACACACACACATACTCTCTCTCTCTCTCTCTCTCTCTCTCTCTATATATATATATATATATATATATATATATACACACACACACACACACACACACAATCTTTATATGGCAGTTTGTCTCAAAGAATTTTCAAGAATACCATAATCCTCACAGGTTCCAGATTAGAGGCAATATTTCATTCTATTCTATTCTCTCTGCTATTTCAATTAATGACAAATTCATCTTCTTATAGAATATTAGAATTATATTTTACATCAGCATTTCTTAATATCCTTTGTCTAAGAAATCACTAAATATTATGATTTCTTATCATTTCATCCTTATCATTTGTCTCTGATTCATGATCTACCTTTTCCTCCTATATTAATTATTATTCTGCTGCTGTTCTTTCAAATAATTGCTATGGTCTAGTCTTCCTGAAGCATCACTTTAGTCCAGGTCATGAATTATTTAAATAAAGATCTTACCATTATTCATGTATATGCAAGGTCCTGATGGTCCCCTGCTACTCAATGGATAAAGAGAACACCCATTGCTATGGCACAGAAAGATCTGCTTGGTGTGACATCAACCATCTTTTCATCCTTATCTCTCAGCATTGTGATCAATATGTTTACACCACAGTAGTAAGTAGTACTATTTCCAAACTTCTTCCTTCTTGTCTTTGCATATGCTCTGCCCATGCTATAATACTTTTTTTTCTACCTTGAAAATGCTTATTTCTCTTTCACAATACATCTCAAAAAACTCACTGATATTTTTTCTCTATACCCCTGTGTTTCAATGCAGGGAGATTTAGTCACTCTCTTTTTTTCCCCTAAGAATTTACACATTTTTGTTATTATTAAAGTTGTCAAATTGCATCATGATTATTTTGTCACTTTTCTCCAGTATACAACCCTCGTAATTACTGGTGCTCAATAAATGTTAAGTTGAATGAAAGCATGAGAGGTTAAGGATGCTGTTTTTGGTGGAGAGTAAATATCTTACACTATCTCTCAAATGTGCATCACTTGTAAAAGACTACTAGATAAGTACAGATTACTATTATCAAGTAGTTTATGTGGCTTTTTATGTTGTCAATAAATTTACTTTTTGATACATCATATATAATGAAATGTAAGTTCTCATTCTTCTGGTTGTACATGATATAGAATCACGCTGGTCATAAATTTATATATGTACATAGGGTAATAATGTCTGGTTCATTCTACTAACCTTCCTACCCCCATATCCCCTCCTCTCTCTTCACTCCCCCCTACCTTACCTAAAGTAACTCTATTCTTCTCTAGCCTCCCCATTGTATATTAGCATCTAATTTAAATTTAAATTTACTTTTAAATCCAAGTTTATTCTTGGTATGTGTTTTTCCAGAGACACGTTGGACTTAAAACAAATTTCTAAAAAATACCATAGTATTCTCATTTAGTTTATAGTAATGTTACAGTACGAGGCCTGCCACACCCACACACACAAAAAAGCAAAGAGTTTCCCTCTTCAAACCCCAATTCTTGCAAACATGCCATAAAGATTTCAGACATTTTACTCAGAGTCTCAGGCATGAGTCTGTTGGAAGGGATGGGAAAGGAGTAAGAGGACACTCTCAAAGGAGAGAGTGGGTCCTCAGGGAGGAGAGGGCTTGCATTTTTTTTCAGAGTCCTACCCAGGTTCATCCCTTGACTTTTGACTGACAGCAGGATGATATCAGACTTTTAATTCCCCATCGTGCCTGACAACCCTATGCTACTTTGACCCATAGTGGCTTATTCCAATCAGAATCTGTTCTTTTGTTGTTGTTGTTGTTGTTGTTGTTGTAGATGGACACAAAATCTTTGTTTTATTTATTTATTTTTTATGTGGTGCTGAGGATCGAACCCAGTGCCTCACACATGCGAGGCAAGTGCTCTACCCCTGAGCTACAACCCCAGCCCAGAATCTGTTCTTAATAGGTTTTATGATTAGGGCGAATTATTCTTATTCTTATCTCCCTGAGTCCTGGGATATGGTCTATGATAGGGTCACAAAAATCTCCCCACTTCAGGGTAACTTGTCTTCTTCTTTTGACATTTCAGGGCCTACATTTGCTCCTGCAAGTAGCAAGTAGTTTGCTGAGGAATGTAACATATCCTGTGGACTTACCTGCAGGTAAGTTGCTTTTCTAAAAGAGAAAGCATGTGGGAATCAGCACAGTGGGTCTGGTTAATAGAATTATTTCCTTAACCTCATATTGCCACAACTCACGTCTGTTCATCCCTGATCAGTAACCATGGGGATAGCTATGGAGATTGTTTATAATCTTAAGACAGATAAGTACAAGAAACTATCTTCTGGATTCAATTATTTTAATAAACTATTTGGTTCCATCATCTACAAATTGTCATAATACTTACGGTTTTTAATAATTCATACTGTGTGAAGTTTCACTCCAAACATCAGCTATGCTTTTAAGTATTTTAGTGTTAAACTAACTAGAAAAAATCAGCAACAAATTTTCAGACTCTCAATGTGGAGTATTTTTTCCTTATATAGAATCTGTATTCCTGGAATGCAACTAGATGACACCGTTTTTTCAGTCTGAAATTATAAATCAGTATACCTCCAGACATTTCTCAGTGGAAAAACAGAAAGGTAATCACATTTACACAACTTTTAGTGCTATAATCTTGACAGATTTGAGTGGACTGTATTGTTTTCTAAGAAATCATTATACTCTTGTCTTTAAAAGACAGAGCTCCTTAGTCTAAACTGGTTTTTAAGGATTTGCATTGAAATAGCAACTGCATCTGTAAAATATGCTTGGAGGAAAGCCAGATTAATTTCATGTTTTACACATTCTCCAGGTACTTAAAACTGAAATTGTGATTGGGAAGAGTTGTCTGAGGTTGGAGGGTCATAATGGATGCTGGTGAAGAAATGGTAAAACCACATGGTTAAAACTGATGTTTAAAGTACTTAACTCTACCAGTTCTAAGTCAGACTCAGTGATAAATGACACATGCTTAAAGAATAGGAACATATTTAACCTGCCTGTTGTTTTATTACTTTCCAAGTATAAATTCATCTTGACATCATCTGAATAAAAAAATGATCAAACAAATAGATAAAACCAACAAGCCAAAGTAAGCTAAGGGTTAACAAATCTGCTTTATCAAAGGCTTGTTAATGTCCCCTCTCTAAGAGGATATGGTATCTAATTTTTTTTCCATAAAGCAATAATTATTACATTGAAAAATGAAATACCCAGTCAGTTGTAATATGCTGCAAAAAAGGAGCTTTGTATGCTTCAAGTTTTCTTTACATTTTAAAGAATGAATTTAAGAAAGGAGCCTTTAGTATAGTCTCAGATGTAAGACCAAAAACACTTCCAGGGCTTATAAAAATTTTAGTGACCTGAGAAATATTCTCACTTTTTCTTGCTGGTACTATACGTGTTTCAACAAAGCATTCAAGGCTTGGGAGTTTCACTGACCCAAAGAAACAGGAGATCAGGTCCACAGATTGTATTTTCCATTCTTACTAATTTTTTTCCTATTCTTTCAGAGTCTATCTGAGCCTTTGTGTGCTGCACAACCTCAGCAGGTTGAGGTTCTCTTCAGGGCTTCACTGAGGAAAAAGGTCATGGTGTATTTTTTTCATGCTAACTACTGTTTGAGAAGATGCTCTTTTCTTTCTAGAGCTTAAAAGTGTACATCTTCTTATTTAGTGCGAAAAAATACCACCACCTCGTGCCTGGTGCAGAAATTAATTTCTTATGCACAAATTTTTTCTTCTATAATGAAGAAAGGAAGAGTGTCTCTGGAATGAGGAATATTTTGATTCAAATTCATACTAAGATATGAATGACCAAAAAGTGAATTTTACCAAGAAATGTTTCTGATAAAAGAGGAGAGGGAAAGCAGATAAAGGACATTAGGTGGAAGGAGAAACAAAGTATCATAAAATTAAGAGAAATAGTGAAGAATGAGTTGAGAAGCTAGAGTACTCAAAGTCAGCTTGATAATAGTTTTATATTACTTGTAGCTTGTCCTTTCTACACTCTTTACATTTAAAGCAGGCTATCAATTTTGCTACTGTAGCTATGACTGCTGCTTTAATATTATCCTCTTAGATGGTTTTGGAGTAGTTGCTCAAATAGTGCTAGACTGGACTGATCCACATAGTCAATTTTCTTCTTTTACTTCACATTTTTTTTGTAATCATGCTTAAGGGATCCATGTGCTTCTCTTCTTTCTGCTTTAATTTACTCCTGATAGTGCAACAGCACATACAGTACCTGGAAAATTCATATATCAGCTGACGTGGTGATTGATTAAACATGAAGGTGGAAATCAAGATTCTTCTAGTTTTCAGGAACTCACCTCAACATTATAAAGGGTATATATGACAAACCCAAAGCCAATATCATACTGAAAGGAGAAAAACTGAAAGCATTTCCTCTAAAATAAGCAAAAAAAAAACTTAAGATGTCCACTTTTACTACTCCTACTCAATATAGTTCTTGAAACTCTAGTCAGAGCAATTAGGCAAGAGAAGGAAATTAAAGGGAAACAAATATGAAAAAAAAAAGAAGTCAAATTATTTCTGCTGATGATATAATAGTATATTTAGAAGATCTAAAAAAAAAAAATCTCTACCCAAAGTCTTCTAGATCTGAGAGATGAATTGAGCAAAGCAGCAGGATATAAGATCAATATTCATAAATAAATAGATTTTCTATACTCCCACAGTGATTCTGCCAAGAAAGAAATCAGGAAAACTATCCATTCACAAAACCCTTAAAAAACAGTCTTAACATTCATTTGGAAGAATAAAAGACACAGAACAGCCAAAGCAATCTTAAGAAAGATGAGCAAAGCAGGAGGCAACACAATACCTGATCTCAAATTATACTGTAGAGCTATAGTAACAAAAACAGCTTGGTATGGAATAAAAACAAATGTGAAGACTAATGGAATAGAATAGAAGACACAGAGACAAACCCATATACAAACAATCATCTGATACTTGACAATAGTGCCAAAAAATACATGTTGAATAAAAGATAGTCTTCTTAACAAATGGTGCTGGGAATGTAGAAGGATTAAGGAATGGGTCCAGATGACTGTCAACAGATGAAGGTAATCTACACACACAATAGAATTTTACTTGGCCATAAAGAAGATCGAAATTATGGCACTTGCAGATAAATGGATAGAACTAGGGAACATTGTAAAGTAAGCCAAACTCAGAAAATCAAAGTTCAAATGTTTTCTCTCCTATGTGAAAGCTCAAGCAGAATAAGGGGAAAGGGGGTCAGATATCAAAGATACAGAGAAGATCAATGGAGTAGAAGGAGATCAAGAGAGGAGGAGGAAGGATGAAAAAGGGAAGAAATGTGGAATGAATTTAACAAAATCACACTATGTACATTGCAGATATATATCACAGTAAATTTCACTTTTGCGTTTATCTAGAAAGTACCAATCAAAAATAAATAAATAAATTAGTGAAAGGAAAACCAGTAGAGGAAGGATAATGAGGGAGGTGGGGGAGAAGCAGGGAAATGGACTAGATCAAATCCCATGCATGTATGATTTTGTCAAAATGGACCCAACTATAAGTATAATGCACTAATAAAAGAAAAATAAGATGAAATAAATAAAAAGAGTCTTCCAGTTTTTTGGGAGCTGCTTTGACAGAAAGGGAAAATTACAAAAAAATAATTAATGCCTGTGAGAAACACAGGAATAAAAACGCATTTCCTAATTGTAACATAAAATGCAGCAGGACTGGTCCTATTGGTTGGAGTCTTCATTCACAAGCAGTGCCATTTAAATGTGATGACTTACCTCAACTATTTCCAATTCTTTCTCATAAGAGATTTTCCCCAATCAGTTGACTTTTTTTTTTCTCCTCAGGGGATAGAAATTGTGGAACTCATGATTTCTCTAGCTTAGGCTAGAATTTCTTATTCACTTTTTTCAAGGCTTTTGGTATTTCCCTGATTTCTTCCTCTCTTCGTCTCCTTAACAGAGAACTGACTCTACTAAGCAACTCTCTTTGAATTTGTGCACATGGTAAAGTGCGCAAAGCATCTGCTTAAGAGACTGATGATGAAATAAGAGGGAATTACCATTCTGCAATATATTTGTGGTGTTTGTTATTTCCAAGGCACTGTGATAGGTGCTCAAAAATAGAATATTTTTGTCTTTAGAAAGTTAGGATCTTAGGAGACAGGATACAGTTAAAATATTCATAAATCACTTGTGTACTTAAGCCATACGCAGTACACAACAACCAGATATTTATTGAGCATCTACCATGTACTACACACTGTTCTAAGTGCTGTTGGTGGTGAAGACGTGAATGGAATACTTGAACAAACTGGGAGATGATACGTAGACACATAAACCACAGGCTGCTAGGAAACAAAATAAGTGAGGAAATTGATAAGACATAGAGAGCTGGAGTTACAGGAAGCATTTACTAGGTGTTAAGAAATGACTTTTAAAAGACTGGGGTAAACAGGGATCATGGAGTGGCCTTCACTGGTGCTTTAGCAGTGGTTGGTCTTGTTGATTAAGACAGTGGGAATGCAGGCGGAGCCACTCTGAGTAGGAAAGCAATAGGAATGAAGGTAATGTGTGGGTACTAGTGACTGGAGAGGTTGGAAAGAGGGGAAATGGCATAGGGTCAGGAAGGAGAATCAAAGATCTGGTAACTTGTCCAAGGCTGTTCAGCTAAAAATAAAATGGCACAGCAATGTGACTGAATCCTGCAACAATTTATTATATATTTCAAAATAGCTAAAAGAGAAGAGTTTGAAAGTTCCCCACACATTGAAACAGACTGGATGGAACTGTCTCCTCTAGACACTCAGCTAAAAAATGGACACTACATCACACTGTAGCCCATAAATATGTATAAATATTATGTATCAATTAAAAATAAAATAAATGGGGAAGGGATTTGAACCTGGGAAAGCTGACCCTGACTCCTTTTAAGGTAACAAATAGAGTTGAACACACATCCAAACTGTGGCAGCATTGAACTTGGGCACAGAAATTTGACTTTAATTTTTTTAGATACCTAGAAATGTTTTGAATATTATTTTCTCATCCCCCTTCTATGAATATTTGCATCACTTTAATATTGGAATGGGGAAGAGCTGTTTTCTGAAATGATGATTCTATAAATGATCCCAAGTATTGAGAAGTAATTTCTTTAACTTGAAATTCCAGTACTCTAATACATGATAAATAACATTCCATTTTGTACTGTTATTGGGTTTCTGCTGAAGACTTTTAGGTTCATAAAAAGGCTTCTTTCTAACACATACAAAACTTGTTTGAGATCCTTGTTATATAAAACACCTATTGCTAGAATTTATAATAATTCTAACATGAATATGTCAGAAGGGGAAAAAAGGCAGAAAATAGAATCCCACCTCTGAAATAATATGAAAAAAAATGAGAAATTCTGTACACCTAAAAATATGTCAGCATTCATGGAAGCATTATAAGGTCTTGGCATGGAAGGTTGATCATTATAGGCGGTTTGGATTGATATAATGTAGGGCATGAGGACATTAGTTCATGGGCCTCCTTGAAAAGAAAACCCAAATGGAAACTAGTAGGAATGTCATTTAGGGTGACATATTGAAAAATAAACATAATTGATACCAATGAACCCTGTTGTAAAGAATGGGCCATTTTTCCTTTCTCTCTACTATAGTTTATTAACACAAGTTTTAATTAACTCTGTTGACAATATTATTTTTCTATTGCAGCAGCTGACTAAGAATCTAGGGCAAATTCTAGAATTAATTGTGCTGAATCTCTTCAGGGAAAAAGTGAGAGTGATAATACTTATTAAACTTTCTAGTGGTTTACGTTAGCAGGATTTTTCTTTTTAAGACTGGATTTTTTTTACTTTTTTTGCTCATTTGAAAGTAAGCAAACCTGAATTGTCTGAACTGGAAGAAAATATTCACTTTTCATAGACAGAACTTCTTAAAAAGAGAAGTGACTTTGAAAAAGATGCAAATGCTTGAGTTTTCACATGTCTAAGCATATTTAGCTGATCATCATTGGGTGATCTGGCATCTTTTCTGTTCCTGTATTCCTGAGGTCTCTGCGCTATAATGAAGACATGACAATTTAGAGTTTTCTGTATTTTCATAAACTCCAGGAAAATAATCTAAACCATGCCCATATTTAATAAACAGTTTTTCACATTTTTCCAGTTCCATATAAACTATTTAGATCACTGAGATTCTCTTACCAAAATATTGAATTTCTGACTCTACAACAAATATGACATTTCTTGATGTGACTATTTTTTTTCTTTTATCTTTTTATCTTTTTGCATAAGCAAAATAAAATTTCCACTTTGGTGCAGAGATTTAAACTGAGCTTCAAATTTGATTTCTGGTACAGTTGGTGGTTTGCTTATTATACCTATCCTGATTTTATATTATTTAAAATTATTTTTTTCATATAGTCTTGGCTATCAATCTGTGTAAACCCTTTGTCACACTATGGTAATCAGATTGTTTTAGATTTCCTCCTTTTCTACTTCAAAACATATGTCCCTTATTTTTATTCAAGTAAATACTTTCATTCAAGTAGGTGCTTAGTAAAATAATAATGAGAGCAAATTATTTCAAGAAAAATAAAAAGAAAAATTTAACAAGATTTTCAACTTTCCCATAGAGAAAGTGAATGTTCTGGTGGGATGGTGCCTTTTGGCTTTTCAGCAACCAGGAATCCAGCCATCTTCCCTACCAGGAGATAGCCCGAACAGTGGTGTTAAGAAGCACCATTTCTCTCTCTATAGAAATGAAGGGAGTAGATAATTCTTTGGCTTCCTGGAAGGTAAGGAATGGGCAGATGCTATAATTTGGACCTTAAATGTCTCTCATGTGTTAAAGGCTTAATTCCTAAGTTGGCACTATTGGGAGGTGGTGGGAAAGAGGTATGGCACTGTGGGAGGTCTTCCCCCTGGGGACATTCCCTAAAGGTGCATGCCATCATAAGTCCCTGATATCTTTTTCTTTCTTTTTTGTGTCCTGGCTATGAGGTGAGAAGGTTTTCTTCATGTGTTCCCTGATACAATGTGCTGCTTCACCACAGACCCAAAAGCAATGGGGCCAGTCAATCATGCATTGAAACCTCAGAAAACATGAGCCAAAATAAATGTTGTCTCTTTATAAGTAGATTACTGCATGTATTCGTTACAGTAATAGAAAGCTGACTGACCATGTATTATAGCTTTGGCCTACTGGACACTACCTTTAGTATTAAGGAATCATTCCAAAAACAGGGCAGAATTTATCGATGGACCCATCACATTGAGTTTTCAGAGACAGTAGTGTTCCATTCTCAGTAGCTGATTGTCCAGAGGTAACAGTTCCTTCCAGTCTGCTTCTATTGTGTGTGTTGATCACACTTATTTTTTTCTTAATTGTACAGCAGATTGAACCCAGAAGTGCTTTATCACTGAGCTATATCCCCATCCTTTTTTATTTTTAAAATTTTGATACAGGGTCTCATTAAGTTGCTGAGAGCCTTGCTAAGTTGCTAAGGCTGGCCTCAAACTTGCAATCCTCCTGTCTTAGCCTCCTGAGTAACTGGGACTAGTGAAATTTGCCACTGTGCCTGTCTTGGGTTTCTTTTATTTCTCCCCATTCTTTGTCTTCCCAGTGTTACTGTGATCTATTATGCTTTCAATAAGTGTTTTCAGAGTGAATTTCAGATAATTGCAACAAGAAGCATGATTTCCATCTTCAGGAATTTTTAAAAATGCAGTTTAAACCTAATCAAAGTAGTAACATTTCATTTGCATAGTTCTTTAAAATATTTTTGAAGTATTTTATATATTCTTAGTTAATTTTATTCTAAACATATTACTATGGAATTGTCAGAAACTATTTCTGTCTCTAAGTTATATAAGAATACATTATGGCATGGAAACATTAAATGACTTGCTAAAAGGATATAAAGTATAGAGGAGAGTATAGAAGCCAGATTGCCTGGCTCTTGATAACACATTTTCACATTTTCTTGTTCACATTACTTTATGTCAGGATTGTGTCAGTAAAAATCTTAATATACCTAGAAGGATAGACTAGACCAATTTTAACTTAGCAAATATTTATTGACTAAATCTTTAATCATTTCTTTAAGCTATAAAAACAAAAGGATAAATTGACTAATAAAGTCGTCCCCATTCTCTAGGAACTTTCTGTTTCATGAGAGAGAAATTATATAATTTCTGTGCACCAAGAGCTTTTATATAATTCTAATAATGAAAATGATATGAGAGCTCTGACCTTTTTGAATTGTGGTCAGATAGTCCCTATGAAAAAGAGGGCACTTGATGTGGTTTTCCAAGGATGAACAGGATTTCAATGAGCACTAATGCTGTCAGGGAAATTTTCAAGGAGTGCCTTCTGAAATGAGCCAAGCTGCAAAGTGAAGGGTTGTGGTGGGATGTCTTCAGAGAAAACCAAGACAATAGTTTTGTAGGAACTCAGTGAAGGGCCTTGAGTGATGTGGATGGAGATGGGACTTAGAACTAAATTATGCTGAACCCTTGAAAGACCTTACTTCGAAATGTTCTTCAAAATAGTAGTTTCGAGAACTTGCAAAGGAAACTTGATAAAATGTATTTTCCTAATTTTCATTTTCAGAGGTTCTGATTGTTTCAGTCTGGGCTAGAGCCTAGAATGTTGTTCTTTAACAATAACAAATCCAGATGACATAACTGTAAGTCTGATCCCCACAGGACTCTGAGGAATTCTGCTTTAGGTCTCACCCTATGCCTGTGACTTCTGTTAGGTCTCACTGTATGAAAAGGAGACCACAAACACAGTTTACTCCACTGTTGCCTACTAATTGTTTGCCAATAATGTTCACTATTCACTCCTCTGTGTATCAGGTTCTGTCTAGGAGTTGAAAATACAGTAAAATCAAGTGCCTCCAAGCACGGAGCCTGTTCTACTTAGTGGCTCCTCCTATCTTCATAAGGGAGAAATAAAAATAAGACATTGGCAGGGGGAGCTGTTTCTCACAGCAGTGACCAGAAAGGCTATGTGAGATCTGAGTAGAGTTCTAAGGGACCCAGAGAGCTAGTCAGTCTGGGGAAGAATCTTCCATAATGAAGTAACAGTGAGTGTCAAGTTCCCAAGGAGGAACTTGTAAAGGAAGAGCAAGAGTCCAGAATGGATCAAGAGGACAAGGGAAGATAGGAGCTAAAGAAAAGCCACTTAAAGGGTTAGACCATGATTGATCTTTTATGCCATGGTAAGGCATTCCAGTATATTTCCATTATTCTGTGAACAGGATTTTGAGAAGGTGATTTTGAGAGGGCAGAGGTAATGGTGATATGGACCAGCTTCACTTAGATTAGGATAACTATAAGAAGGATAGTAGAATGAACCAGACATCATTACACTATGTACATATCTAATTACATGACTGGTGTGATTCTACAACCCAAAGAAAAAGAAGTTATACTACATTTATGTATGATGTGACAAATGCACTCTACTGTCACATATAGCTAATTAGAACAAATTAAAAAATACTTCCACATATTTATTCGAAGTCTGTCTTCAAAACATGGCTAGAGGTTACATATAAATGTGATCAATGTGTTGGGTACAGGTCAGCCAGTTTGGGGGATACATTTCTTTGAGCAGTACTTTTTATTGTCCATAATATACATTATGTAGATCCCTATGGACTGAGGAAAAAGGAAATCTTTTAATATTCCTATAGCAGAGATCATTATAACGGCAACAATTTAAATTTTAAAATAACACCCATCAGGAAATGACATATTTACCCTAAATTCTTACTGCTAAAATGCAATACTGTTGCTTTCTCTAGTACCATATGCTTTCTTTACAGGATATAATAAAACGATCTTACAGGATTTCTGCTGCTTACATGAGTTAGATCTCTTTGTGGAATGAATGTCAATATCAATTGTATTAGAGAATATGTTTCAATATTTGGGAAGATCAAATCACTGAAGGAAATAAAGACAGCCAATAGCATTTATACAGTATGAAGAGAGCAAATTTAACTTAAGTATATAATCATAATCTTTGATTCTCAGGCCTTTTCAATAACAGAATAGGAAATAAACTTTTTTATGTGTTCTTAAATGATTTCCACCAATGAGAGATTTGACATATATGTTAGTTGTAAAAGTAGATAGGCTTTTATTTTAATACAGAGAGAACTGGCAGAAATAAAGTAAATAAGATGCTTCTGTGAATAGAAACACAGTCATCAAAGATGACAGTGACAATGAATTTGAGAAACAGTGGTGCAACGTTCACCATATCAAAAATGAAACATCCATTTGAGCATATCTATGGCACATGTCCAGTATTATGCTAGTTAGGGAATTTAGGAATTAGATTTTTATTTTTATTTTTTAGGAACTAGAATTTTTGAAAAAAAAATTGAAGCACTGGTGATTGAACCCAGGGACACGCTTTCACTAAGCCACATGTTGAGTCTTTCTGTTTCTTATTTTGAGACAGGATCTCACTAAATTAATGAGTCTGGCATCCAACTTTCAATCTTCCTGCCTCAGCCTCCAGAGTCATTAGAATTATAGGCATGCATTACCACACACCTGGATTGGATCTTGGTCGAAGTCCTTTGTGACATCTATGGAACCTTTATGTGTTTGTGAAAGAAAAACCAGGAAAGTTTTGAAATTGGGGAAATGATCATCCAATTAATTGTCTCTTTCTTACTATAACAAAGCTTCAAGGAGAAGAATATAATGTGTTTGCCCTAGTGCTTTTACACTACCTATGATCAGTTCTTAATCTTTTTAACATGCATTGAAAACTTGGTTGTAAGGAGCTCAATAAAGTTTGGGTAAATATAGTTAAGAGCTCAGCTTCCAGGGACTGTTGGAGTTTCAGCCTTGATTCTGCAACTTATTAGCTGAGTAATCTCAGGGAATGTTATAGACTGAATGTTTGTATCCCATCAAAATTTATATATTGAAGTTCAAAGTAACATGACTGTATTTGGACCTGTGGTCTTTAAGGAGGTAATTAAGGTTAAATGAGTTCATGAGAGTGGGACTTTGATCTGATTACTGTCTTTACAAATTGGGACAGCAGATATGGTATGCTTCCTCCCTGCCATGCCCCACCCAACCATGGCTCATTCTACATATCCCTTTCTATCCACCAACCAGCAAAGTCAACGTGAAAACTTGGTAATAAGGCAGTTATCTACAATCTGCAAAGAGAGCCATCACTGGAAACCGACAGCAGCAGCAACTTTAACCTTGTACTTCTAAGCTCCAGAATGGTGAGGAAATGAATTCCTGTTGTTTTCTCTTTGTGTTACTCACTTCCCTTTCTATAAAATGGAGATAACAAATACTGGAATGCCTGAGAATAATAAGTTCAACTATATTTGGACTATAATTATACAAAGTGCAATTTATTCTTCTCTTTATACCTGTAAAAGAGAATAATACTTGTTGGTGAGTGATTTTGAAATGAATTAAACACATGAGGAATAGGTATTTATACTTATATCGTATGTAGAATGTATATGAGCCTGAAAACAGTTCTAAATCTATGACACGTAAAGCTCAATACAGACCTCTGCAGAATATAAGAGTACTTTTTATTGTCCATAATACACATTATGTAGAATAAATTTTTTAAAAAATTATGTAAGATAAGAGTAAATTTAAAAAAAAATTTGAGATGATTTTAGCATTTTTGAAGGTATAACCAAACCATGACCAAATAGACTTGGAAAGTTGAAGGGTGTTTTGAAGTTCTCCAGGCTCCTTGAACTATACTCCAAATAACTAGCTTCAGACTGTTATTGTGAGGCCTTATTCCAAACAACAACCACTATAAGAACAAAAGGAGCACATAGTATATGAGCTGTTGAATTGATTCAGCCCTAAAGTTTCACTTGGAGTTTTGGCTGCATGTTGTCAAATAACCAATTCGATTTTTTTTCAATGTGTTGATATTTCAACATAGAAACACAGATCCAGTAATTTAATAAAGCAAATGTCAAATATTTGTTGTCACAGAAGAGGAAATGAGTGGTTAATTATTCAATTGGTGGCCTTATTAAAACCAAGCCTCAATTAAATCAGTTTTCCCCCTTCTAGTCAATTCTTCCACACAATACTATATGCCACTATCCAAGAAAAGTGTTTATATATACAAAGTGTCTTGATAAAGGCTTTGAGACCCAAATTTGAAAGTTGATGTGTTTATATGGTGGGGAGGAAGGTGAAAATAAAGTCAAGAGTCTTAAATTGTTCAATTTATTGAACTAAGGACATCCCTACTGTTCCTAAAAATAGTCTAACATTGTTGCTGATGCCTTTCAGGGCAGGATGCAGATCTTGTAAGAAAATATGAAACCTTAGGATCCAGAAAGAGTATTGATCAAAATTCAAGATGAGATGGGGAAAACCGATCTTTTGAAAAAAAGATATATATATATAAACTGGCTCAGATTTTTTAAGAGGAAAAATCATATATATATATATATATATATATATATATATATATATATATATATATATATATCTCCTTCTTTTCTCTTTTAATTACCAAGTCTGGTTATTTAGAGATAGACAAAAAATAGAGTGAATATAAAATTTCAGTGTCATAGGTAAACAAATTCTGTGTGTACATGTGTGTTTTACTATAATCCTATAAAAATAGGCTTAGTAGCAGGAAATTCCATAATGGATCCCAAATATAATAGTATTTTAATAGTAAAAATTGTATTCTTATGATGCCTATAATAGAATCATAAAATCTTTTAATAAGCACTAAGAAAAATCCTAAATGTAAAACCATGTAATGAAAACCTATTGGTTTAAAACAAACCCTTTATAGTACTATAGTTTGTTTGATATCTTAATTAAATTATCTGAACTTAATGTTCTAAGTTCAGTGTGTAATTAGATAATTCCTTTGCCTTAAAAAAGTGGGAATTCTTATAAAGTTCTTTCTCAGTGAAATTATTAAGTATAAGAAAATATTATTATCTTTTATATTTATTATATTAAATAGTGCTTATGCAGAGAATAGAAAACTTTAAAAAGTGCATACTAAAAAGTGATTCAAAAGTTGCTTTGTATTGATTTTTCCTCTTAAAAAATCTGAGCCAGTTTATTTAAATCGGAAGAAACTCACAATTAGAACAAAATTTACAGCATTTTCCTGTAGCTGATAAACTGTTCATAACATTAAACACACTAAATTACTGTATTTATTTTTAAATCATTGATGTTTAATTTACATTTTTATGAAAAGTATTCAAATTTTGAATGCTTTGAATACAATGACATTTTATATTTCAAATCAGATTGTTCTGTCAATAGACCCAAAATGACATGATAGTAACTTATGAAAACAATTTGAGGTTTTGATTAAATAAAAGCCAAATATTAGGGAATATAATCTGTGAATTTTGTGTAATTTTATTCTATGACATATCCAAACAGCCAGCTCAGCTAGGGAATGCCTAGATATGCACAACATTGACTAAATTAAATTATCTTCCATATTTTGCCTAATTTCAGTCATTTAAAAAAATAATTTTATTGTTTCTGGCCTTCTGACCACCCCTGGGGCACACAGGTGACCTGCCAGGTATTCCAGGTGGAATGTGTAGGACTGGAATGTTCACTCCTCTCCAATCCTAAAACTGGTTCCTGGGCTACAGCAGTGTTGGTGTGGTCAAGTGCAGGGCTTAGAGTCTTATGGAAATGGTTTCCTTGACTCCTTTTTGTTCTCTACTGAATTCCCACTTCCTCAAGATAAAAACAGCCAGACATCACTTAGAGGAGTGAGAACAGATTTTATTTAGTAACTACTGATGATAGAAGGAAGAGCTGAGCTCCATTCCAATTTGTGCAGAGATCATAAAAGAAGATACCCTGCTGCTCTGTGGGCAACTCTGAAAAATTACCACAACACCAGATGCCATCGCCATAGACATTCAGACTGCAAACCAGGACATCTGTCGGATTGCCACTGCCATCCGCAAGCCCCAAATTGAGAAATCTCAGCTAGCTTATCTCCAAACTTAGTAAGTTTCCAACTACAGTTATAACCTTTGTTTTTATTATTTTCATAGGAATGTCTTCCCATTAACTGTTTGTTAGCACCATCCAGAAAACATCCTCTACTACTGAGTCCCAACATGATTCAGTTTGTCACAATAAACAAAAGGCAACAAAACAAGAAAATGAACTTTAATTGTTCAAAGGAGAGATGAATGTCACTTCTTTTCTTGGGCAAGTGGGGGAAATGACAAAGATTCTTTGCCTGGCCAAGTTTTTTCATGCTCCTAAACATTCTCCTAGTCCTAGCTGTGCCCTTGGAGTAAGATTCAGTGCTATAAAAGAATCTTGCTAAGTTGGTTTAGCAAGAATCCCTCCTTCCCCCAATATGTAATCATTCTCCATCTCTAATCAGGTTCCTCCAAGTGATATTTGGTAACCCTGACCTGTCTTCAATAAGAATCCCATTAAGTGAATTTAGCCAGAATCGCCCTCACCCCTGATGTTTCACTATCTAACCACTGGTCAACCCCACCCCAGCTCCTTGACTATAAATCCCCACTTTCCTATGCAGTTTTTGGAACTGAGTCTTACCTCTCTCTCTCCTACCCCAAGAGCTCATTGCAATGGTCTCCATATATTTAGAGATGGTCCCAGATATAGTTTCTCTTACCATGCTTTTAAAAAACACATAATTTTATACATATCTTTTGTTTTCCATTAGTTGCTCACAAATATGAATTTAATGTGGTTTTAAAATTGAAAGAGTACTAAGCACATTGTATCAAAAAGTAGCAGCACACCCTGTCTTCCCACAGTCTTGAAGCAACCACATTCATCATATTTGGTTGTTTGAAAAGATCTTTGCCCTTGTATCTCTAATATATTTAGACATGTATATTTTGATCACAACGTTTTAGACACTGAAGGTTGATTTTTATGAATTTATGATAAGAAAGATCTATTTTCTGGTTCTAGATCAAATTCTTCTTGAATAACTATTCTAATCCACTTTCCCAGGGAGGGTTGTATATAAAATGGGCTATTATTATTATAATTCTGGGAGCAGACCATAAAAAGTGGAATAGAAGCCTCCTGTCAGGAGGCATAGTTAATTCTAAATGATACAGCATCTCTGCTCCCATTTCATAGCCTTATATACAAAGGTTATTTTTTTAAAAAATTCTAATTTGTATACATGACAGCAGAATGCATTATATATTGTATTACACATATAGAACACATTTTTTCATATCTCTGGTTATACACAAAGTATAGTTACACCATTTGTGTCTTCATCATGTACTTAGGGTAATGATGTCTATCTCATCCCACCATCTTTTCTACAAAGGTTCTTAGTTTCAAATTTTCAAAAAATTTATTCCAGTTTTCTGCCTGTGGATTTGAGGGTCTGAATTCTCTTTATAAATACTTTTTAAAAAGTCTCTCCTTTTTCAGGCCCATTTTCTACTTGAAACAGACTGAATTTGGGGGGTCCCTTTCTATGTAAGAGGAACTTCAAGTGTCATCAGACACCACTAGCATAGCATAGCATGAGTAGGAAGAGGGAGGAGGAGTAGGGAGGAACAAATCAACAATGGTCACAGTATATTCTGATTTTCTAGTAGATGAACAATGTGGAGAATTCCCTATTCAAGTTACTTTTACTAATTACATTGTCTGACTTGTGAGTCACTATGTGAATGCCTTCTGTCAAACACTTAGTGAAATGGTCTTATTATTTGAATTGTCCTGAATCTGGAGTGCATTTTGCTCTGCCTCAATTTAGCTCAATATCTGCCCATTATGCACAAGTCACTTCTCAGAGTAAATTATAATAACTCTTAGTCCCTGAGTAAAGGAAATTACTTCATTTCAGCTATTGTATCTTGTGTGTTAAGGAAATGTTAACTCAGATTTTTAAGAGGTACATCACATTGTATGCCTCAGGAGTAGACATTTTTGTACCCTAATTAAATGGATTACATTCCCTGAACTAAGCAAAAACAAAATAATAACAGTAAAGGAAAGAACAAAAGTAGAAATGCAGGGAAACTTGCAATTTTTATTTTTATTTACTTATTTTCAAGAAGAAGACAATTGTATTTTTCTTGGAGGAAAAGTGGAAATTTGTTTCCTGAGTCCTTATACAGAGAACATCTAGTAAAAAAATAATCTTCAAACATAAAAGAAACACAATCAAACTAATGGTTCCTGTATCGACCCTCAGCAGAGGCAAAGAACATTATACTAAGTTGTGCCTCAGTGAAAGCAATTCTTTGAAGAGCTGAGAAACTGTGGTAAATGTGCTTCACTGTCTGATGGTTTAATACAGGAATGGATCTTGGGAAATCAAACAAATGGATATGTGCACATCTATTAGGTTCTCTCCAGTGCCATGAGTACAGGAAATTTCTATTAGAAATTCAGTTCTTCTTTAGACTTTCAGGAGTACGGGAGGGTTATTTAACTCAGAAGTGATCATGACCACGTGGTCTATTCTCTACAACTGACACTTTTTAAGATGTTTATGCCTCAAATCCGTTTCCTTGGTATGGATGAAGATATCCACTATTGATGTGTTGCTTCTTTAGAAAATTGTGGGGTTTTTTTAATACTCACAAGGAACTGAATATTCATAAAGTATATAGATGAATTGGAAACAGTCTTGTGCCTCTTTAAATAATTTCCCAATTAAAATATAAATTTAAGTAAAGATTTGTGGTTTAGAAAATTTTAACATAATTATTTCTTCCCAAATTTAATGTTAAAATATTTAGACAAACATCTGTTTTCTGTGATACGTATTTTATTTGATTCCTCTAGGTATCCCTGTAGCCAGTGCTTGCAAACATGATGTATGGCCATTTGTCTGTCTGAAGGTACATAGGCTGACTCAAGTGGATTTGTGTTTCACCACTTTAAAGGAAATGGTCAATAGAATCAATTTTGGAGAAACCCAAGAATTTTGGTTCCAGTGAATCTTTAGGGGACACGCCAACCATATCCAAACCATGGCAATGACAAAAAGGCATAGCTTATGGTTAAATAAATTGGTGTTTAAAATGAACAACAAAAATGAGGAGTGACTTATTTTGTTTCAGTAACAATCATTTACATAGACCTTTCTACTAATCTAATTCCAAGGTTAAACTCACATTTAAATGAAAATATTAATTTGGGGACTTTCTTGTTGCAATTTCACTTTCTTTTTTTACTACTTATTTTTTGATGGTTACACTGAACTCACATATTTCCTACCTCATTGAAGATTCTGGATGACAAGCCTTTGATTGAAAAATGCCAATGGCAGTCAGTTTGCAGAACATAAGAAATCTCAGGTTTCTTTTTAAAAACTTGAAGTATGTTTTCACAGAGACTCTTAAAAGATAGACCAAGATTGCAAAGTCAAGATCATTTTTGCAAGGATAAAACTCCTTGTTGAATTCTAGTTAACTTGAGGATTCTGGTCACATGCCAAGTCAGACAATTGCTTTATGTTCTTATAAATTTCTTTCCTGGGTTAGGATGCATTTGTTTAATTTTATGATTCCTTCTAAGGGTGAATATTTGTGATGCTTCATTACATACATAGTTGCAATTTTGCTACATGGGAAGTGACATGCATATCCAAAAGTGGCAGAATATTGTGTCTTTTGTATTTAATTTTGGGAGTTTTATGAATTGGAGACATTGTGCTTTCAGTTTGGTGAAAGAAGAATTTAGAGAGAAACACCTTGATTTTTTTTTTCTTATCTTAAAAAAATGGGCACTTTTAGATAAAAAGATTATTTATGTCTGTTTTTATTTATAAACTAAAACAAATGAAACCCTCCAACTCTGCAGGTGTTGGTTAAAGTGACTAAATGGCAGAAGCAACATTGCCTCCCAGTAGGGGCATAAGCTTCGGAATTGGCATTGGTGTTAGTTCTCAGTTCTCCCTCTTTCTAGTTGTGTCTACTTCGATGACTTTACTTTTTAGTGTCTGGCATACTCCACAAGAAGTCATAGCTATTATCATTGGCTAGTAAACAACTAACATGTGTTTCTGGAATATTCACAATTTTTCAACCAGCATTATGTGTTGAGCATTGTGGTTATTGCCAGACTGAATATTTTAATGGAGTTGAGTCTTTTCTTCTCTGATTTTTCCCTGCTCAACTTGCCAGATATTCTTCAGTCTTGGTGTGAAAAGAAAAAACATTTAAGGGAGATACCATAATTGGTATATTATATCTCATTTTTGTTAGATGCTTTAATCGCAAGGTCTTTTCTCCTTTATCGATAACATCCATTCTAAAATTATGAGTATATATTCAGGAAGATAATGGTGGTAAATGACAGGTTAATTGTGACAACAAAGTCCCAGAAGTCCTTATTGGTCAATGCATTTGGGGCAGATTTATATTTGGCTTATAGAATACATTGCCTGATTAATTTTATATAACAGAGGCAAATAGGGCTGATTATGAAGAAGAGCTAGATGCTGAGGTTTTTTATTCTCATTTATTTTAGGAATTGGGGAGACTATAGGTAATCAACCCTAAAACATATGTATGCTTTATGTAGAAGCTAAAGAGGAAAAAGGAAAATAAAGATGGGGAAATCTCATGAAAACCAAAGAGAAATCAATAGAGGAAAGAGGGACCAAGGAGTAGAGGAGGGGAGGAAGGAGGGAAGTGATGGGGAATGATATTGGCCAAATTATATTGTTAATTCCTGTGCATGTATGAAAATGTAACAACAAATCACATCATTATATACAACTATAATGCACCAATAAAAAGATAAAATGAAATATATATATACACACACACATATATGTGTGTGTATGTGTGTGCATATGTGTGTGTGCCTGATCAATTCCTAAGATTATATCAAGCCTTAACTATTTGATTTTGAGGTTAAAAAAATTCTAATGTTGCCATTTATTATCTCTGAGACCTTGCATGAAATTACTGAACTTTTCTGAACTTCGTATCTTCATCTACAAAATGTCAGCAATATATGCCACATTTTATCTAGACCCTCATTCCCTACATTATGCATCAAACATACATTGTTCAATTCACAGTGCACTATATCTGATCAGAAAATTATTGAAGATTTATAAACAAAGTTTTTTGAGGCTTGAAACAACGAAAAGGCAATCAACAGCCATTGAGTGGACACCTGCTATTTGTGGTCTAAAGCTGGACAATTATCAGACACATTGATGTAATTTAATCCATAAAGTCATTGTGTTAAGTAGGTCTCATTTCCTTTATTTAACAGAGGCAAGACTAAGTCTCAAGCTGTTAAGTAATTACTAGGTCACACAACAAGTGCCTGATATGCTACAAGGTTGCTTAGTGTGTCTATTATCAGACATAGAATCCTGATCTCACAGAACATATTCTTTGCTGCTACCAAAATACCTTCATCATTTCTTATTGATTGGTATATACCTTCTTATGCTGAGTCTGTGTGCTCTGTTTTGACCTATATACCTGCTTGATTTAGGGTTGGTAAATATGTATCTATCTATTTAACTGTCAGGAAATCCATGCTATTGATTTTCTGGTTAGCAGATATAGTAAGAAGGGATGTGATTTACACAGGTTATTTTGCAGCATTATTATTTATCTTCAAAAGCAAACACATTCATTTTATATGCATTTAATAAGCAAAAGAGCAATGATTGCAGATTCCTTGATATCTTTCTGAAAAGACATCAAATATAACAGAAATTTATTAATATTTTTCTCATTAAGTCACATATGGCTTTACCCAGGACAAAGGCAAGGTCTGCATATCTATGTCAGAATCACAGACATGGCTAAAAGATGAAGTCATTCATAGTTGCCAGAGAATATTAATAATATGGCTCCCAAGAGTGGAATTGCTGTTATCTCTGTGTCCACCTGCCAAAAGGCTTACAGCAAGGGCCTAGAAACCAGAAATCCTGCAGCTTTACCAATATGACAACTCCAAAATGATTTAAATTGGAAAAAAGGAGAGTTATTGATTTTTGAGATATTCTGATATGTCAGCTCTGGCCTTGGCCAAATCCAATATTTCATGAAAAATGGCGAACTTAGACACAGAGTAAGTTAAATTAATTTGTCATTTTCTCTCCTGTTCATGGCTAAAATTATATTTTATATTTAAAGATGGTTGATTGGTAAAGCAAATCAAATGTTTTATAAACTTAATTAGACAAATCATTGTGTGCAGCATACAAGTGAATTTGATGTTGAAAGCCATATTTAAGCTTGAAAACTTTAAAAATCATTTTATTTTGAGGCTCACGATAAGCAACACAAAAATAAATTGCTTTAATTTTTCAGTTTATAGATAGCATGAAAATACAATTGCCAATTATTCCAGAGTTTTACGTCTTTTTTTTTTAAGAGAGAGTGACAGAGAGAGAGAGGGAGAGAGAGAGAGAGATTTTTTAAAATATTTATTGTTTAGTTATTGGCAGACACAACATCTTTGTTTGTATGTGGTGCTGAGGATCGAACCCGGGTCGCACACATGCCAGGCAAGCGCGCTACCGCTTGAGCCACATCCCCAGCCCCAGAGTTTTACTTCTAATGCATCATGGAAGGTATCTAGGAACCAAATCCCTTAAAGTTTTGCTTACTTCTCAGAAGGACTCAAAGGAACACAGGGGGATCTTGGCACTTTGGATATTCCTCTTTCAAACCCCTGTCCTTTACCAGTCACATACTCTGCCCAAATCTCAGCAAACAATGCTATGTCAGCGATAAAATAGCAACTATCTGACATGAATTCTCTCCACTTTTGTCCAACTACTCATTGATGATGTATCCATGATTGTAGACTCCTGTTACCCATGAAAAAGGTCGAGGCTGATTGATTTTCTGGTGCTCTCTCACATTTCCTTCTGCCACCTTGAGTTTCTTATTCTACCTGTGATCTAATGATCTGCTTATTGTCATTAATCCCTCTCCATTGGCTCCTTATTAAATCATTATAAACATCCATTCATTCAACAAATAATTGGCATTGGAGATAAGAGTATTGAATGGGATAGACAAAAATGTCTACTGTTATGAAAGTGAAATTCTGGTTGGGGAAAGAAGAGTAAATAGTAATAAGTAAATAGAGTAAATAAGTAAATAGAAGAAATACAGAGTGAATTTCAGAAAATCACACTATATGCATGTATAAATAAATATATCACAGTGAATTCCATCCACCCTTATGTATATCATTAAAGCACTAAAGATAAATAAATGAGTCGAAAAAATATTGTTTGAGTAGAAAAAGAGGAACTGGGTGTGTGGGGAGGGAATGAGGAGGGCACCAAGTACTGAAATGGAATAAATTAAATTTCATGCATGTATGATTATGTCAAAATAAACTCAACTATTATGTATAACTATAGTGTGCTAACAAAAGCATAAAAAATGAATGTGAAAGTAAAATACAAAAAATAAGTGAGTAGTACATAATATAATATAGCAGATTGTAATGGTACTAATAAGGCATTCACTCTTAATAAGACCCTCTGGAAAGGTTTCACTGAAAAGGTGATATGTGTACAAAGACCTATAACAATATATCTGTACAAAGAAGGTTTATGCAGCTCTGGAGAAACAGCTTTTTGGCAGAGAAGACGCTAAATACAAAGATCTTGAAGAGGCACTAGCTTGAAGTACATAAAGAGCAAGGAAGAGGTCAGAGTGGCTGGAATGATCAACAAAAAAGCATATTAGAAAGTGTAATCAGGTAATGAAGGTGGTGCAGGGCATGTAGGGCTTCATAGGCAACTCCATGGATTTAGCATGTACCCTGATTAAGATAGGAAGCCATTGGGAGGGTCTGAGCAGAGGAATAAAATGACTTGTTTTTTGTCAATATTATCCAGTTTCTGTGTAATAGTAAAGGCCATGGATGGGCCAGGGTAGAAGCAGGAAAATCAGTTAGAAGACTATTACCAACCCAGAAGAGATGTGAATAAGGCTCGGGTAAGAGTGGTGATGATAGAGTTGATGAGCAGTTAACAGAATATGGATATATATATATTTTTTTACTAAAGAGTCAAGGACTCTATTGTATTATTATCTAGATTTGGTGATAGGCTACAGGAGATGAAATTGTGGATGAAGAATGACATAGCCCTCCTGGAATTTCCATTGTACACCTGGCATATGCAAAGCTACAAAAAGCATTGCTCTCATCTTCACAACAAAAAAAATATACGCCTAAGTTTACACCATAAGTTTACATATTTACTCAAATCCTTCAGAGAGCTGAAGATGCAAAGCAACCAATTTCTCTGAAATCTAAGTCAATATCTTGACTATAAAGAGATATGGGACACAGATATTTGCTTACATGGGGAAATCCACCAGAGATAGATAAGAATTTAGGTAAGGTTGTTTAGGAATTGGCAAAGGCCAAGTGGAAGATAGAAGAGAATATAGAACCTCTGAGGTCCAAAGTTGGTAGGGAATTTCCACCTACTTGTAAGTTTTGTTCCACGGAATTCACAAAAAGAGGGGTTGGAATCTTCAAAAAGGTATTCCTCATGATTCATTCCTGGAAGGAAGAAAAGAGCAGCTTCCTGAAAAGAGGAGTAAAATCCACCCCCAGTTCTTTCACTTCTATCACCTTGAACTACTAGAGGTGAGGGTGGACAATAAACACCATCACAGGCTATTCATGAAAACCATTTTAGTTGTCAGAAGGGAAGGGACCAAAAAAAACCTCCAACTCTGAGGGACATAAAGAAATATGAACTTTAGTTTCTTAAAAATAATAGAAACTGAAGAAAATGTGGTATGTATACACAATGGAATATTTTTCAGTCATAAAGAAGAAATCCTTTCATTTGCATCAAATGGATGAAATTGGAGGTATGTATGTGTGAAATTGGAGGTATGTATGTGTAAAATTGGAGGTATATATATACATACACATACATACAGAAAGACAACTACTGCGTGTTCTGTCTCATAATGTGGAAGCAACAAAATGTCAACCTGAATGTAGAATAGTGACTAGGAGAGGTGGGGAAGGATGGATAAAGGAAGAATGAATTTGATCAGTGCATACCATAAAACCTTCCCTAATATTTTCATTGTATGTTCTTTAATGACAATACTCTACATATCTTGTTTTATGTGATATTCCTTTTGATACTTAACAACGATTATTTTTTTTAAAAAAAAATCTATATGCCTAGTTTCTCCAATAGATTCTGAACTCCTTAAGTTCAGACATACTTATGGGTTTGTTTCTCTAACACACTGCCCAACCCTGGACACATGGAAGGATTGATACAAGGATGACTAATTGAATAGGGGGAAATAGAATAGATGGAGTTAAGTTCAGTAATTGCCCATGGAACTTTCAAGCATGATGATTCTTTAATGCGTTGAAACTGAATAAAGCCAAATACCAACATTTAGAATGTATTCAAATTATCCAGTTGTAGGTAATAAACCAACATTATACAAATTCTTCATTTTCAAAGCATTAAACTTATCAATAAATCCTTTTCCTAGATTTGCTAGCATTGTACTATTCATATTCTTAGATATATGTGGTTTTAATTGTTACTGAAATTGGTAAATAAATGATTTATTCTTTTACTTCAAATTTGTAGATACTTGAATCAGCTGTCAATCTTTAGTTACAGAAAAATGTCTTCTATGCATAAATGTCATTCTATACTTTAGGGTTTTGAGATTTGATGTACTTACTATAAATTCATTTGACAGAGTACTGAAAACATAGTGATGACATTTTTAAACAGGAAATCTTGTCCAGAAAAGACAATTAAAATAACCAAGAATCACCTGTTGCTCACAGAGCCTATTTTAGTTCTTGATTTGCTCATATTGCAGTCCATAAATAATGCTCTATGAGCTATCTGGGTTCTTCTTAGGCTAAACAAGTTGACACACAAAATCAACCATCACATCATTCAAGCATTAAACAAAAGAGAGCTTGTATAGCTATACTAATATCAAACAAAATATATTTTTTTAAAAAATTTAATGAGAAACAAGGATAACTCTTTTAAGATAGTGAAAGGGTTTGTTCATCAAGAAGATATACTGATTACAAACACATATATGCCTAAAAACAGAACTCAAAGATACTATTAAAAACATGACAAAATTGGAAGGATAAATAGAATACTTAATAATAATAATAATTACAGACTTTAATATTCCATTTTCAATAGCCAACAAAACAACTGCAGTGATAAATAAGAAAGTATGAGACTTTAATAACACCATAAAACAACTAAATCTAGCAGACATCTACAGAACACTCCACTCCCAAAGTAGCAGAATCCATATTCTTTTCAAGTGGAAAATTACTCAAGATAGAAAATATGTTAAGCAATAAAACAAGTCTTTGCAAATTTTGAAAGTGTTGATTCATCTAAAATATGTTCTGTAACTACAATGAAATGAAATTACAAAGTAAGAAGGAAATTTGGCAAATTTATAAATGTATAGAAATTCAACAACATATTCTAGAATAAGTGATGGTTCAAATAAAAATTATAAATGTACTGAAAATATGTTGAGATGAATGAAAATGAAAACATATCAAAACGTATGAGATTCAGGTAAAACAATGCTTAGAGGGAAATTTACAGCATTAAATGCTTACACTTAAAAAGTAGAAAAATATTCTGTTCTTTCTCTAAGTTTCAAGGAAAATAAGAGTGAACTATGCCCAAAGTAAGCACAAAGAAAGAAATAACAAATATTAACTTGGAAATTAATGAGACAGATAGTTTAAAAACCTTAAGAAGCCAAATAAAACAAAAAAATGGCTTTTTTTTTAAATGGTTCACATGAGACTTTATTCTTCCTGCATCTTCATTCCCTGGCTCACACAATGGCAGGCTGAGCTTGGAAACTCAAGGTTCTGTGTGCTGGCAGGTGACATACCCAGAAAATAGCATCTACACATCTTTTCACAAGTTTACTCATTCTACTCAGCCATAAACAAGAATGGAATTATATCACTTGTGGGAAATGCATGAACCTGGAGCACATCAAATTAAATTAAATAAATCAGATGCAGAAAGTCAGTTGTCAAGTGCGTTCTTTCATATGTGAAAGGTAAAAAGAAAAATGGAGTGAAAAAAGAAGTGGATCTCAAAAAATTGGAGAGAGAATAATTGAGTTTAGATTGATGGAAGAGAGGATAAGAGAGATGATTCAGGTACTGAGAAATGAGACTGATCAATGATGTTATGCCCATACATGTTTATGTCAAAAATGAATATACTAATAAATTAATATAATGTCCTAATATAAATGACATTTTTGGCACCAGTGACTGAAATTCAGCATGCTTCACCATTGAGCAACAAAAAAATGGCTTTTTGAAAATATCAATATAATAAACCAAGCTTTTTGCTATGCTAACAAAGAAAAGAGGAGGGAAGTCTCAAGAATAAACCCAAGAATGAAAGAGGGACTAAAACTATTAAACTTTAAAAAATAAAAGAAATTAGAGGGCTGGGGTTGTGGCTCAGTGACTGACAGATCATTTGCCTGGCAAGTGTGAGGCACTGGGTTTGATCCTCAGCACCACATAAAAATAAATAAATAAAAATAAATAAATAAAATATTTAAAAAAAAGAAGATTAGAAGGGAATACTAACTTAGATGAAATCAACAAATGTCTATAGCATCATTAATTTCCAAAACTCAAGAAGAAATAAAAAGTCTGAGTAGACCTATAACAAGTAAAGTGAGTTATTTAAATTAAAAAAAAAAAAGTCTTCCACAAAATGTTTCAGGGCTAGATGGCTTTGCTGGTGAGTTTTTACAAACTTGAAAAGAGAAAATAACACCAATAATTTACAGTCTTTCAAAACATAAAAGAGGAAGGAATACTTCCCAAGGGCAAGATTTGTGCACTGACAAACACAAATCACAGAAGTTAGAGACCTAATAAATGGAAAGACATCCCATGTTCATGGATTAGACAACAGTATTACAAACACTTCACTTCACAAATTGATCTACAAATTCAGTATAGTCCTCAAAATCATAACTGTTTTTGTTTTATTTTGTTTTTAGAAATTGACAAGCTGATCCTAGAGTTTATTTGGCAGTGCAAGGGACCCAGAATACCTAAAGCAATATTTAAAATGAAAGACAAAGTAGGAAGACTGCTAAATTTTAAAAGTCATTATAATTAAGATTGTGTTGTTTCACCATGGGATAAACATATAGGTCAAAGGAATAGACTCCAAAAATAAATCCATTTCTTTAGAGTCAGTTGACTTTTGATAAGGATGCAGAGATAATTTTCTGGAAGAAGAATAGTCTTTTAAGTAAATAGTGCTGAGATAAATGAATATCCACACACCTTAAAATTAAATCCAATTTAATTTTTGTGTATAGTGTGAGATATGGGTCCACCCATATCTCACACTATACACAAAATTTAGCTGAAAGTGGCTGGCAGACATAAATATGAATGTTAAAACTATCAACCTATTAAAGGCAAACAAAGGCTTAAGTCATCATGGACTAGGATCAGGCAATGACACCAAAAGATGACACTGAAAGCCTGAAACACAAAACAAAACAAAACAAAAAGATAAATTGAACATTAACAAAGTAAAAACACTTATGTTTCAAAGGAGATTATCAAGAAGGAAAGTGAAAAAACAACCCACAGAGTGGGAGAAATATTCATAAAATATGTATCTGGTACAGGACTAGTACCTAGAAAATATGTACATAGAACTCTACTACTCAAAGATAAAAATACTTGAATAGTCAAAAGATTGAGTAGACATTTCTCCAAAAATGATAAACAAGTACACAAAAAGATGCTCAACATCATTATTCATTAAGGAAATGCAAATCAAAACCACAATGAGATATCACTACCATGGAGATAATCAAGAAGATGAACAATGTGAAGAAATTGGAATCCTCATGTAGTGCTGCTGGGAATGTAAAATGGTACAGCTGCTCTGGAAAGCAGTTTGCAGTTGTTCAAAATGTTAAATATGGAGTTACACATGATCCAGCAGTTCCACTCCTAGGTAGATACCAAAAAGTTACAGGAAAATATATATCCACACAAAAATTTGTACACAAACAACTCAGAGTCACATATTCGTAATAGCCAAGAAAGAAAAATCATCCAAAATGTCCATCAACTGATAAAAATATAAACAAAATATAGTATATGCACACAAAAAAACTATTATTTATCCCTAAAAAAGAATAAACTTCTGATACATTTTACAATGTCAATGAACCTTGAAAACATGCTGAGTGAAAAAAACTAGAAACCAAAGGCCACCAGCAATATTGTATGATTCCTTTTATATTAAATGTCCAAAATACAGAAATCCATAGACACAGGAAGTGGATTAGTGGGTTACCAAGGGATAGGGAATGGAGGGTTGGGGCCCATTAGTCACTAGTAATGAGTGCACATTTCTTAAAAGGCCATAAAAATCTACTTAAATTAGTGGTAACTGTGGCAAAATTTTTCAAATATATTAAAAAGCACTTAAGTGTACCTTTTAAAAGGTACATTTATGTTATATAATTACACCTCAATTTTTAAAAAGGAAAAGGAGTTTATAAGCTCATTATTAGTATTACCTTTTTCAGAATTCTTTAAGGAAACTAAGATTATAAAGTGTAAGTAATTTGCACAGATGGCTTAGATTTTATGCCTCCAAAGTATGTGTGCTCTATACTGGAAAACGATGTGTGTGAGAGAGAGTGTGTATAGATAGATAAGTGGAGAGAGAGATTCTTATATTCATTTGTAAAAAATGTGTGTATGTCCCAGAGGTAGCATTCCATTCATTTCCATTTAATTGACAGTCACTTACTGAGTTTATTTTGTGCCAGGCACTGAGAACCCCCCCCCCCCGCCACACACACACACACACACAAATACACAAAATAAATAAAATATATAAACAAAAAGTGCCTCCTGGTCTAAACATTACTTTATTAACTATAAATGAAAAAAATCTACATCTTTAAATGAGCTCAACCTTCCCATGCAAAAATTACCAACACAAGTGCCTGCCTCACTGCCCTATCCCAGAATTTCTCTGTTCTTGACCTGTGCTCCTTTTAACACTTTCTTGCCTTGACTGTAAAGTCTTGCTTGCTTTTGGTGATGATATGGTTCTGGCAGGAGCGTCTTTCCTTGATCTCCCCCATGTCTCCCAGGTATCACAAATGCACTTAGCCCAATTTCTTAACTGCAGCACTGTTGACAATTTGGACCACATAATTTTCTGGGCTGTCCTGTGCACTGTAGGATGTTTAGCCACCTCTCTGCCTCTACTCACAGATAGAAGTAGCAACCTCCTCCCTGTGACAACTAAAATATCTCCAGACATTGCATAGGTCCCCTGGGGAGGTAAATCACCCCTGGATAAGAATCGCTTCTCAGCCTGACATTTTCTCATGACTCTTTCTGGCTCACGTTGCTTGGAAAGCTACCGCTCCTAAATCTTACCTTTCCAAATTGATCTCCCCAAACAGTTCACACCCACCCCAGCACCCCAGTGCATGTGAAGAGGTGAGTTATATTTCTTGACCCTGTTTTCTATGTTCTACCTCTAACGCATCCCATTAATAGTACCCAGTCACAATCATCTATAGTGTATCTCCTTCTCAAGACCCCTCTCTACCTCAAGAGAAATTACTCTAATGGATTATTTTAATGGATTATTTTAGTTCTTGGATCTAAAAATGTCAGCCCTGTCTTGCTGTGAGGAGGAAGTAGGACAAGTCAAGGAGGACTTCTGATCATTAGACAAGGGGACTCCTCCAGTCCTGATCCCTCCCTCCTCTAACTTTCATATGCGCTGAAGATCCCAGGCAGCATTTAACTGAGGGATTTGCTGCAGAAGAAAAGGTTGAAACTGGATAGACCTACATCAGTCTCTGTTCTGGGTCTAAATCTGGAATGCAATTGAAGAGCTTTTAATCTGACAGGCGCAGGATAAATGTGAGAAATAGACCATAGAAAAATGCCTACAAAAGGAATAGTTCCCAATGAGCTGTACCATTCAAGGATTTTTTTCTGTTAGGACCAGCAATTTATCTCTCAGAGAAAAAAAAATACTGTTGTTACTGCCAATCGGGGGCCAATTTTTATCAAAATTGTAAAATGGGTTGTACTAGAACTTTCTGCAACAGTAACCCTATTCACCTAGCTTCAGCAAAAGAGAGCACTGCGAGCCTTACATCACTGGGAAGATCACAGGTTGGGTTGGGGTCAGGCACAGCAGAATCATCAGGCTTTTTCCTCCCTGTCTATCCTCTTACCTCCATGTTTCATTCTAAGGCACACTCTCTCCTTGCAGGGATAGGTATTTTCCACACCTTGTTTTATTTGTTAATATCAGTCCCCAGACAGGGCTCTGACAGATGCTATATAGGTTAGATCTGCCTATTGACCCATCATGGTGTCAGAAGTCAGGGAAGAGGTAGGGCAGACCCAAGATTTGGAATACTACACAGTAACTTCTGCAGGTGAAAGAAACATACACCCTGGAAGATGGTGGTGGTGGGGGGTGGGTACCTGTAGCCAACAAGCAGCATGTGGCTCAGCATTGCCATGGACCAATTAGTATGAACTACTGTGGAGAGTTGTGATACAGTGGATGGGTTCCCTGTGAGCATAGAGAAGGCTTTACAAGCAGTAAGCTTCCACTTACAAGACAGGGCCACTCAAAAGGAAAGGGAGCAAGTGGGTTACATTTTTCTGAGTGTCCTATGGGTGAACATGGACCCAGCAGAGCAGACTGTGAACAGAGCAGCAAAGCCCAAACAGCAGTCCACTGACAAGGAGAAAGGTAGCATCAATTGTGTGGATGAGACAGAAAAACAGCCTGAGGAATAGCTCATACAGCCTCTGGGACCATGGGATGGGTGTTTCTTACAGCTCTAACAGCAAAAACTGGTGCAGTTTTATGAGTCTCCCAAGATGAGGGAGTTGCAAAAGAAGGGAAAGGCCTTGGAGCCAGAGGCCAGTCACTGGAGGAGGATCTCTGAACCTTGAAAATACCCCTCAGTCTCTCCCATAGTACTGAAGGAGGAAGAGGAGGAGGGAGATCAACACCTGCAAGCCCAGCCAATGATAACGCAGAATATGCAACAATAGCAGCTAATGACGCTGGTGGGCAGCTAGCAGGGCCAGCCCAGGTGACCAAGTTGAACACATTCTGTCAAATAGAGTTGGTGGACTTAGGAAAATAATTTAGACAGGGGCCAGGAGAGTCCCTGGCTACGTTGTTGTTATGCCTGTAAGATTTCTGGGTAGATGGCATTACAGGTAGTGGCCTAAAAATGGAGAGGTCAGCATCCCTTCTTACAGAATGTTGAGGGCTGCGATCAAGTCAAGATGGCGCCTGGCAGTTTGCCAGGAGGAGTGGTTTGTGAGGCAACGCCACAGAGCCATTAAGATGGTGGGGATTCCTTATTGGCTGATTGCTGTATCTGGATGATGCTAATTGAGTCAAGCTGTGTGTAATCAGTTAGGTATATATACCGCTGTAGTTCCGTCATAAAGCAGTTCCCGTTTTCAACCTTCAAGTTGCTTGTCACCTCCCGGTTACTTTGCCCAGCCAGACTGCGGCAACAGAAGAGGATGCAAAATAGTAATGCCATGGGGGCATTTAGAGGGCGAAGAGAGCCCAAGTATGTTAGGAGCTAGCAGGGACCAAGAGAGCCCAGATGTGCCAGGAACCAGCAGAGACAAGAGACTTTGTGAGGTTTTAGGGCCTGTTACCTATGTAGGTGAACCAGAAATAAGCCCATACATCGGAGGTGAGGCACCTATACTGTCTAATGTTTGATACATGGATGGCTTCAGCCTGTGTGGAAGGCCGTGGTTGTTGAACCAGAGACAGACACTGTTTGGTTTGATACTGGTCCAGGACAAAATAGCCAGTGCATTGAGCCAGATGATGGTAACAAATTATGTATCCCTCATAATTATATGTCAGTACATATCACTATGAGGGATACATAATTTGTTACTGTGCTGTGTGTTGAGGGCAAATTCTGTGGCAAGAGCTCTTAGAGCTAAATTGCCAGTAATAAGTGACTACAAGGCATGTTTCTGGCGATGCCACCATGACTAGCCCAAGAAATGATGAAGCAGATGCTTTGGCTAGGGTGTAGTGGTTCGAGCTGGTGACTCCAACGGACCTGGTGGCTTGGTTGCACCATTAGCTCTCACATGCAGGTGTGAAAACTATGTGGAATGTAGTCAAACAATGAGGCCTGCCTTTAACATGGAGTGTCCTGGTAGAGTCCTGCCAGTCCTATGTGGTTTGTGTTTAAGAATATCCATACCCTCGATGCCTTGGTGCCACAGATGGCCCAGTAATGTTTGGACGTCATCTTCTTAACACAATGACAGGTTGATTACATTGGCATTTTAATGAGTTCAGAGAGAACCATGTTTGCCTTGATGGTGGTTAAATGGCTCGTTGTTTGCCTGTCTCGGTGGTTAAATGAATCCGCATACTACAATTCACACCCTGACAGTGTTAATGGCCATGAACAGCCAGCCCATCACAATAGAGAGTGATCAAGGCACCCATTTCATAGGTCAGGATGTGCAGCTATGGGCAGCTGAGAGTCAATGGAAGCTCCATGTCTAATATCACCCACAGGCTGCAGGCATGATACAAATATATGATGGCCTACTTAAGCAAGGATTTAGGAATACAGTCAACCCACCTTCCATGAAGGAATGGGCACAGCATTTATGGGCAGTAGAGAGAGCTCTGAATACATGTCCCCTAAGAGGGCGACCAGCTCCTGTGATGGCTTTGCACCAAGATAGTCCAGATGACAACAAAGGATATTGCACTTAAGCCTGGGTTTGGGAAGCAAATGTTCTTTTCCCTGTTCCCACTGGATTAAATTTAGGGGCAAATTGTGGATTGGACATGGCTCTGAATAATAAAGCCCCCCCCATCTTCATTGGGTAGCCTTGTTAGCACCATGGTTAAATGGTTTGATGTGTCATCTCCTGTGACACCATGGATGACTAGCGACTGCCCCCACCACCACATACACAGGTACATGTGACTTGGCCAAGTCCCATAGATGGGACATGGATTTTAAAGGGCACATTTGTTATTTCCCTTTGGCCAATTATGAGTTCCCTGGTGCTGGTATACACAGAGCCTGCTGAAGTTCAGGACCAAGCTGTGCAAGTGTGGTTCACCACCCAGGGAAACCGCCACAGGTGGTCATTGCTTTTCTGAGACTCACAGCTGGTATGTGTTCTCCTGGTTGGAGGTGATTTACCTGCACTTGTGCCTCTAATTGCTTTGTCCTTTTGTCCATAGAGGTGTCCTATTAAACACCAGTGTGAATTGGGCAGACACCTACACCAGAGTAGCAAATACCTCTACCTGCTGAGTATGCACCAAAATGCCTGTGAGCTCTGCTGCTGGACTGCCCGGCCAAATTTAGATTATGTCCCCAGACAACTGGATGTGACAATTGGATTCACTTCAGTATGAGATGAAACTGGCAATGGCTTCTGGTAATTCTTGGCAATGCAGCCTGTCCTCGGGTGGTACATTGTTGCCCCTTGTATTATTGTGTGGCCTGTGGATGTTTGCCCTCCTCCATAGGGGAAAATTGCAGAAGACCTCAAACATTTAGATTGCACAGCAAGGAATCCTAAAGCGGTGGATTGTAAGGGCAGGCCCTATAGATGGCTATAGTTAGGCTTCTTTGCCGAGGCTTCCCATGGTCTACGTTTTTATTATGCAGCCAAGGTCATGAATACCCTGATTCAATGTATGTCCTCAGGGTCATAAACATTTGCTTGTGAGCATGCTCCCATTTATGGAAAAATACCTTCTTTGTCTGGCCTGCATATAAAAAAAAATGCCTGTGGAAGGACTCAGGGGCAGGAAAGCTAGGGGCGCTGGCTGGGACTGCTGCTGCCTCTAATATATAGCATGTTGACTATCCAAACTGCACCTCGCATCTTCCAACTTCCAGAATCTAGAAACTGTGTCCCAGGGTCTGAGGCCTATCACAACAGGTCTACCTGGCATCTCTGATTTCAGATGCTAGAGGAGGGATAGAATATCTGTCAAGGTAAGTAAAAAAAAACAGAGGTCCACTAAACAGTCACAGTTTAAGGTTTCCCACTCCTGTCTCTCCCTACCCTGCACTCTAAAGTAATTCATTTTCCTCTGGCTTCCCACCTACTGTCCAATATTCACTTTCACTCTCCTTATATCCGTAAGTATTTCCCTCTGCCCTGACCATAGTCTCCAAAGTCCACCTCCCATTGAGGATAGGCTGCATATTTTGGAGCCTGTGATAGAAATACTGGGAGCCTCTTTCAGTGAAAAGTGAGGACAGCTGAGTGTGGTGACACACACCACTCATCCCAGTGACTTGGGAGGCTGAGGTGGGAGATTCACAAGTTCAAAGCCAGCCTCAGCAATTTAGTAAGGCCCTAAGCAATTTAGCAATACTCTGTCTCAAAATAAAAACTAAAAAGTACTGGAGATGGGTCTTAGTGGTTAAACATCCTCGAATTCAATCCCTGGCACCCACCAGCCCCCCACCACACCCAGGAAAAAAATGTGAAGACAGACTTTATCAGAAAATAATACATAGGCAGTTGTCTCACCTCAATGAGTATGTGCTATTTTAGCCCATCTAAGCAAGAAATATGATTTCATTTATTTGAATTAACATAAAGCTTTAAGAACAAATTCTTTCTGAAGTGAGCCCTAGCAAAAGAATAACCACAAATCTTTTATATTTATTTTTTATTCTAATTTGCTATATATGACAGCAGAATGTATTACAAGTCATATTGTACATATATAGCACAACTTTTCATACCTCTGGTTGTATGTAAAGTATATTCACATCATTTGTGTCTTCATACATGTACTTAGGGTAATGATATCCATCTTATTTCATGATCTTTTTTACCCCGATGCCCCCTCCCTTTCCCTCTCACCTCTTTGCCCTATCTGGAGTTTGTCCATTCCTGTCATGCTCCCCCTCCCAACCCCACTATGAATCAGTCTCCTTATATCAGAGAGAACATTTGGCATTTGGGTTTTGGGGATTGGCTAACTTCACTTAGCATTATCTTCTCTAACTCCATCCATTTACCTGCAAATACCATGATTTTATTCTCTTTTATTGTTGAGTAATATTCCATTGTGTATATATACCACATTATCTTTATCTATTCATCTACTGAAGGGCATCTAGGTTGGTTCCACAGTTTAGCTATTGTGAATTGTGCTGCAATAAACATTGATGTGGCTGTGTCCCTGTAGTATGCTCTTTTAAAATCCTTTGGGTATAGAAAGAGGAGTGGAATAGCTGGTCAAATGGTGGCTCCATTCCCAGCTTTCCAATAAATCTCCATACTGCTTTCCATATTGGCTGCAACAATTTGCAGTCCCACCAGCAATGTATGAGTGTATCTTTTTCCCCCACATCTTCTCTAACACTTATTGTTGTTTGTGTTATTAATAGCTGCCATTCTGACTGGAGTGAGTTGAAATCTTAAGAGTAGTTTTGATTTGCATTTCTCTAATTACTAGAAACATTGAACATTTTTTCATATATTTGTTGACTGATTGTATATCCTCTTCTGAGAGGTGTCTGTTCAGTTCCTTGGCCCATTTATTGATTGGGCTATTTGTATATTTTGGTGTTTATTTTTTTGAGTTCTTTATATACCGGTAGAAATTAGTGCTCTACCTGATGTGCGAGTGGTAAAAATATGCTCCCAAAATGTAGGCTCTCTATTTACCTCACTGATTATTTCTTTTTCTGAGAAGAAGCTTTTTAGTTTGAATTCATCCCATTTATTGATTCTTGATTTTAATTCTTGTGCTATAGGAGCCTTATTAGGAAGTTACGGCCTAATCCCACATGATGGAGATTTGGTACTACTTTTTCGTCTAATAGGCACAATGTTTCTGGTTTAATTCCTAGGTCCTTGATCCATTTTGAGTTGAGCTTGATGCATGGTGAGAGATAGGGGTTTAATTTCATTTTGTTGCATATGGATTTCCAGTATTTCCAGCACCATTTGTTGAAGAAGCTGTCTTTTCTCCTATGTATGTTTTTGGCACCTTTGTCTAATATAAGATAACTGTAATTATGTGGGTTATTCTCTGTGTCCTCTATTCTGTGCCATTGGTCTACCACTCTATTTTGATGTCAATACCATGCTGTTTTTGTTAGTATTGCTCTGTAATATAGTTTAAGGTCTGATATAGTGATGCCACCTACTTTACTCTTCTTGCTAAGGTTTGCTTAACTTTTCTGAGTCTGTTATTTTTCCAGATGAATTTCATGACTGCTTTTTTATTTCTATGAGGAATGTCATTGGGAGTTTTATTAGAATTGCATTAACTCTCTATAATGCTTTTGGTAGTATGCTAATTTTGACAATATTAATTCTGCCCATCCAAGAACAAAGAAGATCTTTCCATCTTCTACGGTCTTCTTTAATTTCTTTATTTAGCATTCTGTAGTTTTTGTTGTTTCACCTCTTTCATTAGGTTGATTCCCAAGTATTTTATTTTATTTTATTTTATTTATGAGGATATTGTAAACAGGGTAGTTTTCCTCATTTTCCTTTCAGAGGATTTGTCACTGATATACAGAAATGCCTTTGATTTATGGGTGTTGATTTTGTATCCTGCTACTTTGCTGAATTTATTTACGAGTTCTAGAAGTTTTCTGGTGGAATTCTTTGGGTCTTCTAGGTATAGAAGATATAGAATCATATATATCATGTTCTATGTATAGAATCAATAGAATCATATCATCAGCAAATAGTGCTAATTTGAATTCTTCTTCTCCTATCTATATCACTCTAAGTTATTTCATCTGTCTAATTGCTCTGGTCAGTGTTTCAAGAACTATGGGGTTAAATAGAAGTGGTGAAAGAGGGCATCCATGTCTTGTTCCAGACAAATTAAAAGGGAATGCTTTTAATTTGTCTTCATTGAGAATGATTTTGGCCTGAGGTTTAGCATAAATAGCTTTTATGATACTGAGATATGTTCCTGTTATCCCTAGTTTTTCTAGTGTTTTGAACATGTATGGGTGCTACATTTTATTAAATGCTTTTTCTGCATCAATTGAGATGATCATATGATTCTTATCTTTAAGTCTATCGATGTGACGAATTACATTTATTGATTTCCATATGTTGAACCAAATTTGCATCCCTGGGATGAACCCCACATGATTGTGGTGCACTATCTTTTTGATATGTTTTTGTATTCAATTTGCCAAATTTTTATTGGGAACTTTTACATTTCCCAGAATTTAATCTACATTGCTGGGCCTGTTCTCTGCTCAGAGATCAATTGAGAAACCAGCAACTAGTGAAATACCATAATGAAACCTCAGGAGGGCCAAACCCATGTTCCTTCAGGAAAATGTCACCATCCTTAAATGTCACTCACAGCTTCAATAGGTTACTTAATGTTGTGTTGTACTTTTGAACAGCAGTTGCTTCAATAAGATTAGGAAAAGTCCTCTCTCAGCCAGAGATCACTAATTCAGAACCTTATTTTGGACTTTACAGGTTATAATAGACTCCCCAACATATGTCTTATTTTCTTGCTACCTTATATTGGCCATGGTCACTGAAGTACCAGCTAGTGACTAGTTAATAACTAATATAGTAGTAACTACTGAAGGCCTCTCTCCTGTGTCTTTGGGGGAAATTGCTATCAGCTGCATTAACTGTGCATAATAATCTCACAAACATGAGAGCCCAAAAGAATAACCTCCTCTGATTTACATATTACACTTGGCAAATGTCAGATACTTTCAACCACTGACACACGTAGGACCACTTGAGAGACATGTGAAATGTACCTCTATCCCACTCCATACTCAGAAATGCTGATTTAATTAGCATTAGTTGGACCGAGGACATTGGGATTCCCCATGATTCTATGTATAGCCGAAATTGAGGACCACCAGCATGAGCTCTTGCAATATTTCAAACATTTTATCACGTTCTCTACAAACTGGACATGGTGATGCATGTTTGTAATCTCAGCTACTTGGGAGTCTGAGGCAAGGAGGATTGCTTGTTTGCAGTCATCTTTGTTAAACTAGTGAGACCCTATCTCAAAATAAAATCAAGGACTAGAGAGGAAACTCAGGGGTAAAGTGCCCCTATGTTCAATTCCTAGAAACCACCCCCCAAAAAATTCAAGCATTATCTCATTCAGTCCTCATAACAACTGTGTTAGGTAGTTACTGATATTTTATGCATTTTATAAATGAGGTACTTGAAATTAGAGGGGTTAACCATTTTCCCAATATCAAATAGCCAGTAAGTTTCAAAAACAGGAATCTGAATCTGGTCTGTGTGGTTAAAGAGTCTACATGTTGATCAAAATTATGCTATATGTGGTACTGGTACCAAAACAGGCGGGTGGACCAATGGTACAGAATAGAGGACACAGAGACCAATCCATAAAACTACAACTTTCTTATATTTGATAAAGGGGCTAAAAGCATGCAATGGAGGAAGGATAGCATCTTCAACAAATGGTGCTGGGAAAACTGGAAATCCATATGCAACAAAATGAAACTGAATCCCTTTCTCTCGCCATGCACAAAAGTTAACTCAAAATGGATCAAAGAGCTTGATATCAAATCAGAGACACGCCGTCTGATAGAAGAAAAAGTTGGCTCCGATCTACATATTGTGGGGTCGGGCTCCAAATTCCTCAATAGGACGCCCATAGCACAAGAGTTAATAATTAGAATCAACAAATGGGACTTACTCAAACTAAAAAGTTTTTTCTCAGCAAGAGAAACAATAAGAGAGGTATATAGGGAGCCTACATCCTGGGAGCAAATTTTTACTCCTCACACTTCAGATAGAGCCCTAATATCCAGAGCATACAAAGAACTCAAAAAATTAAACAATAAGATAACAAATAACCCAATCAACAAATGGGCCAAGGACCTGAACAGACACTTCTCAGAGGAGGACATACAATCAATCAACAAGTACATGAAAAAATGCTCACCATCTCTAGCAGTCAGAGAAATGCAAATCAAAACCACCCTAAGACACCATCTCACTCCAGTAAGATTGGCAGCCATTATGAAGTCAAACAACAACAAGTGCTGGCGAGGATGTGGGGAAAGGGGTACTCTTGTACATTGTTGGTGGGACTGCAAATTGGTGTGGCCAATTTGGAAAGCAGTATGGAGATTTCTTGGAAAGCTGGGAATGGAGCCACCATTTGACCCAGCTATTGCCCTTCTCGGACTATTCCCTGAAGACCTTAAAAGAGCTTACTACAGGGATACTGCCACATTGATGTTCATAGCAGCATAATTCACAATAGCTAGACTGTGGAACTAACCCAGATGCCCTTCAATAGATGAATGGATTAAAAAATGTGGCATTTATACACAATGGAGTATTATGCAGCACTAAAAAATGACAAAATCATAGAATTTGCAGGGAAATGGATGGCATTAGAGCAGAATATGCTAAGTGAAGCTAGCCAATCCCTAAAAAACAAATGCCAAATGTCTTCTTTGATATAATGAGAGCAACTAAGAACAGAGCAGGGAGGAAGAGCAAGAGGAAAAGATTAACATTAAACAGAGACATGAGGTGGGAGGGAAAGGGAGAGAAAAGGGAAATTGCATGGAAATGGAAGGAGACCCTCATTGTTATACAAAATTACATATAAGAGGTTGTGAGGGAAAAAAAAAACAAGGGAGAGAATTAAATTACAGAAGATGGGATAGAGAGAGAAGATGAGAGGGGAGGGGAGGGGAGGGTGGATAGTAGAAGATAGGAAAGGTAGCAGAATACAACAGTTACTAATATGGCATTATGTAAAAATGTGGATGTGTAACCGATGTGATTCTGCAATCTGTATACGGGGTAAAAATGGGAGTTCATAACCCACTTGAATCTAAAGTATGAAATATGATATGTCAAGAGCTATGTAATGTTTTGAACAACCAATAAAAAATCATGCTATATGGTTTCCTGCCATATTATGCAATTTTCTGGAAAGATAGGATTATGATAATCAATTCCAGAGCACCAAAAAAATACATGTTATCAAATGGGAATAAAGGATGAAAATATCTAATAGGTAATGGGGACATGCTGAACCTAAAACAAATAAAGGTTTTTCTACAGCTGGTGGGAGGTCAATTTCTTGACATCATATTCACATTGCAATTTCTTCTTTGGAGTAGGAAAAATAACAATGACAACCATCACATGGAAATAATGCAAAAATATCAGTACATATACTTTCTTTTAGCACTCAGAAAAATTCATAAAAAAAGATACACACAATGCAGAACTTTAAAGGAAATTTAAAATTATCTGCACCAGTCCTTTAACTTTACATGAGGAAATTAGGAAGCAGTCAAGTGGAATGGCTTGTTCGATTTCATACATCTTTGAAGAAACTGACACAAAGTCTTCTAAATATTTTTTTTTCAGAATTGTTTATATCAAATAATGGAGAGCAACTTAGGAAGAGGGATCAGCAACAAAAATGTACAACACACTAACATAACATTCTTTTAACCTGTGCCCATGGCATTACCAAATGAATCACACACATCAGGAGGGTCAGCAAAAAGTTTATAAGTAGATGGTCTATTGGCAATTGTCTCAAAGCTAAAGTCCTCCATAATCTGCATCTAAAAAAGTCCCTTTTCCAGAATTACTGCCTGATCCTTGAGAATTAAGGCCACTGATGCCAATAAAGTTTGGGGGTTCTATTTTCTCAATGTTTTCCAGACTGATTCTAGATTCAGATCAGAGTCCTCCAAGGTGCATCTTCATATTTATGGGTCATGAACCAAGGCTACCACATGGGAAGTTCTGTTTGGGAGGGCCATTTTGACAAACTACTGCAGTGATTCTGTTGCTCATAAACATTTAAAAAGCGCTGATCTTAGATAACAGCCTTTTCTGCTCCAGGTGGGTTCCCAGAAGACTCTGCATAAAATCAGCTATTTCATGACCAAAAAAAAAAAAAAATCTATTTTGCTTTGTCAGTTTTGATTCTGATTGCCTGCTGAGGGCCATGACTTTTTTCAAAGGACATTCCCCTAGGCTCTCTGCATAGGTCATAAACCAGGTTGGAAGGCCTAAACAAAGCATTCTGATTCCTCTCACCTTTGCATCTTGGGTGTCAGACCAGGAAACCATGGAAAGTTCTGCACTCTGACTCCCTAAAATCCCTTAACTCACGGATGCCTTATCTGCCATCAAGAGTAGCATCTGAAGAGGGAAATGGCCACGCAGAAGGTCCACTCCTGCCCTGCTCGGCAGTGCTGCTGGCACTCTGTGGCTTCCCATTGAGCTGTGAAACTCCAGTAGTCACTTTCCACAGCTATGCTTTTTATTGTGTCTCTTGGGACATTCAGCTTTTCAACTTATGTCAGTAGAGGAAGTATCATCGGAGCCCTCTGAATAGCAGACAAAGATCCTACCTCTTTTTATTGTAATGGTTAACCAAAAAAGCAAAAATTCAAGAACACCAGATACTCACGCTTTGAAAGAGAGGCTCACCCCCCCCCCCCATATGAAAGGCATCCATTTCTTTTTATTTTGAGACTGATATTTTAAGACCTCAGTGTGCCATCTGTGATTTTATAGCCTCATAATAGCAGGCATGGCTAATCAAAAAGGTGAATGATCCTGACAGTTTAATGTCCTGTATCTGTGATGCAGATGGAAAGAAACTGGAGAACAAGAAGGACAGAAAAAGCCACCTATATCATATGTATAAAAGTTTCCACCCATGTATTTGAACTAGACCAAACCATGTACCATTATATATTATTTAATTCAAATCTAGTGAATCTGTTCAAACAGAATCAACCCCATGTACAAAAGTAAATTTCCTAAACTATAAAGAAACTGGAAATTTCTTATTCTCCAATCTTCTGAAAAAACAAAATCTGATGTTAAATTGAATTTATATTCCTAGTCTGCCGCAGTCTGGCTGCAGCAAAATAACCGGGGGGTGACAGAGAACTTGTGTAGATTGATACAGCAGGAGTGGGAGCCGTTTATTGTAGGACAGGAGGGGTATATATACCTTACACACAACTTATCTTAATTAACATAAACTAGATACAGCAGTCAACCGATAAGGAATCTCCACACTTAATGGCTCGCTGGCATTACTTCACAAACCACTCCCTCTGGCAAAATGCCAGGCGCCATCTTGACTTGTTTACAGACCTTAACATTAGTCCAAATATAATCCAACACTATCAAAATTTCTACATCATAGTATCAAAATAGATTATAGTAGAAATTTATTTTGGATGAACTGTTATACTAGAATCTGATCATCAATTATTGCTTTCAATTCTTAAGGAGAGACATGATAGCACAGATGTGAAATCCAAACCAAAGTTTGGCCCTATGGATTATATCCAAAGGCATGCATGCCTCTGTGTCATAAAACCTTGGGTCCATTGGATGTAAAGTTGCATGTGTTGAGTGGTTGAGTGGTTATCCCCAGTGGGACAGGGCTGATGTCTTTCTTCCCTTTGTCAGGAACTGGAGATAGAATTGACCCCATATTGGGGGATGTCCATAGAAGCAACTATGAAGATCTAGAAAAAAACAAAGGCATAGACTACAAAAGAAGTTGACAGTAACAAGGTAGACAAGCATACATGGCAGATGAGTAGAATCAGACACGGAGAAAAAAAATTTCAATCAGTCAAAGTGGAAAACAACTTTCTTTCTTAAGCACAAGACTTGATTTCCTCTGAGGTAACTCTGCAAATGAGAACTGAGGGTGCAGTGGAATTTTGTGCCTAGATTGAGATCCCTGCCCTTAGCACCAGCACAAGGCTATTTGTGCTTAGTCAGAAGAGCCTCCCATTAAATAGTTGATTATTCAAGCCAAGACCATCCACGTGGAAGGCTTCATCTCTTTCCAATTTTCTTAAACACAAAGACCTGTGGGCTCCCCAATAATGCTGAAATTTAAAGATGCTGTTTTGAAAAGGCAATGATTGTCAGCCCCCAAGTTTCTCTCATTTGCCTTTTTGCAAGTAATATTTTAGCACTTAGTAACACTTGTTATTTAATACATGTGCCTCTCCTAATATCAGAACTCATAAGTACTATTTAAATTTTAATAAACTTATATATAGGATTGTATTATTTAAAATTTGTCCATCACCCAATCTTGCATATGTGCTTAGTTTCAAATTTCCTTTTGCTGTCTTTGTGTTGTCTCTGGGTAATACAAAGCATTTAATTTAATCAAAGCAGGTGAATATAATTGACAATTGTAAGCAGGAGCTTGGAATGAGACAAAAGCAGAAAGATGCCTTAACCGGGATAATTCATATCTATACTGAAAGTTACAAATGCACTCAAATTTTTAGCACATTTTAGGGCAATGTATTGTGAATAATACAAAAATCAATTAACCATGGGCTTTGCCATCAAGGACCCAGCAACCTAAGACAAGAATTACAATAATAACTGTAGTAAGAGAGTACATTAAGCACCATGTGCAAGGCAAGGAAAAATGATCCATAAAAATGAGTTTCAGTTGTTACAGCTGCATAACAAGTTCTCCCAAGACTCACTGATATTCAATACCCACTTCTTATTGCTCAGTTCAGGATTAAGGACAGGGAATAGCAGAGACGGTTGGTCTCTGATCATGATGTCTGGGGCCTCAGCTAAACAAAGTCTGAGGGTTGGAATCATCTGCAGCCTCATTTGTTTGCGTGTCTGGCAGGTGATGCCAACTAGACTCATAGGGCTCGTGGGCTGGAACACAGTGTTCCTCGGGCCTCTCACTCCTCTTCATGGCCTCTCCACCTAGTCATTCTAGCTTGCCATGTGTCTTGAGAAAGAGTGCCAGGTGGAAACTGTATGCACTTTTCTAACCTATCCTTGAGTTACTTCTGCCACATTTTTTTCACTGAGCAATTCACTAAGGCAAGGCAATATTCAAAGGAAAGGGAACTGGACTCTACCTATGATGGGAGTAGTATCAAAGAATGTGTGGGCATGCTTAAAGCCACCATGCTGGGGAATCAGGAAAAACTTCAAGGAAGTATAAGCATTGCCTTTGAGTTGGGTGTTGGAAAATTAATGTAATTTAAATAAACAGAGGTGAGATGAATGAAAAGTGAGCACAAAGATGTGCATTATCAGCAGGTGAACATGTAGAAACAAATAGGACCTGCTAGGAGAGGGCATTGGAAGTACAGGAAATAAGCCTAAATATAGATGGAGGTATAGATACCTCTAACAGATGGTAGGGCAACACGTTAATGGCACACTAAGATCTTGGATTTGATTCAGCTGGGAAGGGAAAGTAGTGGTTTTCCACCTTTGCTGCTATTGGAATCATCTGGGGAGCTTTAAAAACGCTTATAACTGAGTCTCACCCCCAGCGAATCTAATTTAGTTGTTCCTGAGCGTGGCCAGATGTCAGAACTCTGGAAAGTTTCTTACGCGGTTCCAAAGCCAGCCACCGCTGAGAACCAGTGCACTGAAGGATTTTTGAAAAGATCGTATCAGAGCTCATTTGGTGCTCTCTTTGGGATACCAGTAAGTAGTTTATAGCAAATCGCCTTTATTTGTTTGTTTATAAAGCCAGACTCTTTAATTTATGGCTGCTTGAATGGAGTACCACAGGAGTCAATAACTCTAAATTCTTTAAAATCTAGACTTCTCCTTTTGACCATTTCATATTGTAGTTTTATTGTAATCTATATAAAAAAAAAAAAAAAAAAAACACTTCCTGGTGTGTTTTGTCCCCAGAAAACAGCACTTCTTAGAAGCTCCTCTGGTCACCAGGATACTGGAAGAACTGTTTTAGCCCTGAAAAGGAAGTGCTTATTTCACTAAGTTCTATACCACCCCTTTATCTGTTCATGTTAGGATCCATTACTGGGTCATAGTTTTGTAATTTATATTTTTGTTTGTATTTGGAGTTTTTTGCTTTTTGTTTTTTTGGTACTGGGGTTTGAACCCAGGGAAACTGAACCACTGAGCCACATCCCCAACCCTATTTTTTTTATTTTGAGACAGTTTTTCACTAAGTTGCTTAGGGCCTCCATAATTTGTTGAGGCTGGCTTTGAACTTGGGATCCTCCTGCCTCCCGAGCCGCTGGAGGACAGGCATGTGCCACTGTGCCTGGTTACTTTAAGATTTTTGAGGAACCTCGGACCCTTTCCAGAATAGCTGCACTGTTGCATTCCCTCCAACAATATATAGAAGTTCCCTTTTCTCCACACTGTCTCCGACGTTTATTAGCTCTCATCTTTTTGAGAGTTTTCCAATGGATGTAAGGTAATATCTTGCTGTGACTTCAATTTAACTAAGAATTACTGGTCTTGAGAATTTTTTTTTTCATATACCTATTGGCAAGTTGTATGTCTTCTTTTGAGAAATGTTTCTTGGGGTCCTTAGCCAATTTTTAAATCTGGTTATTCTCTTGCTTGAGTTATTTAAATTCCATATATAGTTGTGATATTAACCCCTTACTTGGTGTTTGGCTTGCAAATTTTCTCCCATCCTGTAAATTGTTTTCTTTGATGATTGTTTCCCTTGCTGTGCAGATGCACAGGTGCCCATGTTTATCTATTTTTGCATTTATTGCCTATGCTTTCAGGATCGTGTTAAAAAATCCATTGCTGAGACTAATGTTGCCCCTTATGTTTTTTCCACTACTTTTACAGTTTCTGTTCTTATATTTTAAGTCTATAATCCATTTTAAGTTGATTTTGTATATGGTTTAAGGTTCTGGTTGCATTCTTCTAAATATGGATACACAGTTTTCACAACACAATATTGAGAAATTCTTTCCCTAAGGTTTGTTCTGGACAGCTTTATCAAAAATCAGATTTACTTCTGAAATTTTGAAAACTCTTCAATTGATAGCTGTGTTGGTTTTATGCCAGTACCATGCTGGTTTTTGTTTGGTTTGGTTTTTCAATTTTGTTGTTTGTTTTTTTGTTTGTACTAGGGATTGAACCCAGGGGTGCTTAACCACTTAGCCACATTCCCAGTGCATTTTTTTTTTTTTTTTTTTTTTGAGACAGGGCCTGGCTAAGTGGCTGTACCATGCTGTTTTGACTGTGAGCCCATTGTATGTTTGGGAATCAAGAAGTGTGATGCCTCCAGCTTTGGTCTTTCTGCTGGAGGTTGTTTTGGCTAATTAGGTATATTTATTCTTTACAAACAACAATTTTTTTTAAGTTTGGTGAAAATTTGACAATCAGATTTGATGATGATAAGCTTGAATTTGTAGATCACTTTGTGTAGGAATAACTTTCGCTTCACAGCTAGCAGCTACGAGCAGCTCAGAGTGCTAGGAAAATCTATGCTCGCTCCTACAGGCCTGACGGGAACACCTGCAGGATGGGACGCTCTGCTCTAGCGAGCCGTCTGTGAAACCACGTCCTCAGCACTTGTGGTCAGCGTTGCCAAGCTACCAGACTACCAGGTCAGGAAACGGAGTCAAGTGCTTCAGGGCAAGTAACCCCCCAACTCATAGCCCCCATCCTTTAGGGACAAAGACCCTTCCAGACTGCCTCCCATCAGGACAGCAATATTTAGTGCTTCCTCATAGTGCGGTTACGTTAGGCATAAGGTGATTGGCTTATAGATGTTAAGGTGCTTATGTGTGATTGGCGGGCACGCCCTACCTGAACCCTATAACAGCTGAATGCATTCCAAAAATAAATGGGTTTGAGCTTGCTGATGAACATGGATTGCTGAACGTGGACTCTGGTTTCTCATCAGCTAGCTTTCTCACCAGCTCCTGGTGGTGTCCGTGTGTTGCTTTGACACTGCGTCTCTACCCTTCACGACTGGGGTAGCCCAGTGATCATTGATCAATACCAGTGACAGGAACACTTACAACTTTGGATAGTGTGGACATTTTCATGGTATTAATTCTTCAAATGCATGAGCACAGGATGTTTCCACTTATTTGTATTTTCTTTGATTTTACTCATCAGTGTTTTATAATTTTCGGTATATGCATTTTTAATCTCCTTGGTTACATTTATATCTCAATATTTACGTTTTTTGGCTATTATAAGTGAATTATTATGTCATTATTACTTCCTTTTCAGATAGTTCATTATTAGCAGACATAAGAGTGTTACTAGTTTTTTAAGTTATTTTTTGAATCAATACTATACTCTATGTATTTGCAGGGTATGATACGATGTTTTGAAAAATGTTTGCATTGTGTAATGATCCAATCGGGGTGACTCCTACATCCATCACCTCAAATATTTATAATTTCTGTGTGGCAAGAAACATTCAAAATTCTTTCTTGTATATACTTAGAAGCACAATGTTATTAACGATAGTCACCTTCCTATGCATAAATTATTGTTCCTGTCTAACTGTAACTTGGTACTCACTGAACCACCTCTCCTCTTTGCTCTTTATCCTCCCTGAAGCAAAGGACCCCACCTCTAGTAACCACTAGTCTACCATCTCCTTCTGAGATAAATCTTTTAAGACTCTAAATACAGTAAGATCCTGCAGTATTTGTCTGTCTGGTTTATTTCGCTTAATGTAAGGTCCTCCAGGTTCATCATTTTGTCCCAAATGACAAAATCACATCATTTTTACAGCGGAATAATGTACCATTGTGCATATGTACCACATTTTGCTTTTCCAATCATCAGTTGATGGGCCCTTAGGTTGTTTCTTTTTCTTAGCTCTCGTGAATACTGCTGCAACAAACATGGGGCTTTGGATGTCTCTTCAGCATACTGATTTTATTTATTTTGTGTATATACCCAGTAGTGGAATTGCTGAATTGGATGATAGTCTTATTTCAGTTTTTTGAGGAACCTCCTTACTGTTTTCCATAATGACTTGGCTAATTTACATTTCCACCGACAGTGTGCAAGCATTCTCTTTTCTCTGCCTACTCACCAGCACTTGTTGTCTTTTTTTTTTTTTTTTCTTTTTGGGAATAGCCTTTCTAACTGAAGTAAGGTAATATCTCATGGTGATTTTGATTTGCATTTCCCTGATGATTTGTGGTATTGAGTATTTTTCCATATACCTGTTGGCTATTTTTATATCTTCTTTTGCCTTTGTTTATTTATTTGGACAATGCTGGGGATTGCATCTAGGGCCTTGTGCATGCAAAGCTGTGTTCTACCACCCAGCTACATCCTAGTCCCTACCCATTTTTAAATTGGATTTTGATACTGACTTGATTTCATATACATATGGAACATTAACCTCTTGTCCGATGTGTACATGGCGAATATTTTCTCCCATTCTGTAGGTTGTTGCTGCACTCTTGCTTCCTTTGCTATGAAGAAGCTTATATATACATACACACACACACACACACACACACACACATACACACACATAAATATATATACCTTCCCATTTGTCTATTTTTTGTTTTGTTGCCTGTGCTTTTGAAAATCTATGGTAACTGCCATGAAGCAGTTACCATGCTTCCTTCATGGTTTCATAGTTTCAGATCTTACATCTAAATCTTTAATGCATTTTGAGATGATTTTTGAATTACTCATTCAAAAAATCTTAAATTGGTGTGAGATAAGTGTCTAATTTCTTCCTTCTGCATGTGGATATCAGTTTTCTCAAAACCATTTATTGAAAAGACTGTCATTTCCAAATGTATTTTCTTGGCACCTTTGTCAAAAATCATTTGGCTTTAGGTACATAGATTTAGTTATGAGTCGTACCAGCACTATACTGTTTTTATGTCTGTATGAGACTGTTTTGTTTACTATTGTTTTATAATATATTTTGAAGTCAGAGTATGTGATACCTCTAGTTCTTTTTACTCAAGATTGATTTGGCTATTTAGAAATTTTTGTGCTTTTATACAAACTTGAGAATTGCTTTTTCTAATTCTATGAAGGATATGATTAGTATTTTAACAGGGATTACATTGAATTTGTAGGTAGTTTTGGCTACTATTGACAATAATATTCTTCCAATTCATAAACAGAGACCTTCTTTCCACTTATGTGTGTCTTCTTCAGTATCTTTTCATTGATATTTTAAGTGTAAAGATCTTTCACATCCTTGATTATTTCTAGTTATTTTTCTATGGCTATTATGAATTGGATTGTTTTCTAAATTTAGTTTTCAGATGATTCACTATTAACATATAGAAATGCTATTCATTTTTGTATGCTGATTTTTGTATCCTGAAACTTTACTAAATTTATGCATTTTTAAAAAACAGTTTTATGGTGGAGTCCTTAAAGCTTTTCATGTATAAGATCCATGTCATCAGCAAACAGATTTTACAATCTCCTTTCCAATTCAAATGCCTTTCTTTCTCTTTCCCAAACACTGTCATAGAACATCCAGTGTTATATTAAATAGAAGTAAAGACAATGGGAAACATTGTCCTCCAGATTTTAGAGAAAAACCATCTCTTCTCCGTTCAGAAAGATATAGTTCTGGGTTTGTCATTTATGACTTTTTATATGTTGAGGCACAGACCCTCATTCTAATCACGAATTATTTTTTGGATTTCATTGTGTTGTCTGTACTCTCTTGTATCCCACCATGTTTTCCTGAGATCATTACTTTCAATTCCTTTTCAGACATTTGCAACTTTCCCTTTCATTAGAATTAGTTACTAGAGAGCCATTGTGTTCCTTTTATGATCTCATGCTTGTTTGCTTTTTCATTTATCTTGTGTTCCTTCCTCGGTGCCTGTGCAGCTGATGAAACTGTTTTCCTCTTCCAAACTTTACAGAGTAGCTTTCATAGAGAAATACTTTGACCCGCAGATTGGGCTTATTGTGCCTATTGGGAAGGGTGTGGTGGCTCTGGTTACAAACAAATAATGTGGTGTGACTTCTGTGCAGCTTCTTCACAGTGATCAGTGCCAGCAATGATTGTAGGTGCCTCAGTGGCATAAGCTACAGGAACTTGTGTCAGTGGCAATAACAGCATAGGCTTTCAGGGTCCTCAGTACCAAGTCTTGGTCACTTTCTCCACAACAGGAAAACTTAGCAAGAAGATCCCACTTGGTATTGATTTGGACATAGCAAGCACCTACAGCAGCACTGCATTCTAGGACACAGGTGCTCTGAGCAGTGTCCTGGTCTCATAGAACTATTGTTGCACCCGAGTCTTGGGGTGTAGTTTTACTCTGTGAGATAAGGTTAAATGCAGATTGTGCACAGAGCTGATGTTTGAGACTCTGAGGCACTACCCAACAGCTCAGCATCCCCCCCCCCCAGGGAGGGAAGAATGGTAGCATAACTGCCCTGGGAGTCAGGGAACAGCACTGGCCTGACTTTGGAAAAGAAGGAATTCTCTGGAGGTTTGGGCTCAGAGACCAGGTTACGGATGCAATTTGAGAATCAAACTCAGAATAGCTCAGTAGCAACTAGGTCTTGGATGATAAAACACTGTGTACTCTGCGTCTCATAGAAGAAAAAGTTGGCCCTAATCTCCATCTCGTGGGGTCGGGCTCCAAATTCCTTAATAGGACACCTATAGCACAAGAGTTAGAATCAATCAACAAATGGGACGTATGCAAACTAAAAAGTTTTCTCTCAGCAAGAGAAATAATTTGTGAAGTAAATAGGGAGCCCACATCCTGGGAACAAATTTTTACCCCTCACACTTCAGATAGAGCTCTAATCTCTAGAGTATACCAAGAACTCAAAAAGTTAAACAACAAAAAAAATAAATAACCCTAATTAACAAATGGGCCAAGGACCTGAACAGACACTTCTCAGAGGAGAATATACAATCAATAAACACACAAAAAAATACCATCTCTAGAAATCAGAGAAATGCAAATTAAAACTACTCTAAGATACCATCTCACTCCAGTAAGAATGGCAGCCATTATGAAGTCAAACAATAACAAGTGCTGGCGAAGATGTGGGGGGGGAAAAGGTACACTTGTACATTGCTGGTGGGACTGCAAATTGGTGCAGCCAATTTGGAAAGCAGTATGGAGATTCCTTGGAAAGCTGGGAATGGAACCACCATTTGACTCAGCTATTCTCCTCGGACTATATCCAAAAGACTTTAAAAAAAAAAAAAAGCATACTACAGTGACACAGTCACATCAATGTTTATAGCAGCACAATTCACAATAGCTAGACTGTGGAACCAACCTAGATGCCCTTCAACAGATGAATAGATTTAAAAAATGTGGCATTTATACACTGGAATATTATGCAGCACTAAAAAATAACAAGATCATGGCATTTGCAGGGAAATGGATGGCATTAGAGCAGATTATGCTAAGTGAAGTTAGCCAATCCCTAAAAACCAAATGCTGAATGTTTTCTCTGATATGAGGGGGGTGTGACTCAAAATAGAGTAGGGAGGAAGAGCATGAGAAGATGACTACCACTAGATAGGAAATAGAGGTGGGAGGGAATGGGAGGGAGAAGGGGAATTGCACGGAACATGGAAGGAAACCCTCATCATTGTACAAAATACATGTATGATGATGTGAGGGGAGAGAAAAAAAAGAAAGGTGTCACAGTAGATTGGGTAGAGAGAGGGAAGGGGAGGGAGGAATAGGAAGGGCAGCAGAATAAAATAGACACTAGTATTGCTGTATGTATATACGTGGCCCTATAACCAATGTGATCCTGCAACCTGTACACGTGGAAAAATGAGAACTCGTATCCCATTTGAATCAAATGTATGATATGTCAAAATCATTGTATTGTCATGAGCAACTAATTAAAAAAATAAAATTACATTAAAGTTAAGTTTAAAAAAATAAGCACTGTGTATTGGTGACTGCAAACCTTGGGATGGCAGGACATAGAAGTATCCAAGACTCTGAGACTAGATGAAGCAGCAGCAAGGACCCCAGAGTGGTAGACTCATTGGTTGGTTGGGCAGAGGGAGCAGAAAGCACCAAAGCAGTAATTCCAGTTCTCAGAGAGACAGATACCTAAGCAGCTCAGATTCTAGATAGTCCAGTTTAAGGGGCAGGTACCAGCCTATAGGGAAGGGTATCTCGGCTTAACCAATGCTGTGTTTTCCTAGAACATAGGGCACCTTGTCACCTAACTCTTGGGATATATGGTTGCTCAGATCAACCAAGGCACCAGGACCTATAACTCAGGCCCATGGAGTATGACTACTCTGAGAAGCCAAGGCACCATTTCTTTGGAAGAAGGAGGATGCTTTAACTCATACATAGAGCATGACTGTACTGGACAGCCAAAGTACTGTTTACCCATGTCAGCTCACAAATAGCAGAGACAGGAGTATGATTAATGTTATAGTCAAGGCATTATTTTCCCTAAAAGAAGTGTATAGATTTAGTGCAGGCACCAAGGGACACGTTACAGCAGTAATTGGGAGGAGTAGATGGAGCAGTTCCATAGGCAGCATGGTCCCTTGGGGTGAGGGATAGCAGGAAATGTGGCTTGGGGAGAATGAGCCACGAGGAAGGGATCATTCAGTAGTGGCTTAAAGGCCTCAGGGATGGAATGCTATGGCCATTCACCCCCAAAGCAGGACAAATTCCAGCAGTGTCTGCAGTTCCAAGGTGGCATAGCATAGGAACCATTGCAGGTTGTTGGGGGTGAGGCTCATTGTTAACCTCTTCTCTGCAGTGTTCAAAGTGTTCATGGGGGCTGCTGGGATCCTCTTGCTAACCTCCTTCTCCAAGAGACACACCCCTTCTATTTCCAAGGTTCCAAGCTGGGGATGGGCTGATGGGGGCCAAATGATTCCTTCTGTCCTCCATGTAGCTATCCTGAGCGTTTCTGCTCTATGAGGTTTCTGTTACTACTTTGATATAATCTAGTACTTTCTTTTAGTTATTTTCATCAAAATGTAATGGTTTATTTGTTTTTTTTTTCCCTTTTGGTGACTTTATGGAGTGAAGAGTTCAAAGGGCTTCTAGTTGAGCCTCTTGCTGATGTCACCCTAAATTATTTCATATTTCTATATTGATTCTGTATTCTATAATTTTTGCTAAATTTGTTCATCAGGTCTAACAGTTTTTGGTAGACTCTTTAGGATTTTGAGTATGTTAAGATCCTGTCATCAGATAGCAGAGATAATTTTCACATTTTCCTTCCCTATTCACATACCTTTTGGTTCTTTCTCTTGTCTGAAGGCTCTGGCTGGAACTTTCAGTCCAGTATTGAAAAAGACTAGTGAAAGTGGGTATCCTCCTTATTCTATCCCTAATGTTGAAGGAAAGCTTTCAACTTTTCTGTTGGAAATGATGTTAGATTTGGGTTTGTCATTTATGTCTCGCTGTGTATTGCAGGACATTCTCTGTGCTAGAGTTCTAATGTGGTTTCCCTTCAAAAGTTCATGTATTGAAAACTTGGTCCCCAGTTTGGCCATGTTAGTAGGTGGTGGGACCTGTAAGAGATAAGTGTGGTGAAAATTTGTTTGGTCATTGGGGTACTGTCCTTGTTGTTTTTTTTTATTTTCATTTTTGTTGGTTCATATTATGTATGACATTAGGAGTCACCTTGACATAATTATAAATCCATGGACTATAATTTGCTTCAATTCAGATCCCAGTACTTCCCCTTTCCCTCCTCCCTCCCTCTATTCCCTTTCCTCTACTGATCTTTCTATTTATTTACAGTTTTTCTAAGTTAGTGTCTTGGGAATATACATAATAGTGGAATTCACTGTAGTATAGTCTTATATAGACTTAGGAAAGTTAGGTCAGATTCATTCCACCATGTTTCCCTTCTCCTGTCCTCCTTCCCTTCTCCTCAATCCTCTTCTTCTACTCCTCTAATCTTTTTATTTTGATGAAATATCCCTTCCATTTCTCCCCTTCCTTCTCTCTCCCTCCTTTTTTTCCCTTCTCTCCCTCCTCCTCCTCCTCCTCCATTTCTCCCCTCTTTCTCTTTCTCCCTCTCTCTCTCCCTACTATGACTCTGTAGTATGTTTTGAAATCAGGTGTTGATGCCTACAGCTTTGTTCTTTTTGATAGATTGTTTTGCCTAATACAGGTCCTTTGTGGTCTGGTATGATTTTTTTTCCCCTTAGTTTTGTGAAGAATGTCATTGGTATTTTGATGGGGATTGCATTGAATCTGAACATTGTTTGGGGGTAGTATGGGCATTTTAACAATATTGATTCTTCAACCCATGAACATACTTAAGCCATTGATTTATCAAAACTACCTTTTTCAGTTCCCACGTATTGTTCCATGAATCAATGGATATTTCTAAAGTTTTCCTTATTGATTTCTAGTGTGATTACTTTGTACTCACTAAAGATATTTGCTATAATTTCAATTCTTAAAAACTTGTTGGGACTTGTTTTGTGGTCTATCATATAATCTATTTTGGAGAATATTCATGTGCTGATGAGAAAACTATATGTTCTGCAGCTTTTCAATGGAATGTTCTATAGATGTCTGTTAGGTCCATGTCTGTTAGGTACAATTTAACTCTGCTGTTTCTTGGATGATTTTTCTGTCTGTATGATTTTTTTTTTTATTGCTAAAAGTGGAACAAATGAAGTGTTAAAAACCTTCAATTACTTGGGAAGTTTTATTATTTCTTTGAATACAAACTTTTTACATCTTTGGCATTCTGGAGTTCGTGAATCCCATTAACCCCGTAATATTTGCTATTTTAGTACTCCAAAATCCCATAAGCTTTCTTCATTCCTCTTTATTCTTTTCTCTCCTCCAATGATATATTTTCAAATAGCCTGCCTTTAAGCTCACCAATTCTTTCTATTGATGTCTCCTATTATATTTTCAATTTTGTTGAGTGTATTTTTAGCTAAAGAATTTGTTTTTATTTTATTTTTTTATTTTTTATTCTTGGTTGTTCAAAACATTACAAATTTCTTGACATATCATATTCCTCACTTTGATTCAAGTGGGTTATGAACTCCCACCTTCACCCCATACAAAGATTGCAGAATCACATCAGTTACACATCCATTGATTTACATATTGCCATACTAGTGTCTGTTGTGCTCCGCTGCCTTTCCCATCCTCCACCATCCCCCCTCCTCACCTCTCCCCTCCCCTCCCCTCCCCTCCTCTCTCTCTACCCCCTCCACTGTAGAACCCTGAGGGTCTCCTTCAATTTCCATGCAATTTCCCTTCTCTCTCCCTTTCCCTCCCACCTCTCATCCCTGTTAAATGTTAATCTTCTTCTCCTGCTCTTCGTCCCTACTCTGATCTTAGTTACTCTCCTTATATCAAAGAAGACATTTGGCATTTGTTTTTTAGGGATTGGCTAGCTTTACTTAGCATAATCTGCTCTAATGCCATCCATTTCCCTGCAAATTCTATGATTTTGTCATTTTTTAATGCAGAGTAATACTCCATTGTGTATAAATGCCACATTTTTTTTATCCATACGTCTATTGAAGGGCATCTAGGTTGGTTCCACAGTCTTGCTATTGTGAATTGTGCTGCTATGAACATCGATGTAGCAGTGTCCCTGTAGTATGCTCTTTTTAGGTCTTTAGGGAATAGACCAAGAAGGGGAATAGCTGGGTCAAATGGTGGCTCCATTCCCAGCTTTCCAAGAAATCTCCATACTGCTTTCCAAATTGGCTGCACCAATCTGCAGTCCCACCAGCAATGTACAAGTGTACCCTTTTCCCCACATCCTCGCCAGCACTTGTTGTTGTTTGACTTCCTAATGGCTGCCAATCTTACTGGAGTGAGATGGTATCTTAGGGTGGTTTTGATTTGCATTTCTCTGACAGCTAGAGATGGTGAGCATTTTTTCATGTACTTGTTGATTGACTGTATGTCCTCCTCTGAGAAGTGTCTGTTCAGGTCCTTGGCCCATTTGTTGATTGGGTTGTTTGTTCTCTTATTGTCTAATTTTTTGAGATCTTTGTATACTCTGGATATTAGGGCTCTATCTGAAGTGTGAGGAGTAAAGATTTGTTCCCAGGGTGTAGGCTCCCTATTTACCTCTCTTATTGTTTCTTTTGCTGAGAAAAAACTTTTTAGTTTGAGTAAGTCCCATTTGTTGATTCTAGTTATTAACTTTTGTGCTATGGGTGCCCTATTGAGGAATTTGGAGCCCGACCCCACTGAATGTAGATAGTAGCCAACTTTTTCTTCTATCAGACGGCGTGTCTCTGATTTGATATCAAGCTCCTTGATCCATTTTGAATTCACTTTGGTGCATGGCGAGAGAAAGGGATTCAGTTTCATTTTGTTGCATATGGATTTCCAGTTTACCCAGCACCATTTGTTGAAGATGCTATCCTTCCTCCATTGCATGCTTTTAGCCCCTTTATCAAATATAAGATAGTTGTAGTTTTGTGGATTGGTTTGTGTCCTCTATTCTGTACCATTGGTCCACCCGCCTCTTTTGGTACCAGTACCATGCTGTTTTTGTTACTATTGCTCTGTAGTATAGTTTGAAGTCTGGTATCGCTATACCGCCTGATTCACACTTCCTGCTTAGCATTGTTTTTGCTATTCTGGGTCTTTTATTTTTCCATATGAATTTCATGATTGCTTTCTCTATTTCTACAAGAAATGCCATTGGGATTTTGATTGGCATTGCGTTAAACCTATAGAGAACTTTTGGTAATATCGCCATTTTGATGATATTAGTTCTGCCTATCCATGAACAGGGTATATTTTTCCATCTTCTAAGATCTTCTTCTATTTCTCTCTTTAGAGTTCTGTAGTTTTCATTGTATAAGTCTTTCACCTCTTTTGTAGGTTGATTCCCAAGTATTTTATTTTTTTTGAAGATATTGTGAATGGAGTGGTTGTCCTCATTTCCATTTCAGAGGATTTGTCGCTGATATACAGGAATGCCTTTGATTTATGCGTGTTGATTTTATATCCTGCCACTTTGCTGAATTCATTTATTAGCTCTAATAGTTTCTTTGTAGACCCTTTTGGGTCTGCTAGGTATAGAATCATGTCATCTGCAAATAGTGATAATTTAAGTTCTTCTTTTCCTATTTTGATGCCTTTAATTTCTTTCGTCTGTCTAATTGCTCTGGCCAGTGTTTCGAGAACTATGTTGAACACAAGAGGAGAGAGAGGGCATCCCTGTCTTGTTCCACATTTTAGAGGGAATGCCTTCAGTTTTTCTCCATTCATAATGATGCTAGCCTGAGGCTTAGCATAGATTGCTTTTACAATATTGAGGTATGTTCCTGTTATCCCTAGTTTTTCTACAGTTTTGAACATAAAGGGATGCTGTACTTTGTCGAATGCTTTTTCCGCATCTATCGAGATGATCATATGGTTCTTATTTTTAAGTCTATTGATGTGGTGAATAACATTTATTGATTTCCTTATATTGAACCAGCCTTGCATCCCAGGGATGAATCCTACTTGATCATGGTGCACAATTTTTTTGATATGTTTTTGTATCCGAGTGGCCAGAATTTTATTGAGGATTTTTGCATCTAGGTTCATTAGAGATATTGGTCTGTAGTTTTCTTTCTTTGAAGTGTCTTTGTCTGGTTTAGGTATCAGGGTGATGTTGGCCTCGTAGAATGAATTTGGAAGTTCTCCCTCTTTTTCTATTTCCTGAAGTAGCTTGAAAAGTATTGGTATTAGTTCTTCTTTAAAGGTTTTGTAAAACTCTGCTGTATACCCATCCGGTCCTGGGCTTTTCTTAGTTGGTATTCTTTTGATGGTTTCTTCTATTTCCTCAATTGATATTGGTCTGTTTAGGTTGTCTATATCCTCCTGACTCAATCTGGGCAGATCAGATGACTTAAGAAATTTATCTATGCCTTCACTATCTTCTAATTTATTGGAGTATAAGGATTCAAAATAGTTTTTGATTATCTTCTGTATTTCTGAAGTGTCTGTTGTGATATTGCCTTTTTCATCCCGTATACTAGTAATTTGAGTTCTCTCTCTTCTTCTCTTCGCTAGCATGGCTAAGGGTCTGTCGATTTTGTTTATTTTTTCAAAGAACCAACTGTTAGTTTTGTCAATTTTTTTCAATTGTTTCTTTTGTTTCGATTTCATTAATTTCAGCTCTGATTTTAATTATTTCTTGCCTTCTACTTCTTTTGCTGTTGTTTTGCTCTTCTTTTTCAAGGATTTTGAGACGAATTATGAGATCGTTTATTTGTTGTTTTTTTCTTTTTTTAAGGAATGAACTCCAAGCAATGAATTTTCCTCTTAGAACTGCTTTCAATGTGTCCCATAGATTCCGATATGTTGTGTCTGTGTTTTCATTTATCTCTAAGAATTTTTTAATTTCCTCCTTGATGTCTTCTATAACCCATTGATCATTCAGTAACCTATCGTTCATTCTCCAAGTGATGTATGCTTTTTCCTTCCTTCTTTTATCTTTGATTTTCAGTTTCATTCCATTATGATCAGATAAGATGCATGGTATTATCTCTACTCCTTTATATTGTCTAAGAGTTTCCCTGTGACATAATATATGATCTATTTTTGAGAAGGATCCATGTGCTGCTGAGAAAAGTGTAACTGCTTGATGTTGGGTGGTATATTCTATATATGTCAATTAAGTCTAGGTTATTAATTGTGTTATTGAGTTCTATAGTTTCCTTATTCAACTTTTGTTTGGAAGATCTGTCCAGTGGCGAGAGAGGTGTGTTGAAGTCTCCCATGATTATTGTATGGTGGTCTATTAGACTCTTGAACTTGAGAAGAGTTTGTTTGAAGAACATAGCTGCACCATTGTTTGGGGCATAAATATTTATGATTGTTATGTCTTGTTGGTGTATGGTTCCCTTAAGCAGTATGCAGTGTCCCTCTTTATCCCTTTTGATGAACTTTGGCTTGAAATCTATTTTATTTGATATGAGTATGGACACTCCTGCTTGTTTCCGAAGTCCATATGAGTGATATGATTTTTCCCAACCTTTCACCTTCAGCCTATGTATGTCTTTTTCTATCAAATGCGTCTCCTATAGGCAGCATATTGTTGGTTCTTGTTTTGTGATCCATTCTACTAGTCTGTCTCTCTTAATTGGTGAGTTTAAGCCATTAACATTTAGGGTTATTATTGAGATATGGGTTGTTCTTCCAGCCATATTTGTTTATTTATGTTACTAAACATGGTTTGTTTTCCTCTTTGATTATTTTCCCCCCCTTTACTGTCCTACCTCCCACTGTTGGTTTTCATTGTTATTTTCCATTTCCTCTTCCTGTAGTGTTTTGCCAAGGATGTTTTGAAGAGATGGTTTTCTAGCTGCGAATTCTTTAAACTTTTGTTTATCGTGGAAGGTTTTAATTTCATCTTCCATCCTGAAGCTTAATTTCGCTGGATACACAATTCTTGGTTGGAACCCATTTTCTTTCAGTGTTTGAAATATGTTATTCCAGGATCTTCTAGCTTTCAGAGTCTGTGTTGAAAGATCAGCTGTTATCCTGATTGGCTTACCCCTAAGTGTAATCTGCTTCCTTTCTCTTGTAGCTTTTAAAATTCTCTCCTTATTCTGTATGTTGGGCATCTTCATTATAATGTGTCTAGGTGTGGATCTCTTATGATTTTGCACATTCGGCGTCCTGTAGGCTTCTAGGATTTGGGATTCTGTCTCATTCTTCAAGTCTGGGAAGTTTTCTCTTATTATTTCATTGAATAGACTGCTGATTCCTTTGGTTTGGAGCTCTGTACCTTCCTGTATCCCAATGACTCTTAAGTTTGGTCTCTTAATGTTATCCCATATTTCTTGGATGTTCTGCTCATGGTTTCTTAACAGTCTTGCTGAGCTGTCTATGTTCTTTTCCAGTTGAAATACTTTGTCTTCATTATCTGATGTTCTATCTTCTAAGTGTTCTACTCTGCTGGTAGTATTCTCCATTGAGTTTTTAAGTTGGTTTATTGCTTCCTGCATTTCTAGGATTTCTGTTTGTTTGTTTTTTATAACCTCTATCTCCCTGTATAGTTGATCCTTTGCTTCCTGGATTTGTTTGTGTAATTCATTGTCGAAGTGATCTTTCATTGTCTGATTTTGCTGTCTAATGTCTTCCTTGATACTCCAGATCATCTGAAGCATGTATAACCTGAATTCTTTATCTGACATTCCATCTGCTGCAGCTGTTACCTCTTCTAAAGTTGCGTTGACCTGCATTGCTTGTGGTCCTTTCTTTCCTTGTCTTTTCATACTGCTTGCGTTTCTTTCCTGCAGGCGCGGGCGGCGGCTCTGCTCTCTCCTTATTCCAATTGGGGTGTCGTGACTACCACGCCGGCAGGTCACTGGGCCTGTTCTGGGCACTGGCGGCGGCTCTGTTCTGCCCCTACTCCAATTGGGGTGACGAGTGTACCATGCCGGCAGGCCACCGGGCTTGATCCGCCGGTCGGTTGCAGGTTTGCCTACCCTGCAGGCGCGGGTGGCGGCTCTACTCTGCCCCTACTCCAAATGGGGTGACGTGTCTGTCATACCGGCAGGCCACTGGGCCTGATCTGCAGGTTGGTCACAGGTCTGCTCACCCTGCGGGCACGGGTGGCGGTTCCACTCTGCCCCCACTCCAATTGGGGTCACGTGACCACCACACTGGCAGGGCCTGATCCGGGCGTGGGCGAAGGATCTGCTCTGCCCCTACTCCAGTTTGGGTGACGTGTGTACCACGCTGGCAGGCCGCTGGGCCTGACCCGCCAGTCTGTCACAGGTCTGCTTACCTTGCAAGCGCGTGCGGCGGCTCTGCCCTGCCCCTCCTACCACGCCCGTGTACCACTGGGTCGCGGGTCTGCCCACCTTGCGGGCGCGGGTGGCGGCTCCGCTCCGCCCCCTCTCCAATTGGGGTCACACGGTCACCACACCGGCGAGCCGCTGGGCCTGCTCCGGGCGCTGGCGGCGGCCCGGCTCCTCCCCTCTGGCTTGACGACAAATCGAGAGAGACTCGGGTGTCTGTGCCTCACCCCCCCATCAGGAGACCAACTGTTTCTGTCGCTGCTGGTATTGATGAAGTTCTCTCCTCCGCCGCTTTCTGATGGCATCAGATCTCTGCCATGTTGGTGTCCTATGAGAATGGCAGCATTTCGTTCCCCTGTTCTATGGCTGAATGAGCTGCGGTCAGTCGAAAACAGGGATGGTGACGTCAGCTTTCCAACATGGTGGCCGCTGGCCTCCTCTGTGGTCTGACCGGTGTGGAGAACCGAGATGGACCGCTTCCTTCCCCATCTCGAACCCAGAATTCAGCCCTGAGTACGGTGCTTGCACAGCTGGTAGAAACTGCAGCACTGTATCCCTGCGTCGCTATCTCCTCGTTTCCCAGCACGCGCTGCAGACTCTAGCCGCGGGGCGATTTGCTGAATAAGCAGTGTTACCCTCCGTGCGACAAACCTCTCGCGTTTGAGTCCCCGTAGCCGATCCTCGTGCGATGGAAATCCTTCCTCCAGGTTCCGGAGCACCCCACTATTGCTGGAAATTCCTAACAAGATAGCCTTTAGCCGTCCTGACTTGTCATACTCCCACACAGTGAAGCAGCACACGGGGGCAATGCACTCCCCTCGCCGCCATCTTATACTACTCCTGTTTTCATTTTTAAATAAAAAAACTTCCATCTCTTTAAGTTTCACTGTTAGAGTACTGAAACATTTTTCTGTTTTCCTCAGATTCCTTGAGTTTCCTTAAAACAACATGGAGTTTTTGATTCTCTGAGAGTTTTTCCATTCTGATTGTTGTCTGCATTTGTCTCTATTTGGTCAGTTTCTGGGAACTTTTTTTTTTGCATATTATGATTTCTTAAAAGCCCTTAATGTTTGTTGGCGTGTAACATCATCTGGGCATTGAAAAATTAGGTATTTACTCTAGTCTTCAAACTCTGGCTTCCTGCCCATCTTTCCAGGAATTCTAATCAGGCTGCTTATTTTCTCTGAGCCTGTAGTCACTTCCACTATTTCAGTAATGGATGACACCCAAGTCCAGATTTACAGGAATCAGCCTTTGGTGTTGTATCACTGTTTCAGTACTAAAAAGGCAATCCAATTTCAGTTTTGTCTAAAAAACACCATTAGTGTTTTCAGAAATAATCATGAGAGTATGCAGAGGTAAGATTAGTCTGCACCCACAAGTCTCTCCCAGGGACTATGGAAGACCTAGATGCCAAGCACAGCTCTGGGGTAAAAAAGAGGTCCTCAATGCTGTGGGATACCTATTGCTGAGGTGAACTCATGGCTTAAGACATTGCAACCAGCCCCAGATGATGCCAGTTGGACTACAGATCTGATTGCTTGGGGCCCTGTGTCTTCCCCTAGCAGTGGAGCTGCTCCAGAGGCCATGGAAATCGGGGCATTAGGATATTCCCAGTGTTACGATTCACCATGCCAGCATTAAGTTCCAGGACAAAGTCCCATGCTTACTACCCAACAAATAGTCTTGTACCATACTAAGCTGCCTGGGGTGAGGAAAGTGTGGGTGAAGGCAATACCTTGGTCACCTAGGCTAATACTAAGCTGGATTATGCCTGAGTCTCACAAATGCAAGGACATGCACAGTGTCAAGGTTGCACCAATGCTCATGCCACAGCTGCTAGACTGAGTTTTGGCTTACCTCACTATCTTACTGGGGTACAAGTCTCTGAAGGTATTGAGGCAGTTCTAGAACCCCATCTTCTAGCAGTAGCCTGGTAATAGTTGTCATGTCCAACGTGGGGCTACAAGTGATAGAGACCATCCTTTGGCCACCAAGGCTTATACCTGAACCTCATAACCAAAGGGGCCAGCCTAGGCTCAGGAGGAGGAAGACAGTTTTTGCCTAGATCACTCCAAGTTTAGAAATGATGCAGGCCAAAACTTGAGTCTGTCCCACTGGTGTCTCTGCCTGATGCCAGGCCTCATCTAGAGACCCTATCTCTGAGTTCTGGCCTGCAGATGAGCCCATTTCTATGAGGTGCCATAATGTCATGGTTCTGGGCTCTAAAACAGAGCCCTGACATAGTTGTCATGCCCTGCTCCCAGAAGTTTTGAGTCTTGCTCCCTACTCTGCTGCCTGAGGTTGATGGAGAGGTAGGAAAGTCAGTCACCAGTCCTAATGCAATGCTAACAGCCCAGTCCATGGATATACACCTGACAGTAAGGGTTGTGAAGCTTTGCCCAGCACTGAGTTTTACCATGGCAGTCATGGTACTGGGCTTCAAATCCAAGAACTGGAGTTAATTCTCTCTCCCTTCCCCAAGGAGATATCTTGGAGCTGGGGGAAGGGTGATGTGAGCAATCCTTTCTTTCTTTCCCATCTTCTTCAATACATCTTTTCATCTTGTTATAGTTAAAGCAAACCTTATGAACTCTCACCTGATTTCCTTCATTCTTATGAAGGTAGTTTGGTGTATGAATAACCATTCAACTCGGTGTGTCCTTGGGGAGGTGATCGCTGAACTATAAACTGCCATCTTGATCCCCTTCCCCATAATTTGTATTTCGTAACAATTTATTGTAGCAACAGTTGTTTTTTTAAATAGTTTTCTTTCCACCATCTTAGGATGAAACTGCTTTACACACTGCCCTTACAATATTAGAATATTTTTGTATGTCTGTGTTACTGATACCATTGAGTTTTTTTATTTTTCTCTTGTTCTTATTAACATCCTTTTCTTTCATCTTAAAGAATACCTTATTACAATTTCTGTAAGGTGTCCCTAGTATTAATGCAATCTCTTAGCTGTTGTTGGGATTTTTTTTTTTATTTCTGATTCATTTCTGAAGGCTTTAGTGGGTACAGGATTCTGTTGGTCATTTTTTTTTCTTTCAGCACTGTTAGTCACTTTCCTCTACTATTGAAAAAAATAACTGAGATAATCAACTTTTAAAGGGGACAGGTTTATTTTGGCTCAACATTTTGGGGGTTTAAGTCTCTATTGATTTTTGGTTTCTGGTGAGGCGGCACACCATGGTAGGAGAATGTGGTGGAGCATACTGTGCAGGCCAGGAAACCAAGATAAAGAGGAAGAGACCAGGGTCCCACAATCCCTTTCAAGGGAATACTATCCAATTACGTAAAGCCTCTCACTAAGATTCACCTCTTAGAAGTTTCTGCCACTGTCCAATAGCATCAAGATGAGGCCGAGATCCAAACTAGCAAGAATTTTGAAATATAGTATCCCCTTGTCTCCTGGCCTGTGGACCTTCTGCTGAAAACTCTTCTGAGATATCTATTGTCCTCCCTTGAATGCGATATCCTTCCTACCTCTTGATGCTTTCCACATTGTCTTTGAATTTGGATAATAATATTCAATAATTTGATTATAATGTGTCTTGGTGAATTTCTCTTTGGGTTAAATTTTATTGATGATCTAGATATTGTCATCTTTACCCAGACTTGAGAAAATTTGACATTATTTTTTTACATATTTTTTCTATGCCTTTTTCTTCTTTTCCAAGTATTCCTATTATATGTTAGTTCTCTTATTAATGCCTCATACTTCCAAAAGGATTTCTTTATTCTATTTCATTCTTTGATTTTTGTTCCTGTTTGCCTAATTTCAAATGTCTTATTTTCAAACTCACTGATTTCTTTCTTCTGTTTGATCAAGTCTGCTAAAGAAGCTCTGTATTAAATTTTTCATTTCAGTTAATTTATTTTATCTCCAGGGATTCTTATTGTTTTGTCAAACTTTTCATTATCATTTTCCAAATTTCATTTAATTTGCTATTTGTATTTCCTTTTTTCCACTGTACTTCTTTTAGGGGCTTATTCTGATTTATTTGTCATTCATTTCATAGATCTCCATTTCTTCCAGGTCTGTTTTGGTGCTTTATTAGTCTAGTATAGTAGAGTTCTTTTTTTCCTGATTTTTCATAATCCTTGCCTCCTTACATTGATGCCTGCATTTGGGGAGATAGCTATCTCTTCTGGCCTTTGCAGGTATTCTTTGGGGTCGATAAACATCTACACATTGGTCTAGTCTGGGACTCTGAATCAGGTAGACCTTGATGTCATGTGTTCTAGTTTGACTAGGTTGCTGTGTTATATAGTCGAATAATATTGCTGGCTGTGTTCTCTCTTCTGGTGAGACCACTATCAGGAGTCTGCTGTCAGGAGGAATAGTTGGCTGGGCTTTGTAAACATTTCTGATTGGGCAGTGGGGCTGGTTGTCTTCCTTGGATGGGTAGTAATGTGTAATATCTGTAATTGGGTAGGCCATGTAAAGGGCTTCAAGTGTGGTTAGGGTATCTGGAATTGCTGCTCAAACACATGGTATAGACGGAGCCAGAGACTATGCACTTCAGATTCTCAGACTTGGACTTGCCTCCTAGCCCACGAATGGCTTAATCGGAGCACAGGTTTGGTGGAGGTATATTCCTGCAGTTGGGTCAGATATTCCTTTCTCCTGGGCTGAGAAAGACTTAATGAAAGCACCGCAACTTAGTTAAAGCACCTCTCCACCACTACAATTCTGCAGGGACAGATGCTCCTTCCACATGTAATCGCTAACCTGCAGTTGCTTCCAGGTCTGGGGAAAACTAATGTGAACACTGGGATTTAATTTGATTACCCTTCCAACACTAGGGACAGGCAATGCTTAAAGATGCTTCTCAACCTTGGAGAGAATTAATAAGAAGACCTGGCCTGGGTGTAGAAGCTGGCTAGGGATTCCAGCCTGGAAGACCCACAAAAATATTTCCTGCAGCATGATGCTATTGGCTAGCTTCTCTGAGATTTCTCCCTTGGTCGGAATGCAGAGTGACCAAGATTCATGCATAGGTCATTGTGGGCCCCCACCTCCTTTCTTTGTTCCTAACTGACCCCAGATGGACTATCCCTGATAATATTCCCAAAGATTTCAGTGGAACAAGACAGGGGTTAGCCTTCTTTGAAGGGACTCAGAAGGGAAACTGATTGTTTGCCCCCAGCTCACTTTTCCCCTTGTAGAAATCACGGGTACAGGAAAATTCTATAGAGCTGGGCTAGCTTGGAAAAGGAGCGATACGGTCAAAGCAAACCACTGTTCCTGTTGTTTGATCATGGATGTCCTTAGTTCTGTGATGTAACAGGGTGTCTCAGCCCCACTATCAAATTCCAAGATATTCAGAATGGTATTATTCGCATGTAAATATTGTTAGTTTGAGTTATAGGAGAATGGGAGAAGAAATCAGAGGACTTCTGCCATCCTTCTAACATCACTCTCTGGGTCTTAATATTAGACAATGTGTTTAAAACTTTTGGGGGGTTGTTTGTTTTTTGTGGTACTGAGGATTCCCAGGGCTTTGCAATGCTAGGCAAGTACTCTGCCATTAAACTACATCCCCAGTCAATGGGCTATTTTTAATAATATTCTATACAAACAATAATAAAATGTAAAATAGGAGCCCAATGTTGGGGAATCTGCAGTTGTTAGAGATAAATAATGCACGAAGATATGTTTCTAAATATTTAGTGCTAAACTCTCAAGAGTATTTCTTTTTTTGTTTTATGTGGGAGGACTGGAGAAGCTTTGTAGGGATAGGGGAGTATTTTCTCTCTGGATTTTAGTCCTCAGCTATTTCTGCTCTGCCTTTGGAGTGTTACTAAGGAAATATGAAAGGTAGGGAAGTAAATCAAATTATCTACATACTTTTAAGAAGTTATTTTTTTATTTTGAGGCATGAAGCTCACCATGAATTTCAAGCATGTCCTTTCCCAAGTATTTTTCACATTCCTCACAAGCACCCTGTTAGATGGGTATATTTCTCATACACATTTATGATTTAGGCTTAGATATGCAATGCAACTCTCCAGGAGCTAGTTAGAAATTGTTAGAACTGAGTGTGAGTCTTGTTCTGACTAGTTCCAAAGCAGTACTCCTAACTACTATCAGATATTACCTCCTGCTGTAAGCAACGACTTATGTAGTTAATTACAGTTATATGGCATTGGGATTGAGAATAGAAGCAGAGAATGATCTAAATTTGAACCAAAACATGCAAAATTTAAATGCAATATATTCACAAAATTGATGGGATGAACACACTAGGCATAGGTTCTCATGAGGTGAAAAGAACTTGGGGGGGGGGGGAACCCAAGTTAAATTCACATATCCACAAAATATTTATACAAATTCACAAGGTTCATATATAACTGCTGCCCATTCAGACCTTGTCAGGGCTTGATTTTTAAGTAAAGAAGGACCCAGGTACAGTAAGCTTAGAAATTTTAAATAAAAGTCTTAGTCATAATGTGAGGCTGTACACTCGCTTTTATCTGTTTTTCCACTAGAACCCAGTCTAATTTTATGGTATTAGAATTTGAGGGCAAAAGACTAAATACTTGGAATGTAATGCAGGTAGTGTTTGTGCAACAGGTAAAGTCACAAACACACAAAAGAGCATTGACTCCAACTCATTCTGTCCTAAAACTCTGTAAGAGTTTGATATGTTGGGTGAGGTTTGAGAAATCATAGTAGAATTTCTCAGAAGTATATAGTTGCCATCATGGAGTAACTAATGTGACCTGGGAGGAATTTCTAAGAAAATTTTAAAGTTGGTTTTACATATAAGTAGAGGGACAAGAAAACTTTTGGGGAAATATTTAAAAGTGAAGAAAGCTTTTTATCTTGGTTCAAAAAAAATGGAAAGACTAGAACATGAAGAGTGAGGCCTCCAAGGGTGATTCAAAGAACACAGGCATGGCTTTAAAAATGAAATAACTTTTTTTTTAATCTCCTATTAGCTTCCCTTTTTATTTCTCTTTTGTAGTGACCCCACTGAATTCTGCTGAAGCTGTATAAAAGGCATTTCTCAACAGATTTTTTTTTCCAAAACCATAAATGTATTGTGTAAGAGCCTCTTATTATTTACTATAATTCAAATAACTGTCAAAATAAAATGTTAGTTGTTTCTCCAGTCAGAAGAATCCCTTTAGCCTGTGAAAGACATGGTAATTAAAGAGCATCCCCACTGGATTTCATTGATCTTTCGCTCAGGATTAAAATATTTTCAAGAAATAGGAACCAACATAATAAGTTAGCACTTGCATATGAGGCATCAATATGCAATGAGTATTTAATTGCAAACACTGACTGCAAAAAAGAAAGTCATTAGACTCTAGTCCTTCATAAGGCAGGAAAGATTTGTACCTGCCTTGCTGTAAATTGCTTAATTTTAAAAGAGAAAATGTTGTTCAGGTTCACGTGTGCAACTTTTTAATTTGTAGTCTGGGTATATAAATTCTCAGTGTGCCATGATGTTGTCTGTTTTCTGTTTCATGTTTTGCTGTGTTTTTTCGTTCTTTTTTTTTAATATAAGTTCATACTACAAGGTAGATATTAGACATGTTGTCATGGAAATATATATACATATTTATATATATTTTTGTAGAAGTGATTACAAAGTGAAATCAATACTTGAGATAATAAAACACACATGGCAGCCTAGGCTGGGTTTTTGTTGTCAGTCAGTGCCTCTGTTTATAGATTTTTCTGGGGTCATCATTGTTATTCATCGGCTTAATTTTTTGGTTCTGGATACTGGAAAGGTTTTATCTCATTACAAACCCATTGAGTTTGTTTAAAAATATCACATTTCTACATCTGCTACACCTAAAATATGATTTTTTTTAGTTGAGATCTTTTTATAACTGCATAAAGAGCATAATAATCAACCCATTCACCTATACTCCTTTGCAGGCACTATTCTGAGTACTCAGAACAAATTGTTGAACAAAACCAAAAAAAAATCATTATCCCCTTGAGCTTATGTTCTACTAAAAGAAAGACATCTTAATAATTTTTTTAAGTGGCATGCTAGTATATGAAGGGTGGTTAGTGTTATGGAAAACGAAAGTGAAGCTGAGTAAGAGGAGGCAAGAGAAGGAGTGGGATTCCCTTCTTATAAAGTGTGGTAAGGGCAGGCATAAGTGAGATGACAATTGAAGAAAGCTTAATGACCTTGAGAAGGTTAGCTAACATATCTGGGAAAACAGTATTCCTGCCATTGAGGATAGCTAGAACTGACATAAGGTAAAAGCATGTCCAGTGAGCCAAAGAATCGCTAAAAGGCCATTGTGCCTGTAATGGAGAAAGCCAGAGAAAGAACAGTAGAAGAATCCAAAATAGGGAGACTTGTTTAGCTGAAGCAACGAGGAGGATAGGAGTGTTAGTATTGGGAAAATATATAGCCCAAGAGTAAACTTAAATAGACCAAGATGTCTAATTTAAAAGTTTAGACTTGGACTGGGATTGTGGCTCAGTGGTAGAGCGCTCGCCTAGCACGAGTGGGACCTAGGTTCGATTCTCAGCACCACATAAAAATGCATTGTGTTGTGTCCATCTACAAAAACAAATTCATATTCTCTTTAAAAAAAAAAAAGTTTAGGCTAGATTTCCAGTTTGGGGTCCAGAATACAAATAGTTTAACCGTTGCCACTCCATTTCAAAAAGTAAAATACCTGAATAAAGTAGTGTTGTTGGTGAAGCAATCAATAAATGTCAACTATGTCCTGTTGTGATTAATGTCCTGTTGAATTTAGCTATGTCTTTGTTTAATTATGCCAAATATTTAAGGAATAAATTATACTAAATCTCTACAATCTCTTCCAGAAGACAAATAGATCAATAAAACAGAGAACCCAGAAAGAGACCCACATAATTACATAAAGTTATCTTTGATAAAACTGATATTTGACAATACAATGAAATGGTCTTTTCAACAACTGCACCTAGAACAACTGGATATCCATATGCAAAAAAAAAAAAAAATGAATCTAGGTAAATAACCTACCCCTTTTCTAAAAGTTAACTCAAAATTGATCATAAACCCAAGTATAAAATGCAAAACTATAAAACTCCTAGATTACATAAGAGAAAATTTATATAACATAACCTTAGGTAGGAAGATGGCTTTCTAGATAAGACCTCAGAAGCAGGACTCATTAAAGAAAGAATAATTTTGGCTCAAATTACAAATGTGTGTTGTGGAAAAGACAATATCAAGAGAAAGAAGACACAGTCCATGACTGGAAGAAAATATATTCAAACAATACATCATGTAAAGGACTGTTATCCAAAAAAAATATAATGTAGGTATAAACATGTATATACATGTATATATTACAATCTTTATACTCAGAAGTAAATAAATGAGCATTTAATTTTAATAATGGGGAAAAGGCCTAAATGGATATCTCATCAAAGAAGATTTGCAGATGTCATGTAAGCATATAAAAAGATGTTCAATATCACATGTCGTCATGGAATTGAAAATTAATTAACATTATATATCACTAGAGAATCGCAAATTAGCAACAACAAGATGCCACTACATAGCAATTAGAATGACCAGTATTAAAAATACTGACAAACCAAATGCTAGAAAGGATGTGGAGCAATGGAAACTCTCATTTGTTATTTGTGGTAATGCAAAATGGTACAACCACCTTCAAAGACGAGGTGAGAGTTTTTTATAAAACTAAACATATTCTTACAATCGAGCAACTGCACTCCTTCATATTTTACCAAAATGAGTTGAAAACATATCTACACAAAAAGCTGCACACAGATGTTTAGAGCAGCTTCATTCATAATCACAAAACTTGGAAACAACCACGATGTCTTTCAGTAGATAAAGGGATAAAGTGTGATACATCCAGACAATGAAATATTACTCAGTGCTAAAAAGAAATGAGCCCTCAAGTCATGAAAAGACAGAGGGAGCGTATATACATATCACTGTGTGAAAAAAGCCAATCTGAAAATTCTACATATTGTGATTCTTACTATATGACACTCTAGAAAAAGCAAACATATGGAGATAGTAAATTAAATGTCGGTGGTTTCCAGGTGAGGAAGGAGGGCTGACTAGGCAGAGTATGAGTTTTTTAGGGCAGTAAATTATTCTGTGTGTAGCATCTATTTTAAATTCCTGTCACTCTTGGGTAGATCACCAGAATAGATACAGAAAAATATTTGCCAAAATTCATGCTCCTATACCTAGTTTCAGCTTTAAAAGGACAATTAAAGAACCACAGCCTGATAAGAGCAGGATGACCACAGCATGACTCTCATGGATGAAAATCTAGGTTTAGGTGGCTTCACCAGCCATGCCACTTGGACCAGCAGAAGTGCTACCTAAGAGTGATGGGAATTTAAATGACACAGTACTATGGAAATCATGATAAACACCATCCCATAGAAGCTGCAGCAGATACAGTAAACTTAATGTGAGGTGCAAATGGTGAAATTAAATGGGCCCAGCATAGAACAGTAATGGCAAGTATTTGTTATGCCCAGATCTACTCCACTCCCTTCATCACTTCTGCCTAGCCTACTTCTAGACTCTTTGGAGACAAAGACCACATAGTCACCTCTGTGTGACACCTGTGACTCTTTGTCCTACTAGCTCAAGTTACTGGAGCCACTTGTGCAGAGACTGGAGTGTCTGGAATTTACAGTCTCACAACCACCACACCCACATCTTTTCCTTTCATTGTGTCCTTTGTGAGCGATGAATGGTGGGGCAGCATAAAAGCCTAGCTTAGTTCCAGGGGTTCAGGACAAACTCCAGGATGCAATTGATACTCTACAGTTCCCTTGCAGCACCAGGGCTGCAGCAACCCTCCAGAAACTGCACTTTGGCTTGGCTTCTTCCCCTTTCCTCTCCTCCTCCTCCAGTTTCCTTCAAGTTTCTCTGGGGAGTAATTTTCTTGCACCAGAATCCTTGTCTTGCAGTCTGCTTCTTGGAAGCTCAAGCTAAAACATTTTGCTTGAGCTTCCATAACACCGTGTGTTTTTAACTTTATATTACTAAACTCGTGGGCAATTATTTGTTCAAAGACTGTCTTCCCTGCTGCTATATAACTGCATACATGCCAGGACCAGGCTCTCTGTGCACAGCGTCATCATTAGTATCTAGCCCAGTTTGAGGCACACAGATTCAATTACGTGTTGGTTGATACGCAAATAAGCAAATCAAGAAGGTCAAGATTAATTAGCAAACTAGTGACATGTTTGCAATTTTTTTTAAAAAAAGAAAGCTTTATTGCTTTCAAGTAGATTTAATAAATTGACTTAGGATAGATATATATACAAGCTCTGTTATTAAAAAACAAAAGTCCTTAAGAATCTGACAGTTTTCAACCCATCTGGACCTCTTTCTTCTTCATTGTTTATTCTGTATTTTCTAATTTGGGGTCACTATCTTTTTAAAATCGGGGAGAAAAGCACAGCAAGAATGAAGTAGGTACCAATTACACTGAGTACCAAAGTTATCCTTGGCCTCCTTCCACTAAGGGTCTATCCTTATAGTTATAATAAATTGAAAGATGTTAAGAATATTTGAATTTTTTTAACAATATCAGCAAAGGACAGCAGCACATGGTGTGAACCCCAAATCACTATTGTTGCTGCTCACATGGGCTAAGCACGGTGTCAGCAAATGGCTCAGGTTGTTAGAGTAGTAAATAAGAGAGGAAATTTGCATGCTAGTCCACCCATTGGGGGCTCTTCAATGGAGAAGGAACTGACTGGTGAGTACTCCCAGTCACTTAAGGACACCAAATTGCTACAAATAGATTCCTGAATAATTTTAGGGCAAAGAATATTGAAGAGAAGAATAGATGGGGGAGGGGGGAGTCTGTTTTCTATGCTAGCTTGCCTAGAGTTTTAACTATCAAACTGAACCTGAACTGATTTGAATTCTTTGCTTTTAGAACTCTTTTTTTCTGAGTCCTTGTCTTCCTCTGTGAATTGAATACACTTGACCCAATATAAATGCCAATTTGGGGTTGTAACATGGAAAAGAGACATGTTCAATAACCCGGAGATCTTGCCTCCAACTTGTGCCATTTTCCCTTTGGGGGCTAAAGAAACTTTGCTCCAGATGAAAGAAATTAGGCTCTGCAAGTTGAATAGAGTCCAGGGGAGGAAAAAGTCAACGTACATGGCCTGCAAAAGATGTCTTCTTTATAACAGCTGCCTGCTGAAGTATTAGAAGTTTTACCAACTGAAAGAAGGAAAACTATGTTTAACTTAATCCACTATAGGAAGGGGCATTTTAACTTCAATTACTAAATCTCTATTGAACTGCATATTCCAATTGTCTTAAAATATAAGTAATTTATTTATTCCAAACTTTAGACAAAAGGTTTAGTCACATCAGCAAATGTACCAAAAGAAAAAAGAAAAATGGGGTGGAAAGCATAATTCATGGTAGTATTGTTTTATTGTTTTATTTCATTGTGGTTTATTTGGCATTTTCTTAATGCTCTTTCTACAGCTTGATAGTCATTTTTAATTCTTAAATGTGCCTGTGCCCCCAGTCTTTCAAAATGTTTAATAAGCTTACAAAAGAATATACTGCCATGGTTATTAGAGATTAACAAATTAGAAATGGAATATAGCAATTCAAAGGAAAAAATAGGAATTAAAAAAATACTAACTATAGTAGTCAATCCTGGTTAAGTGACTAAACTAATGTGGCTCTGGCTTTCTGGCAGTCAGCCACACGAAAGAAAGAAAAGAAAACCCCACTACTTCCCTCCATGAGACCTTTCCCAATTCTAAATTATAGACTGGATTTTTCATTTGAAGATTTTACGTATGAGAACTGTGGGGTCCATGAACATTATTTCTGGCAACAATTTCACAATCAATGCATCATCCTTTTGTCAAATGTACTTGGTTCAATATACAGTATGACTGATGGTGATTCTTTAAGCCAGGTTTAGGTGGCAGACTCATCTAATGTGTTTTAATAATTTTCCAATTACCAAAAGAAGAGAGTACCTTGTTTTTCCTAAGTGGAAGTTTCTAGGCCAGGCTTTTGTTAAGAGGTAGATGGTACATAAATTAGATTGTACTCTTTGACAAGTGATTGAAGCACAAATACAGTTACAGGCATATGTCACCACACTAGACTTAAAGACTAAAAGCTTCTGTATTATAAATATCATTTTAAAAATTGGAAAAGATATTTGCAATGCATATTACCTACCATTACATAATAAGCAGAATGTGTAACACTCTGTAAACACTCACACGCACACACACATACACACACACACACAAAACCTGGTAGAAATAGTTAAAGGACATGAACTCCCAAAACAAAACCCATGGACTGAAAATACAACTTAGTTGGTAGAGTGCTTGCCTTGCATGCACAAGGCCCTGGGTTCAATTCCCAGCACCACAACAAAGAAAAAAGAACCCACATAACTATAAAACATGAATCGAAAAAAACCATACCAACTTCAGAATAGATTAAGCTTTTAGAATGAGGAGGAGATGAATTAGGAAGAATGTTCCCAGGAGAGACTTTGATTTTTGTTAAAATTGAATCAAATATAGCAAAGATGTCAGCATTTGTTAATATATCTTCTATTTTCATTATATTTTGGAAAAAATAACACAATAATCATAAAAATCAGGAAGCCCCCAAGTTCAGAGTTCTATTAACATCTCTGGGCTGCCTTTATTCTCGGAAACTCTAATACTCAGTATTCTTTCATAGTCTTCACACTGACAATCTTTCATCTACACCTGCCTAGACCTGCCATCCTGTTCTTCCAGTGCCTGCTCCCTTTCCAGCACTCTGCATGGCTGGCGCTCAGATATTTGCTCTTATGACAATAAAGGGATCACTTGTTAAAACACTTTCTTGTTTTTCATAATAAAATCAAGCTATTATCAGAATATTTATCCTTCTCTTATTCTATCAGAAGACCATCTATCCAGTAGATTTGGTAGAGGGATTGAACTCGGGGGCACTCAGCCACTGAGCCACATCCCAGCCTATTTTGTATTTTATTTAGAGATGTGTCTCACTGAGTTCCTTAGCACCTCACCATTGCTGAGGCTGGCGTTAAATTCGCGATCCTCCTGCCTCAGCCTCCCAAGCTGCTGGGATTACAGGCACACACCACAATGCCCAGCTATCCAATAGATTTTAAGTACACAACTTCAGTGACGATGATTTTGGATAGTCATTAAACAAAATCCCAAATCAAACTGGTTTCAAACAATAAGGCAACTCTAAAACTGTTAGGATTCTTTCACTGTCTTCCCATTGACAATTTTTCATTTACATCTGCCTAGATCCACCACATTTTAATATTTCAATCTCTTACTCAGAAGTCCCAAAGAAGACTCCAAGCAAGATATAATCATTTTTTTCAGTTCTCTTTCTCCACAGTTGTCTTGACTATGTCCTTTTCTATGTATATATTGTCTTTCCAGGATGACTTCTCTATGATAGCCAATATAGGTAGTTGCTACAGGCAACAGACATCTCTTTCTTGACATATCCAACAAGAGAACAAAATAACCATGAGATAAAAATACGTCGTCAATAATTTAAATAAGCAATGTTAGATCAGGTGGCCACCATTGTACCAGAGGAATGCCATATGCTGGTTGGCTTTGGATTGGGTGTTAACCAATTGTTAGCAAATAGGTTGATTATTAGCAAACCAGTAGGTTGATTATTACTATGAATATGATTGGCCCTTTTCAAAACATATGTTGAAATGGGTTCCTAGTGTAACAGTGTTGAGAGTTGATGGGACCTTTAAGAGGTGTTTGGGTCATGAGTGCTACTCTTGTGGGACTGGGTTGATTCTCCTGGGATTTGATTAGTTATCTTGACGGAGGGTTGTTAGAGTGAGGCTGCCCTTTGTCTTGTGTCTCTTCTGTATATGCTGCTTACTCTTCTGTTTTCTGCCATGAATTGAAAAAGCAGTGTGAGGCCCTCATCAGAACCATGTTCTTTGACTTTCCAGTCTCCAGAGTCATAAATTCAAAATAAACTGATTTTCTTTGTAAAGTACCTGGTCTCAGTATTTTATTATATACAATTACCAAGGAAAACTTTGAGTTGAGACTTTAGAGGAATCCATTCAGCTCTAGAATTGGAAATTGTTTTTCCTAATCCTCTTGGGCTCTGTAGAAGAGGAGTAGGTCTCTCAAGCACATAAGGACTTGCTTGGAAAGGAGGAAGAGAAAGCAAGTCCTAGGTAGCCAGCCAATATGTTTACTACTTAATTGACCAGACTAAATCTAAGAAATGGTGATAGTAGCAGGGAAAATTACTTTAGAGACTATTATCTGGCTTGTCAAAAACCCATCTCTACTTAATCCGAATTATCGAAGAGGGAAAGACAGGTTTTTAAAAGACCTTTCTTAAATGTTGTATTAAGCTCGTGCAGCTTGGCCCACACCCAACAGTAGTCCATAGAATCAAAAACCAAAGAAACTCGAATGCTTTATGCTGCTATAAAATTGTGTCCTCATTAGCATATGAATTGATTGCTATGGTAATTATGATGTTGTGTGTTGAATGCTATCACTTCAGAACAGGATCAGCAAACGAAAGATCTTGGGACCTGAAAAGAAAGACTTCTTGCTAATAAGAACAAATACAATTATAAGTTGGGCATCAAAACAATGAGATATACTATGCAAAATGAGAAGATCTTGTACTTCAAAGGGACACACTTGAAGTTCAAGGAAATGAGACTGTATTTCACTTAGGATTTATCCTACTTCTAAGTGATCTTGAGGTAGCCTTTAACATGAAAGCTCATAAAACTTTAGGACAACTAAAAACAACTTGAAAAGAGAAGGATAAAAGAAAGGGATAGAAAGAGAAAGCACTCTGTGGGATTTGGGATGGAGACTGCATTTCCCTTTTCCAATTTTTAAAATCTGCATTCTGGCAAAATTTTTCAACCTCTAGCTCACTAGCTTTCTTTTCAGCAGTATACTTTCTACTATACAGCCAGTGTGTTCAGCTTGTGTATGCTAACATTTTACTTCCAACAATATAAAATTATTATTTATACATACTAATTGTACATATTAATGGTGTTTATTGTATTTATTGTGATATTTCCATACATGTATACAGTATGCATTGATCAAATTCAACTATCCCCTTTTCACCCTGCCTGCCCCCAACAACACACCCTTCTCAATCTCTAGTCACTCTACTTTCAGGTTGACTTTTTTTGGCATTCAAATGTGAGAGAGACCACTTAAGATTTGTCTTTCTGTGCCTTTAATTAACACATTTTCCTCTAGTTCTACCTATTCTGGCAATGATAGGATCTTATTCTTCTTTTGGATGAGTAATAATTCATTGTATATGTATATACCATATTTTCTTTATTCATTCATCAGTTGATACTTACCTAGGCTGATACTATGCTGTAGTTTCTGTGAATAGAGCCACAATAAACATGGGTGTACAGTATGTCTTTAGTATGCTGATTTTATTTCCTTTGTATATATACTTAGACGTGGGATAACTGGATCATATGATAGATTGGTTTTTAGTTTTTGACAATCCATACTGTTCTCCAAAATGGCTATGCTGATTTACATTCCCACTAACGGTGAATAATTTCCTTTCTCTATGTCCTTGCCAGCATTTGTGTTTTGTTGTTGTTGTTTGTTTGTTTTGGGTTTTTTTTTGCTTTGTTTTTTTGTTTGCTAGTGATTCTAAATGAAATAAGACAGTATCTCTTTGTGGATTTAAAATATATATGTTCCTTGTGGATTTAATTTGCATTTACCTAATAGCTAATGATAGTGAACACTTTTTCATATTGGCATTTGTATTTCTTCATTTTAAATTATTCTTTGAAGACCATTTGCCCATTTTTAAATTGGATTACTTGGTTTTTGTTTTTTTTTTTTTTTTTTTTAGTTTCTTATATATTCTGGGTATTAAGCTTCTGTCACAAAAATAACTGGCAAATATTTTCTCCTGTTTTGTAGATTTTTTTTTTTCTTCACTGCGGTTTCCTTTGCTGTGCAGAAGCTTCCTAGTTTGATGTAATCCCATTTGTCAAGTTTTGTTTCCTGTGCTTTTGGAATTCTGTGAAGAAAATCACCTGTACCCATGTCTTGATATGCTTCAACTATGTTTTCTTCTAGTAGTTTGAATTTCAGTCCTATTTTTAGGTCTTTGATCCATTTTGAGTTGATTTTGAACAGGATGGTCAAGTTTCCATCTTACCTATGTGGATATCCAGCTTTCTCAAAACCATTTGTCAAAGAGGCTATCTTTTTCCAATATGACTTTGTGAGAAGCAGTTGGCTGTGGATGTATGGGACTATTTCTAGGCTATCTATTCTATTCCAGTTGTCTATGTGTTTGTTTCTATGTTAATATGCTGGTTTTGGTTATTGTGGCTCTGTAGTATGTCTTGAAATCAGGAATTATAATGCCTAGTGCTTTGTTCTTTTGGGTCAGGATTGCTTCGTGTATTCTGGGTCTTCTGTGTTTTCCATATGAATTTTAAGATTGTTTTTCCTAGTTCTGTGAAGAATGTCATTAGTAATATAATCTACAGATTATATTGATTATGTAGAACATTTTCAGAAGTATGAGCATTTTAATAATATTAATTCTTCCAATCTATGAACCTGGGAGGGCTTGCCATTTTTTTTTTTTTTAGGTATATCTTCTTCAGTTTCTTTGTTCAATCAGTGTTTTGTAAATTTATGTACATCTCTCACATGTTTATTACTTTATGCCTAGGTATTTTTTTTTTTTTTTGTGTGTGTGTGTGTGTGTGTGGCTATTGTAAATGGGATTGCTTTCATGATTTATCTCTCAGAAAATTAATACTTAGTGTCTAGAAGAGCTGTTGGATATTATATGCCGATTTTTATATACTGCTACTTTGCTGAATTCATTTATCAGTCTAAGTCTTTTAGTGGAGTCTTTGGATTTTTATATGTACAGAATTATATCTTTCTCCTTTCCTATTTTTGTGCCTTATTTACTTCTTTCTCTTGCTTAATTGCTCTGGCTAATTTTCTAGTATTACATTGAATAAGAGCAATGAGAGTGGACATTCTTGCCTTATTATCTTTCAGTTTTTTCCCTTTTACTATTATATTGGCTACAGTTTTGTCCCATATACCTTTATTATGTTGAGACATGAACCCTGTATACTAATTTATGAAGGACTTTAACCATGAAGGGATGGTGAATTTTTATCAAAGGATTTTTGTGCATCCGTTGAGATGATCATATGATTTTTAGCTTTCGTTAAGCTGATGTGGTGTATTATGTTTATTGATTTGCATATGTTGAATCATCCTTACATCTCTAAAATGAAAGCAACTTGATCATTTTGAACATCTCTTTAATGTGGTATTGAATTTAATTTGCTAGAATTTGGCTGAGAATTTTCTCATCTAGTGTCACCAGGGATATTGATCTATACTGTTTTGTTTTATTGTTGTTGTTTTTTTTTTTTTTTTGGTCTGGTTTTGGTAATAATAGGATCATGCTAGCCTATTAGACTGGTTAAGAGGATTTCTTCCCTTTGAATTTTCTTTAAAAATAATTTGAGAAGGATTGGCATTAGTCCTTCTTTCAAACTTTGGTGAAACTCGATGTGAAGCAGTCTTGTACTTTTCTTTGTTGGGAGACGTTTATTACAAAGTCACTCTTATTACTCAGTATAGGTTCATTTAGATTTTTTTATGTTCTTGGTCATCAATTTTGGTAGGCCGTACATGTCCAGAAATGTGTCCATTTCTTTTAGGGTTTTTGATTGATTAGCATATAGCATTTTTATAATAATCCCTAAGGATCCTTTGTATTCTGCAGTATCAGTTGTAATGTCTCCTTTTCATCTCTAATTATATTTATTTAGATATGTTCTCTTTTTTTCTTAGTTAATCTAGCTAAAGGATTGTTTACTTGAAATCACCCCACTTGTCTTTTATGTAGGTATTGTTTGCTATCAGCTTCCTTCTTATTACTCTTTTGCTTGTAAGGATTGGTATGTTGTGCTTACATTTTTTATTTTGTTACAAGAAATTTTTAATTTAACTTCTGCTTTCCTTAATGATCCACTGTTCATTCAAGTATTTTGTTCTGTCTTCAGATGCATTTGCATTATTTCAAAAGTGATTTTTTTGTTGACTTCTTCTTTTTTCCCATTGTGATCAGAAAATATACAGGGAGTGATTTCAATTTGTTTGAATTTTTAAAGCTTTGTTTTTGTAGTCTAATATACGGTGTATTCCAGAGTAAGTTCCATCTGCTGATGAACAGAATATGTATTCTATAGCTTCTGGGTGGAATGTTCTATAAAGTTCTGTAGTGAAGTTTAACTCTGTTTCTCTGATATTTTTGTCTAGATGATCTCTCCATTAATGTAAGTGAGGAACTGAAACTTCCCTCTATTATTGAGCATATCTTTCCCTTTAGGTCTAAGAGTGTCTGTTTTATATAACAAGGTGAATAAAGATTTACAATCATTATATCTTCTTGTTGAATTGATCCTTTAATCATTATACAGTTACGTTCTTTGTGTCCTCTTATAGTTTTTCTTCTTACATTCTATTTTATCAGATGTAAGAACTGCTACTTCTGCTTGGTTTGGATTTATATTTGCTTAGAATATAATTTTCTATCCTTTTACTTTGCAGTCTGTGTCTTTACTGGTAAGATGAGCTTCTTGTAGGCAGCATATTGTTTTGTTGTTGTTGTTGTTTTGTTTTGTTTTTGTTTATCCATTCAGCCAATCTGTATCCCACCACCACCTCTGTACAGGGAATTGAACCCAAGGGCAATGTACCACTAAGCTATATCTCCAGCCTCCCACCCCCACCATCCCACGCTGCTTTTAATTTTTTTGAGACCAGATCTCATTAAGTTTCCCAGACTAGACTCAAACTTGCAATTCTCCATCCTCAGCCTTCCAAGTAGCTGGCTCAGTCTGTATATTTTAATTGGAGAATTTAGCTTGTTTAAAGTTGTTATTGATAGGTAAGGGCTTACTCATACTTTTAATGATACTTAGGGGCTAAGAGTATAGCTTGGTGATAAAGAATTTGGCTAGTACATATAAGGACCCATATTTAATCTCCAATACACACACCCATACATACATCACATTATAAATAGTTAATTTTGTTGACATTTTTCTAGCTAATATTCAATTTTCTTTGAATATTCTTTGTTCTCTCTTGTTTGTGACTTAATGATTTTCTGTAGTGATGATGTTTAACTCTTTTTCTGTTCATTTAAGTATCTATACTTTACCATGCTTGCATGATGGCAGTTACCTTTCACTAGTAGATGTAGGACTCCCTTGAGCATCTTTTATAAGGCTGGTCTGGTGGTCATGAATTCCCTGTTTTTGCTAATCTTGGAAGGACTGTATTTCTCCTTTATTTCTTAAGGACAGCCGTGCTGAATACAGTAACTATGGCTAGCAGTTGTTTTTTTTAAGAACTTGGAGTATATCATTTAATTTCCTCCTAGACTGTGAGGTTTCTTCTGAGTAACAGGATTTCTCTAATAAGACTCCCTTTAATGTAATATAATACATTACTCATGCATATCTTAAAATTCTTTGTCTTATCCTTTTTACAGTTTGACTATAATAAGTCTTGCTAAAGATCTTTTCTGCTCATGTCTACTTGGGTCCTGTAAACAGTTTCCTATACATGGATGTCTGTTTCCCAGGATTTGGAAAATTGATGCTATTATTTCACTGGACAGGATTCTCTGCCTTAGCCTTATTCTCATTGCTTTTGGGTATTCCAAAAATGTGTATATTTGTTTAGTCAGGGATATTCCTAAGGTCTTGAATACTCTCATCACTGTTTTTTTTTTTTCTTTCCTTCCTCCTTTCCTCTCCCCCTCCCCACTCTTCCTTCTCCTCCCCTTCTTCTTCCTCCTCTTTCTTTTTTTTGTGGGTATTTCAGAAGACCAGATATTTGTTATTCCACTTGATTTAGACTATTTTGGGGACTTTTAACTCTATTATCATTTGACCTATTGAGCTCTTCATTTTCAATATTTCAGTTCAGTTCTTTTTCAAAATCCCTTTGCTAAATTTCTCATTCATATCCTGACTTGTCTTCTGAATGTCTTTAAACTGTTTGTATTCTTAGAACCTACTAAAATTTTTTTATAATTATTAAGGTCTTTATCAAGAATTTCTTTCACTTTGTTGTCTTTGGAATCTGTGCTACAACATTATTATATTCTTTTGAAGGCATATATTACCTTGTGCATTTGTATTTTGCTCCTGTGTTGAGCTTTGGGCACCTAGTAGAGCAGATATCTCTACCACTTTTATGAGGCGGCCTTCTTAGTAAGTGGCTGAATCCCAAAGCTGTGCCTTGGGGGGTTGGTTGGTTATGCAATGTTGGCTTTGATTCTAGATGTGCACCAAAGTATAGTCTCCCTATAACTTCTATGGCTGTAATAAATGACTTTGGAGCCAGAATATACCATGGCAGAATTGAAGAGACCCACTGTCTCTGTAGTCTCCATGAGAATGGGGACTTTACCAAGTAGTTGTGGTATAGACAGAATGGATATGGAATTCTCACTGTGTGGCTACTTTTATCATAGGAGGGGTAGTCCCCAATTCAAGGATGATTGGCGTTTTTCTCAGGCACTATGGATACTAGCCCTGGTACTAGCAAGGGACCCTGGTACTGGAAGCCCCTGAAGTGGGGAGGGGCCTGAAGAATTTGACTTCTGTACAATCAGAGGGGTAGGCTCAGTTGTGCTACAGGGAGAGGCCATAGGGGAAACCTCTCTATGTGTTGCTCCCACCTGATAGCAGTGTTGGCTAGGATGAGGTAATGGAGGGGGGTAACTGCTTCTTTGGTGACAATTCCTGCCCAGGCTAGAGCTGGGAAAATTTTCTTTGGGGGTCTCCTTTGGCTGTGCACACCCATGGACAGGGATAATGGCTGGGATTTTATCCCTCCAACTCCTTCAGTTTTAGTGCCTGCCCGAGAGCAAGGAGGAGTGAGACATAGCTAGATCCAAGTAAAGTTGCTTTTGGCCCACTTCTGCAGCGTACCAGGGTCAGGGTGACAGCTAGAGCCATGGAGTTGATCAAGACTCCCACACTATGGCCCATTGTAGAGGGCAGCCGTGAGAACTGTGGTGTTCCCTTCCCACCTTGTCAGTAATAGGAGCTTGAGAGTGGTACAGGGGCAGGGATGGCAGGAATTGGGTGTCTACCTTCAGTCCTAACACTGGCATGAGTCCACGTGTGGGTCTAGTACCTTCTGTTCCCCTCCATATCACAATAACCTGCCTACAGCGCAGGACACCCAGCAAGCTCAGGTCACAATCAATATCCCGGTCTGGTCCAAGTTGGGTTTGTGAAGCAGCTGCCCATCATGCCAATGTAGTGGAATGTCTGTGGAACCATGGAAATGGGAATGTGCAGGAATTTCTGACCCATAGTGCAATACAAATTCAGACAATAGCTCCCTTCTCTAGCTGACTCCTGGCTATAGCACACTGAGGGTTTGTTGCTAGGTGATGTGAGATTCTTTCCCAAAGCAATGCTATTGTGCAGACGATGATTACTTATCTAAATGGACTGAGAGCTTATAAGGATTGTGAAACTTTCCAGAAGCAAGGACTGACAGCACCTGCACTGACAAGAGTTTGCTTGAATTCTTTCATCCTTATTCCTGCAAAGGGGAGACTCCCTCTCCCAACGGTGCAGCCATGGTGCAGACAGCAGGGGATTTTGTTCCTTTTACTAAGCTATTGTCCAAGATCTCTGAGTCTTAAGTTTCAGCCTCTGATTTCCAGTGTTCTCCTATGGTCACTCCCCTCAAAATGTAGCTATAGATCTGCTACTTTGGTTCCTCCTTTTGGAGGAGGTAGTAAGTGTTGGGCATTTCTTTTCAGCCACCTTGAATCTCAAAATTAAGCCTTTTTAATAAGGTGATATTTGCATCTTTATTGAGATTATTAGCTATACTTCTGAAGTTCTTATTTTTTCCCCTTGGTACATTCTTTTCTTTGCTGAGTTTTGTGTTTCTGATCCATAATTGTGGCTTCCCACTAATGTTGGGTGATTCTTGATTGTATACAGATTTTTGTACTAAAATTTCCATATTAGCCTGTTATATTTATTCTATAATTTTCACATTGGAGAAGTGGGGCAGGCTGTTAGGCCTATTTTTTAAAATATTTATTTAGTTGTAGTTGGACATATACCTTTATTTTTTTATGTGATGCTAAGGATCAAACCAGGGTCCCACCCATGGTATGCGAACGCTCTACTGCTGAGCCACAACCTCAACTCCTGTTAGGCCTCTTTAAGTGTGAAGGAGATAGTGGGAGAAACTTCTAGGTGGCTGTGCTCATTGCTAATAATTTGAATATAGAGAATCTTTTTCTCCTTTCTCCAATTCAAATACCTCGCTCTCTGTTCCAGTCTGGAAGAAATCATCTCTATTGCTCTGTGTTACCCAAGCACAGAGTGGTTGTATGCAGAAGTCAAAATGCCCAGCTAAACCAGGCATGGTGTTGCACTCCTGTAGTACCAGCAGCTTGGGAGGCTGAGGCAGGAGAATCACGAGTTCAAAGCCAGCCTTAGCAAAAGTGAGGCACTAAGCAATTCAGTAAGATCCTATTTCTAAATAAAATACAAAATAGGTCTGTGGATGGGGCTCGGTGGTAGAACGCCCCTGAGTTCAATCCCCAGGTCCCCCCCACCCCCAAAAAAATGCCCAGCTATTGTCACTTCAGGATCCCAGGACACATGGATCAAACTTCCTTGTTTGGAGCACCCTTGCAGCTGTCTTTTTCAACAGTACCTTCTTTCATGTATCTTGAACTATGGGTTTGTTCTTCACTCTGCTCCATTTGTCTATCTTTCAAGAATGCATTATAATCACTGGCCCAGGCAGTACACTGTTTGTCATGGTCTAGTGTAATCATGGATTGATGAAAACATCTTTTAAGTCATTTTCAAGGCTTGAGGCAAGAAGAGGGATGTTGTAGCAGGTACTCATTCTGCCATTTTGAAGTAAAAAATCTAATGTTTCCCAGTGATATGTAAAATAGAGAATTAGCTAGTAGTGGAAATTGTTTTTTTTTTTTTAAACATACTGCTTATATATGAGAATCAGGCCAATGTATATTTTTACTCCATCCGTAATGGGTCATAATTCAGCCTACCATGGGCCTTGTTATGTATAAAAAATTTGATATGCAACTGTACAGCTAGAATGTTTATGTGGCAGTAGATTGTCCCTTCAACATTGATTTCTCTACACCCCTCCTTACCTACCCATTCTGAACAAGTGGTATAAATTACCACCACCGAAGGGTCTTGACTCTTATGTTTTGGTGGACTTGCTATGATTCCTCAGGCACTGTTAACTCTGAAATTCAATGGTCTTAGTCTTAAGGAGGAACCTTACAACTCGGCAACGTAGATGTTACCTTCATTTGTCACATGAGGAAACTGAGGCTCAGTGAAGCCAATCAAACTCTGCTAGAGTCAAATGTTGAGCTTGCAGACATCTGCCTGTCTAAAGTCAAATATTATTGATTCAGCATAAGTCAGCATACTTTACTATGGCTCCATCTCAACGTGATGATTCTCTTCTATAACTTCTATTGTATTTTCTCAAATTCTCATGCCCAAAACAAAATCTCACCAGGTTGAACTGTATTGGTTTTTGCAGTCAAAAGATGGTCAATAATGGCTGTCTTTAAAGTCAGCAAAATTAGTTGAAACAGAATGGAGAAGATTTTACTTTTTAGTAGCCAACATATGCATTCTCAGAGGTGCCTTGAGCCTGCTAGGAATTCACCTTGACAAGGCAGAGTAAGGCAGGCCGCTCTTTCCAGGAATGGCTACAAAAGTTTCTCATGGAAAAGAGTTTGTCCCTGAGGTAGAGGGAGGAGGAAGCTTATGGCAGAGTGCAAATTCTGGTAATTCGGGGAAATAATTAGGATTGCTTCAAACATTAGGTTTACTGCTTCCTCAGATCAAGAAAACTATCTGGATTTCAAGGAAGCTTTCACTAGATCTAAGATAGTATTCTTCATGTGTGTCTTGAGCAACGAGCACCATGAATTGGGGACCAAAGCTGTGTTGACACATATGGCAGTGGTATGCATTCATTAAGTGTTCATTGAACTAAGAACAATCATCCCAATTAAACTGTCAGTATTTTACTGAGTGTCACATAAGATAATCTGCATTTTCTACAGTGCCTTAAGCATGTGCTAAAAATGTGAAAGGCATTCATTAAAAGCTAGATTCTGATTGTCAGTCTCTCAGCTTTTAGACTGGTAAAAATATTCTGCCATGATATGGAAATTAACCTTTGTCCCAGGGAAGATCAGATCATAAACTTGTAAAATGATCACATAAGAGTGCCACTCATTTTGATTGATATACTATGTCATTTAAAGTTGGGGCTAATAAGGGAGTCTTATTCCACCATGTTATTTCTGATTTCCAAGTAGTATGTGTATTCTCCTATTTATGTATAGGTCATGTGTATATTTTTCCAATGGTGTGTAAGCTTCTTAAATAGTTTCACTATTTCTTTAGGCAATATACTAGAAGGGAATGACTAATGTTGTAATAATTTGGTAACTAAATTAAGTTTAATTTTAATCCTTCTGGATTAAAAGACGGCTTTATCACAAACTACTTTAAAAAATCTCTAAAGATCATTCTAAAATTTTAACTACATTATAATAGTGAATGGTGCAAATTAAGAAATCTCTGAATATTAAATACCTCATTATAAGCACATTTTAAAAACGACTTTTGTTTTATATTTAAGATAATTACCTTAACACTCCCATGGGATGGTGGTAATACAGATAATTAAGACATCTACTCAAATTAAGGAACAACATTTTGAGTAAGACAAAAAACACTGAGATTAAATAATTTATTACCATTGCTAAGATGAACACATACTTAATACTCAATTTTATGTGGTACTTTAAAAAAATAGTTTTAATACAGTATCAAAATTTACACAAGTATTTTGCAAAAGACCAGCGTCCCTTGTATTAGCTTCTGCAGGTTCAGCTGCAGGCACAAAAACTTGTTTTAAACATTTTCGAGTGTAGGAATACAACAATTTAAGGATAAAAGCACTTCTATGAGAGAAGGTGTAAATATAGCAACCAACTTACTACAGTAATACTCAATACATTTTAAAAGAAATCAGCTTAAACAAACCCGATTGTGATAGAAAATAATTTATTATAGAATTATTTCTGAAACTAAAGAGCTGTTTTTCATCAGTTACCCTTAAAGTATAATGAAATCCCTCTACATTCTCTCACCATTGAGCATTAATACACTGTGTAATGGGCCCACTTTAAAACAATGAATATTTGCTATGAACCAAATCTGAATAATTTAGAAGATGCCTAAAAATTGTTGCATCCCTACTTTTGTAATCTTGAACTACAGTAAAAATGTAGCATTCTGTCACAGGCCTCTTGCACATTCATACAAGAAACTATCATTGCATTTAGATAAACACAAATACCTATCGTAGCATTTCCAATACACACATTCTAATATTATATGTATGTATACCAAAAATAGGAAATAAACTAAGCAAAGCTAACACACCTCTGTTTCAAACCTCAAGCAATCTGAACAAGAGCTTTTAGCCTTAATAATGAAGGACATGCGTTAGTTTCAGAAAATGCTAGATAGCTGCGGTAGGCAAAGAAAGCTTTTTTCATAAATGCAGTGCAATCTTGTAAAGTTTACATAAAGTTTATTAAATATACAGCATGTCTAGAAACTAAATTGTAGAAATTGACATCTCACAGCTCGAAACACTTAGAAAAATTTATTTTTAGTTGAAATTGATATACTGAATGAATATAGAGGTTGGTCCGTCCCCAGAATGTGCTTTTATGAGCAACTCATCAAGATTAAAAGGTATTTTTTGATCAATCAAGATAAGTGGTACTATGATAGGTACTCTACAAACTCTTGCTACCCTTCTAGCTGGCTAAGAGAAATGATGTGGTCTTCGTAGCAACTCAAATCAAAACCCCAGAGACCAAATCTACTTGCATCCAAATAAAGGATGCATCAGGAACTTTTCTCAAGGGAAGTATAAGAAGGTGCCCAACTCTCAACTTTGGGTAGCTGGCAAACCTCTCCAATACAGCTTGGTAGAAAGTTCCCACCATTGTATGCTATGAGTCAACTCTTATCAAAACTCTTTCCAACCATGCAGTTTTCCCAATTACATTCTCAGTTCTGGGGAGTTAAAAATGCTTTTGTTCTAGTGAAAATATTGGTACCAAAATGGCGACTCTTTTTTCCCAAAGCTAACTTGTTTGTCATGAACACTAAAGTGAGACACAGAATATCAGCTTGATGGGGGAAGTGTGGTACTGAGGGTTTCAGAGGGGAGATATGTGCAATGTACAATCACTCCATATTATTCCATGAGTCCAGGTTTGTGGAAATCCACTCGTCTCTTCCTTTATCTCTGTCTGGCAGTGGTGATCTCAGGTTTGAAAAAAAGAGGGCTTCTCACATGGGTCCTTTGTACTGGTTTCCTGATAAATGTTGCCTAATTCCAGGACACGAACCTGCAGCATCTCCAAGTTTCCTCCACACAACCTTAAAAAAGAAAGGTAGAGAGTAAGTGTCTTCCTTGTCCTTTCACAGGGATTTGTAGGTCTTAAGGTGGGACTTTGAGGGGGGGCAAAGATGGATGCGGAGACAAGAGACAACATATTCACACGAATGAGTTCAAACACAAGATGTGATGAGCTTCTGAAGCACAAGGACTGTTCTACCTTGCTAGCAACCACAGTCAAAATTAAAGAACACGGTGCCCATTTACTCAAGTGGTCCTTAACTCTGGCTGTATGCTAAGCTCTTAGGGAACTCTTCAACAGTAACTCCCACCTTCAGAAATTCTCACCTCACTGGAGGTGAACACTGGCATCTGTTTTGTTTTTTAAAGCTCCCCAAGTGATTCTGATGCATAGCCAGAATTAAGAAACCTTTAGAAAGATCATCCTAAAGCATACATGAAATGTCTAATTCACTTAGGAAAATGAAGGAGCTTTTGTTCTTGAACTGGTATTAGTAAATTTCAGTGGACCTCTCTACAAGCAGGAGCCTTGGTGGTCACAAATCTTAGCTACTAAATAATTCTTTCAGATTTCTAAAAACAAAACATCCAAACAGAGAAGAGATCTTTGAAAGTCATAGTTATAACCTGTTAAAAATTGGGACATGTTAGAGGGATGTTTGCAAAAGTGAGATCAAAAATAAATATAGCCAGACGCGGTGGAGCACGCCTGTAATTCCAGCATCTCGGGAGGCTGAGACCGGGGGGGATCGTGAGTTCAAAGCCAGCCTCAGCAATGGTGAGGCACTAAGTGAGATCCTGTCTGCAGTGGCCCTGAGTTCAATGCCCAGTAGCCCCCCCCCCCAAAAAAAAAAAAAAAGTAAAGGAAAAACCAATGCAATTCATCACTATTCTGTCATTTTATTAATTGAAGTAATCCTGACCCACATGCATGCACACACAACAGCCAAAACCTTCCTAGAGTTTTTCACTATGAGGATTATGTCAGATTAATTCCACAAAAATTGACAATGTTCTCACAGGAACATAAAACTGGTTTCTTCATTAGTTACTGTTTGTTATTATGCTATTGCTTTATAAGTAGGTGAATGTTCCAGGGAAACACAATATCATTCACTTATTACTAAGAACAAAGGTCTATCTTCATTTCTAGGCCAATGGAACTATTAGTATATGTTTCAGCAGATAACACTATTGTCAGCAATGTCCTGTTGTACTCAAGGGGAATTACAGCTATGGTCCTTGAATATTAGGAAAGGAATTATAGCACAATGGGAAGCAAGCCAAAAGATACTATGAACTTTGCCTTTTTAGCCCCTCAATGTAAGTCTACTTCCCACAATGTGTGGATTGGAACTTTAAGGCCTTACAAGGATCAGAGACGCAAAGCATCAGCTAGCCATTCTCAAGTGCAACTCCTCATAAATTGTCCAAATTTGAAGCACAATGGGCCTTCACCCAAACAGGATGTAGAGAAAGGAAACAGTGGTAGAAGTCTGAATTAAACCAATGATCCTAAGGGGGACACAGGAGTAGTGACTGGGTAACTGAAAAAAATAAATTAGTTGATGTGCATTTGAGAGCACGACTGAAATCCCTGGTCAAGTATTTCATCAGTGAGTTTACAAAAGCTAAACAGACAAATAAAACGAAAGCATTACTACAAACATTATCTCTGGGAAGAGAATAACCAAGTAAATGCTTACTAACCCCCATCATGGTTCCACTATACAGAAGGCAATGATTTATCTCCAGGAAGAATATCAGAAATAATGGCAAATCCCCTTATCCTAACTTTTTCCGCAGTCTTACAACTGACCGTATGCAAAACTGGTTTTCATGCTATTATAAAAGCATATAGTTCCTCCAATAGGAGCCCAAGGCCTCATAATCCTTACTAGGTTGAGAAATTATCTACGAAACTTCCCTGTAATCTGCGTTTCTCTCATGGTATATTGGTATAATGGTGACAAATATTTTAAGTTAACACTTCTTGTCTTTTAAATCATGTTCAAATATGGGTGCTTAAGAATCATATAGGGTTAGGATTGTATTTTTTCCCCTCAAGTTCTAGGAAACAACAAGGAAGGTATCTTTTCTATGTTAAAAGTTCTTTAGTGTAAGTTTTTGATTTTTTTTTTTGTTTGTTTGTTTGAAAGGACCTTACATAGTGAAAAACATCAGCACTGTATGATGCTATTTGAAGCATTTATGGAAATACAGGCAAACAAAAATATCAACACAAAGCTCTTTAAGACCAATGCAGTGGTTGCTTTCTTCTCAGACAAAAGATATAAAGTATTTCTGGACATGAGAAAATTAATAAGGGAGTACAAGAAACAATCCTGGCACTGAGATATTAGTGCTTTTTGTTCTTTAGGAAATTCCATGATTTCTGAACTTGGGAAAGAACTAGTCCTTAGGGGAGATATGGGCCTACTCCTGACTTCATTATTCAAGATCTCATGTATGGATCTTGGTTCATTCAAACATAAAATGTGAAAGTTGGAGTTCTTATCCGAATCACCTGTGGATAGAGGTGATTAGATGAAACTCCATCTTTATCTGATTACCCAGGAGCTCCATACTCTTTGGAGATCACAAGAGGATGACTGAGGTTCCTTCTAGTTCTATAATTCCTATTGTCTGAACTTTATTTCTCATTACATAGTCAATAGATGAGAAGTAACAGGCACTCTTAGGCATGTAGCTCAATGTTTTATCTAAGGAAAATATTCAAGTTAAAGCTACAGAAGGTGAAAAATGGGTATTTTAGGAAATTACGGCATCTATAATTATATTAAAAACGGACAACAGATATGCAAGAAAAAAAGACACACAACTTGGAAAAGGTTGCAAAATAAAAAGCAGCCACAACACCGGCAAGCAGGAGCTAAAAAAATCTCACCACAGCACCTATAAAATGCCCATGGGACCTGTGTTAACATTTACTGGATTCCAGAAACATCTCAAGGAGGTCAATAAAGGTTTGAGAATATCTGATTCTAACAGAAATACCCTTTAGCTTCAGGTCTAAGAAAGTTTGCTATCCTAATGGAGAAAAGAATAGAAAGATAAAAGTATACTATAAAGCCAATTACAACTAGTTGCTTAATATATGATCAGTGCTTAACCATGATTTCTTGAATTTAACAAATGGCTTCCTCTATCAGATTTCAATTAGCTCTTTAAAGTTCCACAAATGTTTTCTTAAAAATTTAGTCAGCCATTAAAATCCACGTTAATTACAATGGATATACTTTATGAAAAGAGCTTTCTGTGTGCTCCTCTCTTGACGCATGGATCACCTTCCCTATTCTTCTGTCTCGCCTTTCTATACCCTGAGTTCATGGCAACTAGTGAAAGGTAAAGACAATATTTTTCATGACATGAAGAACTAAGCAAACATTACCCAAAAGTTCATTATTTTCAAGAATAGATACAAATAAATCTGAAGGTTATGTCTTATCTATTTTTAAACACTGATCTTTAAAGAATGTCTTAAGTGACAATCCATTTAGGCAACAAATATTTAGAAAATGTTCATAGATCATTCTGGAATACAGAATTGGCAGATCATTTCTGAATTTTTTTATTTTTTTTTTTTTTTGCAGTGCTGGGGATTGAACCCAGGGCTGTGCACATGGTAGGCAGAGCTCTATCACTGAGCTACATCCCCAGCCCTCTGATGGGAATATTTTATAATAGGATTATTTTTAATAAACCTGCAATAAAACATTGAAGATAAAAACAAAGGCAATTGTATTATAAAAATGTGAAGACATTTGGTCAGCACTTTTAAAGTAGTCATAAAGCAATAACTAAGCTATGATGAGGCTTTCAACACAGAATACACAATAAAGCACATTAAACTTACATTGCACATTTCTCTGACTATAGCTTTTTCTGTCTCACTAAGGTCATGTTCATACTCTTTACCCTGTTGACGATCTATAGTTTCCTGAACATCCAAGACCTGGATTTGTTGAAAAAGAAAAGCAAATTTCACATGGGAAATTGTTAGTTGTGATAAAACCATGAAAGACCTCCATTTTGTGTATATATAAAAAACCCTTTAGTTTTCTCTGTTTGCATATCAGAGCGGAATACTATGTGGCAAAACCTATCTAGAATAAAATCAACTTGATTTTCAAATGGTCATTAAAAGTAACCCATTTTATCATTAATAGTCAACTGAATTCATTAAAGTCTAAATCAATTTGGTGAATTTAATTCGGTCATTAAGATAACCTAATAATGTGTACTATTTGGAGACAGTCAATACCTCTTGGTCCATTGTGGTTGTGAGTAATGTAATTATATGCCAAACAGTCCAAATGATATGTAGACATGGCATATAGAAAAGACAACTAAAAAAGAATATACATATAATAACTAGTGCTCTCAGTTCTTGCCTGAACATATTCCTAGTACCCAAGAGAGAAAGTGGAAATGGCTCTTTGATGGTAACAAAGAAAAACACTAGCTTCTTAGGATGAAAATATTTGACATTAGAGTGAAATGTCTGGGGCTGAAGCGTTTTTAAACAATTTTACAGGCCTATCTTTCTACTCCTAAATTGGTTTAAAAACAATGTTCATTTAATAATATCTAAAATTTTCACATGGATACTTTCTATAATCCAAAAGGAGAGAACTTTGAGTGCTTCTGGTTGTTCTTCTCCCTATCAATCGACTTTTAAATCAGAGCTAATGACTTTCCCAAAGGCTCCTGCTAACCTAGCTGGCTCTATTGTCTTCATGGTCCATACTGATGGCCACATCTAAAACTGCCTCCTGACAATTTGCAACAATGAACAGTAGGGACCTTTATGTCAAGTTCCTCCATATTGAGACTAATTAGAGAGTTTATGAATTGGATGTATTTACAGGATTAAACTGCCATCTTGTTAATTAAATCCTAGCCATTACTATATAGATACCATTTCCATAAAGTCCTGACACTTGCTTCTTCTTAAATTACATTCTTCACATACCTAAGGGAAATTATTGACTTTGCTCAGTGAATATTCATAGAAAACTTTAAAATCACCTTGAACAAGCAGCTCATTTGCCTACACATTTGATTTGTAATACACCTCACAAACATGTACTTCAAATCAGTTAATTTCCACTAAATGAAGTGAAGGCCAATCATGAATTTGAAAGCCAAAGAAATATGGTCTTATTACAAATGGGCTAATTTCTCATACAACACTCCCCCTACAAAACATGATCGTCATTTATTAAACCCAGAGTTTTCCTTAGAATCCATCAGAAAGTGAGCCATTGTTCTAATAATTCCTTTAGAACACAAACTTCATGATATAAATCAAATTTTTAAGAGACCTTCTTAAGATGCATTTTCAAAAGACAATGTCTGCACTGTTAACTGTATTGAAAAACAATACAGTTAACTCAGAACCAAACATCTCGTATTCAAGGGCCTGTAGTTATCCAATAAAGATGCTTCAGTTGCTCAGTATCACCCATCTGCCAACCAAGGACACTTAAATGCTCTGATTAATACATAATATCTTCTCTTGAGTTAAAATTTGACATGAAAATTAGAGAATGAATTCAGAGAAAATTCAGAAGCCCTTCCTTGCCCTCCCTTTCCTTTGAGGCTACACTAACAGCTGCATTGAAAAGTTAGAAGATTTCAACGTGACCCACTATGCTGATCAAATAGATTCAAAGAGCCCTTGCCCTGTAACAAGGCAACAGATTGAGACAGTTGGATTAAGAGGGCGAGGTGCTGCTTTTGGAGTTTGTCTAGGCACTACAATGCTACAAAACTGACGAATCTCTGGCCCATTTACCTTTTCTGAAATGCTCTTCAGATGGCTAGTGCCCGATTCATGTTAAAGTTCATCCAAATACTACTACAGAGAGCAAAATGTTCAGTCAGCCAAAACCCCTCATTCTGGCTGTACTGTCCCTTGAATTCCTCTCAGTTGCTCACTTTGTAAATTATTCTAGCCAAGACAAAAAATGCACTGCCAATGGCCACCAGCCTGATTCTCCTACCTTCCCTCATTAAAAATCAGTGTGTGTTTGGAAAAACGCACTCATATAAGCTAATGCAAAATATATGGAGAGCGCTAAGCCTTCTGCTAAAATTAAATCACCACAAGAACTGAACATTTCTCATCTGCTTTACACAGGTTGTGAAAAGGGTGCCACACTCCAAAAGAGGGCATCTTCAGTCTTAGGATTAATCATTCCAAAATTGAAACAATTTTCAGAATAATTATAAAACATACGTAACAAAACAGAACTAAAGCATTCTACCTACATTAAGGATACCTGTTAGGTAATGAAAATCTTAAAATTTCAAGGATTTGCTTCAATTTATCAGTCCCATAGTATGAAATCAAATGTATCTATAATTCCTATTAGTTTGTGTTAATGAATTTTCTAATAAGTAAAATTGATTATTGGTTAAAAAAATAAATGACTTCACAAAATTTGGGGTAAAATGTATCATCACAGAATCTGAAGTAAAAGTCAAAAATAAATTAGCTTTACATAAGACCATACAACTGTTTTTTAATGCTCTTCAAATTCCAGTTAATGCTGTATTAAAGACCTAATTTCTACACAGAAGAGTACGCTGCTATTTCTGTACTATAAGTTGAACAATGTACTTCAATGCATAAAGTGAAATAGAGTACCTTCCTCATTTTGACCAACTATTAACTCCCTACTTCTGAAGACATCCATGCTACAAACATTGCACACATACCTATAACAATATTTCACACATATGGATATGCATGCATAGACTTCAACTTCAATGCATATAGGTATGAATCACATTACTCAAAACAAAATGATAAAAATAGAGATCCAACCACAAGTACTCAAACCCATTGTTAGTTTAAAAAAATTAAAATCATACTTCAAAGATGAAGATTAAAAAGTCATAGCATAAGGGATCAAAAAAATAAAGTATCTACGGTTAAAGCAAGACTGTGAGGATAACCAGAATACAGCAAACAAGCCACAACACAACTGAGGTTCTGGATAAATGGTTGCACACAGTTGGTTACCTTAAGAGAATGTACCACAGGTTCAGGCTGCTGAGAAGGTGTGGTATGTCCACTGAAGCTAGCTGGAGAGTTGGGTGAACTGTTACTCCCATCAGCCCCTGATGACAACCTAAAAGAACCCTTAGTAGAAAATCAACAACTTTGTTATTAAAACAAAAGTCGTTTATAACTACATAGATGTCATTCAATATGCAATCTCACTGCCAAATGAGAATTAGCCATTTTTTTCCTATGCTATCCCAAGATGCTATCAACCTGCTAATTTGAGTTTACTTGCTGTTTGACCTGCAAGAAAACTAAAAGACATCCAACAGGTCCAGATGTCAACTCTGATTTATCAAAGAAAGCAATGTCCCCCAAGGAAAGGCCATTAACAAAATTTCAAGAATAACATTTGAATCTTAAAGATTCTCAAGAGCAGGGGATTTCATGAATTACTCCATGGCTAAGTTCAATGTGCTCATTCAGCAGGTTAAGTGCTACCTTCCATGTGTCTCAGTAGATATAGACACATCACATTCTTGGACTGAAGAAACTCTTATGAACTGTTCTTTGAGGGACGACCTGTAGCAGAGCATTTTTGAAAAAGACTGGAGCAATTCAGCATTTTCTTCAAGGAATTTCTCTCATTTTTATAGGCTTTTTAAAAAATGTAAACCAAAATAGATACAAATTAAATAGTTTACTGATTCAACTCAAATGGTGAGAAATCAGAAGTGAGCATGATTAATTAGACCTGTGTGAGCCACAGTCATCTATCTGTACATGAACTGGGAATCTCTCCTAGAGGTCAGTCCTTTTATTAAAGATTGCTTGCAGAAAGACTAATGGATTAGTAAAGGAACAGAGAGCAGCAGTTATCTATTCTCAAAAATATATATAGGAGCAGGAATGGAAATTTGGGGATTTTCCAAACGTGTTGTTAAACAAATGTATCCATTTTGCCATGTCTAACAGATTAATCACTGTTCCGTTTGATCTTACCAACCTAGTCCCCTCAATAGGAGTCCCTGAAGGTGTATCATATATGAATTCATGAAGGGAAAGAAAAGGTGGTTTGGGATATTAAATTGCAACATCTCTAGGTAAGCTTTTGGGGTACATTTTGGGGATGGGAAATGTGTGCAAAGCAACCAGTACAAGTGTGTGCTGTATGCATCCAATGCTATTTACAGAAAAATGAGCAACCCCCAGTGATTTTTACAATGATCACTATTTGTGCAATTTGGAATATTTTCTCTCCTTGGTGCCGTCATGTCTTCCTATGTCCCTGAAGGATCCCTTTGCCTACTTGCAAGCCTTCTAGGGCCATGTTCATTTCCCTGAGAGTTGGGCAATCTAGTCAGGTCTTCCTATACCCCCACTAGCCAACAAGTAGAGGAAGCAGTGAAATATGACACTTGGGTCACTTCTCCAGCTTCTGCCTTCTATTGCTACTAACTTCAACTAAAAGCAGTTGATGAAACAGGTCAGTCAATTATAAAAGGCCAATGGAAAGTTAAATCATAAAATTTGTTTTCCTGTATTGTGTAACTCAGATCAAATAAGACATAATAATTCCTGATACACATCATAGAAGGGAAACTATTTGAAGTTTAAAAATGGTTAAGAGACATACCCTCCCGCTACCTCCACCACCAAATTTTAGGACAACTTCTCTGTCAAGAGCAAATAATTCCAAAACTATGGAGTACAAAGGAAGCTCCTCTTCCCTGAATAACCCATGTCCTTGGGCGTTGTGTTTGCTTCCCCCTAGTGGTACGACCCTTCAGAACTCTTCAGAAAAGACTCCTGGAAATTATACAGAGTTCACTTCACCTCACAGTGCCATTTTTTCCTCTGCTAATCTGGTTTTCTTGTGATGGGTAACCTGATTTTTAACTCTGGGCTATCCTTTTTTCTCCAATTCTTGCTTTCAAACACTCTCTGCCCAGTCTTTTTCAAAGGCTTTCTTCCCAGATTTGGCAAAAAAGGTAGGCATGTCAATTCTAGCATGATCTTGTTTGGGTATGGGCCTCTATCTTTCAAAATCAATGTTAATAGCATCCTAATAGCAAGTTATCCGGGCCAGTTAGCTTTGTTTCAAAATAAGGGGAGTGCTGGTTTGATCATATCTCTTCAGAGACAACCAAATGAACATTTTTATTAAAGGGGGTAGGGCTATCAAGCTATAGTAGAATCTTTCAAAGATGTGAGTGTTATTTAGTAGGGGAAAACATCTTTCAAAATTTTACCTTAAATTAGCTTTGAGAGTCATGAACTAGTAATCAAGGTTTAAATTTTCTGTTATTCTTGTGATACCAGAAAGTAATAAAACATCTGGTAAAATTTAGTACCAATGGGTACTCAATAGTTTTCTAGGTTATAACATAGTCAAGCCCCTCATTCTACCTTTATTTGGTACTGTAAAATAAAAGGTTAGCTTTCTGTGTGCTTAACAGAGTAAAGCCAATCCTTGGAGAATTACTGAGGTTCAATCAGTATGTACACTCAGCTAACATTTTTTTCACCAAATTATTTTTTCTAAGTATGCTACTAAATGAAATGCCGGTACACAAAATAATGTTAAATATTCTCTGGGAGCTTATTTCAGTGAAATTATTTAGATTGTACATGCCTGGTTCAGGAGACGGGAGATTTAAAAAGTGGAAAATCTTAATCAAATTGGAAATGTGATTCCCAGCTTGAGTTGCTTGTTTTTCAAGCTCCACAGGAATACACACAGTGCATCCCTCTTAGCCGTAGTCAATGGCAAAGGACAAGGTATAATTTCCAGGGCAGATGAGACACGGCTGGTGGTGTTCACTCATTCTCACAGCCCCGGATCTTTCGCATTTCTCTTCATAAAAGGTGCAGGGTAACTTTGTTGTTCTTGTTAGGGGTTGCTCAACTTTAGTCTCCAGGTCCAAGAAGAACACTGGTGACAACTCTTTTAGGAGGCGAAAGACTATTCCCATCCTCCCTCCCAGTTTTAGACACACAGCCACCTTCTCCCATGTGTTTGGACTCATTCTCTATCCCCATGGATAACTTTTCTTCAAACAGCAGAGCCATCTGGTTAAGCACAAGCAAATGCAGCCAGCTGACTCATCTTCACTCACCGGGAGAGTGGGCAGGCATCGTCCTATTCCTCGGCACCCTTGCCACCACTGCAAGACCCGCCGGGCTCTGGGCCCCCAGCCTTTCTCCATATTTGAGCTGTTTCTAGTTGGAGGTTGCCTTCTATTCTGGGTGGCCTTATATTTGGAACAATACGGTACAATCACTCAGAAAAATACTGTTTCCCAAGTCTCAAAAAAGCAGATAGAACAAGATGCTTAATGAAATGAACCACAATGACCACAATGGCAAGCTGTAACATGCACCTGCAGCTAGGAAAACACAAACATCGGCAGTCTGAAGTCTGTTGTATTACAGCTCAGACCGATTTCTTCTACGTGTTTGGCAAAAGTATAATTCCATTGTCAAGTTTTCAAAAAGAGTACATGGTAAAGGTAAAATGGCAGAAAAATCTTGAAGCCATTTAAACATTATTGCATGGGTTTTACCTGTGAGAATCAGAATTTCCATACGTCTTCCAGGTATCTAAACTGCAGAACTTCATAGAAGTTACCTTTTTTCCCCTCTTAATAATGGGAAGCTGAATGCCCTTTTGTTCAGAAACTCAAGGTGGGAATAATTTCAATAATATGCAGAAAAACTGACACTAATCAAAGTTTTGACAAAATTGCTGCACACTGAAGAGGATGTAATCAACTAAGAAGCCTCCACTGCATTAAAGTAATTATTTTACATAGAGAATCTACATGATTATTAAAAATTCTATTAATCACTTAATTCCCAAATGTCTATGTTTATTGGAACTAGAGATCACACAACTAAAAAAAGCAAAAAAGCAACAAACACCGGTTTTCCTAAATTTCAGCTTTTTTCCCCCCATGGTCAAATAGTATCATCCTATGAAAATAATCAGAAGCAAAATAAACTTATTTGAACATGGTTTCCTTGCAAAACCAATTTTCATCAACTATTGACACAGAACACTGTCCCAAAGAACAAGGAAAAAATATTATGGAAAATTCACAGGCTATTCCAAAAATGCTAGTAGCTAAATGTTGAGGTTAATTTGGGGAAACTAAATAATATTTTCATTCATTTTCTTGGAAGTTAGTATGTGCTTCTAAATGGTGCTGGCCTAATTTTCACTTGTTTTGAATTTTTGGATGCTGAACAACAAAAATGAATAATGGTCTTAAATGAAGTTTTTAAAAAAGGGAATTAGTGTCTAGCAATTACTACTCACTCTTTTCTGAATATGAATTCAACCCTAGTTCCTACCAAATAAGTCATGCACATTCTATTCTTCACATATAACAGGAATAATTATAAACTTACATTTGGGTAATAATGATGATTTCAATGCTGATATGAATATTGTTTTGATAGATTACACACTTATATATGAAATACTATTTCCATCATCAAAAGAATTATATCCAACAGTTTACAATATAATTCTTACACTGAACTTGTAAATATTTCTGTGATTAATGAGTACTGCAAACTGTATACTTTTACAAATAAGGAGATCTATCATCTGGATTTGGTTCTTTGCATGGCTTATGCATCTTAGATCTTATATGTTCGATTCAACAACTAAGTAAAACATTCAGGAATTCTACGGAATTCTATTTTTCATCCTTAGTGTTTAGAAAGGCTAAATCCTAATGCCTGTCCACTGTGAGAGAACTTATTGCCAAATCTATGAAGTCTAAGGTTGCATCTATAACCATTCAGATTCTCTACAGAGAATGCACAATATTTACCCAGATATGTATTTATAATATATCTGTTATTTTATATACTAAGATTTACCTGTGTAACTAAAGTATAAAAAGAAACTTATATCTCAAAAAGGAAGGAAATATATATGGACCAAACTTTTGTGAAAGAATAAAATGTTTGATGCAATTCTTTTAAAGGAAAAAGTGTACTCTTTGGAACCAGGATTATTGATTTCTTATTCATATAAGCAACTTTTTTAAAAACCTAGGCACAAAGAAAAATGTGTTCTGGGCCAACCATCAACTTTGACCTTCAAATAAACTGTATCTCAATGGCATTTCTATACTAATGAAGGCTTAGCTCTTGGCCAGGATTGGAATCAATCAGTCATGGTGTTTTCTTGAAGACAGCTTTGTAAACCTCAGCAGGTCAGTTGTTGGAGTTATTTCTGTAAACTTTGGGGCTCAAAAGTGGGGAAGCTAATTCTGGTCATCAGTTGGAAAAACAATTCCAAATGATCTGAGGGGCTTCTTTGTTTTTCTTGGTCTTGTTTTCAGTGATTTTTTCCAAAATTTAAAAGTTACAAAAGAAATACCTGAGTGACCCCCACCAATTTCATAAGTTTGTATATTGGTCAGCTACTTTATATACAGATACATGGCACAACTAACAAATTATTTTAGATACTGGGATGATAACACCCTAAATAATAAGAGAAAGTAATGCTTTGCACCAAGATTGTGTGGGATGTAAATTACAGATTATTTACTATGTGGTAAGTGCCCATGATAGAAATCATGAATTCTAATGCTGTAAACAAGCACTCTTGTTCAAGAAATAAAAGTATCCCTTCACATCACAGAAAATATGAGTACTTCTATGGCTCTTACCAAGTATCTGAAAGACTTTCCATGAAAGTTGAAATTTTGTAAATCTTGTATTATTGCCCTTAATATAATTAATGTATCCTGCAGAGTCAATGAAGACTAAAGCCCAAATTTTAAAAGAGCATCTAAACAAATAGCAAGATAATAAATAATATATATTCTGAGTAAAATTATTGTAATTTGTAATATTACTTTCAACAGAAGTGGCAGAATTGAAACTGTTGTAATTAACTTGTCATTTTGCTATTTTGTTATTATGTTTTGGTTATAGGTATTTTTAGTAAGATTATTTTAATTAGCACTCTGAAAGTTTCCATTCTTTTGTCCTACAGAAGAACACATTAAAAGACTTAGCAAGAATATTCTCCTTTTTCCCCTATTATACAAGCAGTAAAATAAAAGCAAAGTAGGAGTCTGAAGTATTTTAAGATTATTGTTTTCAAAGCAAAAAGATGTATGCACTTTGAGTACTGTAGCAAAATAGATCTTCCTCACAGCAAGACAACAGTCTTGAAAATTGCATCACTATTTTAAATTCTAATGAGATCCATATGAGTTTCCTTTCAAATAAGAAAATGATACCAATTGCTAACATGATGAAGTGGGCATAGATGTATCTCATCTTGTCTAGTCTATTTCCACTCAGCTATCTCCACCTTATAAGCAAGAATAACCAGTAGAACAATTTTTAGAAAAGAGCAAAAATTATACAGGAAATGCAGAGATTTGAACCATCCACTTATATACATTGTTTCATTAGTTAATACCCAAATTAAAGGGTTACATAATTTTAAGAATAGCTGTGTACAACTCAGTCCTTTTTCATAAAATACAATGATATTCCAACAATCCTATTGCCAAATGTAAATAATTTTTGAAGTTTAAAAAATTATAATTATGCAAAGGAGTATGTGTAAAATTAGAATAGACAGGAATTATATAATGTGACTCAATAAGAAAAAATAACTTGTAGATAAACAAGCAAATGGTGAAAGAATTAAAAATCAATTTTTTCTCAAAAGTTTCTATACAAGTGTGCCATAGTCTGTTTTATTCCTCTAAAATTCTAAAAACCTCTGTAAGGGGGATATTATGAGATCTTGTGGAAAAAGAAGAGCTTCTGAAATCTGTAATGAAAGAGAAGTGAAAATTAAATCCTAAAAGAAAAGGGAGCTATCCAGGTTGCATCCTTTAATCACCAGGCACCTCAGCAAACTGCAGAAATACACAGGGGGTAGGGGTGGGGGATGGGGAATGTCTCTAAGAACTAGCCATTGCAAGCCTCAGTAATAAAGAATTATAAAGCAAAAAGTGATTTTTTTTAAGGTAATGGGAATAGATAAGAGTTAGTCTGACTTGGCAACTTTTACCTTGCTGACTTTGAAATAAGAGATGGGGAGATGAATTTTCACATGGACAAATGTGTGGCTTTTGCAAGAGTCAGAGCCTAGGGACTCAGGACATCCCAGGGTCAGATGTTGGATGGTTCTCCAAACTGCTCTGTACTGAAACATGAATTCAATATGGCATATTTAACCACTATCCATAACATTATCCCTTCAAACTATGACCATTCTCTTAGTTTTCATGTATTTATTTAAAGATGTACAAAATTCTTTAAGACATAGTAGTTTCTCTCTTCGTTCTTGCTCTCAGAGTTTTGGGTCCTATATGTAAAAGAAGAAAACAACTTGCAAAATAGAAAACTTTTGCTTTTCTCAAATTTATGGGAATACATAAAATGTTATTCCGTGAAGAAATATACTTTAAAAATGTTCATTATTATATTAAAAATTACAAAAGATGTTCACCTGGAATTTAATTTGTGGTCTCTGCAATGAAGAAAATTACCTGAAAATTAAAATTTCCAGAAAAAGTTTACAATGTTTCATTAGTCAAGGAAAATTTAAAAAAAAAAAAACAAAGTGCTTCCTGAGAAGTTTTGTTTTCTACTGTAGTGTAATGAAAGATAAATGCACTGGGCTGCTTATTGAACGTGTGTGTGTGTATGTATATATACATACACATGTATGATGTCTCTGTATCAGATGCTTCATATATATATAATATACACACACACTCCATTGATTAAAATCACAATAATACTATAGTGTCCTATAAAATGCAGGCTTTTCACTTGATATAAATCAGATGTAATGCACCTAAAGCAAATTTTTAGAGCCCAGACTTCTTATCTATTATAGGAAACCAACTATGAAAGCCTGAAGATTGATTGGCTTAAAGTGGTTTCCTGGTACTTAAAGATGTTTAATTTTTTATAAGTCCTGAAACTTGGTCAAACAGTATCTCATACCTCCATCAGAATATGTGCCTAGTTTAGGATGGGAGACAAATTCTGTTTTTCCTTATTATAAGGCAAGGAGAGATGCTTTGCCTAATTGCAGGAGGAAAACAATGTTTCACTGAAGTTGGCCAGCTTTCCTCCTGATACACTATAAAACTGCATTAAATAGAAGCTCAGATTAGATAAGAGATTTTAAAGGTCGCCTATGAATAGACTTGCAGATGCCGAGATCCTCAATTTTGTTCTCATAATATTTAGTTGTTTGAAGTCAAAGAAAAGAACATTTCATTTAATTAAAGAACCTATTCAATTCTGACTTATAATATTTAAAGTTTTCCAAAATTTGTAGATATTCATTCACTTCATAACTATGAAGCATCTATCAGACAATATATTTCAATAATTTTTTGTTGAAAGAGAAACAGTTCCAATTACAGCCTATAGAGTCATGTCGCCTCAATTTAAATTATTTATCTGATACTTATGAGCTGTGTGACTCTGGACAAGCTATGTGACCTCTCTGTACCTCAGTTTCCTCCTCTATACAATATGGGGAATTGATATGTCACCGTATGGTCTTAAGTCATAAGAAAACAGTGCCTGGCTTGTGTAAGTGCTCTATAAGTATTTGCTGTCATTATCATGAATGTTTTGGCTTTGACACATTATAAAATGTGTTGACAACCAATTTACTTTCACATATTTATTATATATAGAAATAGTTCTCAACCAGGGGCAATTTGCTCCCCCAGAGGGTACATTTGGTAAAAACATGTACCAACATTTTTAGTTTTCAAAACTGGGTAGTTTCTACTAGCATTTAGTGCACAGACACCAAGGATGCTACTAAACACCATGCAATGTGTAGCATGGGACTCAAAGAACTTTCCAGCCAATGATGTTGAGAAAGCCTGATTTAGAGAAAGACAACTATGTTGGAAACCAGCAATGCAAAATCTCTGGTGACAGCTCTGTGTAAGATGCTGCATGTCAGGAGAAGATGCCAGCAAGATTGCTGGGGCTCAGCAGTAGTGCACATGCCCATGTGTGAGGCACTGGGTTTGATTCTCAGCACTGCACATAAATAAGTAAAATAAAGGTCTATCAACAACTTTTAAAAAAACAAAAATTTGGAGCTCAAAACAACTAAAAAAGAAACTCCCTCAGTTTCAGTCTTGAAGTATTCTGCACACAAAGGCATACATATTCCCATCCCCAAATAGGAAATGACTTCATAACAAATGGAACAGAATTAAAAATGTCCCGAACTGTAACAACAGGACAAAGAAAGGGGGCGGGGGGGAGCACAGGGCAGTAGTCCAAAGACCACAGTTCCAGAGTAAAGAGATACAGCAAGCTGCAGCACCTTGAAAATCGAGACAACATATGGAGAATGAAATTGGCAGAAGGAGCTTTGTGGAAATTAAAGAAAATAAAACTTCCTTAGTTATATTATTAATATTATTAATACTATTCCTCACTTAACTTTAAACAGTCACTGTAGGAAAGAATAAACAATGTTATCAAATAGAAGGGCCCTAACACTCCAAACAGTATCCTTTTGATAAGAGCATTATGCACGAAGAAAGGAGAGCAACCATTCCCTCCTTCCATGACTAAGGTGTTTAGTCTGTCTACATGTTTGTATCCTTAGTAGGTAGAAGACTTGAGAGGCCTTTGTCACAATGTTTCCCCATCACTAAGGCCCTACTACATGTTAGGACTATCCTAAGTGTTGACAATTAAAGGATTAAGACAGATCTATTATACCTTAGAGAGTAACTGTGAATAAAAAAAAAGTTTTATACATTGAATACTATATATTATTCATATATATTATAACGACTCCACAGCAGGAAAACAAGCGAATTTTTAAAACATGGGCAGAAACCCAAATTGACATTTTTCCAAGAGACACAAATGGTCAAGAGGTAGATGATAAAACCCTCAGCATCACTAATCAGGCAAATGCAAATTAAGACTGTAATGAGATACAATCTCACCCAAGTTAGAATGACTGGTAATAGAAAACATAACAAGTGCTTAGCAAGGGTATAGAGAAAGGGGAAATCTTATATGCTATCATTGATAATGTAAATTAGTAGTCATTATGGAAATCAATAGAGGCTCTTCAGAAAAGAAGTAGTTCTACCTAAAAATAGTAGAACTACTGTGCAAACTAGCAATGTCACCTCTAGATATAGGTCCAAAGGAAATTAAACCAGTTATGTCAGACACCTGCATTCCTATGGTCACGGCAGCACTGTTCACCAGCCAGGATATTCTAACAACCAAAGTGTCCATCAATAGATGAATTCATGAAGAAAATGGAGGCATACATACAAAATAGAAGACTACTCAGGCATAAAAGATGACTACTCAGGATAAAATTCTGTCGTTTGTGACATGGATAAACCTGAAAGGCATTAAGTAAAATAAACTACACATACAGATATTGTGAGATCTCAATCATACATAGAATCAAAGTTGCTATCCTACAAGTTGAGTGTAGAACAGTGGTTACAAAAGGTGGCTGGAGGTGGGAGGACTGGGGAGATGTTGGTCATAGGATACAAAATTTGTTAGGATTAAGTTCAAGAGATCTACTGTACAACATGTTAACAATAATTAACAATGTGTTCTTGAAAATGCCAAGAGTGGATATGAAGTGTTCTCACCACAAAAATGATAACGACGTGAGGGAATGCTATGTATAGTCATCCCACCATGTATACGTATTTCAAAATATCATGTACTTGGGTAATATAATTTTATCTGCCAGTATTTTTTTTTAATTTTTAGAAGGTGCTGTTCTCAATTTATACTTCAATGATTTTTTGTTTGGAAACCTAGAGATCTCTTTCTAGTCTATGTATTAATGTTCTAGCTCTTGTGCTAGAGGAAGATCCTGGTTGGAATGACTTGGGGGCATGAGGATGGTTAGATTAAGAATAATCACACACTCCTAATGATAAAGTAATGACTCATCCAAATGAACTAGTATACACAGCCTGGACATGAGCTCTGTGCCCATGTGACTTGCTCTACTCCAGACACAAAGCTGGAGCCACAATAATTACAAAGTCTAGACCTAAAGTATTAATGAAATGGTTTTTCTAAAGTTACCTAAAGTATTTTTGAAAATTACTGACAACTCATTTTGAAGTGCTATGTAGGTCATGCTATAAATGAAATATAATAGGGATCCAGCTAAGTACAGTGATCTCATTAAGAGTCTAATCTCCTATTCCAACTTTGCTCTCTGAATTTGGATTCTAGTCACACTCTTCTGAATCCCTCGCTTTTTCTTGTCCCATATCAGTGTGATCAAGGATGTCACTTTTTTATTCTGGTTCCATATTTAGTATCTCTTTTCTCCCTTGTCCCACAGTCTAAAAATCTTGTTTCAGTCCCAGCTTTGCTAATGAGCAAGTCACATTCCTGTGAACTTTTCTTCCACTGCCTGACAGATGGGTATAATCACCACATGACCACCCCACCTTAAGGGGAACTGACAAGAGTTCTGTTCATGGGTTAATTTTAAGCCCACTCACATTTTATAGTAATACTTCATACATCTTGGAATACTGATGCTATTAAGTTTCAGAATGGACTAGCAAGATCTGTGCATGAAACTATGGTATTTTTTTCTATCATCTCAAGAATAGTTATATATATGCTTTGTGCCTATGTACTTGGTAATTAAGAGGTACTCAACTATTAAGTTACTGAAATGCACTTTTGGAATGCTAAAATGGCCTGAAATAAGTGACATTTATATTGCTTTTGATGGTCCATTTTGACAAATCTACAGTTTAAACATATTATAAATTCTCACTATCTCTCATTTGCCAGTTATTGGGGCAAAGTTAAGTTTATCCTCAAAATCTTGAATCAATTTCATTTTAGAGAAGCTAACCTGTTAAAATCGTAACTGAAAAAAATCACAAGGAATGAGTAGCAGACCAAAAATCAAAGACTATCACTGCAACATCCTAAGTATATGTTCATCAAAATCTCTATGTAATCTCATAGTCAAGTAGAAACTTTTTAAAATCTGATGTGATATTGCTCTCAAATTCATTAAGTGTCGACCATTCTATGTCTCCAGGAGATCCTAGCTAAGAAAATAAATGAGTAAAAGTTACTTTCTAGTTATGTCAAACAATGGCTAAGACTGATGTCTGCAGAGTTGGTTAGGAACTCTGACTCAGAGAAATGAAAATCGTAGAATGAAGACAGGATGCGGATGCGAGGCCCAGAGCAGGCAAAGCTGAGGCTGCCGTGACATGAAGACCTCTATCAAGAAAAATCTGGTAGGCTATAAGAAGAATCTGAAATTTATTCTTCATGGAGCCGCATATGGAACGGATTTGTGTATTATTTTTTTTTATTGGTTGTTCAAAACATTACAAAGCTCTTGACATCATATTTCATACATTTGATTCAGGTGGGTTTTGAACTCCCAATTTTACCCCAAATACAGATTGCAGAATCACGTCTGTTACACATCTACATTTTTACATAATGCCCTATTAGTAACTGTTGTATTCTGATGTGGTGATACTGTGAAGAACGATTTGGTTAAGACAAGACTAGCTGGGATGAAGTTTCAATTACAAGATTAACAAAGAAGTTCAAAGTAACAACAATTATTTATTGTCTACACTGGGCAACAGCAGAAGGAATGGAAAGCATGCTGTTGACAGATTAAAGGGCAGGACACTATGAGTCTTAATATTTGTTTGAATGTAGACAGGTTGAAAAGAATCCAGGATGACTTCTCGCTTTTCAACTAGGTGCCTTCTAAATGGTTGTATCATTAACCAGGCTAGGAAATACCAAGGGAAGTAGCATATCTAACTCCTTCCTCAGAATTTTAAAGTCGAGATCAAAGAGGTGATTAATGATATAAAGCCCTCAACCATTCTTTCTCCCAGGTAACCTCCAAATGGCTTTCTTCTGATATGGGAGATAAAAGATAGTGTGCAAAATATTGAAGTTCTACATGATTTTAACTACATGTAATGATCAACTAGTGAAAATATCTGGCTAAACACTGCAGTGTTCTTGGAAGGAAAAGAAAATAATTCTGAAGTATCTGATATTCCAGGTGAAATTTGCAGACATATAAATATAGTGCCCAAGAAAATAAATAAATGAAAGTCATTACAGAAGGTTAACAGGATGCCTTTTTTCCCCAAGAATTACAGAGGTCAAACCTGAGGAACAAAAGCATTAGTTTATTGAAAGGGCGAAGATAGCAAACACCCTCTATCTCTGGAGCCAGACTGAGAATAGACAAAGAATAACAATAAAGGTGTGATTTAAAAAAAAAAATGTTAAACAATAGTTAGGAAACGTGGACAACTGCATTTGCGTGCATTCAGCTAAGATAATGAGCTTATGTGCTTAATTTTTTACTTATAGTAAAGACTTCTGGCATTGATGCCGAGAGGAACATATCTGATTATTTTTAGGCCTTGGACTTATAAGGAAAAAGGAACAGGAGGGCATAAGTGGGACACAGAGAGCAAGGGCATAGAACCGAATTGCCTGTGTGGAGGCAATAGCAAAAAATGCAATGCTAATTAATATTGTATTTGACTTGCAGAGCACAGCCCATTAAGAATAGTGTTAAGCATCTCAGCATGCCATCAGAGCCCCATGGAACACGTGTGTACAGCTACAGTTGCAGAAATTAAACAGCTATTGAAAATAAATGTTTGTTGAGTTGACTAAGAAATGTTACATTTTAAAGTGGAATTTGCTACACTGACTTTGGCAATAAGAAGAACTATTCAAGGAGTCTTCCAGAAGCTGCCACACAAAGTGGAAGGTCAAGAATGAGAGAGGCCTAGCAGAGAGGCAGAGTCAACTTCATACAAGGGCGCTACCATTGGAGGATATGGATCAATAATACAAATAAGGACTGTTGCTATTAGAATGCAGTCCATCTGTGTCATCTGTTGAAACTTATCTCAGTTAAAGCATTAACAAGAATCCTATGCTTAAAGGTTTGCAAAAATAAAAGCCAACATGAATCTAGGCAGTGTAGCTTCTGCCTAATTGGTAGTAATAAAATTGCCAGCAGGGAGAAATGAAATCTGCCATTAGAAATATCATCATCACAGCACAAAACAGCTTCATGGAAGCAAGAACTGATTGTCACAAACAGTGCTTACTAGGAAGAAAAACAGTAATTTCAAAAATGTCTGCTTTCTGCCTCTTTACAAAAATAATTTGATAGAAAATAAGGTTTTCTGATTTATAATATTTATTCACATAGAATAATAATCCATTTAGTTCCATGAAGTAAGTCCTCCATAATTCTGGGAGTCTGAAAGAACTAAGTAAGTTTCTCCATCCAGTCTGCACTGCCACTGGCTCCTTCCTTGTTTCCTACCTTTAAATCTTGGAGTGCCCCCAGGACACAGTCTACAAGCATCTTTTCTCACTCATGCACAAGTTTTCATTTGGTCCCATGGCTTTAAAATAAGTGTGTGGGGCATGTGTATACACACACATAAGAATGTATACTTCATTCTTCCATCTCCAGCTCTGACCTCTCACCTGGGTTCCAGGTATATATCTCCAACTCCAAATATAGCATCTCCTCATTGATGTCTTGATACCTCAAATTAAGCATGTCCAAAATACAAGTTGATTCCCCTGCATCTCCTAACCTGTTCCTCTCAGTCTCCCCCATCTCTGCTAACAGTCCATCATACTGCTGTTTGGTGGTAACAAATACTGATCTTATTCCTGTTTCCTCAACCATGCCTCACTGATTCCTAGCCAAGGCTTCTGTTGTTGTTCCTGTTTTCTAGAATAGTCTTCTGCAAGCCATGCTCCTTCACTCAGATTTCTTCATTTGTCACTTCCTAGAGAGAGGCCCTCAAACTCCATGTTTCATACCCTCTCACCCTAGTCACTAACTTTATGCCCTGCTTTGTTTTCTTCATAAGTGATCACTAATTCCATGTATTATATATTAATGGTTTTAAAAGTAATGACCCATCTATTAAACTTTAAGCTACATAAGGTCAGAAATTACCTTTCTTATTCAAGACTATATTCCTCATTGCCTAAATCAGTGTCTAAGAGTATCAGAACTATTCAAATCAGGTGGAAAATTGGAATGATGGGCTTCCACATGATTTATAGAAATTATATTCTCTATTAAGGTTTTTTTGGTTATAATAAGAAATGCAGTGGAAGCCTAGTAAGCACCTATCACTGAATGAACAGTCCTGTATCAATCCAATCCTAAATGTCAACATTTTTTCATTTCAAATAGCAGGATCTACATGAAATTCTGGGGATAATATACATCCTAGATAGCTTGAATAAAAAATAATGTCATCTCATCCTTCCACACAAGTTCTAAACATAGCTAATGCCACAAACCAAAGCTGCCTAGCTTAAAGAAAAAAAATTATTTTTCTAAAATCTTTAGGTAAAGAAGGGAAAGGAACAAAAATGGCCAAAATTCTGAGGGAATTACCTAAATAAAGGTAATGCTTAACACAGGCACACCCATAAAATTCTCTCAAAAGTAGCATCATGAAGCTTCAGGAAAGGAAAAATTTTTAAAGAAATGAAAAATTACAGTTTGGCAATTAAAATAAAACTTTCAATTACAAGTTAGAATTTTAGCCTAGCAAAGAGGTAAGCCAGAAGTAAGTATTCAAAGTTTGGTCAAAAAAATTATAATAGAAAAATACTTCTTAGTTTTGTTTTTAACTCAAAAGAGAAATGACCCAGAGACTAATTAGCTCTATAAGCCACTCTCTGACTGACATTTAGCAAATCACTTCTCCTTAGGGCCAAAAAATAAGCCTATTGCTAGGTGTGGTGGCACACACCTGTAATCCCAGCGGGGTTCTAGAGGCTGAGACAGGAGAAGTACAGGTTCAAAGCCAGCCTCAGAACTTCGAGGCACTAAGCAACTCGGTGAGACCCCGTCTCTATATAAAATACAAAATAGGTCTGGGGATGTGGCTCAGTGGTTGAGTGCCCCCAGGTTCAATCCCCAGTATCCAAATCAATAAATACAAGGCCTATCAATGAGCTTCATGTGCTGGCTAGGAAGTGTGACTAATAAACCTGATTATAGCATTCACTGCTTTCAGAATGCTTTACAGAGAGGTTTCATGACTGCTAAGCTGCCATCATTCACCATACTAGTGCTGTGAATGGATCTGGCTTATCTTTTTATTTTTTAATTGACAAATCACAATCATATCTGTGAGGTACAAGGTGAACATCACATTGGTATGTTCCCTTCCACCTCATGGCTCTTCTGATGTCCATCAGTCCTGGTGACAAAGACAAGAAATGAAGATTCCTCTCACTTTCCTGTTCAAGTCTCTTTCTGACCTACAGAAAACAGAAACGATCCTGGGTTCTTTATAAAGTATGTTGCAAATCTCAATGAATAGATGCTACACAAATGGCCAGCCAATGGTATTTTCCTTTCCTTTCCAAGAACATGGAATTAGAAACGTGAAGAAGATCATGGGAGGAGAATATATGGATATGAAAAGAAATAAATTCTACAAATTCAGAGCCTATCAATGGTCTGCCAATTGCTCATTTTCCCATGAAACACCCTCACTTAAGGAAAATAGGAGATTGATTTCAGACCTCTTCCTTAGCCAGAAATTGTTTCTCATTCACAGATAGAATTTCACTTGTCTCTAAAGGGCTACTTAGAAATTAATGTTCTTTCCAAGCTACCACATAGCGGTATCTAATTTAAAGACAAACATATTCCATGTTATTTTCCTAGCAATCTAAGACATGCAAGAATATCCAGGACACAAAATTAATATAAACACTCAAATGTAGCCTCAGTCACCATGATAATTATTTCAGAAAAATTTTCTAGCGAACAGCACCACAACTTTCTTCCAAAGGCGGCGGCCTGTCGAGTCAAATGCAAGCAAGCATCCTGACCTCTAATTTTATTTTTATCCTAACACTAATAGTTTCTTAGGAAAGCATAACTTGCCTCTTGCTAAACTACTGATTTAATCACAGCACTTTTCAAATTCCAATACTGATAACAGACTTAAATGCTCTTCCTAGTGTTTGCTCTTTTTTTGTGTGTGTATAATAAAGTCTATTTACAGATGAAAATTTAAATAATGCTATAGAAACCAACTCTTTTAACAAAGAATAATACAAGAGACAACACAATTTATTTGGTGAATGTTATGATTTTAATATGAGGTCTCCCCCCAAAGCTCCTGTGTTGATGCAGTACAATGATAGAATTCTGAGAGCTGTTGCCTAATCAATCCATCCTTGTTTAATTAGACTAACTGGTGGTTAACCATAGGCAGGTGGGAGTGAGCCCTAAAGACTTATGATATTGAACCCATGCTTAAATCCAACTAGGATTGATGCTTAAAATTTTTAACGTATTTAAAAACAATGTGATAATACTGAACATTTTCTACAATTAAAGTACTTTTGATTTCACAAATTATGGCATCATCTATAGCCATGAGAAATCAATCAGAAGTATTTTTTTTTTATCTAGAATTGAAAGATGACTTATCACATTTTTGTGCCCGACTCTGATGAAGTTTGACAATATCAAGATCCTGAGCAACACACATTTAGGTGAATATCATTTGGGGGGCAACAGACTTCACCTGCTCTCATAACTATTTTGATCTCACCTATAAATGTCGAAAGCTCAGCACAACTGTTTTTCCTAACCTAGAGAATCCTCTCCAATGTAAACCAACTCCTATGATGCCACATGAGCCACTTTCTTCATGTGACCATTTGGAAGATGTAGTCTTCAAGAGAATTCTTCAAAGTCCTTTCCAACTGCCAAAGAACCCAAGCTTCCATCAACAAATATATCTCAGCATTTGTAGAACTTACTGACAAAACGTGTGAGTTTTACTAGTTAAGGAATTGTATATTAAAATAGGATTGGGGTGAAAACAGGAGTAAAAAGTGAATGGACATCACCCCAAACAAAATACCTTTTCAAAATACAGAGACAAAGTTGCTAAAACTCCCCTTTATCTGAAACTTTGTCAGATGGATGCCATCCAAATTCTACCTGAAACTTCTTCTAACTTCTGGCACTCAACACTTGGGAGGTGCAAACAGGATACAAAACCATCATTCCAACAATTTGTGATCAGATTTACCTGGTTATGTTTTATTTCTGAATAACCATTTTATATTTTCCACTTATGAGATTTCTATAGTTGTAGATATGAAATTCCCTAGCAAATAAAATGTTTAAATAAAAAATTATCTCTTACATTAAAACACACCTGCCTTTGGTGTCAATGATTGTTGATGTATCTTGGCTATTTAAAAGCCTCCTTTATTAGAGCCAGTTTTTATATCAGGACCAGATGGGAGCCATTTTGGACTGAGTTTATTAGTTATCTGTCAAACATTAGAACTCCTGCCTTGCATGCTGTTCTGAAGTAAATGAGAGGCATTTTGGGTCATAAGACAGTACCAAATTCCTCTATTTGTTATACTACATTTGAGTCTGAATTTTATTTCTTTTGTAATCTGCATATCTCTGTACAATCGTTTAGATTAAAACTTCTAAGAATAATTAGATCAACAAAAAGAGTTCATGATGAGTTTTAAGTGGGGAGGTTAGCTGTTTCCTTATGTTTTATTTTTCTCCTTTTAAAACATGATTCAAACATTGCTTCTATACCACTAGCCTATATGATAGAAATTACAAAAGTCTTCGAGAATAAAAATTCTGAACATCTCAAGTAAGCACTCCTAAAATCCCACATACCTCTGAGTTAATTTTCATGAGGTACTATGAAGTTTAGGGACAGGACATTCTTCCAGAGGGAAGAACTAGACCAGGTAGACACATGTGAGTCAAAAACAACGGAATGATTTCAAAGGGAGAAATAATTCTGAAAGCTGCCTCTTGACTGGTAATCATCATTCCCACCTCTATTCCCTAGGATTGGCTCTAGAACCCTGGGGTAAGAAACTACTTTTTCAATGAGTTTGGGGCCTAGAATAGGGGATAGCCCAAGTGATAATGGAACTGTCTCAGCCCCAAAAATATTAGAACACTTGGGATCTCCACTTGTAGGAGCTGTGGGAAAGACCAGGGGGTCAACAGACAAGGTCAGGGTCAAGGGGGTGAAGCTCAGAAATTCATAGAGCTAGGCTTAAGATAGTGGGTGAAACTTGTAAACCTCAGAGGCAAGCGGCTCACAGGGGCTGAGCCAACAGAGAACACTTACCATCTCTGTGACCCCAGTTTGGGATGATTTGATCTGAGTAAACTGTCTATCATGCAATAATGCCACATCTACAAATGCAGGTGGCCATTACTTATTGATGTAGAGATACTTTTAAGGATTTCTATAATAAACTCTAAATTAACCCCTCAATATTCTCCTACTAAGAATTATTTACCAAGCCACCAAAGAACCTCGAGTAGTAAAACTGTTAAGCTAAAACCCATCATTTATTCAATATGTTCCATTTCTTTATCTTTCTCCCTAAGCAAGCACACTTAAAACATGCTTTATTTAGTTCCATATGCTAACATGGTACCAGGTTGTACGGGCTTAATATTTATCAATGTAAAAGATGTGGAAGAGTTCACTCTAAACTGTAAGCACTATACTGATCATTACCTCACAGCGTACTTTCCAATTTTTTCTTTCATTCTCTGTGTCAGCAAGAAAATCTAAAGGCCCCATCCACTTGTCTTTGGCTGTTACTATAGAATGAATTCAACAAATCAAATATCCTTTGAAAAGACATTTTCTTTCTTTTCACATTGTTCTTTATGTGGCTGACAAGTATGGCTCACTTTGATTTATACACTGGTTCTCTTCTGCTGTAGTCCACAGTCTAGCAATACTGCAAAAACTAATGCGTGCTATTTCGGATCTTTGTCATCTCTTTTTCATAGTAACTTATTTTGGAATCGAATTCCTGAAAAACATGCTATATTTTTAAATAAAGAATTTATATTGTTTGGGTATAAATTAGAGGTAGTTAACACATAATTCTTATATCTTCTATACTGGCATTCTATCATAATTTTTAAAATTTCCTCTGAAATCTCACATCCCCATTTATTATATGCAACCTTGGAATATTTTTAAGTGTGATCTTTTAAAAACATTAGTTTAGATGCTCAAGAGAAAATATCGTAAGCTCAGGTGATTTCTGTCATTTGTGCCAACTTTTAAAGGGATACCCCCCAACCAATGCTTAGTAAATAAAAGCTAATAAGATTGTCCATATGTGTGGACTGTCTTTGAAATATTGCATTCACAAAATAGATGTAGAGCACATTTCAGGGATTCTCTTAGAACACCATAGTCACCATGGTGGTTCCTGGAGCTCTGCATTCACTGGGAAGACTATTCTGAAATTGGGTAACTTTGCAAGGGTATAAGACATCTTCCCAAGCTTTTATGTATACTTAGGCTCAGGATGTTTAGAATTAGAAGGAACCACACTTATATATGAAGAAAGCAAGGCTTGTACCGAACCAGAGGGGGATCCACTGACATTTATCACATTTATTTCAAAATATATACACTGTTAGGTAAAACTAGCATTTTCATATTCATTGTATGATTTTTATTTAAGAAAATCATCAAGGGGATTGCATATTATCCCTCAAATTACATGTAAGCTAACACCACATGAAGCCACTTGATGTGTGTGTATATGAGGTGTTATGTGCCTCAGATATACCTATCACTGTGTGAAACTGAATTAGGAGCTATCTGATGAATTTTTTTTTAACTTTAGAATCCAGTGAGGTCAAATAACCCACAGTGACAAACAGAATATTCAATATGGTAGAAAGTTTTCATTTTAAGAAATTTTAGCATCAATACAAAAGGGACACACCTTTTTATGTATACATTACAAATAAACACTAACTTTCTCTGGAAAAAGAGCTGCAAATTTTCAGAACTGAACAGTACCTCCATATCACCTATATAAGGCTCAAAGAGGTTAGAAGTGTCCTCCTGGTCAACCAGCTAACTAAGAACAGACATAAGCCAGGACCTATTCAGTGTTCTTTCTGGCACATCCATGGTACTACTTTTGATCATTTGATTACTGATGATTATGTCTCCACTTTCTAATATGACCCAGTTATGTTTTGCTAATTTTTCATACAATGAATGATAACTATTCAGTGTAAATTAACAGTCTCCAATTGCTTAGAAATTTGTATAAACTATCTCATTTTGTTCAAGAATATAAACATTTCCCTATACTACATTGGTTATGTGTGTTATGGTTGTATTTAGGTGAGATGGATATTATCTGTTACATTTATATTTGTCAATTTTGCAAAGAAAGAATTTATGAAATTATTTACAAATTATTAAGAGGCACCTACGTTAATTTTTAATGTGTTCTACTTATTAAGTGTGATTGCTTTGTTCAGGCTATGGCAAGAAATACACTATAAGTACAAGACTTTTGGTTGAAAAAGGTCTAAATCCCATTGTGGGAAAGGTCAGAACCAGAAGGAGGAAGGCAGCTTGGCTTAGGCAAGTCTTTCCCATCAGTCAGAAATGGAGTGATGTGCAGCAGGAAATGGAGATCGAGGACACTGTGCTATCAGGAATCATGGCCTCACAGTGTCCATGAAGCTTCATAGTTTAATTTTTAAATAGCAGTAATTAAATTCCAAAATCAAACACTGCCCAATACTTTCCATGTTCTAAGAACCTGTTACCTTGCCCTACTTAGAAATAGGAAGACTGCTACATCTTTCACTTTTTAATTTTGGCTTTACTTTAAAAAAAAAAAAAGTAGAAAGTCATTTCTACTAGTACAATGCACTCTTTATTTCTCAAAAATCCCTCTTTAAATTCTGCCCAAATATTTTTTTGATATTTCTTCTCACTGAAATGATTCTTGTTGATATACCATAAAACCTGATGCTCAACAGAGTTCTATAATTTTTTGTCAAATTCATCCAGGACATGGTTCTAAAAATGCTGTTTTTATGGCTTTGACAAATCAAAAATTTTAAATGTGCCCTACTGAAAGAATTACAATGTGCTAGTGTAGACATGAAAAGACAACATAGTAAATGTGAATTGTTGATAACACAGCCAATGCTAAATTCAATATATATTCTATAAGTTTATGTTAAATAGCATTACCATATATTCTCTTTGTACTTCTGGCTCACCTATATTTTCTCATTAGAATAAGGATTTCTTATCATGTAAAACAATATTCTCAAATAAGGATCTTTAAGCATAAGAGATCTCAGAAGAATGTTATAAATCCCTTCACTTTGAAAGCCCTTATGTTGCTTTAGACATTTTTCCCTACAAATTTTACTCTTCAGTAGTTTTTCCAATACACATTAGCTTTTTTCTTAATCCAGTCTCCATTTACATTTTCTAGCATGAATTTCTCCCATAAATTTACTTCCTATACCTATTTATCTCTTCTACTCCAATACACCCATTACCACTTGCATAGCACCCATCTGTCCCCTAAAAGCTCTATTGAACTACACATAGACTTTTTTAAAATTATTTAAATTGTTCACAAGCACTAGTCATTTGATGGATTCCATTCCCCCCCGCCAGAAAAAAAAATATGAGGAGCAACCAATCTTCAATGGGTTTAATTAATTTTTCTTATCAGTAGCATCCAGATTATACCCAGATTGTACGACATAATTAGGGTTGCTATTCATGAGAAAAAATAATTCTGCACAAGTTATTCCTCAGTATGCCAGAATGGTAATTTCCACACAAATAACAGTTGAAGAATACCACCACTTGATTTCAGCATCCCAAAAACATTACTCTTTTGAGCAACAGTTACTGATGTTTCCCTTCCAGAGCCATTCCAACCCTGAAAGAATCATATTTATGGCTTTATATTTTGCCAATATTTTTTGTGGTAATAAAGTAAGAAAATGTGAAAACGAAAAAGTGGAAAAAAAAAAAACAGTAAATATCTCCTCTGTGGAAAGGGAAAGCACATAAGGAGAATGTATGTGTCAGAGAAGAACCTGCCTTCACTGCCCGGCATGCTGGACTGAGGCTGTGTTGCCATGGAAGTGAGAAGCTGAATTTCCTTAGCTCTTGTGTACCACTCTCAGCACTTCTGGCAATGGGTGACAGGTTCTTTCCTTTGTTCAGAAACTGCTCTGGAAACAGCCTTGCCTCCCTCCCAAGGCACTGAAAGACTGCATTGTGAGGCCACGCTGCAACCAAATCATATGAGGAGGAGATTTTTCATTTCCATTCCTAAAATTAGATTCTTCTGTGTGTGCTAGCACAACAGAAATAGCGACACTTGCTGAAAGGGGCCGACTCCGTGGAGATCCCAGTTCCCTGCCTTTCAAACAGGTCTGCTGAACCCCAGCACCCAGGCAGGGCTACAACACCAGGCAGCTTCAAGAAACTGGCTCTCAAATGTTCCAAAGAGGTGGTTGGTGTCAGGAAGGGTCTCTGAGGCACAGAGCACACACAGTACTTGCCAAGCAGATGTTGGTGCCAGGGCATTTGATCAAAGGGAACAGATTTCCCACTAGGACTTTTAACAAATGTACTTAATTGACTTTGCAGTTGCAGCAAACTGCTTGGTTCATGTCTTGAACCATCTTCATGATGCCAAATCCAAAGTCAATATAGAGTAGGTAAGAATGGTTAAAAAACAATGTCTCAGGGTTATATCTGAAAAGTCACTGCTATCTTTGAAGGGAAGCCCTATTTTTTTTATAATAAAGACATCAGGTAAATAGTGTACATCATCCATTTAAAGACTTTCTAGTTGAATAGATTTCTTCCTTGCAAATGCAGAATATAAATATATTACTACATCTGGATGAATAAATCGATGATTGTTTAAAAAAAAAAAAAAAAAAAGACCATGGAACGAGCAGAGAAACCTAAGCAGAGTTTTGAATTTGGGCTAAACAATCATTTAAATTTTCAAGTTTCAATTTTAAAAGCTCCACTGTCTGTTCCCTACTCGCCTCCAGCTCACTCTAGACAGATAGGCCTCTGACCACATCTTCTTATATATAAATCTGCATGGAAATTTCATGCATGAGTGTATAATAAAACTTTATGACTCTGGAGTATCTGGGAAATGTTTCAGGGAGAATACAACCCTGTAAAATGCAGTTTTGTTTTCATTTGTAATAGATTTTTTTTTTTTAAAGAAAAATAGAACATTTCCCTTAAGACAGGAATAGAAAAATGCCTGACAAACCTTTGATGACTAAAGAGGCCCAATGTTAGTCTTTAAGATCAATATTGGGAAAAAGTAAATTTGACAATAAGATGGAAATAGTTTAGTATAATTAAACTACTGAATCTATCTTAATGCTATGAAATGATCAGAAAGGGTACTGTGCATATACTAGAAAAACCATGGAGTCAGTCTGCTGCCTTGGCCTGAGACCTTCCTTAATTAGCTGTTCACAATGATACCCTTGACCTCTGAGTATGATATGCCTTGACTCAAAAAAGGAGTTATCCTATGTAATATTTAAGGTTCTTCTCAAATCTGAAAATCTATTACTATATCCAAAGCTAGTTTGTGTTTATAGGTAAATGTACACACAAAATGGTTGTATTTATTTTGTTTTTACCAAAAAAAAGTTTAAAACTACAAACTTTACCCCCACAGTAGGTCTGTTATTAATAAATGCTACTTATGTTTTTGTGGATGACCCTACTTCATTGGATTCAGAAGTTAGAAATACTTCATAGAAAGCAGTTATATCTACTTAAGAGTCTTCATTTGGGGTTTATATCAAATTTGCATCATGTGGAACTGACTAGTCTGAACAGTTTTAGCATTATGTGTATAAAGAGATTTTATGCAATCCTCTGAAATATTTTTAAATGTGATCTTAAAATGATGTTCACATTAGTTTACATGCTTAAAGAAGAATACCCTAAGTTCAGGAAATCTTCCATTTTTTTTTTCCAAATAATACTGCATTTTCTAAAAATAAAACTTTTCACTTTAGGATACTGTTGAAATGTGGTGTCCACAAATTGAATATAAAGTACAGTACAGCTTAATGAACCTCATAGGACACAATAGTAGTCCCCATGGTGGTGCCTGGAGCTCTGTGCTCCAGGTCTTTGCTCCTGACCAAAAAGAAGTCACAAGCACTATACTCATCTTGTTTACTCTAGCAATATATATATTTAAAAATAAAGTTTTGACTTTCTATTCACTATACACAGTTTTACACAATGAGTAAAATAAGCATTAAAATGTTTCTTCTTCCAGGGCAATGCTTTAGATACTTTAAATAATTAGCCTAAACTCTAAACTATCAACGGACCTGACATAGCCAAAGATATCTGATATACTTGGGATTCTGATTGCCAGTTGCATCCTTATTCCTATTTACCCAAAGACAAATGGACGTATTTTTATAAACTTGGGAGTTAAAAGGAATACCTTTAATCAAGGCACAGTGGAAGCTCTTATAATTGAAAATCAAGTGTTCAAATATTGAGGCTAATTTATGCAGGAATGTCAGCATGTCGCATTGAATTGACCTTGCAAATCAGCTAGAATGCAGTCAGAAGTAGTTCCTACAGGGAAATCTCATCAGACCTTATTTGCAATAGTACCAATAACATCCAACAATAAGGTGCATATGCCTTAATGCTCCCTGGCCCAAGTCAGCCTTCCATAAGGACTCCCTTCACACAGTTCTCACTGCTCTAAGATCCATTTATGGTGTTGCATCCTAGTCTCACCCACTAGCTGTGCTCATGTCAGTTTCTACCTATGGAAGTAGTCGAACCCGTGTTTCTCTCATATTTTAGTTGTAAATGAAAACAACAATCTCCAATACAAATTTTTTTTTGAACTGAGAGATCCTTTGTTATTTGCATATGTCCAATAACATTTCAAACAATGGATTTTCTTTGCATTAAAGTACTTTGACAGGTAGCCGTTAAAAAATCTGAAACATTGTTTTCTCATTGTTAACATCTCTGAAATCGGCAAGAATCTGACATGGTTTAATGAATACCTTTTTCTTTTTGTAATAATAATACATAAGGATGGTGTATCCCACATCAACAAAGTTTCAGGTTCAATAAAACAATCTTTCCTAGCCATTTCTCAGAGGGGGGAAAAAAAAACTAAAAGTAACCTTCCTTAATAGTAAAATAGCAAAATGCATGAAAAAGCGCATAATTGAAAACTACCCTGAGAAGTTAATCTCTCCTAGTCTTAACTATGCAAGTACTATATATTTAAATACATACACACATTAAGTAGAGCTGAGGACTCTTCTGATTTTCCTTCAAGAATTCTAATACTCGCTTTTATGGTTTTTAAAAAAAAAAAAAAAAAAAAAAAAAAAAAAAATCTAATTTTTTTTTTTTTTTTTTTTTTTTTTTTTTTACATTTGTTGTGCTTGTTTTTTTAGTAAGATGGCTTTCAGGCTACCACTTCAGTGTTATGTGATACTCAACTCCCACTCAAAGAGAAATATTACGTGATTTTTTTTCTACTCTCATCTTTTACATTCTCAGTTGTCTAAGAGATGGTGTGACCATTTATTAAAAAAAAATTAAGTATTTTCAGTCAAGGGTCCTAGTAAAACCACACTCTTAGCCCAATATAAAAGACAAAGAAAAAATGTAAAAAGGAAAGGAGAGAAGAAAAACCTCTACCAGTAATATTGCATGACACAAATAATCCCTTCTGTCATCACACATTCTGTGTCCACGTGTAGTGAGAAGGGGGAGAAGTAGGTTCATTAATCTCATGATTTCTAGGCAGTTAGTTGGCCAATGGAAGAGAGGGAAAGGCATTCTTCCATGCAGTACATGATAGCCCAAGTCACCATTAATGAGCAAAAATATTTTATAAACAGATTAAAAACCCCTAAAATGTCTTTCCAAAGAGTCTTTGCATTAATATTTAAATCCCTTTTGGGATACAATCTTTGACTTCATATTTAAACTATTACTTATATTTGAGGTATCATTTTCCATTCATCACTTATAAAATAACCACCAAAATGCAGAAACAATGCTAGTGACTAATTGCTTAGAGAAAAACCATTTCATATAATAGAATACAATTCTATCTTCTTATCTGTCATGGAAATTAACCTAACATCAGTAGATTAGTTCAGCTCAACAAAATATTTTTCTGATAGCACACAGAAACAATGTTGTAAGTGAAATATATGACAAGACATTAAAGATCCCAGAAAAAGTTCCACTTTACATTCACCAGGAAGAAATGAAGTTCCAAAGTAAAAACTGTCAATTACTGTCATTGCTTTGTTGCACTAAAAAAGATCACTTAAAGCACAAAGAATCTTAGAAAGTACTAATTTGATTAAAATTAAAACTACCTGCAGGTTTATCCCACTTATAAACTAGCAATTTTTTTTTTAATTTAAATGAGTCCTTTCCCTATATTCACTGAGTACATGCATATGCATAAGAGTAATACTAACAAAGGGACTTTATTTTCTATTTCTCTATTTTCTCTTCCTTTTAAAATTATTTCACCTTATTTTCAAACATCCATATCCTTGAGCATACCACTTACAAATGTGGATAACACGATGGCCCTCATGGAACATAGTCACACTCCACATGATGAATGGTTATTTACAAAATGACTTCTATCATTTAAAGGAGAACATGTAATTGAGACTTTACATTTTAAATAAAAAGCTACAACTCCAAAGACACTGGCTAGCTATGAGCTCTGGAAGTCACCCACCTGGGGCAGCATGCGATTTTCTTCCTCCAGCTGTCTTACTCTTGCCTCCAGCTGCCTAACATAGGACAAGGTTGATTCTAAAATTAAAAAGAAAGAACTCAGATTATCCACACAGGTCTTGTTCAGTGCACTGTCAGGATATTTCTGGTTTGATTTATTTAAATCAGACTAAGTGACTACTTAGTCTGTTATTTAAAAAATTATTCCCCAGGAAAAATACAACAGAAGCCATGGAAACTATAAACAATTTAACAATTGTGTACTGGTAAGAAGTATGAGAAGTTTCTAGGTGGTGAGACTGCCGGATTTGCACACCAACCAGCCCTTAGAACATTAAGCATCTTGAAGAAAGTTACTCCATCGTTTCCTGTTCTATGCATTTTGCATTTTCAATATGTCCCATACACTAGACTTTTCTGTAAAATGTGATCTGTAACCGAAACAAGGTCAAAATAAAAATGCCAAATACCTTCATTTTCCCAGTAAATAATTTAAGACCAACATTTGTCCTTCTCAAAGATCTATAGATATTAACTCTAATTTGAAGACAGGCATAACAGGGCTAAATATTTTAATTTAGGCTAAATTTTAACTTTTATATTGGCCACATGTGGAATAAACCCAAATTTTCAGGTACAAACTAGGCAACTGAACTAAAATTGATAGTCTTCAATTCTTCACAAACTCAGATGGATGCTGAAAGTTCAGAATCAGCATCATACTCATTTTCTGTTCCATATTACAACCCCAAAGTTTATGGCTTCTTCTCAAAAAAAAAATAAAAAGGATAGCAGATGGAAGAAAGTAGAGCTTCAGTTTTTAGGAAGAATATTGACAGTAACTCTTCATAAAATGAAAATATTCAAGCATGTCATAATAACATAGTTGCAAGTAATTCATTACCCAAGAACAAACCTTTTAGGTATAGGGCAAAGTATGCCACCACAAAAATCCCTGGAAAGCATGTTTCCATAGTTAATACTAAAGTGGCAGAACCTTCTCAGTGATCATGTTCTTTGATCTCTGAATCACAAAAGGCAGGGGGGTAGTGCATTTAAGAGGCAAGTGTTTGGAGCTTGGAGCACCTGATAATCTGAAGTTAGGCTAAATATTCCTGTATTTATGCCATGATCTTAAATTTATCATGGAAACTCCATTTTTATTTTTTGATATGGGATGCTTGGATGAATTCAATTCCGTGTGTGTGTGTTTTCAAAGCAATAAGCTAACATTTTATTTTACATAGGAAGTGCCAGCCTTTAATTCACAAATATCACCATTAAGCCCATCTCTGCTGTAGACACAGCATGCCTGTTTCACAATGATTTGCAGAAAGCCCCCATCATTAACATTAATATAAGGACACACTGACCTCATAGGGATAGAGAAGATTGGCCTTGAGGTAAGGGAAACTGAAGACATTTGCTAGAAGTTTTTTTTTTTTTTTTTTTTTTTTTTTTTTTTTTTAAAAAGCTTAATGAAATGTTAAAACTCTGCTTTATGGACTTTTCCAAAGGCAAAAAACAAGTATACAGCATAAATGAATAGCAAAATTATTGATTTCATGAGTCTGCTTTACTCTAGCAAATGAATAAGTGATTTGCAGATCATCAAGATGTGAATGTAGATTGCCTGATTTACACAGTTTTGCAAGCCCAGCTCTCTCCTCTAGAAAAACAACTACTTGCTAAGGACCATCCAAATGAAAAATTGATCAGCAATATTCTATTTAAACCATGAAAAAAAAATAGAATTATTTTCTCCTTTGTTCACAATTTATAGCTTATCTTAGTGCCCCTGTACTTCACTATCTCAAAATCTGACATTTAAAAGAAAAGACTCTATATAGCGTGATTTGAATAATACTTTTAAAATGCCACTAAATCTAATTTGTTTTAATTCTGTGACTAACTTCAGTCACTTTAAATCTTTACAGTTTACACATTTGATGACCTCTCTACTTAAATAAAAGTATTCTGCTCATAAAATAAATAAATGAAGCCAGAGGGCAAAGGCAAATTCTAGAGTTTGGAAAACATCCTCTAATTTCCATTTTTAAAGTTGAATTACAAAAGATCAATTCCAAGTCTTTGCTCCAAAGCATTCACTGAAAATATGGGCTAAGGCAGGAATAGATGAGAAATAGTTTATACCCATAAAATAATGGAAAAATACTAGAAATGAAGGCAAAGGTAAAGAAAGTTTTGAGTTCATCCCCTTAAAACATTACTCTAGGTGCTGTTCTAGAGTTGGAAGAGAATACCAGTTATTGCAAGTCTTAACATGTTTCCAGAATGCAAGTTCTCTTTTAGGATTACAAGCTGTGTGCTAGGTTCCAGAAGATACTGTTAATTATTCCAGGCTCTTAGCCTCTTTTGCAATTAGTTAACAACTAAAGAATACTCCAAATGAAAACACTGTCCTGGAAGGAATAAGAATACCTCATCTGCATGCACAAATCAGAGTACTCATGCTGTTTGTTGTTTCATTCAATAAAAGAGCTGATTATATAATCCTTTAATGGGAGTAGAATAGGCAAACACTTTTCTGAAATATAATGCCAGGTCAGCATTGGATCCCTAAGTCCCTAATCTCCCAACTGTGGAATGAAAGAAAAATAAGTTAATTTTGCTAATTTATGGAAATTTCAAGGATTATTTGTACTGCACCATAGATCAGCTGAGACTGACTTATAACCAGTAATATGATAGGAAATGCACAAACTACTTTTTAAAATAAAACAATATAGGATAAAGAAACTCCACACATCACAATTCCTATCCTTGTACTAGTTCAATGTTAGGAGAAAAAATATGACAGAATCTTCTTGTGGGATAAAAAAGAAATGGAGTCCCCTGAACATCAGATCATATTTGACCATATCGGCTACAACCTTTTCTTTCTCCACGATGACAACCATAGAATAAGCTGGTCTCTCACTACATACAACAAACATGAAAGACAGTAGTACATTGACTGACGTATCTGACAAAAACTGGCAATCTTTTTATCATAAAGTGATAAACAGAAAACTTCATTACGATGTATTATAATTTGAATTGATCATTATATTTTATACCAGGGACTGATAGTTTCATAAACTGATGTTTCAAAATGTCATTTGAACTTTCAGAATTCTGAGGCTGATGATCCAAAAGAGCATCAAAATAGACAAATATTCTGCTATAAACTACACAGATGTAAGATGTGTTAAATAAGGACCCTGTCTTCCAGAAGCTATAACCACTTGGGGGAAGTAACGGGGGGAAAATAAAACTAACAAGGTAATATCAAATTGAGTGCTAAATCACATAGAACAAGAATAAAGATCAACAGGGGCTACATTTCTTACAAAGGCGAAGCCTGAACTTCAATGGATCAATGGAATTATGAAAGGTTGGATATGCATGAGGGGAGTCACAGGGTAGACCAAGGCCAGAAGCTAAGAGTAATCCTACTGCATACAGTGAAGGAAAGTAATCATATGACAGAAGAGTAAGGGACTATTAGGGAGGAGAACAAGGATGGGCCAGGTTATGTCCTGTGTCAGGGATCTGGGAAACCTTTAGACAACTAGACATTGGAAAAGCAAAGAACAAATCATCAACATGAAAATTCAGTGCATGCTAAAGATGTTCTTTGGGTAAGTCTCAGACTTTCTAATAGAAGCCATTTTTTCTCCATGCATCTCACTTTTCTTTGAGCCTATGTGTAAAATGTTCACAGCAGCTCTTGCAACAAGCGTCAGAAATCAGCCGAAGAATTCCACTAGCTTCTCTATCTTCTAAATTATTCCAATTTTAGAGGTGGACTGTATCCTAGCCTTTCTATTCCATACTAACCCCCATTCCCCAAGCTACTTTTGCAGATGAGAGAACTATAGCCCAGAGAGTAGTGAACTTGGATCTTAACCCCGAAGATTTGTCAAACACATTCAAAATATTCCATTCCATTGCTAAGGCACCACAATGATTCCCATCTTAGATCTTCTAATAATGAAATGATGTCAAGCTTCTTACCCTGATAGTTAAACACTAAGTTCTCTTTTTAGATATTCTTAATGGATTTATCTTTATAATCATCTGATATTTTCCTCAAACAATATCTAATTTCATTTCATTTTACCTGAAATGTATTCAGTTGTATAAAGGAGCTCTATTTTTTCCCTCCACTATTGAAAATACTCTGATCAAAATATTAAACACTCTTTTCTTCCCTTTGGTTTCTAAAGCACCCTTTCTCCTACTAGGGAAATGTCCACCTTTGCAATCTCTCATGAATGACCCCGATTACTATATATAAAGGGTTTACCATCGGTAGTTAGAACTGTCTAAGGTTTGTCAAACTTCCAAGTGGTTTTAATCTGCTTGGATAAGAGAACTCTCATGTTTCCATTTTAGAGCAGAAAATAAATCTGATGATGGTCCATTCTAACAGATACCAACCACAGTGATTTTTATGGTGTGGAAAGGAGAAAAATCATTCCGAAGACTATAATAGTCTTATGATTGTACAAGTTTCTGTGGCTAAGAGCTAAGATTTGAATGTCCCTTTCAAGATTCTTGCTAAAATTTAATTATCATAATGTTAATGAGAGGAGACCTTAAAGAGGTGATTAGGCCATGAGGTCTCCCCCACTTATGAGTGGGATTGGTGCCTGACCCCCTCTTGCCCTTCAGCCATGGAATTATATAACAGAATATTCTTGCTAGATGCCTACCACTCAACCCTAGCCTCTAAGCCAGTAAATTTACGTTCACCATAAATTCCCCAGCCTTTGGTATTCTACTATAGGAGCACAAAATGGATCAAGTCTCTTTCAATAAGGATCCAACAACCACAGGATTTTCATTTCATAGGCAATCTTTTCAATAAACCCCAAGCTCAATAGACATGGTTTGAACTAGTTCCAGATTAATCCCACCAGTCAAAGGCTTTAACACATTCCCAAGGAAATTATTTCAGAACAGTACATTTTAAAAATCATTACTGTTCTGACAAAAGTGTTTCTCTTTCTTCCTCAGGCAAGCTAAGGTCAGCTTCCTACTTACAATTCATATTAGCTCTGAAAGTGTAAGTGATTACATGTCTCACTATAATTTGATGCTTTTCTTATTTAAAAACACCTTCTTGAAATCAGCATTTTCAGATTTGTCTGGATATATAATTCAGAATGCTTTATTGGAACAGTTAGGATTTTTTTTTTTAATGGAACTTTAATTACCCTACAGAATTAAAAATTGGTACCAAGCCTACCTCTACTATTTATTAATTCCACTCCTCTCAGTCCCTTCTCTCTATGCTAACCTGAAGGAGAAATGAAAGAGCTATTTCCTTTCCCTCTTTCCCTATATTGAAATCTGTTCAGTTTCTCACTGGCCTAGAGTTCTTAGATCTGCCTCTTCCCAGAGCTTGCCCTGACCACATATACCCTCCTCGTGCCACTCTGCCTGGTCAAACTCTCCCTGTTCTTCTATTTACAGAATTAAAAAACATTTTATAACTAGGATGCCAAAGATGGGAAAATACTGCTTTGTGTAATGATATGTCTCACATAGTTTAGAGGTGTTCCGAGAAAGCTTAATGAGATGTTGCAAAGATTTTTACCTGTGTACACACTGTTAGGTTGGTCCCTTTAACTCTGAAGGGCAATAATTCTAAAACTGTTAAATTCCACCCACTCTATATGTTCTCAGCTTTCCTCCTTGTCAACAGATCATATATTGAGTGCCTTGCGATTTCCCTACTTTCTTATAGTATTGTTTATTTTCAGCATTTGCCTGAGTAAGCTAAATGAAAATACTACAACCCCCACATACTGACTGGTAGTGTTTCCTGAAGGGGTTAATGAATACTTGATTCTTCAATATTAAAAGAGGTCTCCAGCCAATAGTTATCTGCTGTATGCCCGACCAGTACTGGAGACACAGTTGCAAGCAAGAGTGATAAGATCTGGGTGTTCATGGAACCCACATTGCAGTAGGGAAGACAGAAAATAAAAGCAGACAAATAAGATATCTTATGAAGGCAAAAGATGCAATAAAGGCAACTAAACAGTACTAGGATAGAGCAATTTCAGAAGAGAATTACTGTAGGGAAGAAGGCCCAGGAGGAGCTCCCTTAGGACTGTGACCAGCAAATAAACCCACCAAAGATCTTGGAGAAATGAGTTCTAGACAGAAGGAAGCAAAGCAGTGCTAAGACTCTGGCTGAGAAGATCCACATTCCAGAACCCAGTCAGAAAGGGGAAAGTGACAGCAGCTTGAAACAGAGCTCTGTCTTGTCACCTTCCTCCACTGCTTATGGTTTTAAAACCTTATGCTTTTCTTGGATGTTCCTAGTTAGACCTAGTTGTAGACTATTTGATTATTGAGCATTCATTTTAACAAAAACTTTAGTATTATGCATGATTCCTTTCTCTCACACTCTGTTTCCCATCCATTGGAAAATTGTGTTATCTCCAAAATATTCCTCCAAACAGGAATCTAACAGGTGTCCCTGCTTGCATTCTTGCCTCCCCTTCCCCAAGATTTAAAATCACTCACAATTTGTTTCAAACACAAGGTATCCAGGGTTTTCTTTCTTTCTAAGTCAGATCTTTGCAAGCCCAGCAATAGCTCTTGGCAGCAGCGTCCTTCATGATCTGGTCACCTGAAAACCTCTCTGATTTCAGGTCATTACTTGCTCTGCTCCAGTCACAGGACTTCCTTTGTATTCTCGAAACACTGCAGGAATGCTTCTGCCCCAGCAACCCTGCTTCAATCATTCCCTCTTCTTGACATGCTCTTCCCCAAGTCAGCTGTTTGACCTCCTTATCTTCCACAAATCTTCCCGAAATCTCAACTGATCTCAGGGAGACACAGCCAGTCCTTTAACTATTCACCAACTGCCACCACCTGCACCCCTGCACCTCATCTCCCTGACCCTGTTGTACTTTTTTTTTTTTTTTTTTTTTTTGGCAAAACTCCTATCATGTAAACTAGTTTGTTCTTATTTTTATTGTATAATGTCTGTCTCTACAAAGAATATAAACTCTGCAAGGCAAGGACCTTTTACTACTCTGTTGCATGACATAGTCCCAGTGCCTGGAATAGTGTCTGGCCCAATAAAATGTTACAAAATGAACAAATCAAGCAGTTACATACACAGTGCCCCAAAAGCAGGTGACTTCATAGTACAAGTCTATACCTTTTGATCATTTCAGGAAAGAAAGTTTGTAATTACATGAAGCTAACACCAATTCTATTGTATTATGTGAAAATCATTCTGTGGCACATTAAATACTGAATGGAAACTTTGGGGAGGATCTCAACTAATGTCAGATTCAACCTTTTTAAGTAATTTCAATAAGAGAATCTGAGATGTGTTCTCATCAGCCCTGAGAGTTAAAATGTTACAATGTAAATATCTGTGTCCCTACCAAAATTCATATTAAAACCCCACCCCCACAGTGATATTAAGAGATGGGGGCTGTGGGAGATGATTAGGGCCCTTACAAAAGGGGGTTGAGAGAGACCTTTTGCTGTTTTCCCAAGTGAGGACACATACCAGGTGCCATCTATAAGGAATGAGACCTTAGACTCCAAGTCTGCTGGTGCCTTGATCTTAGTCTTCCCAGCCTACAGAACTATATGGGTAATTAATATAACAGAAATTTTTTGCAGTCTGTTATTTTGTTATAGTATCCTAAAAAACTAAGAGTAGGGGAAGTTGGGAGACATGGACAGAGAAACAGTTGTAGAAAGAATGCAAAACGTAGACCATGTCTACCACTAAAGTCTTGGAATACAATATAAGTGCCCTAATCTGCTTCAGGCAAATGAAGTTCCTTTTGGTTATAAATAGCCACTGGAAGAAATTTATACCTGGAAATTTTCTCCCTAGTCTCTTCCTGAGAAGGTCTACTGAGGAAGCAGGAGCGAGCACAGCTGTGGGACACTGTGCCAGGCAGGTGTCAATTGAGCACTGAGTGAGGGAATCTGAGCTGTCAGAGAACAGTCTGAGGACGGCTGTGGGCAGTGGTCCACATCAAAACAGGGTGCGTTTCATCATGAAGAGAAAAAAATCTGTCACTTCAAGGCAAGGAAAAAAAATCCTGTCTTGCTTATTTTAATTAGAATGAAGTCTGGAAAGACTGAGCCATTTACCAAGAATAGTTTGACAGAAAAATCATGAGTGCTCTTTGCTCTGCTTCAATGCCATGCAAGTATTATATTTCCTGAAACAGTATTGATTTTCTCCATTATTTTCTATGAAAGAGTAAATGGACATTTAAAACTGACCATCTACATAGAAATCAATTTGAAAATCAGGAAAAAATGTCAAGAGTCTATGACCCAACTTTTATAAACAAACACTATAAATTTGTTCAAGGTTCTCTTGTCCCAAATGAGTTTTTTTAATGGCATTTTTTGGGTATTTGCTACCACCCACCTATTGACCTGATCCTTGGTGCTGTGAATTCAGCGCATCCCCTGAACTGTCATGTGTCAGAAACTTAATCCTCAAAGTCACACGTTAATGGAGTTTGAGAGGTGACTGGGTAGAACACTCATAAATGGATCATTCATTTATTAGTGGATTGTCAAGGGAGTGGCTTTAATGTAAAAGAGCTCTCTCTGGCATGATTGCACTATCTCACTATGTGGTCTACCAGGTTATAATGCAGCAAGAAGGCCCTCACCAGAAACTGAGCAGATGCCAGGACCATGTTCTTTGACTATCCAGCCCCCAGAACGATAAGAAATGCATGTGCTGTCTTTATAAGTTGCCCAGTCTCAGGTATTCTGTTACAGCAACAGAAAATGGTCTGGGACACTGAGCATTGACACCTGTCGGTCACAGCTTTGATTTCCTTCTATGTATAAGATGGAGACCCCATCTGATAAGGCCTTGCCTTATATTTTTTTCCCCAAGTTTCCCCTATGACCACCACAGTGCTATATGCTAGATGATGTTCCATAACATTGTTGAATGAATGAATGCCCTCATTCTGTTCCCAACTACCCTGGGAGTTACTGCAAGTTGTGTTCCCAGGATAGTTTGAAACAGTTAACTCAAAATGCGGTCAGAGTTCCATCTATAGAACACACAATAGCAAGCAATCTCACTGAAGGGTGTTGTACAGGAATTTTTTTATGCTCTAAAATTGTGTTCACTTTTACTCTTTTTCTCAGAAAGTGTCAATCCCACATAGGAGGTAGCAGGTAAGTAGCAATAAATTGGGCTAAAGAACTAGGGACTACATGGAAAATATTTCAAACTCTAAAGAGCTATTTAGTATGAGTACCATTTTAACAGCTTTTCAGGGATAAAATGTATCTTACTTTCCACTGTTACATTGCTTGTTATTGTTGTCATTTCCCAGAGAAAATAACTGCCTTTTCCTAATGCCAGAGGATAAAAATGAATGTCATTTTAACAAGTGTTACAATTTTCTTTAATGTACGTAGCCCCCTTGTAAGTGCATCCTGTTTGGTATTGTCAATGAATGCATAAGGAAGGAAATATGCAAAAAGCAAAATTTCGAAAGACAGTAAACCTATAAAAATGTTATTTTCTCTTAGCATAATTAGTTTGCTTTTTTATGTATATTTAGCTGTTTTAAAAGCCTATATCTACCAACTTCTATATTGCCATTTTACTTTTCAGAAAAATAAAAATAAATTTTATCAAACGGCACAAACATCAATAATTTGAACTCCATCAGCTGGGAATACATAAAAGTTTTCTGGATTTAGCCTATGTATACACTCTGCACTGGCTAGGAAACAATAGTTGGCAAAACAAACTCAGTGCAATAATGCAGCAATCGTTATATTTGGAGAGGAAATTTTTGCAAAATTTTAAGCACTATTTGTACATTGAGTGGTTACCTAAACTAACATATTCATTTTAAATAAACAATTGGAAATATTACACATTTTGGCATATATTTTGTAAGTTAGCTGTTAGGGTGTATTTATAATTGTTGTGCTTTGTAATCTTTGAGTTAACACATTGAGCACTTACTATGATCTAGGCACTCTTTCGTGTGCTAGATACAACTCATGAAAACAAATATGGCTCCTCCTCCTTGAGAAATATTGTACTTGGGAAGGCAGGTAGACAGGCATGTGGGCACGCACAGACACACACACAGAGAGCTGTTCTAAACATGCCATTCTGCTTCAGCCTACACCTAGATCAGTGAAGACTAGGGCATCTAAGTCCAAATGTAAAGGTAAATTACTGGTAATGAACTTTCCATGCAGCAAGAACATAACTTGTAATGAGTCCAAAATGAGAATGAACCAGAGGCATTCAAAGAACAGAAAGAAGGCTGGAGGGTTTGTAGTTAGTTTCAGGAAGTGAGGAGACAGGAGAAAAAACAGGGAAGGTGGATTTGTTTCCTGGGTGAGGCAATTTAAAGAACTTGGATTTTGCACTGTTTGCAGTAGGGAGCACTTGGGGAAGGGAAGATGTGATACAAGTAACAACATCTCACCTTTCTTATACTTTTAAAATTGGCATCCTGTTTTCTCTGTAGATGACAGAGAAACAAGAATGGAGGTAGAATATCACTGAGGGAGCCAGATTCAACAAGTCTCCAGCAGGTAGGGGCAACTAAGCATATGGATAGAACAAGATGTGAGGTGTTAAGAAAAAAAGTAACAATCAACGGTAACTGCCATTTGGGGCATGAACAGTTGGGGAGAGTGGTAATCACATGATGTCTTAGAGAAGGTGCGGGAGTGGGGTTTGAAATTGAGAGTTCTAGTTTGGTAGAAATAGTAACCCTAGTATGAACAAACATCTAGGGCAACAGAGAGAAAGCAATGGCATAGATGAATCTGGAGCTCAGAAAAGTGATCTACAGTTTTGGTTTAAATGTGGAAGTCAACAACAAAGAGCAAGGGTTGAAAAGGAGGATAAGGATGGAGAAGGGTCTGGAAGGGGCAGAGCTACATGGTAACATTCTTCAATCCCCTTCTCCCAGACCTGAGCCAGTATCCAGCCTTCCTTGTAGACACAAGCACAATTACTGTGCGTCTTCTCCTTGGATACTGCTATAGTCAACTTTCCATCATTATAATAAAATAGTTGAAGCACTTAATTATTGTATTTGACTGAAAAGGTTTACTTTGGCTCATAGTTCTAAAGGTTCCTATCCAAGATCAGGTGACCTAATTGCTATGGGTCTCCAAAAGCATTGGGTTTTAATTGTCAAATAAGAACACTGAAGTTGATGACCTTTAACACGCTAACATCCATAATTTCTGGTTCACAATTGTGCATTTTATAATTATCCTTACTACTGTCAGAACTATGAAAGGGGGCCAAGATAGGATTTCTAAAGGTATAAGCATATTATTTGGCTACTCTTATTCACTAAGCATTTATGGAATACCTACCAATAAAGAAGCAGAAAACATGTGAGACTACATTGCAGTGTTTCGAGAAAGGGAATAAGGCACACCTATGTGACAGATGCACAACTGTTTGTAGCCATTAAACATGCTCATCTGAAGTTTATATTTAGAAGTACTATTCTTTAAGAATATCTCCTTACCTCCTTAGAGTCTTTCCCAAACATTGAATCCTTAAAAACATCCTTCACTGAAGAAAATGTCCAGATTAAGGAAAAACAGTTCTCCAATTTTAATCTTATATAATGAAATATTATTTGTTGTCATTCTTATGAACCTATTAGTGAACACTGGCAAAAAAAAAGAATCAAGAATTATTGAAGAACTACCATGTTGAAGCATCTATGGTATGCTAATTGAACTTGAAATATCAGGCTATTTTTTTCTACAGGCATTAATAAAATTGAAATGACATAAATCTTAAAAGTTGGTTCAATTGAGACCACACAAGTTAACCTGAATGTGTTCACTGTGTTCTTCCTGTTCTTTGATTTGAAACACTCTTTAAAATAGTGTGGTTAAGAGAGAAAGTTCTAGCCAGGAAAATTTCAGCTGACCTTGAGGTTCATTTGGGCTCTGCTAGCCTCACAAGGATTCCATCATTTCATCTTTGCTAAACAGTTACTAGGCAACAGCAGAGTAGTCAATTTGGTCAAGCAGGCAAATCAGAAGACACAAATAATGGCTAATAACTTTAATTTATTGTGTATCAAGCACTCTGCTAAAAAGGCACATGCATTTTTCACATGCATTAACGTATTTGATCTTCACTGCAAAACTAAGTGGTAGACATTATTATCTTCATTTTATAGATCAAAGATTGTAGGTTTAGAAATATAATGTAACTCCTCAAAGCCACAAAGCTAGTATGTTGCAATTCTGAAACTCAACCCCAGGTCTGCCCTAGCAAAAACCACCACAGCAGCATTATAAATATTCCTTATTGCATAGACAAAAAATGAAGACCAGATTAAGCTGTTGTTTTCAGCAATTTGATCAACATCCATCATTTACTTGTTTTACTTTCTAAAATACATTTGTTTGTTTATTTATTTATGTGATGCTAAGGATTGAACCCAGTGCCTCACACATGCTAGGTAAGCACTCTACAACTGAACTACAACCCCAGCCCCAATCTACTTGATTTGAACCTTCTTATCATTATGCCTGAACAGTACCCCATCACTCAGTTGATAACATTTCTTGAAGGAACAAAACTATTTTTCCCAAGTGCATCAACTTCAAAGTGTACTTGATGCTACCCTCAGGTGAACAAAATCAGCCAAAGTGAGGAGGACAAGTTTCACAGTCAACAACAACCAAGCCACCTCAAGCCATGTGCCTGGATCTGTAAGTCATTAGTGGGCTTAATAAGTACAGTGCAACCTGTGGAAATTTTCACAAACATCTTACAACCCTAGTCTCAGGAAAGTCCACAGGCTTCGAAGACATGGACACAGGCAAGTGGTAGTTTCTCCTGGCTTGTTAATGTCTAATTTTAGTTTTTCAAAGGAGCTATTTTCTATTTTTTTAATTGGTTGTTCAAAACATTACAAAGCTCTTGACATATCATATTTTCTAGAATTTCTCCTGGATTCCCTTCTGGATAATTGGGAAGCCCAATGAAATATTCATGGCATTTAAAGTTATAGCTATTCATGCAGCTGACATTATTCTTAGGTAATATACATCAAGTTCTCTGTTATCACCCAACAGAAGTAATTACAGGCATTTGGACAGAAGTTGGTTCCCTCACCTAAATCAAATGTCCAATGCACTATGTTTAAAGTGGTCATCCCTGCCTACCAAATCCCATGAACTCTCAAAGTATTTATCAGTTCATGATACCTCAGAAACCGAAGTAAATATAATAAATTGCTGTGCCTAAAATAATTTTTATGAAATGGTTTCTTAAGCTACATACCACTGTGTACAGCCTGTAATTACACAATCAAACCAAAAGCGTATTTTAAATCCATCTTGGCCAAACAATAAAGTCTGTTAAATTTTGTTCTGCTTTTGCTAACTTTCAGATTGATTTTATATTACTGTAGAAGTGCTGCATTCTGTGTATAAAATGAAATTCTAAATCAATTGTTTTTATTCGCCTTTACAAAATAAAAGAACGCTTCTTTCACTTTCAAAGAAAATGGAATTGAAAATCTAAGTTTTCACTTGAGTTACCTCTCTTCACTGTGTGGTCATTCTGTTTAGTAAAACTTTATGCCATAAATAAAAATTTACACATCAAAAAGTGTAACAGTATAAGAGTGGATTATGAAATTGTAAAATAGAATCTGAATTCCCTGTCACTTGGGGAAGGAACTTTGTTTTATTCATCTTTGTAAGACCAAGTCTTACACCCTTTTTAAACCCCAAATAGTCATTAAACTAAGGTGCTAGCCTCCTTAACATGAAAACACCACAAGTATTTTAATAGTTTAAAATGTCTCTGGAACAAATCCACATATTTCAGCCACCTGATACTTGACAAAGGTACCAAAAATTTATATTGAAGAAAAGATAGCCTTTTAAACAAATTGTGCTAGGAAAACTGGATCTCTGTATGTAGAAGAATGATACTAGATCCCTACCTCTCACTATGCACCAAAGTGAAGAGGACACGTTTCACAGTCAACAACCACCTCATCTCTATACCTGGGACATTGTATTTGTCACCATTATTTAATTAAAGTGGATCAAAGACTTAGGAATTTGACTAGAAACTTTGCTATTGCTAGAAGAAAACCCAGGGTCAACACTCCATCATATAGGTCTTCCTTCACAAGACCCCTAAAGCTCAAGAGATAAAACCAAGAATCAACAAGTTGATATGGCATCAAGTTAAAAAGCCTCTGCAAAACAGAGAAACAGTTAAGGGCTTGAAGAGAGAGCCTATTGAATTGGAAAAAGTCTTTTCCAGCTGCTCCTTTGACAAGGGTTTAGTATCCAGAATATAACAAGAACTTAAAAACACACCAAAGCAAACAACCCCCCAATAAACTAATCAATAAATGAGCAAAAGAACTAAGCAGACATTTCAAAGAAGAAATGCAAATGGTCAACAGTTATGAAAAAATGTTCAATCTCTCTAGAAATGATGAAAATGCAAATTAAAACTACACTGATTTCACCTCACTCCAGTCAGAATGACAATTATCAAGACTGCAAATAATAATAAATGCTGGTGAAGATGCAGGCAGAAACACACTCACACATTGTTGCTGGGACTGCAAATTAGTACAACTCTGAAAAGCAATATGAAGATTCCTCAGAAAACTAGGAATGGAACCACCATATGACCCAGCTATCCCACTTCTTGGTATTTATCCCAAAGAACTAAAATCAGCATACAATGGCAATATATCTATTTCAATGTTTATAGCAGCACAATTCACAGTAACCAAATTATGGAATCAGTGCAGGTGCCCATCAATAAAAGAATGGATTCAGAAGTTGTGGTATAAATACACAGTGGAGTTTTACTCAGTCATGAAGAAGAATGAAATCATGGTATTTTGCAAGTAAATGGATGGAACTGGAGAACATGGTGGCGAGTGAAATAAGCTAGACTCAGAAAATCAAGGGTTGGCTGAATGCTTCTCTCATGAGTGGAAGCTACGGCACAATAAGGGAAAGAAGGTGGGGGTGGGGTCAGAAGTCATAAAGATAGGTTAGATGAGTGGAGTGAAAGCAGGGGACGGATACAGGGGAAGGGAAAGGGGAGGAAATGCAAAATGAATTTAACAAATTATCATAATGTGCATGCATAAGTACACCACAGGGAATGTCACCTTTGTGTATAGATATAAAGCACCAATGAAAAATAAATGAGAGAAAAAGATCAGTAAAGGAATGAGAATGGGGGGGGGGAAGCAGGAGAAGGAAAATAGGGGAGGAAGAGGACTGCAATAAAGTAGATTCCAGCACATATGATTTTGTCAAAATGGACTTAATTATGTCTAACTATAATGCCCTAATAAAAAATAAACTAAAATAAAATGTCCTAGGAAAGTTAGAGCTTGAGTGTTAAGAAATATTAGCAATTCACTTTGCAGAATAAATACTATCGTGAATAAACTTAAGTATAAATACCAAGAGGGTTACAATAAAAGCACTACCCCTTAGGGCATATTAAGATAAAAAAAAAAAAAAAGTCCACCTGGTCTCAAATGGTTTGACACATTCTAATTAAAAATAATTAAATAATGTACTCACTAGGGAAAATTTCATTCTGATAAGATATCTCAGAGCTTGCTGGGTGAAAGGAAGCTGGCGAGGAGGATGTCTGTTGCCTTATTTTTTAAATAAATTATTAGCATTATTCTCTCCTGGCTCAAATGGGAGTACACAGCTATCTATCGGGGGCACCACCATTGCATAAAGGGAATTACAGTTCTGCACCCTGCCCCCAGAATAAACAGAATTATGCAAGATTTTAAGACAATAGAAGAAAGTGTAGGGTTTACTAACAGAATTGCCTATATATACACCCTCTACCCACTCCGTTGGAAACTCAGCTTTGTGTTAACACCAACAGCCCAATTGGTGCTTTAGTTTGAAGGTACTGGCTTATCAGATTTACTGAGAAAGGCTTCTTAAATCATCATATTAGACCTAGGAATGGAACAAGATGAGTTGTTTTTAATTTGCAGTCTGTCCTTAGGAAGTACACAGGAACATTTAGAATAAAACAATAGGCCCCTGGCCTGCATAAATTCAAATCCATGGAAAATGATGAATATCTCCTACATTTATTTTATATATATATATATATATATATATATATATATATATATATATATATATATATATATATATATAAATCTTTCCATAAGTGATCGTTTTAATGCACTGGCCTAGAGATGAATTCATCTTTTTAGTCTAAATAACAATTCACTTGAAATTTATTCTCGTAGCTTCAGTCTTATGCTGGGGTGCCAGAGAAGTCAATCATCGTGAAAACACCAACTTCTCACATCCTGGCACCGCCATGGAGCTAGGAATGTAGTTCCAAATACATATGAAGAAAAAATTAATTACTTGGAAGAGATACACACTAATAATTCTAAAGCAGGAGCTGCTCAATTTTCTGCTAATAAGATCCAATCAGGTTTTATATACAGGTTTAGAAAAATACTTGCTTTGAGATTGACACCATGATTGCCTATTTGATAAATTTGTAGGGAGGAAAAATAATTTTAGGTTTTCAGCCAGGTTTCATATAAGCTTAGAGAAGCTATTGCTTCAGGAAAGAATATCAAAAGAGGGGAGGGAGGATATTCTCCTATTTTCTACTCAGTTGGACCTAAGCAAGCCAATGCAGTGGTCCTACCAAAGTTAAACAATCTCCCCAGAGCTCCAACACAGTCTCCCTTACTCTAGTTAGATTTGGCCCTCAGTCTCTACATTTTCAGAGGCGAGTTCTCTTGTACTGCTGTTGAATCTCAGCACTTGAGGTCTCAGCTCACTGCCCATGACTTTGTGTGGCAGGCAATTCCCTAGCCAACTTCAGGACATCATGCAGAGATCTTCTCTGAACAGCTTGCATCTTCTACCTGACCTCAGCTGCCCATATGAACTTTTCTGAAGCAAATCTGAATATAACAGACCAGATGGCCAGTGTGCATAAAGCACAACTTATCTCCTTGCCTCATACATTCAGCATCATTACCACACAGCTATTCCAACTATTTTTTCATATATATTATTCCACTTTTAATAGTATCTGAAAAGAGCATGAAATATTTATTGCAAAACAATATCTAAAAAGGATTAATAGATTCCTTTTAAAATTTGTTCAGGTATTAAAAAGTTATGATGTCTTTTCCAACATTCTTCTTACTTCAAGAACCAACTCTTTGCAGACAGTCATCTGGAATTTTGTGTAGACTGGTAGTTAAAAGTAAAGTGCAAGAACTAGGCTTCCTTGATTTGAATACTCCCTCTACCACCTACACTGTGGCCTTGAATGAGCTATTCAAAACTCCTGGCTGGGCATAATGGTGCACACCTGTAGTCCCAGGGGCTCAGGAGGTTGTGGCAAGAGGACGGCGAGTTCAAAGTCAGCCTCAACAACTTAGCAAGGCCCTAAGCAACTTAGCAAGAACCTGTCTCAAAATTTAAAAATGGGCTGGGGATGTGGCTCAGTGGTTAAATACTCCTGGGTTCAATCCCTGGTGCCAAAAACCAAGATGAAACAAACAAAAATACCTCCTGTGCCCGTTTCCCCATTTGCAAAAGGGATTAATACTACTACTTACCTATGTAGTTGCTGTGAGGATTAAGTTACTATGTATAAATCACCTAAGATAGTATCCGGCTTATCATAAGCCCTAGCTATTTATCGTTACCTGCATCTATGTGGTTTTGATATTGTGACCATCACTACCATGCTCCTGGCCCTCTCCAGTAGGGTAGATTGCTTGTCCCACTCTACCCTCCCAATCTAGTGCCATGAGGGCTGATAGGAGTTTGCAATCTTCTTTCTACCCAAGGTAGCCCACATGGTCTGCAGCCTAGCTTCCTATTCTAGACCTTCATGTTCTGTCACTCAGCCATCCATACTAAACAGCAGCAAGAACAACTTTCCCCGAGTGTACCCTGACTGCAGTATTGGGCACACAGCAATGACAATCTGAACAAAACAAATGTGAGAACCAAATCAACAAATGGATAAGAAGATTCAAAGGAAAATGCATGTTTTAATTTTTGGAGGCACACTGACTAAATGACTACACACACAAAATTCGTTTAACTAGTGTTTCTAAACTGACTAGCTATACTCTTAATAAATATTAACAGGCAAAAAATGAAAGCTATACACAAACAGTTGTTTATTAAATAATTGAACATTCCAGACACTAGATTATAATGGAGAGCAAAGAAATATATAATATATAGATAAGAAACAAAAAATAAGTGCATGAAATTTTAAGCATTAAGTGTTATAAAAGGATGATTTATGGTCAGGGAAGGCCACTCTGAGGAATAGGCATTTAATTGATAATGAATGAATAAAAGCTAGCCATGGTTAGATCATGAGCATTCTAGACTGAAGGAACTGTTTGTGCAAAGGGCCTGTGGTGGGGATGAGCTTAGCATTATAAAGAAACTGAAAGTCAGGAGCCTAATGAGCAAGGATATGAAATAAGCAGGGACAAGGTGACACAAGGTCTTGTAAGTCATGTATTGGGAAAAGAGCAAAATACTTTTAATAGAGAGCACAATTAGGAAGGAGAGTGTTCACTAACCATTAAGACCTGTATCCATCTCAAACCACTTGTGTTATTAGGATCATACTATTCCTTCCTTTTCTTAAGTTCTATTAATCTCTCTAGAAGGTGATATATTGATAAGCAGATTAAAAAGATCATATTGTCTCTAGCACCTTGAACTGCCAGAGCAAGGTGTTTCAGAAGATGAAGGGCACAGCAGGTATCAGCCTTAATTACAGGAATAAAGAATATGGATTGAATTTTAGACCCTCTGTGGTAAACCGGTGAGTCAAAGAGGGCAAAGCAGGTGAAACAATCACTGATAATCCCCCAACCTCATACCTATAAGACCCTACTTGACATATAGGTGGGGTTCACAGAGAAAGTAGTAGAAATTATATAGCATCAGACAAATGGATTCAGGAATGATTTTGAATCTAAAAAGTAACTTTAATTCCTATTTCTAAACTGAAATGGAGTTTGTTTTTATGAAGAGTTTACATCCCAGATTGTTCAAGAACATCAGTCAAAATACTCTGCATACTCTGCATGGGGACTTTAAAAAAAAATGTTTAAAGTCCCTTCTGAACAAAATGCACTTCCAATTAGGAACACAGCTCAATATTTCAGGTAAAATTTCCTCTTAATGAGGAAAGAAAAGAGTCTAGGGACAGATGGACTGGGTTGCCTGGCTAAGTACTTAATTTTGCACTTAGCTCTCTGGAAGATGAGGCAGACAACCTTAGTTCATACATTAATATTTATTTTAAAAAAGGCAATAATGTTCCATTTGGGAAGATTTGGGGGGAAATGAGGCACTGGCAATGCTAGCTAAGGCTTCTAGACTGCTCCACATTAGTGTAGGTGTGCTCCTTAATACAGAAAGTAAACCTCCAATTAACATGGAAGTTATTTTATGAAAATATCTTTAAAGATAAATTGCTTAAATGGATGGCTAGGAAACCATAGCAACTATATATTTTAATTAAAGTTTGCTGCTTGAAAGAAATCTTAAATAATTGGTGCCTACAAGGTCTTGCAGAATTGGCTTAGCTATGAAAAATCCACGCATTTAATAACAGGAGAGGAAAAAATCTACCATCTTCCCTTCATGTATGCATCTTATAAAAAGAGATAACCTGAGTTAATTTTCCAATATTTGAAGCTAAAATTGGTCCTATTAATAGGAAGTCCACTTGAACACAATAGAAAAAAATTATAACTCTGGTTTAGGAACATTTTCCCAGCCCCATATGATAAGACATGCAAAAAAAGAAAAGACCATTTTAAAAACCCTTTGTGACAACTATTATTAATACTTTCAATTTAATGAATGCCAATGATGTCTGTTTACCATAGAAAAGTGTCATTTTGACATTTTGTGAATAATTGCCTGAAACAGAAATGGGCATCTTCAACCACACATTTATTTAAACATTTATGGGCAGTCAACTAGGTGTCTGTATTGAAATAAAAATCCTCCATATGTTTAGCAGAATATCTCCTACGATAATAATTTCTTGACACTTTGTTTTAGCCTCCAAATAGTATTGTCTCTATTTAACTGCTAGGGCAGATGGGGTCCAGCAGAATGACATTTCCAAAGCAGGTATGAAGATTTTATCTACACCAGTAAACCAGTTCAATAGCTTCAACAGAACTGATCACTGAGCCCAGCAACACCATATCCATTTTCCTAAATAACAAAGCTAAAAGTAAAACTGAAGTGGGTTGTTGTACTGATTTTTTTTTTTTTTATTGCCCTGGCTGGGCGGCAGGGGTGATACTGGGGATTAAACCACATCCCCAACCCCGTTTTGTGTTGTAATTAGAGACAAGGTCTCACCAAGTTCCTTAGTGCCTCACTTTTGCTGAGGCTAACTTTGAACTTGGGATCTTCCTGCCTCCGCCTCCCCAGCCCCGGGATTACAGGCATGTGCCACAGTGCCTAATATACTGATCTTCATATACACTCAACAGTTCCATTGGGTGGATTCTGAACCCCAGGCTAAAACAGAACTACAATCCTGGGGCTTTGTCTGAATATATGAGGACAAAAAGAGGGAAATGGGGGGGGGGGAAAAAACCTATGATAGGAAAAAATTGGTTTGTCCCCACTATCTAAGAATAGGATATAGGAGAACAGGACAAGCCAATGGTGTCCTGTTAGAGATTAATGATTAAAAGCTATCCAAACCCAATTAGACACTAGGGCAGTTCACATGAAAACCAACAACATTTCATGTGAAGTTTATAATCTCACTAGCTATTAACTAATCCAAACAGCTAAGTTCTTTTAACAAATTTGTCTCAGAGGTAATCTTTACCTTACATGTCCCTGCCTCCTCTTCCTCTGGACCCAGGTCTTCCAACACCAAGTGCACCAGTGAGATGGCCCCTCTAGCTGGTCTGCACAGTTCCACCATGCTGGGAAAGTCTAGAATTAACACTACACAGGGCCATTGGCACTGTCTGTTCCTCACAGTCTACAGTTACAGACTGTAACAGCCCACGTGCCACATCAGTAAGGGGACTGCTATTACCCACTCTCGGGCACAAAACCCACTGCTTAGCCAGCAGGATTTTGAACATTTTATACGAGAATGTTTGATTTGCTCATGCTTTTGCTGATCTAAACATTATTCTTTTATCACTTTCCTCTATGAAATTTATTAACTCCACCTCTCTTTCAAGAACTGGTCTTTCTAGTCTATCTTGCAGCCTCCCTGGACTAAGTTAGCCTATTGGACTCAATTAGGGTCAGCCCATCTCTGAATTCATACTATACTTTCCTTTAACTCAATGAAATACCATATAGATATTTCACACTTCATTCTAATTTATTCTGTTGGGGGCCTCCTCAGCTGCATACGTTCCTCAAGGGCAGGAGTTTGGTGGATAGCAAGTACTTGCAAAGTTTATAATGCCTATTTGAGTAAATACTTTCAGTCTTAAAAAAAAAAAAAAAAAAAAAAAAAATCACTCCCATAACTCAATTCAACCACTAAGAAACAATCACTTTCATTTCATGAAATTTCCCCATTCCCAAAAGGCTGCTGGGGAATAAAAAAAAAAAAAAAGCAAGCTGTTCTTTATGCAAAATGCAGTCTGATAAAACAATTAGTATTTTTTTCCTACTCTTGATTACAAACTGTTTAAACAGATTGTATTAAGATTTACCTCAGTCAACCCCAAGGGAGGTAGAATGGGTGGGCAGAATTCCAAAAAGTTTATTTGCAAATCAGTTGTTTGGAAAGAGGAAAATGCAATCCCTGTGGTGGAAATGATGCTCCACAGGTTTAGTTTTCCAGAAGCCTGGATAGATGAAGTCAAGAGAGTAGAGGTCGGAGAAAGAGAAGGTCCGGTAAGGATACAGAAGTAGATTTGGGAAGGCTGACGTGAAGCCCAACACCAAAGCTCTGGAAAGGGAAGGTAGAACAATTACAGGCGCTATCCACACCCCTTCCTGAAAGTGATGCTCTGAGGATCTGGGAGCAGATCTCCAGAGCTTGGAGACAGGAAACTTCAAACAGAAGTGTAGTCTCCACTGCAGCTTTCAAAAGGAAAAGAAAAAGGAAATGTCCTGTGGCTGCTCAACTGACTGGGCCACTTGTGTATTAGAAGGGCAGATGTACTTGCAGGATGCTCGAATGGCACACATCTAGAAATCCCTGGGTCTTGTCAAGCCATGTTCCTTTGAGTTCTAGATTCTCTCATCAAATCAATAGCTGGACAACAGAAACGTTCCATGGTCAATCAGTTTGAGAACTACTAGGCTAAATAAAATCAGTTTACTAATTGGTACTCAGTTAAGAACAAGCGTTGTAAATCTTGGAAGTGTGGGGGGGAAATATACTAGGTAACATTTCCAGAACTGTTTAACACAGAATTTTTGTTTCAAAGGATAACTGGGTGTGGCCACAGGATGGAAAATGCACATCAACTCTTCCTTCTCTTTCTACACATGAGAAAAGAACTGAGACCTGGGGAAGCAATATCATTCTTTGAAGATTTCAGGGATGAGTAGAGATTAGAAGTCACATTTCTTATGCCAGATCAGTTCTCTCTGTTCTACACTATCACAATCACAGCTCTGTTCACAGGTCAAATTCCATCATACCACAGTGCCTTAGCCCCATCTTCTTTCCTGAGAATTCTGATTTTGGTTTCTTCTTCCACCCATGTCTAAGTGCCCAAGGTCACTCAAGATTGACCTTAACTCTTGTCCCTGATCTATTCTACTTATTAGACACAATCTCGCCTGCCAGCTTATCTGGATGTCTGCATATTACCCGCCCCTAGAATCCCTATCACGGTATGACTGCTCCCCAAACAAAAACATCACCTGCTACCCTCAATGGACCTCCTCAATACTAATGACCTACTTGTAGCAATGCCATCTCCACAGGCCCAGCCAACTAGAATACCTCCCATAGCCTCTGCTAGGCTCAACCAAATTCCCTGCCCTCCCTAAATTCTCCTGTTCCAGCCTAGTTCCTCGTGCCACTCACTGAGCTCTTCATTGCCCCAGGCAACATTGCATCCTATACCAGTGCCCATAGGACAACCTTCTGCCACAGCAAGTATCCATGGCAACCAGATGGGGCTGGAAAACAGAATTAAAGTCCACAGATGATTCCCTAAAGTTGGCTTAGCCAATAGATGATTTATCAGAAAAGTGAACATTTGGCAAAACCAAGTATATTGTATTCCAAATCCTCTTTGTTGCACTGTGGTCTGCCAGGCAATGACATGGCTTATAATAAAGGCCTGGAAAACATGGAGAGCAGCCCAGGTTTGCCTGGCCTGAAGGAAAAACACTACCTAGGGAATGAGACAAATGAGGGGAGGGTGCAAGTCGGGAGATCAGTTCTCCTTATTCCTCAACTGGTCTAAGTTTACTGAGGGCCTTCGATATGCCAGCCACTATAAGGAATATAAAGAAATAACATGTGAGATTTGCAGGCTAGTCAGGAACATAAAACTGAAGTGTATAAAAAAGATAAATGATTTAAGGACTATCAAGATAAAAGTAGAAAAGAGAATTATTGCAAAGAGGAACATGATTAGTTGCCAACTGGATTGTACAAACAATAACAGCCAGGAATGTTCAGAACAGTGTGACAATCCCTCATCTATGAACATAATAAAAAACTTTCAAGATGCACAGGGTAATATTGTCATCTGGTTCATCCATCTTTCCATAAAATGGGCATGTTCAGACTTAACTGATGTGAGAATTAAATAACATAGTATATATGGAAGCTCTATAAACTGGTTATATATGGAAGCTCTATGAACTGGTTTATCATTTTAATATTTCAGGATCAAAACCCAGGTCAACAAATCAATCTTTTATATGTAAGACTCTAGAAATATTACATAAAAATATTTACCTGATATTCAGTTAATATTGTCAGTTTTTAATATCAGAAGTGAATTTACTTAGCACATATAGTAAACACTTGGAATCAAATTCAGTTGAAATAAAAGTGCTGTATAGTGTTTTCTTTTTACCAAGTTAGTACATGGTGGACATGTATAAAGCAAATCATGTTTTCCTACTGATACTATACTGTAATTGGGTGTTTGTTTCTGACCAAGGATTCAGTATTACAGTAGTCACACGTATGATCTATAATGTCATAAAAGTAAAGGTTAAAAAAACATAAGTCTTTATAATCACGTAAAGTAGTAAAGTTATTCTTCAAACCCTATAATATGGACATCATTCCTGGTACACGTTGATCATACAAAGGGCCCTAATGCATCATAAATTGTACCTACATCACAGAATACAATGCTATTACATTCTACACTCAAACCTAAATTACTGTAGCAGCTAGAATAGACATCAAACATTTAATTAGCAGTGATTTCTTGCCCTTTTAGCACCATCTCCAGGTGTTCAACTTTAATCCAAGAAATTCCGATTTAGGCTCCCATTTTATCCTGAAAAATGTCCCTTATAATAAGCAGAAGCTTCTCTTAAATCATTTCATCAACTATTCCCTCAGAGAAAGAGGTTCTGGGTAGATATTTGCTCTTGTTAGTGATAGTAAATCAATTTGTAGGTCATCATTAGCTTAATGCTTCTCATTTTCCATAAAATGGGTATGTTCAAACTTAACTGATGTGAGAATTAAATAACATAGTATGAATGGAAGCATTTGGGAAACATAAGAGCTTCCAAAAAAATGATGTAAACTGTCATTTTTCTCCTAATCCTGGCTTCTTTTAAAGTTGGAAAAACAGACATCCAACATCAACCACACCAGTGCCACTAAGAAACAAGTGCACTGGTCCTCCTTATCAGCTGCCTCTTATGGATCTGAACTTCTAAATAAAGCAGTACTCCTCAAACTTGAATGTGAATCCAAATCACATTTTGTTTAACTATAGATGTTGGTCCAGTGGTCTGTTGTGTGAGTACACTCTTGGAGCTAGTGTAGGAACAATCCTTCAAGGGACAAGGTATTACAACATCATGAATGCCTGATCCCTGCTCCACCCTGCCTAGGAAAGAGACTACACGTCACACAGTTTTCCGAGATTTTTGTATCTAAAAAAGGGAAATTATATTGCTACATTTTGGGTAGTACTATATTCTTATCATCATCATCATCATCCATCATTTTGGTGGCTGGGATTGAACCCATGGCCTGGAACATGCTAAGCATGTGCTCTATTATGGAGCTCACTCCCAGCCCTTTGGTATGAAGATGAACTGAATTCACGTAAAAGCTCTTAGCACTGTGCTAACACATAGCTAGATTCTCACTCAATGTCAGTTCCTTTCTCTTCGTTGCAAAGCCGTTAAAAACAACAGTAACAACGATTAACAGATCATGAGCTTGAGGTTTTAGAAGCAGTTTCAAAATAGCTCTCATCAGAATTGTGAGAAGCCAGCAAAAGCCCAAATCTTTTGCTTAAGCATTGATGTAAACTGTCAAGCAAATGGGGGTGAAATGGGGTAAGATCCTGAGACCCTGGAAGTGGTGTAAGTCATGAAGTGTAGATGGGGTGAGGGTGGTAGAAACCAAGAGGAAGGCTGTCCCAAACGGTTGACTATAGAATTTGAGACATTAATGTGTGTGTTTCTTTCTCTCTGCTTTATCCTGAGACCCAGAATTCTGAGGAATGTTTAAAGGAAGAAAACATGAATCAAAACAATTCTTTCCCTTCTATATCATAAGTCAAAACACTAGCATCTAAGAATAACATATCTCTGGAAAAGTCCAAATGCACTGTCATTAAACTTCAGTGAAATTTAGGTGGAAAAAGTCATTTTCTATTTTCTCCCTAAATTAAAAGTCATTAGCATTGCAAGGATCAATCATTCCTTGAAACTCTGCAAAGACAGAGAAATGGATCAAGCAGTGGAGGCAATAGGGCTTATCAGTCTTTGTTTTCTGTCTGTTCAGGTCTATGAAACTGCACTGGAAAGTCAGATGCAATGACTTCCCTTTCTAAAAAGGGATGCAGTTGTCTATAGAACCTTGTGTCTACTTTACAGCATGGAGGGATTCTGGATGCTGCTTTTACTTAATGGTATGGATTGCTGTAGATCTTGCAGTTATACATGAAGGGAGGAGCCCTATAACAGAAATCTCACTTCTTTGGTCCCCACTGTGGTTCCTTAAGAGGGCATTCTCAAATGCTGAAGTACATCAATTCTTTTATTGTTATTTTCTTGATAGGTCTGGATTGACTTGGTTCTTAACATATGATCATCATTGTGACCCAATTTTGCAAAGGCCTTACTCTAAGTTACAATAGAGGAAAACCATTTTGTCTCAAAGGAATTCTTCTGAAACTTCTATTAGATTCCAGATAAACACCAAGATTTCCAATTTCACTTCCAATAAGTGCAATTAACAGAAATGAGTAGCAGAATACTGAATTCCAGCAAGAATATGTACTATCCTTCATGGTATCCTAAGCTCATCCTTAGTGAAACTGCTTCTTATACTTGCCCCACCACCACACACACCCGCGGCCTTTTCCTCCCTGCCAGAACAAGTGAGCATCCACTTAGCCATCAGCTGCATCAGTGAACATGGTCATGACATTTCACCTAAGGCATGTCCCTGTCTCACTGGAGACTACATGTGTAGGTTAAAGTGGCTGGAAACAGACAGAAAATGACTCTAACCCCATCATAAGTTGCATAGAGCCTGGAGCAAGTCATAGCTTTAGGTCTCCAATTCTTCCTATGTCAGATGGAACAAAAAGGGAAAAGTTGATGGTGTGAACAATGCGACTCCACAGGGTCTGGTACAAATACATAAAGCTCCAGGAATGAAAGGAGAAAGAACCACAACCTTCTCTCTGGGGAAAGTGCACATTGTGTTATAAACACTTAAGAAGCAACCATAAAAGTCTAGGCACCGACCTTTAACCAACTATGCTGTGATGGCTCCCATCTCAAACACCACTGCCAAAACCCCAGAACAGTCTCTAAAGCTTTCAGCTTTTCAGCAAACATCCTTTTCAGCCCTCTGCTGTACAATGGTCAAAGTCAATGATAGTCTTTCATATTGCGATACATTCAAGCTTCTTTATTTATTCAAACTCTTCTGAGAGCCGATTTCTAAATGTGACAGTCCAAAGATAAATAATTACCAAGTATAATCATCCCCAAAGTCCACTAATATGCCCCCGTTCACCCAACTATCCAATTTTATCTTGACAATCACTTTTATTGTTAACCAAATGCCACATGCAATCTTGACACGTCTCACATCAAGATCGCCATCACTTTCTGAGCAATACACTGTGGCATTAAAGAAGCTATGGCTACATCATAAAACATTTAAGAAACCAAGCCTGTGATGCCAAGCAGGGTTACTGAAGCTTTCATAATCATTATGCTGGCAGTGTCACTTAGCATGTTGCAAGCTGAAGTCCATAAAACACATTTATAAAACCACTATGATCTGCGTAGCTGCCCATCAGATTTAAGAGCTGGATGTGCTATCAAGAAATTTAATTTTAACTATCTCATGAAGGCCTCATATCAAAATGTTTTCTAATTTTCTTCCTTCTGAACAGTCCTTGAACCAGAAGTAAAACTGAAGCTTTATTCTACAGTTACCTTCTGATGAAAAAGTTGTCATAAAACTTCATTTTTTTCCTTTTTTTTAAACCCATAATGCATAAATATAATTTATTTGGTCATATGGGAAATTTAACTCTCAGGACAGAACGTCATATCAAGAAAACTATTTTCCATCATTTCTATAGGAAGCACCATCTCGAATCCCAATGGGGGAACATTGGAGGCTGGGGGAGTCACATCTCTCACTACCTTCCAAAGAGTTCTGGTTTCTAGAGAAGCAAGCCCCTTGCTTTCCCCAGACCCCTCTCCGCTAAAGGTTCAACCTCCTCCATTCTTCCTTCCCATTCAGCAACCTGGGAAATACAAGTTCAGGATTCAATCCTAAATCTAGGTGACACCAAAGCCAAATAATGTTCTTTGTCCTATAGCATAGAGAGTGAATGAGATAAAACACAAGGTAGACCTGCCAAAGGGCTGGGTTTTATGGATATCCAACACATACAAATTCTCTTTCCTTTTCCACATATACAAATGCAATCCAAGATGGCACATTCTCTTTGCTCTCAGAAAAAGACAGTATCAAGCAGAAATGGCACCTGACAACAAATATCCAAGGATGTTATTATTAGGACCCATTTTTCAGTTAAAGAAAACTGATACCCAGAGAAAATTTTATTCTTGTTGTGTTTTTCTAGTTCTGCCCTGCTAGAAGGGAGCAGAACCAGGTTTTGAGTCTTCTTTCTGGGTCCACAACTAGGTTAATCTTGCTTCAATTTTAAGTAGATCTTTACAGTTCAATAGTTTCCTAAATAAAAATTGTTTGTTCAAATGAACCTCTGGGTGAATCCAGAACCCCTGGATAAATCTATTGATGAGAGTCCACCAATGTTGCCTTCCATTTTAGTCCAATTTTGGGTTTTGGTAGAAGGAAGGAGGAGCTCTCCCTATAGAAGTACAGACAGCTGAGGGGCTGGGGTTGTGGCTCAGTGGTGAAGCACTTGCCTAGCATGTGTAAGGCACATGGGTTCAACCATCAGCACCACATAAAAATAAAGATATTGTGTCCATATACAACTAAAAAATATTTTTAAAAAAGAAGTACAGATAGCCAAGAGTGGGATGCAGAAGAGTAACATTTTGATGAACAGCAACAAAATATCTTGCTTAACTAAATGTCTGAAAATAGTGAACCCTAGAGGCATCTCATGACTAGTTTGAGGAAATGTCAAGACTCACTCTAAATTTCAAACTACTAGGTCACCAGAGACCCTCCAACAGGTCTAATCATGCTACTAAAATAAAAATAGAACATTATTACAATGAACCAACTTCAAAATTGGAGTGACTCACTCACGTAAGACATATCTCCTAAAGGCACATAAGTGTTTGCTGTTGATGATGTCATCATGGCTATGTTCAGAAAGGACTTCCTGTGTTCTTATGCACAGCCAAGCTTCCTTTAACTGGAAATAGCTCCTGTTTAAAGCACTCAAGAAATCAGTCCTAGAGAAGAGTATCCACATATCTACTTATCCATACATAACAGTTGTATCTAGAAAAGGTTTTCTGTACATATAAAATCACCATTTCTATGTGTTAAATTATCCCAAACTGTTTACTTTAGACAAAGATCCTATGCCTTCTGGAGCAAGGCTGAATGCAAGTGGGAACACTGGGCATTGGAAGGAGACCTAAATAACCATTATAGGCTATTCTATCAGCTTTGTTTTACTTTAGATCAATGTTGGAATGGACTTTGGCAACGTGTGCATGATGATCTCTCTAATGAAGCCATAACTGGATTGACCATCTTCATAACATGTGCAAAAGACACTTGGTTTTAAAGTCAGAGACATGCATTCTAATCCTGGTACCACCAATCTCTAGGTTTATTATTTTGGGTGGCTTTTCATCTCCTTGAGCCTTGGTTGTCCTACCATAAAATGAAGATAATTCACAATAATTTGTAGAACTGCTGTAAAAGTAAGAAAATTAAGCAATATAAACATTCAGTGATGTACTGTTATTTTTTTTTAACATGGTTACATCAAGAAGAGCCAGCCCAAAGCACCTTCATGTGTGAGGGTCACTCCATATAAGAAAAGGTCTGTTTATTCAACAAGTGTTTATTACTTCAAATTTCTCTGCTACCTTCTCCAAGTTAGAGAATACGATTACACTGTAAATGAGGGGAGTCTGAATAAAGTTCAACTCCAGTGAAAAGTGGGTCTGAGAGCACTGGGACCTGAACCAGTTTGGGTTTTTTAAGTATATGTAATAATTTCTGCATTGTGAAATATTTCATCATGATAAACTCTGTTACCCAATTTTTTTTTTTTTTTTTTTTTTTTTTTTTTTGGCGCTTTGCCCTTAAGAGTAGGCAACCCCTTTAACTGGTAAGACTGTATCATGATAGGAAATAAAAAATGAGTTCAAAGCATAGTATTTATAATAAACTATTTCTTTACAAAGGCTTTAATTGCATCTATTCAAAGCACAGAAACTAAATATAAAGAACTCCCTAGATTGCTCTGGATTTAGCTGTAGTCTTTGAAATTCTTTTAAAATGCTTAACTTTAATTTCATCTTAAAAGTATAAATTGTTTCAAAAAATTAAGTATATAAATTGTTAAAGTCACAAATTTTGAGTCAACAAAACCACTAACTCTGAATTTTCATTCA